>NC_137877.1:23899915-24617415 GCF_963924005.1 Protomyctophum bolini | reverse complement strand
GAGCACTTAGGCAATTCATATGCAGCAGTGTTTTTTATTAAAAGGCAATTAAAGGCTAGATGGTAAGTATCTACCATCTAGCTAGTGGGCGGCGGTGGGCCGATGGCTCAGGGGTAGAGTGGCTGGATGGTAACCGCAAGGTTGTCAGTTTGAACCCGGGTTCCCCCAGAGTTGGTGTCAAAGTGTCCTTGAGCAAGACACTGAACCCCTAATTGCTCCTGATGTGCTGGTTGGTACATTGCATGGTTTCCGCCGCCATCAGTGTATGAACACACACACACACACACACACACACACACACACACACTTGGAGGAAACAAAACAAGTCTATAAACAGCATTTACTATCACATCCATCCAGTCCACTCTTGCAGACCAGAGCTGTATAACTATGTTTTATGTTATCTCTTCCTAATGTGCCATGATTTAATTGTTCTCATGTGAGTGACCGGTCGGTCCGTCGGTCACTCATTCACTCACTCACTCACTCACTCACTCACTCACTCACTCACTCACTCAGTCGCTCGTGTCTGAACAATATTCTGACAACATGACACACTGTGTAATTCTGTAGTTTTCCACTGCTCCCATAAAAGAGAAAAGGGAAGTGGGCAAGTGATGGAAAAACACTTTGCTCAATTTTAGTTTTTAAGGCATTTTTGTAGTACAAACTACAATAAACAGAGACAGGGTACAGATATTTTATATTGCAATATTGTATATTGTATATTGCATTATACATTGTTGAGAGGAGATATCACAAGTACTCGATAGTATCGAAAATTAACCCAAGCCTAGTGCCCTCTCGTGTAATATTAATTCAACACAAACAACCAATAATGTAAAGGTTCTGTGTACTGTATGCCACCTGCACCTCACCATTTACACCCTATGTCATACTTTCATAGTGAAAATAGCCAAGCAGTAGTCTACAATCTCAGATTGCCTATTTTTTTTATTTTTTTGCTATTTCTTAAATGCTTTTTATATTTCAGTGACACTCTGCTCTCTTGTGCCAGCTAGGCCAAATTAATCAATCACAGAGGCACATTTTAATGATTCTATTTTGAGCCTCTTCCTCTTGACCTGAACCGGAGATGGAATGTGTGTGACTCAAAGCGCTGGCCGGTACGAGTGTGATCTTTTATTTTTTACAAGTTCCTGTAAGCTTTGAGTTTATTGACCTGCCCGATTGAACTTTGCCCACGACAAAGAGGTGTTGTCCAGGTGTCAGGCTTTATTTGTGCCATTGGCTTGTTGTCCCCTGTGCGCGGCAAGAGGAATTGGAAGTTGTAAGCATATATGCTGGCACACGTTTTCACTTTTCAGACTGCTTTTCATCCACGGTAAGATCATCAAGTACAAGATTGCAGTTATCGTTCTCTCTCTGTATCTCTGTCCCCGTCCGTCTCTCTCTTGCTCTGTCTCTCCTCTGCCTCTCCATCTGTCCTTCTGACTATTGACTCCCTCTTTATCTTCATCTCTCAATATTTAGTTTACATAACCTCTCCCTATGTACCTGTGTTCATACTTAGCCACTATCGATACTGTATGTACCTGTGTTCATAGCCACTATCGATACTGTATGTACCTGTGTTCATAGCCACTATCGATACTTTATGTACCTGTGTTCATAGCCACTATCGATACTTTATGTACCTGTGTTCATAGCCACTATCGATACTTTATGTACCTGTGTTCATAGCCACTATCGATACTGTATGTACCTGTGTTCATAGCCACTATCGATACTGTATGTACCTGTGTTCATAGCCACTATCGATACTGTATGTACCTGT
This sequence comes from Protomyctophum bolini, assembly GCF_963924005.1. Lineage (NCBI taxonomy): Eukaryota > Metazoa > Chordata > Actinopteri > Myctophiformes > Myctophidae > Protomyctophum > Protomyctophum bolini. The sequence goes on along the minus strand of NC_137877.1, from coordinate 24,615,617 downwards.
GTTCATAGCCACTATCGATACTTTATGTACCTGTGTTCATAGCCACTATCGATACTGTATGTACCTGTGTTCATAGCCACTATCGATACTGTATGTACCTGTGTTCATAGCCACTATCGATACTGTATGTACCTGTGTTCATAGCCACTATCGATACTGTATGTACCTGTGTTCATAGCCACTATCGATACTTTATGTACCTGTGTTCATAGCCACTATCGATACTGTATGTACCTGTGTTCATAGCCACTATCGATACTGTATGTACCTGTGTTCATAGCCACTATCGATACTGTATGTACCTGTGTTCATAGCCACTATCGATACTGTATGTCTCCTGCTGCGGCCGAGGATATACTGAAATGTTCCAGATGAGTGTCAAACAAATGAGCATTTGTGCCTGTCGTAGACATGCGCAGAGCAAGTTCAGTCAGGGAACCTCAGTCAGCGCGCCGGCCGTTAATTGGGCCACCGCAGCATCATCCGCATGATGCACTTAGCCAATCACAGCTCACCCCATCTCTCATACCGGCTACTTGAACCAGAGGTTTGCATTCCTCTGCCTTCTTGCTTGCCCACTGCCGGTGTATCAGCGTGCTGCTGTACATCCTTTGCCGTCTTGCTGGCTGCGCTCAATTCTGCTTGCTGTTTTCTTGTATACTCTATGCTGCGGTATACAAGTGCGCACCCACCTCCACCCCAGCTACCACCTGTCATTTTGGATCTACTGTTTTAGGTACGGGGGGATTCAGAGTCCCTATGGTCGGGACTGATGCGCTTGATCCTGAGTACCTAAAAAGCAGATCCAATACATCGCCAAACCATAATAAATATATTGCATTGATTATCTTATATTCAATAAATATATATATTACATCCTCCTTGAGTTGTCTGACTGAACCTGTTGTTTACCATAATTGGCTGCGCATGCATGAGACAGAGAGAGAGAGACAAAGACAGACAGAGTGCACACGCTCGAGGGAGTTCACTCTTGTGTGTTGACTCAATGTTTATGTATCTTATTATGTGCTGTGTGTGTAACACTACTCCACATCTCTCTCTCTCCCTCGCAGACAAAGAGGAACTATTTCAGAATGTACTGATGCAGGTGGCCGAGCAGTTTACCAGGTGAGTGCACACTTAAACTCACAAGTTTACAGGTATAATAGAGTGCATGAAATTATTTTCAAGCTTGATTAGCAGCGATCCGTTAATAGTTAGAAGTAATATGCATAACAGGACAACAGCCTCTTGTACAAGTAAGAGACGTTGTTTAGAAGTGGATATCAAACATGTACTGTAAGTGTATAGTGCATAAGTGATAGCGCCAGACAATGCAAAAACAATTGGTTTATAACTTTATTCATAGTCATATACATAAAGTGATAATGCATACGTCTGTGATCAGACTGACTTGCCGACAGGGCTCATCGCTCGCTAAACAGCTGGATGGTTGACACTGTTCCAGTGCACCTCACAATGCATTGTGAGCTTGTAGATCAGCTATTTTCAAATGGCCAAAATGTGTATAGGGCTGAAGTGGTTACTGTGTGTTTTGTAATTATAATCTTAAAATCTGCAAAGTAATGTGTATGTAAAGCGCCTTGGATAAAGGCGCTATATAAATTTACCATTTACCATTTACAGAGCATTCAAGATCAACGAGTTGAAAACCGAGGTGACAAACCGTTTGGCCATGTTGGAGAAGAGAGTGGAGCGTGAGTAAAACCCACCACCGTCACTTTGTTGCGACAAGTCTGTTCTGTAGAGAGGGCGAAAGTACCGCATGTCTCTCATTTTTCACACATGTTACCGTACCACAGTAAAATTTGTTCTCCGCATTATGCTTTGTTTGAAAAGGATATTTGCTTTTAACTCAGAAGATTTGCATTCAATATTGTCCGCCACTGGATCAATGTACGCAGCCAGCAGTTTGCATTGACCACCATGCAATTGCACGCACGCAAGGTCGCGTGCACACATCCGCCTGGGTGACGGCAGACTGCTGGGAGAGCGCTGGCGCTTTGGCATGCGGGGGTCAGTCAGATCAACATATGGAATGAATTCTGTATGGCCATATATGGATGGAACGTGTCTTGAGTGTACAGGGTTTGATGAGGTCAGATCAACATATGGAATGTCAGAACAGGTCAGCTCCATATATGGAGATCTAAGGGTGGCAGCGGGGCCAATGTCTTGAGTGTACACTGTACACCCTCCTGTACACTGTATAGGGTTTGATGAGGTCTGGCCATATATAGAGCGTGTCACGAGGCTTGATGGACTGATGGCCATATATGGTGGTGTGACTGACGGATGATGGAACGAGAGGTTTTCTAGGTTTTCATAGTAATCTGCGACCTACAGTCGCAATAATAATAATAATAATTGAACCACTGTGAAGATGTATTTCCATTGATCTGTTATATGCCTCCATGTCTCCATTTCCTTGTGGGGACCTGCCAACAATAGGACTATTTAACCCTACAGTGATATTTCCATGATCGGTGCATAGCTGTGTGGAGATAACTGCATACCTCCAGTTGGGATATCTTAATTCAGCTGTTTTGCAGCACTGTTTATGAGTCTATGATTAGATAAGTAGTGATAGAGGTTGTATGTGGTCTGCTATTGACCTCCAGTTATTAGGAATTTGTCTGAACATTGAACTAGAACAGTGGTTCTCAAACATTTTCATGTCAAGGACCCCCAAATGTATTTGGCAGCGGACCTCCATCTGAAAATATTTTGGTTGAATATCCATAGTATAGTTAGAGTTACAGTTAGGGTAGCAGGGATAGTAGGGGTTCATTGTCTTGCTCAAGGACACTTCAACATTAACTCATGCAGAGCCAGGGATCAAACGGGGAACCTTCCATTTCCCAAGCAGCTGCTCTACATCCTGAGCCTCTGCCACCCCTACTGATTTAGCTGGGGCCCACCTCCAGTTTCCCTGGGGGTCCCAGAACCCCACTTTGAGAATCATAGAAGTAGAATGTATCGCCCTTCTGCTTATAGAATTATGCAATGCAGCGCTGGGCAACCACCCTCCCTCCACGAAAAATACATGATCCGTGACCTTCATGGCTGGCTGCTGGCTGCATTCACCTGTTGTTTGAGTTGCATTTTGTATTAACTGTGAGGAGGAAGTTTCTGCGAGAGGCCCCTGACCTCTCTGTGTCCTGCTTTGCGTTTGCACAGCGATAGCATCCGAAGGCTTCACAAGTTCACACTGTAATCCCATAATTGCATCAATGGGGCTATAAAATCGTCTCTATAAAGACACGTCGACAGGCTGTCCGTCCGGTCAGTGGGACCAACTTGTTTTGTTTTTTTGATCGTGGTGATCTTTACAGAGATGCCCTCCGGGAACATTTAATCAGTAATCGTTTTGCAATGATTAGAGCATACTTCCCAGACTGGCCTCATTCACACTAAATTGTGAATGAGTATAGGGACTCATTAAGATTTGTTATGTGTTCATAGCATACAGTGCAGATGTGGACTGTGGAGTGCTGCTACTTAAGTTATAAACAATATTGAAACAATAAAGCAGGTTTTATGTTTACTTCCTGACAGGTCATTTCAACTGCCCGATCTCCCGTGTGGGAATTTGGGAAATCAAATACAACTCAGGCAAGAGGGACTCTACCCTTGGCCAGGAATATATTGGGCTTATGAGCTTCATGCACTACTTCCATCAACCATTAGCTGTCCTTTCCGACACCAGGGTCTAAATTTCTCAATGGAAACATAATGAGACCCCCTCCAATACAACCACTGCAGATGTGCTAGTTCTATCGCATTCATACTCTACTGCACATACATATTGGTGAAAGGTTTTATTCATGAAAACATGTTCCGGATTGCAGCCAAGATTGTGTGCATGTTCTAAAAACAAACCAGAGCACAGATATTGACATTGTAATTGATCCTGTAGTGGTGGACAAATGTAAATATCTGTATATATTTAAAATTAGCCTGGCATGGCCAGACTAATATCACTGCGTAGATATTAGTCTGGAACTTCGGTGGGGAAGATTTATTTCCAAGATTTGGTTACAAACAGATTCCAACGTCACAATAAAGTCATACTTTGAAAAGTGGGCTTTGATTGGTCACCCTATCACTGGGGTGAGCGAAATATAATTAAAACTGAGGAGTGCCAGACCAATCTCCCCAGGGATTTGTTTTTTTTCCTCTGGTATATTCGTCTGGTTTCCAGGCTAATTTAAAACCATGCTCCTATGTTTATGACGCTCTTGGATAAAGGCCATAGAAACCGATGACCTTGCCAGACCAATAATGATGAAAGATCAAAGCCTCTAATTTGATATCATAAGGTTGAATTGTTTTACTGTGCAGTGCGTGGTGCTGCAGTATTCACACTGACTGAGCTTTGGAATGAACATTGTTATTTTGTTTCAGATGCAGTCAAATTGTAAGTGACATAATGCTAGCTTTTTTTTCATTGGCAGAAAAGAAGTTTCTTAACCACAGTGATGCAAGCTTATAGATCGGCTATTGTCATTGCGCAAAACTGCACAAATCAGGCTTTAGCATCGGTAGTTAATCATTTTATAGCTGTTTTGCATTTTCAGTTTGGCAGTGGATATTCACCATTTAGTGCAAAGAGACAAAGTGCAAGATGTATGCATGTAAACATCATGAACCCTAGTCAACAAACATACTTATTATGAACAACATACAGTACATACAGTAGGATATATGAACAGTAACCAACAATCATCTATCTAAATAGTCAACAAGTACAGATGCCAATAACCGAGGACAGTTGTCAGACTGCAGCTGAAGATGGGGAGGAAATCTATACCTGGGGAGGTCATTCCATATTCAGCCATGCCATGATCGGAACCGCCACATTCTAATGGCATTTGATTGGTTGGGGTCCTAATCAAATTTCTACTGTATATAGCTGCTTCAAATTATATGGTTTGCTGTGGTTTAAGGTTAAGCGCTGTTGGGTTTGGTGAGATTAAGATTAGCATGATGATCTGGACAGGGCGGCCGATGGCATTCCATTGCTGAATACCCCATGTCTTTCTCATTTGCCTGCAAGGCAGCGGAGCTGGAATCCTTTGTGTGGGTGGGCAATTTACGTCACCATTCAGTGGTCTAGTAGCAGTGGTGGAAAAAGTACTCGCATTTTTGTACGTATGTGTAGGCAGCTTGTAGGTGCATCATGTGCCTTGCTGCTGTCAGTGGGTGCATTATCATGAGTGGGTTGAGTGTGTGCGTGTGTGTATGCAAATGGGCATTGGGCACAACGTTCCAGCACCTGCTCCCTTATCCCTTTCTCAGGAAACACCAGATTGCGTGCTGTCACACAGACATCAACAGAAGCACGCTATAGAGTTCTCGACTCTGCAGCTGGCTTCTTCTCATTTAAAGGGATATTTCACTTAAAAAAAAACGTTATCGTCTACTCAGGCTTATATGAACACCCCAGACAGCTCTTAAATTGCTCGATTGAGTATTTAGTTATTTGATATTCATTTTAACTGCCCCACCCCCTTCCTATACAAACCCATTGTAACTTCAAACTCTGATAAATTCATCGAAAATACCTTTTTTTTCTGGTGACTGACATTGTCCTAATATGTGATGGCCAAACGTTTTTTTTTTAAGTGAAATAATGTTGTTGTTGTTGTTGTTGCTTTCTATGCTCACCAGTAATAGAGCATCGCCCCTAAATAAATAAATAATACAATAAAAAAATACAATACAATACAGAAAATACAACATAATACGGCAGTTACTGAAGTCTATAAATGTTGAGTTGTTGGGTCCATGGGTTGGACAGTGTGGAGCCAGAGAGGACGTGGAGTACATTAAAGAGACTGTTCAAAGAGTCCTGATAACACCAGGCGAGAAGGGCTGTTAATATTAATGATGGTGTAACACTCACTCACGCATTCACACATTCACACACACACACACACACACACACACACACACACACACACACACACACACACACACACACACACACACACACACACACACACACACACACACACACACACACACGCACGCATTTGATTTATTAGGTTGATATAGCTCTGCAAATCATGGCATAACTTCGACATTACTGCCATGCCATTGCTGATGATAATGGCAATAGCATGATGATGTAACATCATGCTATTTGTTACTGCAGAATTACTGTTGATATTTCCATTGCTGCATTGACATTTGAATGTAATTACTAGAGACACTACTTTTGGCTAGACTTTTCAAATCAGTCTGCTATTAAATTAATTTAAATGCGAGAACAGCGTAACTTCAAATGTCAAATGTGTTTATATGTGTTGCATACAAAACCACTGTGTCGCAAAACAAATTTCAGTGCAAACTGATAATAAAGTACTATATCATATCGTATCATATCATATCATATCATATCATATCATATCATATCATATCATATCATATCATATCATATAATAGTGTAATTGCATTGTATTGGATTACTTATCTCAAGCAAGGTCTCTGCATGTTGATTTCTAAATGAATGGAAACCAGTGGCTTCCTTAAAAATAAAAAATAAACATATGCTTTGGTTGGACAACAGAGGATAGTAATGTGAAGCACAGTGAGTCATTCACAGGAAAGACATTCAATGTTATGAAACTCACTGTCACTCGACCTACTTATGCTATCCCCTTTGTTACTTTATCTCTATTTCCAGTGGAGGGGATGAAAGTGGTGGAGATTGAGAAATGTCGCAGTGACATCAAGAAGTTGCGAGAGGAAATAGCCGCCAAGAACAACAGGTGACGAGGGCACAACACTGGCTCATACTCATAAAACCAATAACACACTTTTAGCTTTAATAACATGTCTGCGTGTCACTGCCATTATATTGTGTTTTATTTTATTATTATGATTTATTTGTATTTATTTTCGAACTGATTGATTGAATGAAAATTGTACTAACAGTTTGCAGAATGGGTACAGTTTAAGGAAAGTACAGGTCAATACAAAATCTTCTAAGAGTATAAAACCAGAAAAAGCACTAAGACTTGTTTACATCAGGGTCCTCCACTGGAGGGGGAGGGGACATAACTACACTACTTATATACTATTATATATATATACTAATATACTACAAATAATATACTGACACTGATTTAATACACATAATTGTTTGATTAATTAATAATGTAAAGCCTAATTTCAGTTAAGCTAGTTTAAGTTACTTTAGATTCACTGTAGTTGAGTTAAGCGAGTGAGAAACACACTGTCTGAATTTTGTCCACCAGAGGGTGCCTAAACTATGAACATTGTGTCTTGTTTTAGAGCACCGAAGTCCTAACATCACTCGCTCATCCCCTGGTTCTGCCTGGTTCACAGAAGTAATTTCTCTATGGAGAATAACATGGGGGTCATCTTAAAATCGTTTCATATAAGCATTGTGGTACAAAAATAAACAAGCTGTCTCGTTATTGTCAGGGAGGTGTCTCTGCATCGTTTACGACCGTCAGTCACTCGTTATGATTATAGTCTGTTTCTGGAGAAAATGTAACTAATTCAGTAACAGTAACGATATAATAGCGTTGTCTCTCAGTCAGTTCATTCTTCATATCCATATGAGTGTAATGGCCGGGATGACATGTTTATTTTTCAATCACAGTTATTATATGAGGCGATCTAAAATCCCCCTATGGGGATTACAATGCAAATATAAAGTACATGAACCCGTGGATTTGCACCCTCTACCGATATTGACGTCAGACTTCGGTGCTCTATAGTTGATATAATAATAATAGTATACTATTACACCTAATATAATATCTACACTCATCTTGAGTATGAAAGTAGAAAACATCCCATGTAAGTAAATAGCATTGCCGAGCCATAAGGCCCATATGGCAGGAGCCTATCCTGTTTCTGTAGCGTGAGGCAGCTTGATGTACAAGTACAAGTACACCCCCTGGACATGACACTAGTATGCCCCCAATCCAACCCTTGATGCTGAGTCAAGCAGGGCACTGGGTCCCATTTTTCTTTTTCTTTGGTATGACCTGGCTGGGGATCGAACCCCGACCTCCCAGTCTCAGGGCGGACACTCTAACCACAAGGCCACTGAGCTGGTGTATTGCATTGTATTGCAACAATATTCCTTGTTCTAGAATCACAAGGATTTAAATGAGTGTGTGGAAAATGAGCACGAGACATGGGATTTATTTTAACAAGGTTATTGTGAATACTGACCAAACGAGACATGGGATTTATTTTAACAAGGTTATTGTGAATACTGACCACACAAGACATGGGATTTATTTTAACAAGGTTATTGTGAATACTGACCACACGAGACATGGGATTTATTTTAACAAGGTTTTTGTTTATACTGATCAGAGGTCTGTCTTGATGTTTTTCTCATTAGAGTTGTAATTCTCCCTCATGGGTCCTGGATCAGTAGAGATTAGTATCTGTGTGTTAGGCCTATTACAGCAGAACGAATATTACTGTATTTGACGGTATTTTACTGTATTTGACAGTTCTGTCTCTTTTGTTCTCATCCTACAGCGGCATTTGCTTTCCTGATGACAATAAGAAGCTGACTCCTCGCAGAGACGTACCATCCTACCCCAAGGTATGGAGAACATCATGCTGATTGAGTACTTTATTAACAGTTTAAAAAAAATGATATCAAAAGGCACGGTGGCACAGATTTATACAAAAGAATGCACGCTCCATATGTCAGCGTATCTTGAGTGTGTGTGCGTTCCTCCTAGGTAGCAGTCATGTTATAGTCTCTGGACCCTTGTCTGTCACCTTCCTGACCCCCTGCTTTGTACCTACACCAAAAGGAGTTTGGGGGTCACACATTTTGAAATGTTTTTACCGGTTCTCAATAATAATGAATAATGAATTCAGATCCTACACTTCAGGAGCCAGCCAATAGACAATGACTTGAGATTAAATCAAACAAATTGGACATCCTCTGCAAAAGCCCCCCCTGAAGAACAGAAAAACAAAGACAAAAAGAATACAACAAGACAGTAGAAATAGTTGGTAAACTGTTAATGGAAGGACTAAAGAACATAGTAAAAAAATACTTGTATGCCAAGGTGTGTGTGTGTGTGTGTGTGTGTGTTTGTGTGTGCATGTATTGTAGAAACTGTATGAAGGCAAGGCCCCCCTAAGCCAGGCGGAGGTGGGGCAGTGTTAACTGAGAGCTCTGTTGCCTGCAGTACATGCTGTCAAAGCAGACCATAGATGCCCTCAAAAAGCCCACCTTTGAAGTCTGGCTATGGGAGGTCAATGAGGTAAGACCCCAACACTGAACTGATATGAAACATTATGTCTCTCTCCCTCTCTCTCTCTCTCTCTCTCTCTCTCTCTCTCTTCTTCCCTCCCCTACCCATGTACCTGTGTGTGTGTGTGTGTGTGTGTGTGTGTGTGTGTGTGTGTGTGTGTGTGTGTGCGTGTGTGTGCGTGCGTGCGTGCGTGCGTGTGTGTGTGTGTGTGTGTGTGTGTGTGTGTAGTACTATTTGTCTAAGGAGACAGTAGAAGCTCTCAGACAGCCCACATTTGATGCATGGCAATGGGAACCCAACGAGGTGAGACGATAGATCTAATTGATCAGTCGATCTATTGATCGTACCTTCCTTGGACATTGGTCGATACCCACGAGGTTGCGTCGGTCGACAGTAGCAGAAAACCACGTAGACAGGATTTTGTGTTGACTGTATGCGTGACGGAATGACGGACGGTGTTCGATTCTACAATGCTGTGTGTGTCCATTATGGCTGTGGTTCTCAAAGCTTCCAGGACCCCCACTTTGGTATGCATTAGGCTAGTGGTTCCCAAACCTTTCAGGTCGAGACCCAAAACAGAGATTAGATGTTTGCCCGGGACAAAACCTAGTGAAGCTCTGAAAACCCACCTCTTCAGACTCCACCCGTAGCACTTGCCGTACCCCCTTGCCCTAGCCTTGACGACCTTACAGGCAAAGGCTAAACGTATGTAATTTAGATAGCATTTTATGTAGACATAGCACTCTATAGTGTATACTCATAGCTTTACTGTACAGCTTTTCTACAGTTAGACAGATGCTAGGTTCTTACAGTAGCTTCCTTATGATTCTTGATGACTATTTCTATGTATTTGAGGTATTACCATGTGTTGTTCTTGCTTACTATAAGTCACTCTGGATTTAGAGTGAATGCCTAAATTGTAAATTGTAATTGTCTAGTGAAAATAGCCAATCTACAAGCGCTTGTAGATCAGCTATTTTCACTACTTCTCAATTATTATTTTTTATGGAATTTCTTAGATTTGTTTGCATCATTCTCCCTGCTTCCAGATGCTGAGTTGCCTGGAGCACATGTACCATGACCTGGGCCTGGTCAAAGACTTCAACATCAACCCCATCACACTGAAAAGATGGCTGGTAAGCAGGGGTGTGCTGAAGGCGGAGCCTAGCGGAGCTGAGCTCTACTAGTCCTAAAGCAACCGGGGAACCCATCGGCAAAAAAAGGATCTGTTCTTGAGACATTAGAGTTCTGAAGCTGCATGCACGTGCGTGCCCGCACGAGTCGTCAATGCGCGTTGACGGTACTACAACACCTATAGAACAAAAGACCTCTACCTGGCTGCTTTGCATAACATTACAAGTGGTGTATAATATAATGTGTGGGTAGACTCACCCATTCTCAAGTGTCTAGACTCTTCTAGACACTTGAGAATTCTTCCTAAGTTATTCAAGGTCTGATGTTGGCCTACATCAGACATACAGGTTGGTCAGTGCTCAGGCAGACGGATGAGACCTGACCATATTTAAAGACAAGACACAAAGATAGCGAATGGCTTTTATATCAAACTAAAAGGAAGTACAATCAATTAGTTGAAACAAAAATAAAAACAACAAATGAATGCAACTAAATAATAATAGATCTATAAATTACATAAAAAAATAGTATTTCAACTAGCACTGAGCTGAGCGGGTATGTGCACATGCTTGCACATAGCCTGGCCCAGCCAGTGTGCTTTCTGGTCTAGAGGTGTGGGCGAGTATGGAGCAAGCGCTGGACAATATTGGTTCACCGATGTATACAATGATGCTATTCAGACACATATGGTGTTTTCAATGAAAAAAAGAACTCTGCCTAGTCTAGTGGCAGCGATGTCAGACTTCGGTTCTCTATGGTATTTACAGGAAGATCTTTTGAGGAGTCGTTTAATTGTAAAGTTCAGTCCTGGGAAACCACCAGATATTACTGACTAACACAGTTTTGTGTTTTTACACTATCCGAGGTGAATTAACGCTGCATTTCACTGTGTTGTTTAAACAGGTGCAATTTATTCTCTATAGCACAGAAACAAACAAGAAGAAATAAACTTTACTCTAGCCATATTTCACCTCTCTACAGTAAAATCACAAGGCCAAATAACTCATCATTTGCTCTCTCTCTCTCTCTCTCTCTCTCTCTCTCTCTCACTGTAGCTCAGTATCCATGACAACTACAGGAACAACCCCTTCCATAACTTCCGTCATTGTTTCTGTGTCACCCAGATGATGTACAGTATGATCTGTCTCTGCAGTCTGCAGGTACTGTAACAACACAGCACTCTCACACAGCACAGCACAGCACAGTACTTTTAAACACAAACCACTATGAGACATAGTGAATATCTTTTGAGCAACGCTAACCGCTCAACATTTTACCGTGTGTTTGGGTGTCTATATCGACTTCATTTATTAATGGTAGATAAACTTTATTTTGCCACTGACTTGAATGGGAAAATACAATTCCCATCCAGGTCAATGGCAACTGCACTTTCCCCAGAATTGCACCTATCTAGTTATTTACTAATTCCGCCCCTGTGACGTGATGTGGGTCAATACATCAGCATCATACATCATCATCCCTGACACTGCTCACTTCACTTCACACTTTCTTTTCTCTTGTCCTCGTTGTCGGGGACAACCAACTCTCTTCTCCTCCCCTCCCCACTGTTGCCAGGGACAACCATGTGCGTAAGGTTTAATTATGGTGGGGTCTAATAGGTGATTAGGAGACTCTCACACCACTGATGTGCTAATGAAGCCGCATGCACGCACGCACGCACACACACACACACACACACACACACACACACACACACACACACACACACACACACACTATAGTCCTTGATTAAATGTGTGTGTGTGTGTGTGTGTGTGTGTGTGTGTGTGTGTGTGTGTGTGTGTCTTTCAGGAGAAGTTCACTCAGGTGGATATTATGATTCTAATGACAGCTGCTGTTTGCCATGACCTGGATCACCCTGGCTACAACAATACGTACGACACACACACACACACACACACACACACACACACACACACACACACACACACACACTCATGCCACAGTCCTCATCGCGTCAATGTGATTACGATATTGACCTCATCTTCAATGGTTTGGTGTCATTCTCGACCCCACCCTGCAGCTACCAGGTCAATGCCAAGACAGACCTGGCGGTCCGCTACAATGACATCTCCCCCTTGGAGAACCATCACTGCGCCGTGGCCTTTCAGATCTTTAACCAGCCCGACTGCAACATCTTCTCCAACTTGGACTCAGAGGCTTTCAAACAGATACGCCAGGTGGGCCTGCATGGGACTCAAAGTAAAAAGTATCGATACTGCAAGGTAGAACTACTCTGTTACAAGTAAAAGTTCTGAATTCCAAATGTACTTGAGTAAAAGTACAAAAGTATTGGCATCAAAATGTACCTAAAGTACCGAAAATAAAAGTACTCACTATGCAGAATGTTTTCAAATGTATAAAATATTTAGAAAATAGTCGAACTACAACTACTACTACTTTGGGGGGGGGGGCACCTGAACCGCAAATACCTGACATTACCCGGGGCCCATATAGGTTCTTCAGGTCCGTGCCGGGCCTTGGTCTGTTTAACATGTATGTGTAATACTTTTGTATAAGAGGAACCAGGGCTGACCTAGTATCCTGGTCAATATCCTGGTGTCAATATTAGTAATCAACTGATCATTTGTATCTCAAACAGTGTTGGAAAGTAACTTATTACTTAAAGTATTATTATTACTTGTTTCCAGTAACTAGTAATATAACTAATTACTATACATTTTGAGTAATAATATTACTAATATGTTATTATTTTCCAAAAGTAACTCGTTACTATTTTCTCAAGCCTTGGTGGAACTGTGGGCTTGAGTGTATATTAACGGTAGACTGGGTTGGGATGGAGTTGCTTTGCAGGCTGCGGATCCCGACTCTAGAGCGAATACAGAAACGATGTGCACTTGTCTGTACGTGTGAATTATCAGATGCGGAAGAGCGGCCTTTTAAACTGTCAGGAATAAACTGGGTAGTGTGACACTTTTTGGGACAAAAGATGCAATTACTGGGGGAGAGAGGAAAAAAGTCAAGTCAAGTAATAAGTAACTAGTTAGTTTTGGCAGGGAGTAATATGTAAAGTAACCATTCCGTTTTTGAGTAACGTTTGTATTTGTATTAAAAATACATGATACAATACAAAACAATGACTTAATGCAGGCATGCACGCCACAGGCAGGTTCAGCATCATTGTGGTAATAATTATGTTCTTTCGCAGGGAACCATCACACTGATCCTGGCCACAGACATGGCACGACATGGAGAGATCCTGGAATCCTTCCGACAGAAAGTGGAGAGCTTTGACTACGCAGACGAAGAGCACGTCACCTGTGTAAGAACAGTTCATGTTCCGACATCTCAATATTCCGACCTCCCATATTTCCAAACCAACACTATCCCAAACCCTAATGTAGAGACGATTTCCTATATTGGTAGGCAGCTGTCAAAGGGCTGGTGTAAGCTTGTGGGAGGGAGTGTGTATTGATTTGGGTACCTCTTTTTATACTGCTTATGTTGTTATATTATATTATGTTATATTATTGACCTTCTCCTTACTGAACTGGCACACTTCGTCGGTCTTTCCCTGACACTGGTACACTTAGTTAGTCTCTTAGATCTGGTGCTTCTGAGTTAATCTCTCTGGAACACTTCTGAGGAACTCGCTCTGGAACACTTCTGAGGAACTCTGGAATACACACATTCTCACCTAATACTTCGGTAGACTCATGCCTATGGGTGGAGATTTTGGGATTCTTGCATATTTAATTTGCTGCGGTTTGCCTTCACACTGTCATCCGTAGCAATTGGAAACGCAGCAGGGGGGACCTTTATCAATGTGTTCCATTCATAAACCTAGCCTACAACACAGTGAAATCTATGGTGATACAATTATACTCATAACGTGCATGTGTCGTGCCGTATGGGACTGCCCCAGCTCTCTCACTCTCTCACTATACACATGCAGCCACGCCACGCACTTTTGGGCATGGAGGCACAGCGCTGAGCACACTGATATAATATAACAGACAGCAGCGCAAAATGTTTACAAGTTTATCGAGATGAAAGTCCCTTCTCCCCAGTCCCCACACAGTGAGCACCCCATGTTTACGGCACAGACAGACAGACAGAATATTCTGTAGGCTAATACACTGCAGTGTTTTTATGTGTTTTCTTAAGCAATTGATTAATGTACTCGTCCTCATTTTGATCAGGGCTTCAGTCTCCTCATTCGACCACGTCTAGTATCCACGGTAACGGGACATCTTTGCGCTGCGTAAAATATGCCTTCTCCGTCTCCAACTGTGTTCAACTCCTCACCCGCCACATTGTTGATTGTTAATGATGTGAAAAAGTAGAATAAGCTGCACGAGTGACATTACATACATGATATTACAAGCAACCAATAAGATTTTTTTCCATAACTGCTGTATTGAACTCTTGCAGCTGAAGATGGTGTTGATCAAGTGCTGTGACATCTCCAACGAGGTGAGACCCATGGAGGTGGCTGAGCCCTGGGTGGACTGCCTGCTGGAAGAGTACTTTATGCAGGTGAGGGGTGCCGGTTAATGTCACAGTACGTTGTGAGATTGTAGAGCAGAGGCTACTATTTTGTAATCTGGGGCGCGGGGGGGGGGGGGGGGGGACAGAGGCTCTGGCTATTTGCGGGGTCCTTGGCATGGAAAGGTTTTGGGAACCCCTGCACTATCCTGACTAATGCTGCAGAAATGCCTTCTGCAGTTCATGTTTCACCGACACATTGCTGCGTCTCTTTCTCTCCAGAGCGACAGGGAGAAGACAGAGGGTCTTCCTGTGGCTCCGTTCATGGACAGAGAAAAGGTCACCAAGCCAACGGCTCAGATCGGCTTCATCAAGTTCGTCCTCATCCCCATGTTTGAGACGGTCATGAAGGTGAGCATACATGGGTCGATGGCCATGGCGCTTGTAGTGATATTGCAATGACAGCTTTTAAAGCTACATCAAAGGAACCAGCTTAACGTGAAGCCCAGTATATTTACACAAGTGATGACATTATATAAAATATAATATAATATAATAAAATTGTAGATAATGTGACAGTTGGATTTCAGTAGCTATGCTGCTAACAAAACCAGGACCCCAACACACCTGGATCCCCCATACAACACCGGTCAACATTACTCAATAGGGTGGTGGAGTTTCTCTAACCACAGCAAATATACGTTGCCATACTCTACCACAGGGATACTCAAATAGATTTACCTGTGGGCCACATTACAAAAATGGCAAGGGGCCAGGGGCCAGTAGATAAAATTACGACATTAATGATACTTGATAACTTCTCTCTTTCAATTGCTTTATTTTCGCAAAATGTATCAAAGTACAATGTGCATGCACACAATATGTAAATAAATAAATGTGTTACATTTTCTTGCATAAACACAAAGAGCTGTTTCCATAACTGCACAAATTATTGCACATAACATGAGTAGCTGTTATAATAACATAATAACATAACATGAGTAGCTCTTTGCCTGCCTGCCTGCCTGCCTGTCTGTCCATGAGTAGTTATTTGTCTGTCTGTCAATGAGTAGCTGTCTTACTGCCTGCCTGTCTATGAGTAGCTGTCTGTCTGCCTGCCTGCCTGTCCAATTGTCCATGAGTAGCTGTCTGTCTGCCTGTCTGAGTAGCTGTCTGCCTGCCTGCCTAATTGTCCATGAGTAGCTGTCTGTCTGCCTGTCTATGAGTAGCTGTCTGCCTGCCTGCCTAATTGTCCATGAGTAGCTGTCTGTCTGCCTGTCTATGAGTAGCTGTCTGCCTTCCTGCCTGTCCAATTGTCCATGAGTAGCTGTCTGTCTGTCTATGAGTAGCTGTCTGCCTGCCTGCCCAATTGTCTATGAGTAGCTGTCTGTCTGTCTATGAGTAGCTGTCTGCCTTCCTGCCTGTCCAATTGTCCATGAGTAGCTGTCTGTCTGTCTGTCTATGAGTAGCTGTCTGCCTTCCTGCCTGTCCAATTGTCCATGAGTAGCTGTCTGCCTGCCTGTCCAATTCTCCATGAGTAGCTGTCTGTCTGCCTGTCTATGAGTAGCTGTCTGACTGCCTGCCTGTCCAATTCTCCATGAGTAGCTGTCTGTCTGTCTGCCTGTCTATGAGTAGCTGTCTGCCTGCCTGCCAGCCAGCAAGTTGGTTAACAGAAAATAAATTGTTATGGCTGAGTAAAATAAAATACAATAAACACAATTTGCCTAAAAATAGATTACCCAGCTATGACCTTTTTCATGAAAAAAAATGAGTAGTGATATGGCTGACTGAGTAAAATAAAACAATCTACCTGAAAATAGATAGCTATAAGTGAAGAGCAATTTCCGCAATTTCCATTTCCGCAATTTCCATTTCCGCAATTTCCTCAATTTCCATTTCAACCATTTCCGCAATTACCATTTCCGCATTTCCGCAATTTCCATTTCCACCATTTCCGCAATTACAATTTCCGCAATTTCCGCAAGCAGCAAAACTGCTCTACCACACAGATGGATACAATATACATTTTAAATCAATCCCAGATTAGAACTTTAACCCCATACTAATTAGACTGATGTGAAGAGTCAAGACAGGGAGGTTAGAGTTAATGTATTGAAGTTATTTGCGGTAATCTTAGTGTGTGTGTGTGTGTGTACCAGCTGTTCCCTCAGACTGAGGAGGTGATGGTGCAGCCTCTGAGAGATTCACGGGACAGATATGAGGAGCTCAAACAGATCGACGACGCCATGAACGAGGTAAGTGTATGCACGTTTGAATCCTGTTTCTCCAGCCATGTGGTCATCATGCACATATGCTCTACATGCATGCAACATGTAACTTTCTTTTCCAGGTACAGAAAAAGAAGAGTGAGAACCTGACCTTGGGAGCAAAGAAGAAGTAAAGTTGGAACCAGGTAAAGCCTTATTTACTTCATGTCAGTGTTGCATGGCACAAAGACAATTTATATGCTCACAACGCGTCATGGTGCCAAGCGTTGTGATCTGTTATTTGAGATGATTAACTATTGGAAAAAGATCAAAGCACAAGGTCACTGTCAAGGTCAAAATTGATAACAAATTTTCATGAAACCTTCACTTTGGGGTCAAGGTCAAAATTACATACGGTATCTCAGGAATTGGTCTGCACACCCAAGGTGCATTTATTTAAAACCACTTATATACAATTATTTTAAACTTTAGCTGTTGAAACATAGCAGATATAAGCTCATGGCGCAGCAGCCTAGATCTGCTATTTTTTTTAAATCATGAAAACATCGAATCTTTTAATATATATTATTTTCATCATATTTTCAGATGGGGTTCTGCGGCCAAATACATTCTAGGGTCCTTGACATTAAATAGTTTGAGAATCACTGCCATATTTTTCAGAAAACCGTCATGATTTAGAAGACATTTAGAAGACTGGTCTGTCTGTCCTTAATGGGTTAAATATGTGGTCATTTGTCCATTTCAGAATCCTGCACCTAAGAGTACTTCACCAGAGTGAGTGATGCAGTGAGACCAGGGGAAGAAGTGAACTGGATTTTTAGACCCTGGTCTGTCAACCTATCCAAACCCTTTCCATTGCTTAGTGTTCTTGTTTGCTTCAGGCCTTTAGCCTCTCGACGAGCAGCGATGAGTGGGTTTTGACGACGTTTGGGGCGGTATGGATAGTTTGCATTGTGCCAGGCAAGAACAGTCTATCCCAGAGCAGCGGTTGAGTGTGGATGTAAAATAGCGGTTTCCCAGAGCAACGAGATTAACTACTTGATGGACTCCAGTCGTTTGTGGACCAGACAGACAATCCAAAGACTTATCAGGGAATGTCAACATGTGTACAGCACAAACTACTTCAGTGAACAATATTTAGCTACATTATAAATAATATATATATAAATGTTAACGTTTTATTTTTAATGTGTTGGGTTTTTCTTTTTTTTTTCTACATATTGTACAGATTTCTAGTCACCTTTGTTCTTTCCTACAAAAAAATAAAAGGTTTATTTGAATTGTAAAACTGTTCTCTGTTCATGAAATGTCAAAGTAATGGAAATCAGATTAATGTTTGCATACAAGCACACTACAACCAAACTGGGGGCAGGTGGTTGATGGTTGGTGGAGACAATGTCCGACAGCAGAAATGTTTCTGCATATAAACCGACATAGTATCTTTGAGAAATATATAGTCAACATGCTGCCTGTCATGTATTAGTTGCAAAAGGTTTATTTTTTTAATAAATCAACCCCATTATAATCCACAAAAATTAAATATACAATCTACATAGGCCATTTGACAATTCAGCATTCTTCATCAAAACACTCATTCAACTCAGATTCAGCCAAAAATCCCCCCCCCCCCTCCCCAAATGAAACAATAACCTAAGTGATTCAATCATGGCTGACATGGTGTTCAGCTTGCTGCTTGAGAAACAGGTTTGGGCTTCTTGTTCCTCTTGTTCTTCTTGGTGCTGGTCGCTCCGTTGGTGGTCTTCGCTGGCCTCTTCTTCCCCCAGTGTGTCTTCTGCTGCTCCAGACGCTGCTGCTTCTTCTGCATGTAGGACGCCATGTTGTCGAAGGTCACCTTGTACAGGTGCTGGAAGCAGCTCTCTGTCTCTGCACCAGCTGGTGTGGTGGACAGGACAGGGTAAGGATTAGTACTTTAGTACAAACCTGATGTTACTAAAGGTGCAACAGTTCATTACTTGCGCAAGCAGAGCGTGCAAGTAATAGTTTTCGTCCATGTCCCCATTTGATGCGTATGCGCCGTGCCAGCGTATGACGTAATGACTACTTGTGCTTGATATGGCAGTGGTGTCAGATTACATACATGTATACATAGGGGCATTACCTTTAATCCTCCCGATACTAAAACATAGCGTCATTACGTCACCATCGAAAACCAATTACACCCTGGCATTGGGTCCTTTAATCCACATCTTTATTACGTCATCATTGAGAGCTAGTTAAACCAGTTATACCCTGACGTCATATGCTGCTACGATACATACTCATCAAACGGGGCATACGCAAAGTAACCACAGTATACCGCTAATCAACTTACAAATGACATATACATAGATGCATTTCCTTTCCACCTTTCACCTTTCCTTTAATCCACCCGACACTGATCGACATATACTGTCAATGTACAATTTTTTATTGTAAAAATAACTGAACTTCAATGTCAAAAGGTGAACATATGAATCCAATACTCTTGTTAATCAACATCGGCAGTGTTTTGAGGGCAATTAAATAAACGTCCTGTATTTAACCTATTATAACCTCATCAGAAGTAGTGGTGATAACAGATGCATGGAGCAGGTCCAGGTGAGAATGACAGGTCCACTGGACTGACTGGAGGTGTGTGTGTGAGAGAGAGACTCACCTTGAAGTGCCTCCCAATGGGGCTTGAGACAGTCCATCACTTGGTTTAGTTCGGAGCTCTCTGCGTCGCACTAGATAGACGAGAGGGGCTTTGTCAGGCGTACATTTTATGTTCTATTGTGAGAAACTGGGTTAGCATGAGTGAGTGCACTTGTCGTTGACAGGAGGCAAGCAAATCAAACAATTTAGCACAAATAACAAACCTTGACTAACAACATTGACTAGTAATTAATATATAGTGTTTATTTAAGTGTACAACTGGAACCAAACTGGGGGTCCGTTTGGTTCCAGTTATACAAAAAGTCATCAAAGGATTAATCTTTATACCGGTACCTCCCAGCAGTCCTGGGCATGTGTGTAGATCTGGAGCGGTGCCTCACGGCTGTCCAGCAGTACCCACAGTCTGCCTTTGGGGTCAAACGTCATATGGAGTGGACTGTGGGGGAGGGTCACCCTGCTGCAGACCACCAGCCTCTCCTCGGCCCTTTGATCAATCCTGAAGAACTGCACTACAGGTAATCTGGAGTCACAGTAGGAACACATTTTATTGGTGGACCAGACATCCTTTTAGTTGTACTGTTGTATATCTGTTACACTGTTGTATATCTGTATATCTGTTACACCCAATTTAGCTGTTATACTGTGCAGTGACAAATTCCACCCACCGGCTTCCCTCCCTAGAACACGCAGCATAGACGCTCGGCCAAGCCGAAAGAACCGCGGTGGATTTGAGCCCCTAGACTTTGCTGTGGTAGGCAGGTACCTCACCGAATCTGGCACAGGGAGCCAGGATTCAAACCAGTCTCCCGATACCAAATTTGTACCACTGCGATGAACGCCTGCTTGGCCTGGGGAGATTATGCTCATGAGCAAGCAGTAACACTTGTCAACCAGTAGGTGTACCCAACAGCAGGGTTTAACTTGTGTAAAATATGTGTAAACACATATCATTATCTATACTGTTGAACTCAACACAGCGACCTCTACATGCCTTGTAACATGCACCACTCGCTTAACATTTTAGTATTTTAAACAAGCTTATGCTGCAAACAGCTGCTGTGAGGCACCTACTGTAGTACAGTAAAGACAAACTTGTGCAGTAGCAGTTAAATAACAAACTCACGTGTAACAATACAATACTATAAGGCACTGTCCGGGGACAGCCAGCCAGAGTCCTTGAGGGTGGTATCCAGCTTGATTGTTAGTTAGGAACCAAATGAAGCCTTATTTTTGTACATTTTGTACACTCTCATTTGTTTTTTACAGTGTTTTTTGGGGGACCCAGAGATAAACAAAATGTTATCAAACAGGGGTTTGTGGCCTAATGCATATCAAAAGGGATGACTTAAGGTTAAGAATCACTGCTTTAAAGTATACAGGCAGGTGTAGCGTAGTGGAAAATAAAACCCCTAATTCTAGTGGCGGTGTTGTCATTGTTGTCACTACTCCTATCAGACTGACCTCTCACACTGCACAGCTACGTGACCTCCATCAGGGGAGCATGCAATCCTGCTGACTGCATACCTCTAGGAAACAATGAGACGCACATGTTGCTGTTACAAGTAGTAAAGACACCGGGGAAAGTTCAATTTGACAGTAGTAGTATCATTTGAAAATAGTGTGTGTCTTGGTGAATAAAAAGTACTTTCAAGGTCAAAGTTAGGGTTAGCCAGAATGTAGCTAGAACTACTAAGTGCAGAAAGAAGAACTTATAACCAAATTGGAACCAAAAACAATGCACATTTCTTCTGCGTGAAACTGAACTGTATATTATGTGACTCTGGGTTTATGGTACCCTCCCACTTCACCGTTCCCAGAAAAGGTTCTGTACTGTACATGGGAGCTGCTGATTGGCTTACAGCTGCTGTTGCCATAATAAAGCATTGAGGAATGCCTCTCTAATGTAAAGAAGCCATCTATTTACATCAAGCTGTTAAGGTGCGGAGTGTGCAAACCCTTTATGTTAAACTGTACACAACAAAATGTGATGGGTGTCAATTGCTGTCATATTGCCAAGTGACAATAGAGGGTATGCCAGTGACATCATCATCATACCCAGATGTTATGCAGGAACACCTGAGTGGCAAAAACCTTTCTGGCCTTGTCAGCCCATACATCCAAACAGAAAGGTCCAATCTGATTGCATTAAACAACGTTAAACGATGTTAAACTCACTTTGACACTCAATGTGGCACTCACTTCATGCACCCGCATACCTTTTTCTTCTCATGCTCAGTTTGGGTACTTGGCGTTTCTCTCAGTGCTTTCAGGTCCCAGCTCTGCAGCTTCCGGCCTGACTCGTACTCCCACAACTTCACTGTCCCATCCTGTAGAAACGCATCAAATTACATATAGACACAAATGTAGGCTGCCCAACAGCCTGTAAACTCAATTTCCCTGAACATAAATGTTAGGTTAGTGCAGGCATCTCCTTTCAATCACCTGTCCTGAAAACAACCTGATGCGCTATTCACACTAGACGCTGCAAAATATACTGTTGATTTCTGTAAAAACATCATGTTACTTGTATGTGTATGGCTTTGAAATTGAGACACAAACACACATACCCCTGATCCAGACAGAAGCCACTGTGGGTGAACTGATGGGATGACCAGAACACTGACAAACCTGGAAGGACACACAAACCAAGTCAGCATTTTGCTATCGGCACAACAATCAAACTTCCTCATAGTAATGCTTAAAACTGGTTTAGTTGTTGTACAAGCTTACAACGTGTCACTTAAGTATAAAAATAATGAATATGTCAGTAATTTCTTTGTATATTTCTGGTATTTATCGACAGAAATGTATTCTTTATTCATAATGCTCAATACCAAAAACACAATTTAATTGTCAACCGCAACTTTTTGTGTGACAATTAACATCAACTTAAATTTGTAATCGTGACAGCCGTAGTTGTAGGTAAAATTCAAGCTCACTGTGTTGCAATCAATTTTCACATAATCTTCGTCTATTATGCCATGCCAAGAATAGGGACACTGGAGTTGTGGTAGAAAGGCACTTTGTTACTTACTCCTCGTGACCCAAACAGAATGACTGGATGTTGTAAGGCGACTTGAGGTGACTGACCCGGATCTTTTCATCGCGGTCTGCTGTGATGACGTACTTGTCGTTGGGTGAGAGGGTCTGTAAGACAAAGAGCAAGTGGTCAGGTGACAATTATCGGTTTCAGATCGTTAGCCAAATTAATTAGCAGTTACCTTGCTAACTGGCTTGAATCCTTCCACAAATAATAGCCTACATCTCAAAATGTCAATTAATGTCATTAATCATGCATTCCCTATCACACACTGTTTACCATAGACAGCAGCATAGACAGGTGTCCCAGCTTCAGTTCTCCATCCTTCTGGGGATCCACCACTGAGAAGGAGTAAACATCTCCTGACTTGTCTGCCACCAGCAGCACATCCTCGGCCTGGGTGAATACCAGCGAGGTGCACCTCCTCACAACCCACCTGAAAAAAACACATTTATTAACACATGGATTAAAGAAAACCGAAGGTTATCATGGGATTTGTGAAACAGTATGAAACGGATCCCCCACCACACACTAGCGCTGATACCTAAACAGTGAACACAACATGTAACATGTAATATCTTTTTTATGACCAAAAATAGCCTATCTACAAGCTTGCAGATCGGATATTTTTGCTTTGCAACATGCTTCCATGAAGACATGATGGCTTCTATGGAATCCAAATGACAAAAAAAAGTTGTGGCTTTAATCCATGTTAACAGTTTGAAGACCTTAGGTATCTATGCTCACGTTAACACTATGTATAATCTCAATGGCAAACTGGGTCAGATGGTAAGGGGTTCTTTGATGGTGGTGGGAAATTCAAATCACTGTATTTAAAATAGTTACTAATGCAGAAGCTTCCATTTATTTTGTATGAATAATGAGCTCTTGTATACAACTGCCAAATATGGACCAGTTATTTGCACATATCGATATTTTCTTAGATATAGCTAACTTTTTCGATCAATCAAATAATTTTATTTTATTTAAATCAAGTGCATTTAATATATTTTTACATATCAAGAAGGAATCGATGAATCACTTAAGTATGCACAACAATAAAGACATATCAAAATAGGAATAAATTGTTATGATAGATTACATTGATTAACTGTTGCACCCCTAGTACCTAGTACTGATATGTTGCCATGATGATTCAGTGTGGAACAGAACCAGTCGCTTGCTGTCATCGGTTAACGCTGCCAGGTTTCCAGAAGGAGAGACAGCGAGGGCCAAGATCTTGTCATTTCCTGTTTCTTCTGAGCCGTCACTATTGACAGATAAGAGACAACAATTGAAATGTTCTTCTTGTGGTGCATTCACTGATCTGATCTCCCCAAGAAGTAGCAGAAATGATATCAGGAGATAAATGATCTATCGCCATCTGTTTGTTTAAGCATCTACACTGTTTATATAATATCTATCTCTAAATGTAACTGTGATTAGTTATTCTAACATACTGTTGAATAGCATCAAACTCTGGTTCTCAATGTGGGGTCTGGGGGCCCCAGTGAAATTATTAGTCTAATATTTAAGATGGATTTGGTTCCATTTGTTTTAAAATAACATTGACAATAATAACAATAACATTGTTATTTTAACATTTAAAATAACATCTACAGTGTAGATTGGGGTCCCTGAGATAGAATTTATAGCAAACGGGAGTCTGTGGCCTGCCCTAAAGCATGATATTAAACAGGGCATCTTGAAACGAATAAGCTTGAGAATCACTGAGCTACTCATATTAAATCATTCATTTTCCCACCAGACTGAAACACAACAATGCCTCCACTTACCTTTGGCTGTCAGCCTCTATGTTCTTTGGCTTCTTCTCAGCTGTGCTGCAGTCAAAAACGAACGGTTCCCTACAATAAAACAGTAAATAAATCATGGATCATCATGTTTGATTGATGAATGTATTAACAGATTGGAGAAGTACAGTACATTTCAAGCACAACTCAATACAAAACTGTTAACTGTGGACGAAAGTATTACACTTGTTTACATTAGGGCCCAGTGCCCACCATGTTCAATTCATCATAACAATTAGAGACGTATAAATATACTCTATAGCCAAAAACAGGAAATCATCATAGGAGGTAAAAAGGGGGAAAAAAACCCCAAACATATACAGTGAGGGGGAAAAGGGGTGATGGGTCTGCTTGCGCCTTGCTGGCTAACTCAGCTAGCTATGCTGACAGTCCCACTCTGAGCTCATAGGATAATGTATAACTATAACTTGATGATCAGCATAATACATAGCAAGGTTTCTTACCAACCTGGCTTGTTTGGTGTGAACAGCAATGAGCTTTTTGTCGCTACTGCAGACAAACCACTCTCCACATGATACAGAGATAGCTGTCATGTTTTCCTCCTGGATGTGCGACCATATGTGTGCGACGACAGCAGAGTTTCACGTGGGGCGACTATTTTGGCGCAGGCAATCTGCGTCATCGTGGTCAGCAAAGAACAGAATGTACACAACGAAATCTGATTGCCTGGAGATTATGAGAAGAAATGATTTGTGCGGACTTTATTATGTGTTTTTCTTTTCCACGTAATAAGAATAACAAATAAAAGTAAAATAAACAAGTAATAATAATAATTAAAATTAAATACACACTATCAAGGATGGCCTGGCATAGCACGTTGTAAGCATTCAGAATGCAGATCAGTTTAGTTACTGTCTGTAACTACTGTCTGTACTGTACCCATGATCCGTGTCATTGCTCCAGTCCTTGTCAATGACACGAAGCAGTGCATGCGTCCAACATACGACATGACATGCATGACATGCGTGAGTGTCCCGTTTTGTAGGACCGAGGGAGGGGGGGGCGTTCCTCATACCACATTTATTCTCCGTCGTATGACGGTGTCGCGTGCAGAAAATAGCCGATCCACAAGCTCACATAGCATCGCAGACGCCACGCGTTGTGAGCTTGTGGATCGGCTGTTTTCGCCGTGCGAGACACCGCCGTATGGCGAGACACCACCACCAGTCCAGTCTGTGTGTGTGCTGTGTAGTGTACGTGTGTTATGCCCTGTTACATAAAGTAATACACCGCTCTGTTCTGACCGGGGAGGCTGCTCTGACCACCATGCACAGGAGTTGCTGCTGCTTATCCTTTCTAACAAGAACATAAAAATACAATAATAATATATCTATTTTTTGATCTAGTAAAAACTAGATCAACTTTTGATCAACCGGTGTTGTTGACACTGACTGCAGGCTTTTTAGCTGGTGGTACTGTGGACTGACTAACCTTGCTGCATTTCATTGTCAAGGTTGTCCGCCTGATGTCTTTGTAATCAATTTCTTCTGTTGCTGATGCGGATTATGAATTGATGATTGATAAACATTGATTGATTGGTTGTGCAGGGGGGCACGGTACAGTACACTGCACAGCAAGATGGCGGCTTCCTTGTTGAGGATAGGACGACTTGGCTCCCTCAAGGTAACGAAATGTCAAGCTCATTGTCAATAGATGTGACGTCCTGCTCTTTCATTGGGAATATTTACGCCACAGTATAGATTAGGTCAGTGAAGTAGTAGTGACCTGGCTAGTGCAGACCGTAGCTTTTGTTGTCATTATCGTGGTTGATCCTTGCTAATGTGCTGGACATATAAAGCATCTACTCTTTGTATGCAATCTGTGTTAGGAAATAAAGTAATCTGATCACTTGTCGTGCAGTGTTTTTATATTTTGCAGATTTTTGGCTCATAAGAGAATTTATGAACAGCTACGTTTCAGTTTGGCCATATTGGATGCACATATTTAGCACATGTATCCACTCCCACTGCGCCAGGCTTTGGCACAGAACCAGGCCCCGTGCATTGCAGCAAGCAAGGCCAAAGTAACATGATGAGATGACATCCATTATTTTTTACGTTAGGATTGGAATTATAGTTATGACTCAGTTTTGAATGGAAAACATTAGTTAAGGCAAAATCTGACAAACTGAAATGAAGATTAAATCATTATTTGATCGACTTTTATTGAGTTCTCGTCACGGGTACACTGTGCGAGCGTCTCGTGCGCCTGTGGGGGGGGTGTGTATGTGAGTGAGGAGGTGTGTTTGTGTAACGTTAAGACCACTCTGAACTTGAAGGTCGATAGGCCTGCACAAGCATGACACGGGAGAAAACAGAAAAGCCAGTGGTTTGGAATGTGTAGTACTGTTTATAAATATTGTCTTTAGAACTGTACTGTCTCACTGTCTGCATGATTCTCCCCAGTGTCTGCAGGCTGAGAGCTGGACTGCTCTGAGAAGAGCACCTGCAGCTGCAGCCCTCAGTGGCAAGTCTGGAGGTGGAGGCAAAAAGTCAAACAAAAAGAAAGACTCAGGTATGGTTGAATAGGTCTTTAACTTCACATCATGTCTGTCACAGGCACAGCCTTCCTGTGTTCCCTTGAAGAGGCCGTTTGTACTCAAATTGTGATACAAGCACCACGGAGGCAATTAAATAACCGCTGAAAGAATGCATTGCGTGAAAGACCAAAACTCGAGAATCAAATGATCCCAAAAGCAGCTGTAAAAGGTCCATCGTTGTGAAGGTTATGCGAAGTTGCCACCAAAACACAAGGTCACAATGAAACACACATTCTGTTAAAAGGGTATTTCACACTAAAACACTTCTAGGGTCATTTTAATCTCTACTCTGATGTTAAAAAAACCATTAAAATAATAAACGGAAAAAAACACGGCCCTTCACTGATTAGAAGATCAATATCCGTCACCCGAACATGTATGAAACATGTGTTTCTAATGTGTCTAAAAGGGTTAAAGTTGAGTTTATATCGGAAGGGGGCTTGTCTCATAAAATTAATATCAAATATCTAAATATTTAACAGCAACTCAAAAAGTGAAATACCCCTGTACATAGGCTATGTGCACTGTAATCTGCTGAGCATCCATGAAACTAAGCTAAAATATCTGTATACTGTATACAATATGCATACGCTATATTGCCACACAACTTGACCAAAAAAACATTATTTCCTGAAGTACGACTCAGTATGGTCAAGGGAATGATTAACCACATACTATAACTTAACCTCTTCACCCTCATCCAACTGCTTGTCTGGAGTAAAGATCCCCACACACCGAGCACGTTTTTCGGATTTCTAGCGGCGTTTCTCCATCGGTCTTCCGAAAAACGTGCCCAGTGTGCAACCACCTTAAGAGTTATGTTTTTGCTGACACCTAACCAGTCGGCTTGATTTTGTTTGGGAGAAAACGCAATGTTTTTAGAGATGCTCTTCATTCAGTCTAACAGTGGACAGAGATATGACTAATTCCTATGAAAGTATCAATCCTGATGTGGCCATCATACAGTTTATTTATTTTTTCTTTCATTCTTTTAAAGCTACAATCCTTAAGTTTATATCTCGCTCTCCAAACTAAGAGCCAATCGGAATATTGTCTAAACTACAATAAAGATTGTGGCGCATCTAGTGTCAAGTCCGGTGTGCCATCTGCTTCAAATAACTGGTGGAAATTGACATTGTCTACCAATATGTCAACTAGGGACAATTTCTCAAAGGGAGAGTAGGGAGACGACCTCCAACCTGCGGATGTGCTGGTTACAGTATATTGTATTAACATACTTTACCACACGGATTGGTTAAAATAATGTTTTATTCATTCAAATTAAAAAGTCCAGGATTGTAGCTTCAAGTTGTATTTTAAACTTGCCTCTTCTTTTCACAGGTTCTGTCACTAAAGAGTTAAAACTTTTGCCCCTTACAGCGAAGAAATAATGGTTATTTCTGGTACCAGGCCTATAACATAGTACTTCAACCCATGTTGTCCATCTGTACTTTTATCAACACCTTTAACCTTGAACTAATATTTCAAGTCCCTTTGGTATATATCTTTGAAAATGGATTGCCTTGTTTTCTAAAACAAAAACTGGCACTAGTTTCCATCCTTTTATTGAATGAACAGCTACAGCTGAATTAGTGTCTTCACTAAATTTGCTTTATTAATTTGAAGCAGAGCTTAAAGTTACCTTTGTGCTTATTTTGCAATGTTTATTTTTCTTACAATTCAATGTCAAGGTGTACGCTGGTACATTTTGGAGGATAAGACTACAAGTAAGCTTCATGGGGATATTCTCACATCTTGTTTTTCTTAATGGAGATATTATCATCCAAGCTTATAATGGAGAAATTAATGAAATTTGTATGCTTACCCTCCTCCGTCCTAGACAAACACAAGGCCAAAACATACTTCGATATAGAGAAACTTGTCCAGCACAGGACGTATGTGGATTTCCCTAAGAAGGAAATTGCAGCAGCAGCAGCATCCACCGCTGCAGGGGGTATAGCAGCATCTACACCGGTCCCAGAACCGATTATTGCTGCTGTAGCTGAAACTTTAGCTGCCGCCCCAGCGGCTGAAGCTGCACCTGCAGTTGAAGCTGCACCCATTGTTGAAGCTGCTGCTGAAACCGCACCCATTGTTGAAGCTGCTGCTGAAGCTGCACCCATTGTTGAAGCCGTCGCTGAAGCAGTAGTGGAAGCTGCTCCTGTATCTGAAGCAGCCCCAACAGTTGAAGCCACACCTGTAGCTGAGGCTGCTCCAGCCGTTGAAGCCGTGCCCATAATTGAAGCTGTCGCTGAAGCGGCTCCTGCTGCAGAAGCTGCTGTACCTGCAGCTGAAGCTGAAGCTACACCTGAAGCCCCTGTTGAAGCTGCTTTACCTGTAGCCGAAGCTTCCGCCACCCCAGAGGCTGCAGTTGAGGCTGCCCCAGAAGCTTCCCCCGTTGAAGCTGCTGCCCCAGAAGCCGCCCCTGTTGAAGCTGCTGCCCCAGAAGCCGCCCCCGTTGAAGCTGCTGCCCCAGAAGACGCTCCCATTGAAGCTGCTGCCCCAGAAGCCGCTCCCATTGAAGCTGCTGCTCCAGAAGCCGCTCCCATTGAAGCTGCTGCTCCAGAAGCCGCTCCCATTGAAGCTGCTGCCCCAGAAGCCGCTCCCATTGAAGCTGCTGCTGCCGCTGAAGCTGCTGCCCCTGCTGAAGCTGCCCCTGTTGAAGCTGCAGCCGAGGCCCCTGTAGTTGAAGCTGCAGCTGAGACCCCTGTAGTTGAAGCTGCAGCCGAGGCACCTGTAGTTGAAGCTGCAGCCGAGGCACCTGTAGTTGAAGCTGCAGCCGAGACCCCTGTAGTTGAAGCTGCAGCCGAGGCCCCTGTAGTTGAAGCTGCTCCTGTCGTTGAGGCAGAAGCAGTGGCTGAAACCCCTGTAGAAGCTGCCCCTGAAGCCCCAGCTGCAGAAGCAGTTGTGGAAGCTGCCCCTGAGGCTGTAGTTGAAGCCCCTGTAGAAGCCGCTGCTGAAGCTGCTCCAGTTGAAGCTGAAGCTGTTGAGGTTGTAGCTGAAGCGGCTGCTGAGGTTGTAGCTGAAGCGGCTGCTGAGGTTGTAGCTGAAGCGGCCGCTGAGGTAGTGGCTGAAGCAGCTGCCCCGGTGGAGAGCGCTGAGGAGCTGGTGGACACCGCTCCAGTCATAACCGAAGCTGCTGGAGAGGAGCTGCTGGCAGAGGCCCCAGCCGAGCCCGAAGCGATTGAAGCGGCTGAGGGTATACACTACATCTCCCCCCCACCTAAACCCCTTCTCTTTCCTATGTGGACCCCGCAGTCTACCAGTCTACCAACAGTCATTTTCATTTCCATTTTTATTTCGATTTGTGATAAAGATAATGATAATGTGTAACGATACCTGATATCACAAAAGCAGTTTTTGTTTTGTTCTTTGCACAGCCTTATTTTAGTCATCCATTTGGATCCATGCAATAATGTTTTGGCACATAACCAGTTTTCTAATTCATCCCTCACATTACATGCATGTCCCTTACCCCTATTTCCCTGTGACTCTGTTCCTTTTGGCATAGTGCTTTCATTGTTTTACTTTTAACTTATTATGTTACTTACTTTACTTGCATATGGAGCATGCATTTCACTACGTCCACCTGCATAGCATTTTGCCTTGAGATCGGTCTGCTTTATTGTCTCTCTCAGACTCTTCTCATTTGTGTTTTAGTTTCATTAACATAAATCCTCACTAATTGTATAATTGCACCCTTCTTTTATTTGCTTTCTTGCTTCCTTTCTTGCTTGCATTCATGCTCAACACCTTTCACAGTAACATTGTGTTTTGTTCCGGCCACATTGACAGATGTACTGTTATTTGAGCACCATATTGTCAATGCTCATTACCATTACGTTTTTCATGTTCCCAATCACATTCTATTTTTTTTTTTTTTTTTTTTACACAACTTTAGTTTTTAATTTGTAAACGACTGTTTGACTGAGGGTAATGTTAAAGCTAATGTGTACTGCTAAAGGTAATGTTAAGGTGACACAAACTGTCCCAGCTGTTAATGGTTACTGCAGAATGGTGGATTTACGTGAAATGTCTTTTCCTCCTTCCTCTCACACTTCCTCTCACACTTATTTGGGAATTGCATGTTAAAGGTTACTCTATATGTATGTGCCAATTGTTGGAAGTTTTGGATGTCTGTGTAAATGTAAAATTTCCTTCCCCCTTCACGGTTAAAGCACTACATGAAAAGGCACTCTACTGTAGGTTGCTGTGCGTGGAATCCGCATGATTGAAGGAGCGATTTCATTGTCTGTAATTAATCTGTTTTAAATAGCATGACAGTTTGAATCTATGGGATTTGAATTGGAGTTTTCCAAGACTGTCAATGGACTGCAGTCAACCCCATATCGTAGTGACTGCAATATTCTTCAATGTGTGACCTTGCACGGCAACTTTTAATTTGTTAATGTTAACCAACCGAGCCTTTCTCATGTTCTTTCCTATATCTTACCCCTGTAGTGTCTATCACTACCCCAGGTGCTGTTTTGTGCATGAGGGTTACTGATAAAAAAGAAAAACCAGACTGGTTTTTAATTTTGTCATTCTAGCCAAATGACAGATGATGATATCCAAACACATGGCCATGGTTTTGCGTGTGTTATCCACGAAGAGAAAGTAATTGTTTGTTTTTTCCCCTCCCTCTGTGACCCGCAGCTGTAATGGACCCAATCCAGAAACTCTTCCTAGAGTCCATACGCGAGTACAGCACAAAGAGCCAGTAAGTGTCATGTGTGATTGATTTCTGTGCCTAACAAATGCGGTTAAAAGAGCACTTGAACCCATTTTCAACCGTATCTTCACATAATTGGTCCACACTAATATTCATAAGATTGGACAATTTCCGTCTTATTGGTGGGCTCTGGGCATTTCAGAAACCTGCTCCAACCTAATAGAACAGCCTTTCTCTTCCTGTCATGATGAAATAAAAGCTATTAATGTTGCATTTATAAAGATCTATTTTTTAAATCTAGTTGGAATTGATTAAACCTGCCTACCGATGATGTCACTGGTAGGCAAGTTTCTGAACTCAGCAACAGCCCAAATGGTGCCATCTTATGAGCATTAGTGAGGACTGAGGATAGGTTGAAAATGATGATGTCATAATCAGTTAATTGACAGTACATGTACACAACCACTCTGTGTGACACTAGTTGCTTTTCCATTAAGCCTTTGCGAAAATAGGAAGCGTATGTTCATTAACTCGAAAAAAGAAAAGCGCACTGTCTGCCATTTCCCTCCACAGTAGCCACCCATCCACCGTTCACTTCACTGCCTCCCCATAATTTATTTATTTTCTTTTCCAACTTTTCCAAAGCGATATAATGCGAGTTCAAGTGTTTTCATACCCCATTTGCGCATTTCCTTTCTTTCAATATAGGCCAAAATCAACCCCCTTCCAGCGCAAAAGTGTTAAGTCCAGGACTTATTTGCATTTTGAGGTGTTTCCATTCAGGATTTTATGCGCAGGAGCCTTATTGCACAAAACCATGGGTTAATGGAAACATGCCTATTGACATGGAAATCTAACCAAACGTCCCAGTGTATTCTGTGTGCGCAGTGCTTGCTCTTCTGGCCAGTGTGAACTTTGCAGGCAGAATGCACTGGGAAGCAGTTTGTAGGCATGGGTCAGAATTATCAATTATTTGAATAATTTTATGTTTTTGAGGATAAGTAATCACACCTGTGTGAAGTGAGTGGTGCAACTCCAGACCCACAGGAACGCGACCAGGGTGCCGGCCCGGTTCTGGCGAGCCGCCCCACGTCCGAAACGGTTGAGAAATTACAGTTACTGTGTGGGGGTTCCCAGGTGGTCCCTCTACTGTACTGTACTGTAACACCCCAAAATATCATATTGTGTGTGTGTGTGTGTGTGTGTGTGTGTGCGTGTGTGCGTGTGCGTGTGCGCGACATCTGGTTGTGAAAACAAACCAAAAGCTATTTGTCTGTTTGGACAGACCCAGCCAGGGACACACATAGCTGTCTATAGGAGTGGTTGCACCACACAAAAATAAAACTATTTTTATTTAATGTCATCGAAATCCTGGACGCAGTAACTAGTATGGGTGGTGTTATCTGCATTAGCAATGTCATGTTCACCTAATGTACAAGGCTAGGCTATGCAAAAACAAATTCATGAGAAGGGGCATGAGGAAGGTGATGGAATAATAACAGTTAACACTTAGCCCACTGTTCATGTACATCAGAATAATCAACTTTGATTTTGGTCAGTCAGGCACATCCCTATTAGTTTTGTGTCTGGTCATTATGTGCTCATATCAGAACAATAGGATTTATGTTTAATATCAGCAAAGTTCCCTGTACCTTTCACATACAGTACATACACAAAGATAGGGGACTTCACACAGTTAAATAAATGGTTTTACAACTGTAAAATAAAAAGAGGCCCTATGTACAGTGTAAGGTAATTTTACTAAGGTATACTGACTGCCTGGTGTATTTGCAATCAAAAGTATTATTTCTGATATATACTTTTTTTCCTAGGGTAAATTAATAGTTTTGTCTGGTGGGCAGGATTCTTTTTTTTATTTTTATAAAGTATATTTATTGGGTTTTTTAAAGACAAACAGACATTATACAACAAGAACATAATAACAAATAAAAGAAAAACAGCTCAGGCACAACACTATTATAAATAAAAAGATTGAATATACAAAGACATGACAAGGACAATGAACCATAATGACAAGTGGCTTTCGAATTTTGATAGACTCCCAATCAGGAAATACATCCATACAGTACATAAATACATATATTAAAAAGGCAGACAATAGTTATCATAGGCACCAAGTCATTACAACGAGAGCAGACCCATGCATGCTCCACTCAAAGGCGGCAACCGCCCCCCTCCACGCGGCAGAGCCACCGCCCCAAGAAGCGGCCCCGACGCAACGCATCGAGACCCCTGCCCGGGTGACCACCCCCCCCCCCCATACCCAAAGGGCAGACAAGCCCCCACCCCAAAGCAGAGCACCCACTAGGGAAGAATGCTGGCATATAAGTGGTGGGCAGGATTCTAACCAATACGTGTGCATTTACCACGACCATTACAATCATTAACCACATAAACCTGCTAGTCTTAATGAAACGGACCTGAGTTGCAACTGTACTTGGACCACTTTTTCCGTCGACACCAACTATCTTAGCCAGAACTATCTTAACTACAAGCTCACACCGCATCGCAACACAATGCGTTGTGAGCTTGTAGGTCTGCTATTTTTGGTAAATATTCCCCAGAATAGGGACATTACTTGGGGTTCAAGTGATTAAACCTGTGATCTGACTGCCATTTCACCTCTGCTCCTCAACACTAGGGCTTCTGGTGGGCTAGTTGATGCAGGCACAGATTATGAGAAAAATCTGGCTCAAGAGATTATAAAACTGCAGAGACTTTATGGCACTGGAGACCTTACATCTTTCCCAGAGTTCACGTTCCCAGGTGAGTTTGAGATGAAAGGCTTGTCAAACAAGTATTTTATTTATTTTAAAGCTCTTACATTACAATTATTAGGCTACATTTATACTTTGTCTCCTTTTGGTAATTAGGCTTTGGTAATTATTTTGAGCCTTGTTTTAATTCTTCAATTTATGTTACTTTACAATTCAATGTTCCTTTGTTCCCCTATCAGAACCCAAGTTCGATGACGTGTCCAAGTGAACATCAGCACCTCAACTTTTCTACTCTCAACCTTTCCTGTGAAATTGCTATGAAGTGGAAGTCTCATCAACGGCCAAACCTTCGTTATGTCACAAATCCAAACTTTCCAATACTTTTGTACAAAAAACAAACAGAGCTGTTTCAGTAGCATAGGATTCTATGGGAATTAAAGCCAATGTGTTAATGTAATGTATGGAGGCTATGCTTAACGCTGTGAAATATGCTTTTTGCATAGAATAAAATAAGAATGAGCAGGATGTGAAAATAATAATAAACTCTGGTTTATATTTGTTGTATAAGGTCTCATGCTTTGTTTATTATCTTGATGGCAACATCAACATTGCGTTTTTGTGGCATCATGAATCTTGCTGTGCAGCTTTAACACCAATCCCTAAATATGTTTTTGTTAATGTGTTACTTTTATATGCATGTTTCTTAAGAATTTATAATAACTTGTACAAATATAAAAACACGATTTTTATTATGTTAGACATGGTAAAACATTTGTACGGCTGATATTAAATGAATGTTAAATCTTTCCAAACAGCATAATTTCATAGAAAATACACATGACTTACACAAAAGAAAAAACAAAACACAACTAGCAGTCAAAAACTACCCCAAATGCACCTCAACACATACTTGTGATTTGACTAACCCAGGCAGGTTCTCAGTCCTGGGGACGGATTTCATAGGGTTAATTTAATGAGATCAGTCCATTTTCTTTTACAGTCTATGGATCAGTGCAGATTTGCAAAAAATCTTTTTCAGTTTTGGGATTTTTTTTATAGCTTTAAGCCCTGCTAACCACTGAGCCACTCATTCTATAATTCCATTTGAAAGCGATGCATTTATTGGAACATACTCTATTCACAATACTCAATACTGATCGATGACCCTGCAAATGTACAATACAAGGCCTGGGATGGTATGGTTGTGAGGCAAAAAAGGACAGCAGCTATATATAAAAAAAAAAGCAACTGGTTGTGGCTATGGATGAAAACATGAGTGTTGGGGAGGCATTCCTGTCATCAACATTTTACCATGAATAGAATACATTTTAATCACATTTATCTGTTAATTCAACTGAACTGACTACTGTATTGCACTAGTTGCTGCTACCAGAACCAACATCTGCAAAGCAAGACAGACCTCTAGTGGACAAAAGGAGAAGAAACATCAGAACATATTATAGACTAGGGAGCAGGGAGGGAGTTGCCATCATTCGTCAACCTTCTTTTGTGGACATAATCACCTAAACCTGGTAATAATCACATTCACCACCGGTCCCCTCACACCCCGGATACAGACGACCTTCAGAGGCCTCTTCCAAGTTGGACCAGAGATCCTTCATGACCCTGAGTTGGACATTAACAGTGATGCCAAGAGAGGGATGGTGCATTTCAATGTGTTGATCTGTAGCCTATATTGCGAGGGAGAGTTTGTTGTTTTTATTTGCTCATGGTGACGTCAGATTGTAATTCGTCTGCATTCGTCTGCGTCATATTGGATTACAGTGAATGATAATATGTTTATTTTGTATGAGATATCATGTGTCAGCTCAGATTTCTGTATATAGGCCGCCGCCTACTGTATTCTGTACCAAGAGTGGGAACCTGAGAACTTGGCACGTTATTTTTGAGGGGTGCTACCCCTCCTATATACAGCTTTAATGTTTGTTTTTCAACGATGCTTGTTTAAGAAAACACAAAAATTAGCACCCGTTGTTTAAACAAACTACCGTTATGTTGTAATTGATGTTCATTTCACACAGGCGTGATTTTTTAATTATGTATGGTTATAACTTTATATATTATTTATATATGAATTCTTTAATATATAAGAATATACAATTTTTATATATTAACATTTATAAGTTATAAATGGGGGCCAAACTACATATAGGCTTAATCATCTTTGCTTAATATTTCTATAATTACTACAAAACCTGCGGATAGGCAGTCATTTTGGGCTTAAACAGTTGAGGGGTAAATTTAGGCTAGATAATGATGCACCACAAAGTTTAGGTGCTCTGTATCCATCCAGTAATATATGTGCAGTCTCTCAAATCTACCGTACAGTCTAACAGTGACAACATGGATTATGTCTCATTATCCATGTTCTACTTTGAGCTTGACACTATGCAGATTTTGGTTGTTCACATAAGTTGTTATTTTGTTTGCTTCTTTTCTCTCTCAATATTGTCACCATATTTTTGCACGGTTGCACATAACCTAGGTACCGGTGTGTGTGTGTGTGTGTGTGTGTGTGTGTGTGTGTGTGTGTGTGTGTGTGTGCGCGCGCATGTGCGTTTGTGTATGTGTGTTCTGCTCTTTTAGAACAGATATTTTGGCAGGTCCTTCTTATAGGAATAAGAGGTCTGAGCGCCTGCTTTCTGGACGCTGAATCCTGCCACCTGATTGGCTCTCTTGGCCATCTCCTCCAGCTGCATTGTGGGATAAAGGGCCATGTAGAATGCCAACGCTCCAATAAAGCTGTCTCCTGACCCTGTGGTGTCCACCGCTGTGACCTCCGCCGCTGGTATGTGATGCACGGCGGTCTCCCGTGCCTTTAGCACCACACAGCCTTGTCCCCCCAGGGTGATGATTACAGAGCCGCAGCCTCGCCCCAGCAGCTCCTGGCCAGCCTGACGAGCGTCCTCCACACTGGAGGCCGGGACACCTGTCAGAAGCTCCGCCTCGGACTCATTACAGCAGAACACATCAGAGTATTTGTAGAAATGCGAATCCAGGTCGGCGATCGCCGGTGCCGGGTTGAATATGGTCTTCACGTTGTTGTCCCGTGCCATGCGTAGTGACTGCAGGGACGACTCAGGGCTGATCTCCAGCTGGCACACCAACACCTTTGACCGACGGAGGGCCGGGAGGACCTGCTGCAGTTCGTCGCTGCCCAGTAGCATGTTAGCGCCGGCCACGATTACGATAACATTCTTGCCTTCGTCGCTGACAATGATGGTGGCAGTTCCCGTGGCTGCCTCGGAGGCCTGCCAGACGAAGTCTGCATGAACGCTGTTGTCTTTGAAGTTCTGGATGTATGCATCTCCATATGAGTCTTTACCGACCTTTCCGACCATAATGGCCCTGGCCCCCAGTCTTGCAGCCTGTATGCATTGGTTGGCCCCTTTGCCTCCGAATGTAGTGAAGAACTTGTGGCCATGGAGAGTTTCCCCTTCCTTTGGTAGCCTAGGTGCCCAGCTCACAAGATCGGTGTTACAGGATCCCACCACCATGACATCAAAACACTCCTCAGCCATGACCTTGTAACTAAATTTGTTCTTCATATGGTGATCAAGTAACATCTCTTTTATACTACACAGTTCTACCTGTGAACACATCATTGAGAGACGTGTTGTCATCCTCAAATCACTATGATTGGCTGATTCAGCATACAGCCATGTTGTTTGGCATGCAGGCAATGAACTTGAGTAGCCTTTCATGCTAGATTATCCGTTGTCAGAGTATACTTTGTGCAGTACCAGTTATCAGATTATTGGGAGGCTACAATACAATACATACGCCAACTGTGAAGGCGATCGACATATGAACGGTTGTCCAGAAATACATCCACAAATCTCTGTCTGTCGGACATCCCGTCTATAGGCTTTACAGTGACAAACGAGTTACATGAACCACGTGACCAGGCTGTTTTATGTCCCCTCAATGTCGTAACTCTGTCTTACTCTATGGCTCTGGTATCAACCAAAGTATGTGCATGCGCCCGGAATTCAGCCAATCACAGTGCAGAATGATACACCGTCCAGCCAATCACAGCATAACTAGAAATGCACTCTGTCGAGCTGCCAACTTGCGCTTTGCACACAAGTTGGTCATGAATGGCCTACTTTTGCGCGAGCAGAGTGCACAACTTATACCTGTGACTCTTGTCAACTTACCGTCCCTCCCCCCTTTTGTCTGTTCTTTCCGAGTCAAAGTCCCCCTTCTGCCACCAGTTTGACACCCCTGGTCTATTCTAGACTACCCAACGTGAGAGGATATGTCTTGCCTATGTATGTTCTCTTTCCCAATGTAAATGGCAGGCTTCTTTGGCAAATGGTAAAGGTAAATAGAAACAGACACTATCAGCATCCATGGACTTAAGTTTAAGTTATATTTTAAGTTCCCTATATATAACTTTGAAACTCAAATTTGTTACGTCATCGACGTATGTCCGTTTTTAGATAAACATACATAGTTACGTCATCACCCAATCCCTGATTGGCCGAGCGACGGCACCAACACACAGACCCAATCCAATCGGTTGAGGGGCCACCAACATACGCAGCAAGCTGCCAACTTGGCTGATTGGCCGAGCGACGCCACCAAAAATACACAATCCCTGATTGGATTGGCCGAGCAAGGCCACCAAAGATACACAATCCCTGATTGGCCGAGCGTGTCACCGACTCACCGACAATTCACAATCCCCGATTGGCCAAAGGAGTCACGGAAAACAGGACTTGCGCTCTGCTCGTGCAAGTAATGACACACACACACACACACACACACACACACACACACACGCAGGCACATGATGCAGCATTATGCCTCACACTCTGTACTGTAACTGTACCGTATGTACTGTACTGTAATGTACTGTAATAAACGCTCTCTGCCACTTATATTGGCTCATGTGGCACACCCGTTATGCGATGCTGCAGCCAATTACAGCACTAAATGTGTCCAAGAATTCAGTCCGCCCACACATTTTGAGGACACAATCTCTAGTTATTAATGGTTATTAAGGGCCAGTGGCGTCGACTGCGGGAGTGCTTGGTAGCTGAAGCACCCACACACACCCAAATAGCACCCACTGACTGAAGCTCTCCTCCTCCTGGTCATTTTGTCACGTAGGCACACAACTCTGCACCTTTACGGGGAACTCGTGGAGTTCTTAAAAAGTGAGAAGGGGGAGACTGCCAGAGCTACTTTACCAGAGGCCACAAGACTGGTGAAACAAGTGCTGACTGTCCCTGTCACAATGTCACATCATGCTGAAGAGACTCAAAAACCTATTTGCGATCCACAATGGGGCAAGCGAGACTCAATCACCTTGCTCTGATAAACTGTCACAGGGATATGGTGATGACATTGGATATGGGTGTCATAGCCAACGAGTTCATCAGCCGCTCAGCTGTAAGGAGAAACAACACCTTCTCATGCACTGAATGGTACGTGAATAAGCGACCGCCACAATTACGCTACAATTGCTGAAACAATTTAATGCTTTAACTGTTGATGATCATTGATCATGCTGAAATGTTGAAACAAGATGTTGAAACAATTGAATGTGTTCATTGTACAGCAAACTGTAAATACCATTATATTGTCACAGTGACATATTGGTAACCGCAAGGTTGCCAGTTCGAACCTGGGCTCCCCCGGAGTTAGTGTTGAAGTGTCCTTGAGCAAGACACTGAACCCCTAATTGCCCCTGATGTTGCCTTTCATGGTTTCCGCTGCCATCGGTGTGTGTGAATGGATGAATTCCATACCCGTTCGGGGAGATGACATTCTCAATTCCTACCTCCTATCACTCTCTCTCTCCCTCTCTCTCTCTCCCCCTCACTCTCTCGGCTCCCCTCTCTCCCCCTAATGGGTGTCCCATACCTGTGGCACACCCGTTATGTGATGCCCATAAATCACAGCATGCAATATCTGAGGAGTCGGACACACTCTGTCCACACATTTCGTCCTCAAATTTTGAGGACGCAATCTCTAGAATTATTAGTTACGGAGATAAATTATTAAGATTAACTCAGCCAGGCTGAAGGCAAGGGGGGATATTATATTTTTGCCCTGTGCGTGCACGTGCATGTCTGTCTGCCCATGGCCATGCACCAGATTGATCTACCTCCCAGTCCCGGCAGAGTAGTTCCGGCGCAACTGATTGTGTGGCCCTGGTCTTTCCCTAATGGGACTGATCGAGGGTAGCTACATGGGAGGTAAATCGGGACTTGATCACCCCGGCTGGGTCACCTGAGTGAGGGGTATGAAGTTGTGAGACCCGAAAAACCCTGTTGACCTTGGGATACATCACTGAGTATACGTCCCAGCTACATCCATGTGATGTTTTTTCATTCTATAATTTTTTTTTTTAAATTTGAGTAGATATATTTGTAACTGAAATAAAATGATGGGGGACATGGCATTTTAGCATATACCTCTACTCAAATCAAAGGGATTATTTTATATTTATTTCACTCTGAGGTAGCTACAAATATTTGTTTTCTATGGTGGATAACCTTTAATACTAGTATGAGCTTTTTGGAATTAGTGTTTTTTATTATTTTACACAAGATGCTGTATTATGGGGACACAAATGGCACTGAAAACTAGGAATGACCCCTGGGCCCTATACGACTTCAAAGTATTCACGTTTTGGTGCCCGGATTTCCCCTAGTCTTCCAAGGTCTGGTGCCCACTCTTTGTTCAGTGCCCAGATTTCCCTGTTGCCCACTCTGACAAGATTTCCCTAATGCCAACTCTTCCAAGTTCTCACCCAAAAGTGCCCACTCTTCCTAGGTGCCCAGTTTTCCCTAGTGCCAAGAATGTTTTGGTACCCATCTTTCCTGTTTAAATAACTTCTGGAATAGTTATGGAATAGCAATAATAAACAAAGTTTAAAGTAAAATAAAAAGAGCAAAGTTAGAAGTAGAAGTAAAATCTAGTTCTGGTCCATAGCCCTAATGCTCTTAGTCTTAATTCTGCCTTGCAGAGGCTTTCTAAAAAAGAACTGCAGAGATCGTGGGGTCCATAATTATATAGGACCACATCCAGTTTCTACACGGAACAAAATATTGGTTACACACACAAAATGGCGACCTCCTTGCTTCGGTTAGGACGACTTGGTTCACTCAAGGTAATTACTCCTTTATTATCCCATAAAACGTTTGTATTTTAGTATGACATATAAAATGTTCATTTCATTAATATCTTGATATTTTTCTGAATCGAAATACACAGAATATATTTGGTCGGAAGCGAGCTCTGTCCTTACTGACCCTGAAACCAGGTCGCTAACGTAGCTGAACAGAGCTAAATCACCTCAGTTCATTTTATGCATACCTTCTGAGTAGAGAGCGACAAACAAACCATTTTGTCAGTAAACGCAGGTGACAGCTATTGCTAGAAAAGATAATAACTGTTCCGCCCTTTACTACAGTACTAAAACCCAAAGCAGTCACGTACTGAGGCACGGACGGTAGTTATCTTATCACTGCTATTAGCCCCAGTATGTTCCCTCAGCACTACGCTCGTAGGGAGAGGGCACATATGGGGCTACAATGCTATGAACTATTATGAAGTTGATTCTTTACCTGCTTACTGAAAAATACCTGCCTTGAGTCTTGAAATAAATATTTTGCCCACAAAATCACCACTATTAATTTTATAATTCCTAATGCATCGTCAAGAACATTAAGGATTACTTAAGAATTGAGTAGGGTGTTGGTAATGTATTTGCTGCTTTTCAGTGTTCTCTCATTCACATAACTGTGTATCAATGGTACAACAAAACTTGTCTTTTCTACAGTGCATCCAGCGTGAGAGCTGGAGCATCTTGAGGAGTCCTTCTGCTGCGGCATTCTGCACCAAAGCAGACGAGCCCATTATCACATCGCCCAAGAAGGCTAAAAAGCCCAAAAGTAAGTCTCTTCCATATTTTCCAATTCACATTACAGAATATTTCTTGAATGGTTAACGATTATGTTTTACTTCCTACATTCCTTACCTCTTTTTCCTTTGATTTTTATATGTTGTTTTAAAAATATTAACGACATATGGAATATGTGTGCTAATGATAATGCTAAATGTATAATCACCTTTCTTACAGTGCCAAAGCCAGTCCTGTTCAATAACTATGTCACAAGGTTTTTTTATTGCTTTTCCTTTGCAGTAAACCATAATTGAAATTAACCCTTTCTTCATTCATAAAAGTGCCTGTTTGTTCAGTACTAGTGAGTATAAGCAGTGGTGTCATGCTCGTAGAACGCAGTACCACGCTGTGGTACCCGTAATTGCACACGCACTCGCGCAGGGACGGAACGGTGCATGTGGGTGCATGCTAGAACGCGTCCCCCTAGATTCAAGAGAAGACGCACCTAATCAACCTCACATCACCAGACTTTCCAAGACGCACCAAGTACGCAGTGGTGTAGGTTTACTGGTGCCCCCCCCCCCCCCCTTTTTTCACGCCGTGTCAGGTACCGTGCCGAATTCAAATGGGTACTACTTCGTATAACAACAGCTTTAACTGTTTATACCTGAGCGCACGTAGCCTATACGGTAAGCACTTACAGCAGTAGGCTATGGCTCCAGTAGGCTACTGCTGCTGTGTGGTGTTCTGCACACAAGAACAATGCCTCCTCCTCCATCAAAGAACATAGATTCATTCGTCCAAAGCAAACTTTTTAGTTTCGCTAGTGTGCAGCAAAGATGTTCGTCTGACTATTTTAAGTCTACTTTTGTGTTTGTGTCTAAAACTCTCACACACTATTTAACAATAGGCTTAGGCTATATCAGCTGTTCGGTGTGCATGCCGTGATGCGCACATGCACACGCGTGCACGTGACGTAATTAAAACGCTGTGGTACCAGTAAAAAAACACCATGACACCACTGAGTATAAGTAATATCAGAATATCTCTGCTGTCGGGAAGAAGCCTGGCGCAGCGAGACTTCATCTGCCTGCAGTGCAGTGCAGTGCTGTGCAGTACTAATACTATATTAGTATCGCAACGCGAGGCTAGAAGAAACCACCATTGAATGTGAAGGGAGAGGTGAGTGACAAACTGACATTGAGCCGTATGTATGGCATAATGGCATCCCCCTAGTACCTCTACCTTCACATTCACTAGATCCTGTGATCTTTTGTTGCCAGATATAATTTCCTGGGGTCTAGTAGGACTATAGAAAAATATTAATAAAGAAATCTCTGTCAAATGTTGTAAAGATTTAGCCCCATGTTCGAATGCCCCCACCCCCCTGTCAAAACACGCCTTCTCTAATAACAACCTAAAACATGAACCTTGGTTGAAAAAAAAAGTTGTTAAAATCTTTGATTGAAAATATCTAAACCTCAACAATGGAGTTAAGTGTTATCCTCCCGGCAGCGGCGATATATGAGAGAGAGATTGGTAATGAATTATGTTAAGTAATTTCCTCTGTTTTGTTTGCAGGTCAGCCTCTAATTTATATAAAGATAAGTTGGCAAAAATAATAATAATAAAAATAAATTAG
This sequence comes from Protomyctophum bolini, assembly GCF_963924005.1. NCBI lineage: Eukaryota > Metazoa > Chordata > Actinopteri > Myctophiformes > Myctophidae > Protomyctophum > Protomyctophum bolini. Next base: position 24,571,495 of record NC_137877.1, on the reverse strand, counting down.
CTTCATGCTTGCTTTTAAAATGTCAAATATGTAATTTAATACATCAGCAGTGACTAATACATTGCTAAAATAATTGCAATGCTCAAATCAAATACAAAATAAGAGGTAAATGACAGGGCTTTGTTTCTAACATCAAACACTGCCAATGTAATTGATTGTAATGATTTAACTCCTCTTCCATCTACCACTTCCCTCAGCCGTAGAGGCTCAAGATGAGAGAGCATCCCTGCTAGCCTACAAGACCGCAGTTGCCTTTCCAGTCAGGCTATCGGCCCCTGCATTTTCCCCAACACAAGCTCTAGGTGAAACCAAACCAGTGGATAGTCCTGCCATTCCTGACACAGTAGTAGCTGCAGCAACAGCTACTGCACAGCCACTCTCTGCTGCTGCCTTTGGCTCCACAGAGGTTGTTGTGGCTGAGGCATCAGTTGAGACATCTGTAGAGAGTACATTTGAAGCTGCACCACCTGTATCCTCTCCAGCTGAAGAGGTAGTAACAAGTGAAACCGTCCTTGCTGATTCAGCAGCTACACAAGAGGCCTTGTTAACAACGGTAGAGTCAGCAGCGCCAATCACAGAGCCTTCTGTTGATGCTGCCCACGAAATACAAGCTACAGAATCTGTTGTCGCTGAAGCACCCCTAGAAGCAGAGGCTGTGGCGGAAACAGAAGTCACCATAGAAGCCACTGCCGAGGCTGTGGCTGAAGCTGCCCCTGCTGAAGTCACTGCCAAGGCTGTGGCTGAAGCTGCACCCGCTGAAGTCACTGCAGAGGCTGTGGCTGAAGCTGCACCCGCTGAAGTCACTGCAGAGGCTGTGGCTGAAGCTGCACCCGCTGAAGTCACTGCAGAGGCTGTGGCTGAAGCTGCACCCGCTGAAGTCACTGCAGAGGCTGTGGCTGAAGCTGCACCCGCTGAAGTCACTGCAGAGGCTGTGGCTGAAGCTGCACCCGCTGAAGTCACTGCAGAGGCTGTGGCTGAAGCTGCACCCGCTGAAGTCACTGTAGAGGCTGTGGCTGAAGCTGCACCCGCTGAAGTCACTGCAGAGGCTGTGGCTGAAGCTGCACCCGCTGAAGTCACTGCAGAGGCTGTGGCTGAAGCTGCACCCGCTGAAGTCACTGCAGAGGCTGTAGCTGAAGCCTCGGTAGAAGCAGCTGCTGTGGCTGAACCTGCCCCCGTTGAAGCGGCTGGTGAGGTTGTAGCCGAAGCTGCTGCTCCTACTGTGGAGAGCACTGAGGAGTTGGTAGACCCCGCTCCAGTGATAACTGAAGCTGCAGGAGAGGGACTGCAGGCAGAGGCCACAGCTCTCAGTGAACCAGTAACGGCATCTGAAACCCCACTTGTAGTGGATTCCGCCCCTGAAATAGTCCATACAGCTCCTTCCACCGCCGCCGATGAACTCGTGTTGTCAGCAAGTCCCGAAACCCCAGAGTCAGAGAGCATTCCAGTTGCAGCATCCGCTACAGCCGATACAACCACAGCCTCTTCTGCTTCCTCCACCGAGCCTGCTGAACCCTCAGTGGACGGAACATCGTCATCCTCCAGCGACTCGGATTCTGACTCTGACTCGGATTCCGATTCTGAAGATGAGAAGTCTTCTAAAGTGAAGACGGCGGACATGGAGGGCGCCACAAAAAAAGAAGCTGTGGTTCAGGCTGTTGCAACAGAATTTAAAGAAGAGATTGGTGAAGTTCTGAAGGAGGAGGTGATACCACCAGCATCTGAAGCTACTCAGGCTGCCCCCACAGCAGAAGCTGTGCTGGAGGAAACACCAGCAACAATGTCCCCAGAACCAGTTGAAGCTACTATCGAGGCCACTAGTGAAGAAGCAGCCCCCAGTGGGAGTTCTGAAGAGTTGATCGACTCTGCCCCTCAACTCTCCACTGTCACAGAAGAGACCATTGCAGAAGCTGCTCCAGAAGTTGACACCACAGAAATTATGGCTGATGCTGCAGCAGAAGCCACTCCAGATGTGACTGTGGAGGCTACGCCTGTTGGCGAAGCTCACACAGAAGCTGAAGCCCAAACCGAGGCCCCAGTAGAAGCTGCAGAGTCTGTCACTGAAGCGCCTGTTGAAGCTGTTGCTGAAGCGGAAAGTGTAGCTGTTGCAGAAGCCACCACAGAGCCTGTTGCAGAAGCCACCACAGAGCCTCTTGCAGAAAACACCACAGAGCCTATTGCAGTGGAAGCACTTACAGACACCCCGATAGAAGCTGCCCCTGAAGCTGAAGCCCCGGTAGAAGCTGCCCCTGGAGCCACAGCTGCAGAATCTGCCTCCGAGGCTGTGCCTGAAGCTGATGCCTCTGTAGAAACCACTGCGGAGCCTGTGGCTGAAGCTGCTGCAGCTGAAGTGTCTCCTGAGGTTGTAGCTGAAGCGGCTGCTGAGGTTGTAACTGAAGCAGCTGCCCTTGTAGAGAGTGCTGAGGAGCTGGTGGACCCCGCTCCCGTCATAACCGAAGCTGCAGGAGAGGAGCTGCAGGCAGAGGCCCCAGCTGAGCCTGAACCGATTGAATCGTCTGAGGGTATACACTACTTATCCACCCCCAAATCCTTTCTTTACCTCCACACACTTTTCTATGGATCTTTAAAACTCTACAGATGAACACATTTCTTAGCCTGCTCCTCATAACATGTACGGTTAAATGTTAAGTGTTAACCATTTCTGAGCTACCTCACATAGATGCTTTTGCTCTCACCATCTTCATCTTTATCATGCTTTGTGCTGTTTCTGACCGGCTCCATACTCTATAACTGTTGAGAGTGTAAATTTGGTCATTTGGCTAAATTTTTATACTCTCAAGAGTTACACTTGCATTCACAGTTACATTTACTGTGCACTTAACTTTTGATGAATTTCATAGTTTTGCATGAAGCTGGTGAAGTGCATGCCATGTCCCTCCGCTGGGTTTACCTTTTTCCTGCATACATGTTGCATTTAGCCTTCTTGCATATTGTCTTGCTTTTGCATCCTTTAGCACAAATCTCTTAAAGATGTTTTTCATAAGCATGACAGTAAAAATGAAATGTAATTGATAGATTCCCACATTTGCAAGACTATTGATGTACTCTGTATCCTCATCTATCTTCATTTCACATTATGCATTATCATGGGTGTGACTGTTTGGAGGAGTTCATGACATAATGGTGCCTAGTGAGACTGGCTAACAACAACATATAAATATTAATCCTGCTTGCATTTTACGCTTCCTACCTTTGAGTCATGATCGTTTTTATCCCTCTTATCTCCCTATGTGCTTTTTTCTTCCCATAGCCATCTCCACTCTCCTGAGTGTTTTTGCATACCGGTATATCATTTGTGATCGTTTGTTGCCGCTCACCATTGCCCAATTTGTATGAAATATGTTCTTTGTTTGAAGCTCACAGGATCCTGTGCTAATATTAAGCTTACAGGTTGCAATGTCGGTATTCAGTTGTAGTGTGCAAGTTAATGCTATTGTTACTGGTACGGTTACAATGCACATGATCATGATATGGTTACAGTTACAGTTGGGACCATCTTAAAATCCTCCCTGAGCCTGACAACGGAGGAACAGAAGCTGGAAGTGATTGTAGATCGGAGGGGACAGTGTATTCCAGGAAGCAGGGTTACACACATAGCCAGATAACAAATAATACTTCACAAAATGACATCTGAATTTCTGTTTATAATATGCAGTATATGTCTAACCGATTCCATAAACAGTAATTTATTTACTCCTACAAGTCCATATATTTATCTGGCTAATGGTGTAATCGTTCATCTTGGAATAACCTCCCACGGTGTTGGCCTTGTTAATGTCACCAGTCATTTGTTTCCTTTCTGTCTGTTTTTCACTCAGAAACTTTGGGGTTGTGCATGTCATGAGATTAATGAAATTGTCTTAAATGCGTCTTTAATGTTGGATTTCTTTAATTGTTGTGGAAAGTTTTATTCTCTGTCCTGTCAAGTTGATCACAAGTTTACTTTCCATTGTAGCATATTTGGAACATGTCCCGCCTGTTTTCTTAAAAGTTATTGTTAAGAGTTAGATTGCGTTTTTTATTATCACAAAAAGCCAACAATAGCATTGTTTTTAAACTAATCACTCAAAGACATGGGAGCCCTTTGTTTTTCAGTGCAGTGAGCCCATGCGCACTATGATTTATGATCTCATGCGTATTCTTTTCTAGTATTGCTTCTCTACAATGGGCTGTCTCTCTGAGTGGCTGCAAGCAAGTTTACCTCCTCGTGCTTTCCCCTCACAAACTCAGTTCCTCAGGCTTTTCACACCAGCATGTCTACAGACAGTAGGAGGGGGGATAGGAAATGCCCTACCGTAAACTACCTTTGTCAACACGTGTGAATATTGAAATCTCCTTTGGCCTTATCAGCTACTGACAAATTGAGCTGTGGCATTATGAGGAAAGAGGGAATCACCTTTTTTTTTTATTGCTACATGAAGTCCTTTGTTGTTCAACAAACTTCATTAACACCCCCCCCCCCCCCATAGGCAGAGATCTTTTATTTTTTATAATTAGTGTAAACTAAAGGATACAGAATAAAACAAATGTCTACATTCAGGCTAACATAAATGTTTTCTTTGGTGACTAGGAGCATTTTGACGCATGTTACCAGATTCAGATTTCTTACATGTCTTTGTTTTTTTTTTCTCCTCCACCCTCCACAGAAGTTGCTGCAGCAGCTCCCCCAGAGCCCGAGGAGCCGTTTGACAACAGCTCGTATAAGAACCTCCAACATCACAGCTATACCCCATTCACCTTTGCCGACATGGACGTGGAGATGGCCAAGTACCGCCTGCCACAGCCCTCCTCCAGACAACAACCCTCGCCCTGAGACCAGAAGAAAAAGCCGAGCTGGCATGAGGGGCACTGGGGCTGAGCTTGCCCCCTCACAGATACCCTTTTTATTTAATTAGAATGATGGTGATAATGTTGTCCCCTACTCTCTCATAATATTCCTCCCTTCCCCGCCCTCCTCAGATTTGTCTGTAATTCTAATGTCATTAAGAGATATGTTATATTATTAAAGTACACAAATAAGAAATGAAGTCTCTTTCGCTATGGTGGTTTGGTGCTATTGTTATTGTCTCCTAAGGAGGAATAAGCTTATAACAGCAATAGGCAAAGATCAAACGTTTCTTTTATGCTGCTTTTCTGCCTCAGGGGGGTCATTTGAATAGCGCTGAGCGTGCAAGTGGTTTATCTACGTTCTATTTTAATGATTCCAATTTTGACTCCAAGCCTAGCCTGCGCAGCACATTGTGCCCTAATTATCACCGGCTAGAAGCAGTATTTTATAAGAAAACAATCTGGATGTGGTCCTTTGTTTGTCTACTGGCACAAGAAAGAGCATTAGGAAATGCAGAGATGGTAGTTTATTTGTAATTCATAATGTTTCTCTTTATTTTTTTTATTTTGAATCGTAAATGAGGCCAGTGGATTAGGTTTGCCAGCCGTATACACACAGCAGGGTGCATATAGACTCAAGGGGGCGAGAACAAGGCGCTCCGGACGTCATGTCTCCTCCCACCTTATAAATATTCATGAGCCAAATGCCCTGCGTGTCCTTACGCGATGACGCAACGCGACAACTGCGGGTCCCGATTGCTGCAGCCGCTTGTCAGTGTGACGAAGATTGGCACTCAGGTAAGCTGTCACTCAAAATCTTCTTTTTCCGTTCCCTATCAATCAAACAATCTGGGCTGCACACAAAAAAATGCCCAGGGCGAGACGCGCGGACGTGTAGCCCACAGTGGCGGGTGTGTGTGTGTGGCGGGGAAAGCAGTGTGTGCAGCACGGGGCTCTAGCTGGTGAAGAATACTAATCTGTCTGCTGGGGAGGAAAAGAAATATGTCGGCGTTTTGTGGGCAGAGGAGGATTGTGTTGAAGCGGAGGAGGGCGACAGCTAGCAGCAAGGCCCCGGCTGCACTACTCCTACAGGGGGGAGGGAGAGCAGCTGTCCTCCGCTTGATTGATTGACTGATGTGGGCAGGATTTCACCATGCAACGGGGGGGCTAGCCTTTTAGCGCTAGCTTATTAACAGTTTATACACATTACATTATTAAAATGTAATTACACATGTGTTTTTGTTTTGTTTTTTGTTGAGGGGAGGAAATAACAAAGCGCCCGGATCACCGTTATGTTATAATATAGACCGCACACAGCGTCTATGATCCTTCCGCAGCGGCGCGGGCTTGTTTTTTATTTATTTATTTGGCAATGGTTTCCTTGCTAAATATGGCGCTTTGCGTTTTGGCTGCTATGCGCTCACCGTACCAGCATGCAAAGAGACAGGGGAACATTTTAGCAGTTTGCTAACGTTAGCCCCGGACCCGATGGTGTGTGGCTATTTTGGAATAGTTATATTCAGCTCCAGCCTCCCACCCCGGGCCCCCCACCCACCACGACGGGTCGAGCCGATGATGCCGATCTATGTCGCTCTTCGTCCGGCCCGGGGATCACGCCGCAATCCGTTCATAATAAACATTTTTTTCCTCATGCCGCCAGAAAGGAAGCTAAAGCGGTTAGCCCACCACCACAGCTAAAGCTTGGTTTTATACGCCGTCGTACGACGGTGACAAAACAAAACAAACAAATACAAAAAAAGATCTACAAGGTAACAACGCAATTATTAGATTGTAGATCTGTTCTTTTTTTGGGGGCGGGGGGGGGGGGGGGGGGGGGGGGGGGGAACACCATCGTACGACGATATATAGGTGAAGCTCAAGTTCCATCGTGGTGGTGGGTGTGTTTCTCACTTATAATCAAAGCGCCTGACTTTTATATGTGCAACTTTGTGGTGTTTTTTCTTAACTGGCGAACCTAGCTGTAACAAGAAAATATGATATAGATGTCCACACCACGACCACCTTCTCTGATTTATATATATATATATATATATATATATATATATATATTTTTTTTTTCATTTGACGTTTTTAAGCATTCATATTTGTCCAGGGCTCATGCCTATAAACAATAATATATGCATACACATGTCAACCAGCAGCAGTCCTTTTAGGTGAGCAATGCATTAGGCTACAGCTACATTTGATATCTTTTCCAAAATGGCAAATCAATGTTTGTTTTACTCTCCCCCAACACAACAACACTTTTGCACTTTTGGAATGATTAATGTCTAAGACGCTAGAACCTCAGTTACGCACTCAGCATGCACAATTTGCACATTAACATGATCTTGGGCACTGCTACATCAAGCACTTAGTTTTAGCAGTATGAAACATTTCATCCACTACAACATTATCCTGTAAAACAAACAATAAAGCAATGTACATAGGCCGTGTTGGCGTCAGCTGTTTGGCATGATGAACAGGCATGATTAACACCTGTTATGGTTGCAGCTTTATATGATATCTAATATGAATGGTTTAACTGTGTGTGTGTGTGTGTGTGTGTGTGTGTGTAGGTTGGCCAACTGACCCACCTTTCTATAATGCCCCAGTGTTCGCAGCCCCTGCAGTGAACATGATGGCAGCCCAGTCGGTTTCTATAGACAAGTACCCAGACGGAGAGCAGCAGGTGGGTCTGGCTGAGAATTTAACCCAAGGCTCTGATTTGAGGCCTGCATGACCTGCTCAGCTTTGCGAAAGGGCAGCCTTTGTGCATTTAATTGACCTTGAATCCCGTGCCTTTACAGTGTAGGGGTGGGCCGTGTGAATCAAATCGCAAAGAAGAGAAATTTGTCCGTTTCGCCAAACAGACAATACTATCATTATCATTTTAGAGTATCTATTTGGGGATGCGCCTAGTTGGATATTGTGCTGAACAGCCACAAATTAAGTATTCTGTGGGGATTCACCAAAATAATACAGAGACCTATTTCTGTGTCGGCACACACTTTCGTAAGTTGCTTACGAGACATCTTTGTTTCAGAGACCAAATGTTGGGTTGGTGGTGTCTCAAGAGAGATTTAGATACCTGAGGAACATCTGTGGATGATGAGACATTTTCCAGTTTTGGCAAACAAGTATTTGTAGCCGCATTTGCGCTCAATTCAAAGTCGTCCGCTTCAGTCACATGGGAGGAGGGGGATTTATGTTCCTGGCTGGAGTTCCTGGGTTGCTGGTAGGCAGACAGGGTGTGAAAACATGTGAAAGGGGATAAAAGAAGAAGCATCTTGGCTCCTAATCAATGAACAAGCCAAAGCGCCACATCACAAAGAACCCTGGTGTGACGGTGCCTGTCGTCAGTGGCTGAATATGATACAGCCAGGAGGACAGGGGGACATGATACCATCACTGTTGGGCAGAAACCTTGTATCTCCATATTTCATCCTATTTATATTGTTTTGTATGCCCTATTTTATACTGTGTTTTATGATAGTGTAGATCTGCCATTTCAATAATAATTATGAAAAAAATCTATGGTGACATCTTCAAAATTGGTCCAAATTCTGTCTGTGCGTTTTAGAAATATTTAACCAATCAAGAGCTTTTGAGTTTGACTAAATAACATAAAATAATAAAGTTTTGGACATACAAGGTTTCCACCCAACAGTGACTATGTTACTGGTTCCTGGTCTCCCTGTCCTGTCCTTGACCTGAGAAACGTTGGTGCTGCTTTGGCCAGCCGCATATGGCTTAAATGGTTTCTGGTCATGAATTCTCTAGAGGTTTTGTCTTCATAGTAAGCGCAGCATTTTAATCTTTGCCCTCCAGCGACTCAGGAACTTCACATGATGGCTTCAGTTCAGATCCGTCTTTCTTTTTCTCCCTCCCCCTCCACTGTCTTCGAGTGTCTCTATTTCTAGTCTTTTTCTTTTAGATCTCATAATAATTTTTGTTTCACTCTCATGTTGTGTCCTGCAGATGCAAGGTGTAGCAGAGACAGACAGCGATTCAGAGCAGAAGTTTATTGAGGGGACATTGGTGGAGCCCCCTAGCCCGGCCCCTGCAGAGCCGCAGACACCCATGGACGCAGACAAGGCCTCTATATACCGGTATGACCCTCACTTTACCAACACATGTGAGAGAGAGGGAGACAGTTGGGCTGGGTAATTAACCGAAAATATTTCGAAACTGACGTTTAGTACCAATAGCCGACTTATAAGTGAATAATCAAGAAGCAAGGCTTTATTTGATCATTGTTTTTCTTATATATCAGGCAATCGTCACAGAAACATTCCAATAGATCTTTATTACTGTAACCCTGTATTTCCTATATATCTGTTAGATTTTGCCCAAAGGTTTTTCTTTTCAATCCTGATGCCTCCTTGTCCTTAAGAAAGATGTACTGTATCATGATGCATTTCAGACCTTTATTTCAGCTTCCCCAATGCTTAATTTATACTCCAAAAATACATAGCCAACAACGCGTAACAATGAGACACGTTATGAACTATTTTTGGAGTTCGACACCAGCCTCCAAAAAATGTCCCCCATCTTCCCTGTAGCCCTCGGTGGTCCAGACTCTCTCCTGCCTTAAGGCCAGTCTTTTCAGATAATTCAGCTAAGAACTGAGAATCTCTTTCACCATAGAGCCTCACATGCTTTTTACTCCTGACATTAAGGAGGATTCTTGTCTGTGTGATCTCTCCTTCCATATGATAATCAGGTGGTTGTTGGGCATGAGAGTTTTTACATGGAGATATAGATGCAATGTGGGGTTTAGCTTTTGGGAAACACAGGTTGTCTGTCCAATATTGTTATTGGGGCTGGGTGATAGACAAAATCAAATATCACAATATTGTTTTTACCAAGTACCTTTAAAAAAAACTTTAAAACATGGTCCATAATTGTTCATTGTTCATTATGGGATGAATGTTGTCAATGGGAATCTCTCAGAACAGTATAAACACAAACGTGTGCGTGTGTGTGTGTCATTTTCAGGCATCCACTGTTCCCCCTGTTGGCCCTGCTGTTTGAGAAATGTGAACAGTCGACGCAGAGCTCCGACTGCATCACGTCGGCCAGCTTCGATGTTGACATCGAGAACTTTGTCCGCAGTCAAGAAAAAGAGGGCAAAGCATTCTTCAGCGAGGACCCTGACCTTGACAACCTGGTAAGACACTGGTTAATGTTATGACATGGATATTTCGTAATACAATGAATGGCTAGCCGATCTACAGGTTTACAAAGGGTTTCACTTATATTGACATGCCCAAAATAGGGACACCAAGTTGAAAGTAGGAGTAGGCCCTTTGACTGATGGTTTTATCTTGAAACTCATTGATTTCTGATGAAAAGACCTCATTCCTTTCTGTGATGTTATTGTTGACCCCTCTGGGCTGACAGCCGCAAGGAAGATGATGACTCTAAAATAGTTTTTGTCTTACTGTATTTCACAAAACCAGACAAAGTCATGACTCATGAGGTATTTCACAAAGCAATACAACTAGGGCGCCCGCTGGCCTAGTGGTCCAGGCGCATGCCACATACAGGCTCTGGCCTGACAGCACGGCGCGTGTACGAGTCCCGTTCATGACGACCTTTGCTGCATGTCTCTCCCCTTCTCTCTCTCCCTCTTTCCTGTCCGTCACACACACACACACACACACACACACACACACACACACACACACACACACACACATAGCAATTGACCTTTGTCAATCTGAAGATTTTAACAGTTAAAGGTTAAGGTATATTCAGTGATTTCACTTAATTCAAATATCACTCCTTGTTTTGTTTTGTTGTGTTGTTGTGATAATCCTCCCTACTATAGAGTGCGCCGACCATATAAGGAGTTCCTCCCTGTCCCCAGTTAACCCCTGGGGGTCAAAAAACCTTATGTTTCGTTTTTGGCTAGGTGGCACAGCCTTCATCCAATCAGTATAGAGAGGGGCCTTCCACCAATCATGATTGAGCGGGGGCGGGCCTTGGTGTGTGTGCTGTTGGCCTGTCGCGTGTCCCCCCCACTGTAGTGCGTGCATGTGCACATCTTGTTACCGGGGCGGACTGGGGGGTTTTCCACATCACCCAAATCATTGAATGCTCCTTTATGCTCCTTTTATGAACACTGTATTTTACTATGTATCATTGATACAAAAAATAGGACAAATATTGCTATTATGTTACTGTAAATAATGCCTAAGCACAGATTAGATGTGAACCCCAGTCCCCAACTACACTTACTACACTTAAACGTTAGTTATCCGAAGACATGGGGAGAGAGTAGGTTTTTCACTCCGTCCGTGTGTCCGTCCGTCCGTCCTTCCGTCCGTCCGTTATCAGCTAATCTCCGGCACCGTTGGCCCGATCCATGCCAAACTGCACACACACTCCCTGGATGCCAACGACGAACCTCTGCCCCAAATATAACGGCCTGTTATAGCGCCACCATGAGGCCGATTTAGGCAAAACACATTTCTGTAGATAACTCGTACAGATTGTATCCATACATCACACAATTCGGTATACACTATCTCCATAGTCTGTGATCAACACGGATCTGCACAATTTCCCATCTTCCATCCTGATTGGTTAAGATTGGCTTCCAAAGCTCACATGATTGGTCCGTTTCAAACAAAATGCCACAAATCACAAACGCTGTCCAATTTCCATGAAATTCTACACACACATTTCCACTAGGCCCAGGACTACATGCCACTATTCTTTTTCCCAAATCAGCCTCACGGTGGTGCTATAACAAACCAATCCCTGTTTTACCTATAACTGCATCGATCTGTATACAACTTATGTATGGCACTCCCTAGAGGCCATGGAAAAACATTTTCCCTGCATCCCTCTACATCTGCCGGTTATAGCGCCACCATGAGGCCGATTTCTGCAAAACACATTGTTTATGTTAGTCGCACAGATTTCATCTGAATCTCACGCAAATCGGTACAAATGATCTCTGTAGTCATGTGATGACTCAGATTCTACACTGAACCCCTGATTGCTCCTGCTGGTTGGTGCCTTGCATGGTTTCCGTCGCCCTCAGTGTATGAATGTGTGTGTGAATGGGTGAATGTAATGCACAATCTATGTAAAGCGCCTATATAAATGCTATATAAATGCACCATTTACACCGATTAGCTAAGATTGCCTTCCAAAGTTTTCAGGAGTAGCCCGTTTTGTACAAAATGCCGCACATGTCCTGCTCATCCAGAATTCTATCCTCAGAGATGATGATCTGGCTCTGCATTTCCTCAACAAAATGTTTATATTACTCCCAAACATTTTGCCAAACATCACACACACTCCTATCCTCCTGGTGGAGACCTGTGCCCAGAAGGGCACTTTTTCTAGTTACAGGTGTTATCTAGCTATCTGGTTTTGATTGATTGATTGATTGAAATCTTTATTAACAGTTTGCAGAATTACAGTACATTTCAAGCACAAACTCAATACAAAGACTGTTAACTGTGAGTGGACGACCCAATTAAGCCTTACACTTGTTTACAACAGGGTCCACATTGTTCAATTCATCAAAACATTTAGAGACAAACAAATAGACACTTCTATGTAGTTAAAGAACAGAACAGGAATTCATCATATAGGAAGCGAAAAGGGAAAAAAAGTATATATACAGTGAGGGGAACAGGGGGATAAAAGAAAAGAAAACGAAAGACAGAGTGTAGGGCGCCTGCACACAACACCATGCGTTGATGCCATGTGTGCATATGTGCAGGCACCCAACACCACGTCCATACAAAAACATAGTACAATCCATAGTACAAAGACAGAGTGTAGGGCGCCTGCACACAACACCATGCGTTGATGCCATGTGTGCATATGTGCAGGCACCCAACACCACGTCCATACAAAAACATAGTACAATCCAGATACAAATTCAGCTTTTACAGAGGCCAGTTTCGAATTGCAGCCATCCGTAGGTGCCCTTTGAGAGCAGTTTTGAAGGAGCCAAGGGATTCACATGTCTTAATGACTGTTGGTAGGGCGTTCCACATTTTGGTCGCATAGGAGCGAAAAGAATTTAGTCCCTTGTTTGTGCCGAATCTGGGTTGTACATGGTTTGTTGCACTCCCTCTGGTGTTGTGGGTGTGGACTTCGTTTACATTAAGGAAGTATTTAGACAGGTACATGGGTATCTTGGTGGTGTATCTAATCTTGTGGACCAGACCCATTGCAAGATGCTGTACTCTGTCGTCGACCCTAAGCCATCCCAGCCTGTCAAAGTGGGCAGGGGTGAGGTGGGTTCGGGGGGTGAGGCCAAGTAGGAGCCTGACCAGTTTGTTTTGGGAGGTCTGGAGCCTTGTTTGCCTGGGCTTGGCATTGACTATAACATGTTAGTTTTTCTGTACTGGCGAATTAACTCTTTTGAATGAAGTATAAGGTTTTTCGTCATCTTTCACCAGGATCTTGGAGACGGGCTCTATAATGCACGTCTTAAGTTCAGGCATTATGCCATAATTGGGCCATAACACCACCATCATATGCGTTATCCATATTATTATTACGTTATCCAGCATACACACACAAGGCTTACGACTCGCCAGCATGTTTTACGCATTGGGGCATGTCAAATAAGGACCCTATTTAAAAATATTTTGTGCCAGGCACCCCCATGCTAGATTTGTGTTGTTAAAACGTTTCAGAAATATTTCACATTTGTCACTTTTTTCCAAGATTCTTATTGAAAATAGCAGATCTACAAGCTCACAATGCATCGCATCGTGAGCTTGTAAATTGGCTATTTTCAAATGGGGTAAACTGGTGCCTAAAGGCAACCTTAGGTACCAGTGGTTATAGGCCCGATTGATTTGAGAATTATATCTCTTTCATTTAAAAAAAAAATGTTCTAGGCACCCCTAACAAACTCACACTCACTCACTTGCATGCACTTTGTGGATCTTAACTAAGCCTCTCAACCTTTGTAACCCCAGATGGTGAAGGCCATCCAGGTGCTGCGTATCCACCTGTTGGAGCTGGAGAAGGTGAGTGACCTGTGCAAGGACTTCTGTAGCCGCTACATCGCCTGTCTCAAGACCAAGATGAACAGCGAGACGCTGCTGAGTGGAGACCCAGGTAGCCCCTATTCTCCAGTCGGACAGGGACCGACCTTCTCACCCATCAAAACGCAGGTGTGTGTATAGAAGTGTTTAACTGCTTAACTCCTTCCGGACCTAAGACGCTATCGGACGACTATTAAATATGATTAAATATCGCCTAGGACGCTATCGGATGACCCCTTAGTTTAGTGTAATGTTGAAAAATAATATTTACCAGTTATGGCCTCGATCGTCATCAAGCAACCCATCGCCTCGCTGTTTGTGATGTCATCGTTCAACTACGGATCCCGCGCTGGACACCATCCAAAAAACTCATCCCATTGAAATAGCCCTCACAATGAGGTGAAAACAATCATGTTTTTGGAGATGAATAAAGAAATTGGGGGCATTGCGTGGCGGTAATAGCCAACAGAGGCGAGAATTCACCTCATCAGACTCCATCTTGGCCCGTAGCACTTGCACTAGCCTCGACCACCTTACAGGCGTATGCAGAGGCTAAACTGATTCTTGATGACTTTCTATGTATTTGATGTATTACCATGTGTTGTTTTTGCTTACTGTAAATCACTCTGGATAAAGTGTGTCTGCTAAATGCCTAAATTGTGTAGTCTATATTTAGTAAACTGGACATGAGTTGCTTCTGTGCATTGAATGGGTTATTAGGGCACCCCCTGGAACCACTGATGAATGGGATACAATCACATTTAGCAGACACTAACCCAGAGAGACAAAATATTACAAGCAGCAATAATTAATTGTAGTCAATGGGCGGTCTAGTAATCTGTGTGTGTGCGTGTGGGCAGACCACCAATTCCTTCACAGGAACCATCAGTCCGCAGGGTCAGATCATGGTGCCAGCATCTGCCCTGCAACAGGGCAATGTTACCGTTACAACGGTCAACCCCACCCAAATGGTAGCAGGCATGTCAGATTGGCATACAACCTCTTCCTCAGGTACCCCTGCACACACACACACACACACACACACACACACACACACACACACACACACACACACACACACACACACACAGACAGACACAGAGCTATTTTTGTGTTACATACGATGTTTTCTATACCCTCAAGTTCAACTTTATTGTCATGTATATTGTCAAAATTATGTTATTATAGCAGCAAGCACGTTCAGGACATGGACAAATTAGTGATTTAGATTGGGGCCAGATCAAGTCTAGTCAGATCTGACCCAGGATATCACCTGATTTCAACCAACATAAATTCTGCCCAATAAGACGGATGTCCAGAGAGAGTCCAATCGAGGCCAGATCAACTTATATCATAACTAGTCAGATCTGGCCCAGAATAAGCTATATTCTGGGCCAGAAGTGTATATTTGTACGTCTCTAAATGTTATGAAGTATTGAACATGGTGGACCCTATTGTAAACAAGTGTAATGCTTTATGGTGTCGTCCACAGTTAACAGTTTTGTATTGAGTTGTGCTTGAAATGTACTGTAATTCTCCAATTTGTTAATAAATACATCAATCGATCAATATTATTTCAACTGGTAAATGGAAATGGAAATGACGTAAAGATCTGGGATCTGGCCTATACTATTCCTGATCTCCTGAACGTCACCGGAGGACGTCATTATAATGTCATTTGGCTTTCTGGGACGCAATGTCTCTCTGCCTAAACACAACATGACACAAAGGACACACAATTCCAAAATCAACAAACACTACAGACCTACATATATTGTGTACATAATGCATAGATAATTATGTATTATATACACACATAATATACAGTACAGGATAAAGATGACATTACATATTATAACAACAATGTGTGATGCATTATGGGTGTGTCAGATGTTGAGCAGCCTGACTGCCTCTGGAAAGAAACTTACTGAGATGGGTGGTGTCGTGTGTGATTTGATGCTTCAATATCTCTTGTTTATCGATCTACAATTATGTTCTATATACACAGGTGAATTAGCATTAGCTTCACAGAAAGTGTTTCTATGAGAAACTTGAATGTGAGCCTTGCTGTAGTAGTGTGGAGCTATTGTTAAAATAAATGTCTACAATGACTCGATCAATACGCAACACAAGGCCATGAAATGTATTAGTTCATACATAAGATTTGTAACTCATTATCTGAAATGGTCGAAGGTCAAAGACGCTGAGGTCCTCTGACACTGAGCCACGCTGCTCAGTTATTAATGAATCAAGACAAATTAATGAGAAACACTTTTGTCCGTTTCCTGTAGTCTGCTCTCAGAGGACTAGTTGACTAAGTGTGTGTGTGTGTGTGTGTGTGTGTGTGTGTGTGTGTGTGTGTGTGTGTGTGTGTGTGCGCGCACGTGTGCATTCCAGGGGGAACAGTATACCAGCCTGTTACAGTAGTCACTCCACAAGGCCAGGTGGTGACACAGGCCATTTCTCCTGGGACTATACGCGTCCAGAACAATCAGGTAGCACATCCTAATACCTCTTCTACAGTAGCTGTGCCTCTGGACAGTGGTATACCGAATCTTGATGTGATGGGTTGAAAATGAAGTTGGAAAATAAATTGAAGTGTCAATTAATGTTGGCAATCACATTTAAGGTTTTAAATTAATTTGGCAAACAAATTAATGATGGAGCCTTTTATGTCTGTGTGTCTCAGCTACAACTGCAGTTCCACCAGGATCTGAACCTCTTCAATCACGACGACAGCTCGTCTAAGAACAAGCGTGGCGTCCTCCCCAAGCAGGCCACCAACGTCATGCGCTCGTGGCTTTTCCAGCACATCGGGGTGAGTGCGGGACAAGTATCCTCCATTCTACACAGTATATAACTGTTTATGTATGCAGGTCTGTACTGCAGACTTCAGCCAAGGTGGAGGATCTAATTGGTGAACTAATTCACCATGGACAGTATCCCACTGGGGCAATTCCTAGAACTGTTGATAGTACAACAGTTCTAGCAATTGTATAACTAAAGACCATGCCAACGCCCTAACAAACCAGCTACCGGTAATATATGTTAGCCTGGTATTTCTCAGTCAGGTATGACCATTTATATGATTCTTAGCAACAGTTGATGGCATCTTGAAGGAACTATATTCGTTAGCGTAGCTGAATAAACTACAAGGTCATAAACATACAGTACAGTATAATATAAACAGCACTTATTATTCCATCATTACAATGTAATAATTAAGTCATTAGATATGCTGAGCTTTCACGTTGGGCCAAAGTGAAACTTGTGTTTGTTTTCCACAGCATCCATATCCGACAGAGGATGAGAAGAAACAGATCGCCACCCAGACGAACCTGACCCTCCTACAAGTTAATAACTGGTGAGTTAATGAAGTTCCACCTAAATAATCATTAGAAACATAATATGCTCCCCCTGCTGGTCAGTTAATACAGTGATTCTAAACTTTTTAAGTTTGATATGGATTAGACCACTGTTCCCCAACAGTGGGTCAGGACCCATTTGTGGGTCATGGACCAATTTCTATCGGTCATGACTTGAGTAAAATTTTTTTATTTTACTACATTTAAAGAAATGACATATTTCAAACAAATGAAATCCCATAAATAAAAAGATAATAATTAAGAAGTAGTGAAAATAGCTGATCTACAAGACCCATTGTGCGCTTGTAGAGCTGCCATTTTCACTAGTTTGGGTCCCGGGCAAATGTTTAATCTCTCTTTTAGGTCTCGACCTGACAAATTGGGAACCACTGCATTAGACCAATCCAATTTGATAAAATCTCTGGGACCCCAGTCTACACTGTAAAGATTATTAATGTAACTCTGGGAGTGTACAGATGTAACCAAATGGATTGAACGAATTGGGTATCAACTATATCACCGGTAATAGCTTTGACACCAAATGCTTGCTGAATATTATTGCATTATTTGGAAAAGGCTTTTAAAAAGCCTCTCGTGGTTGCATTGAGTCCTTTTTTAACACGATTTTGTAACCCCATTTTTTCACCCAGTGTCAATTATCTAATGTAATCCTGGGCACTACACTCCCTCTGCCAACCTGGGGAGAGCAACGGACTGACCAAGTTCTCAGTAGCCTGAAGTCTTATGCAGAAAATAGCAGATTACAAGCTCACAACAAGTCGCAGCGAGGCTTGTTGTGAGCTTGTAGATCTGCTATTTTTGGTCATTAGCCTAGTTATTTTAATAATAATAATAATAAAGCTTTTTTTGAGTAGCACCTTTTAAGAACGAGTCACAAAGTGCTTTAACAGAGAGACATATATAAAGACATAGCAAGGAGGCACACAATAGAATAAAATACATTGTCAATAATACACAAAATCACAACAATAACAGAATAATTCAATAAAAAATCACATGGGTAGGGGGTTGAATGCAGCTTTGTAAAAATGAGTCTTAACACATTTAGTACCGGAACTGCATCAAAATAAAGGCGCTGCTTGCGCCGGAGTAATCGCCAGAGTAGTGATCGCTTCCATTTTGAAAGCCATGAACCGGAAATACTTTCTTAAAAAAGTTGACTGACAAAGTGCCATCACAATCTCCGATCATCTTAATATATTTATATACGCTACAAAAAGAGTTCATATTTTGCGGGAGAGACGGATGAGGAGCAGAAACGCAGCGCCAGCATATCGATCCATTCATCACCACGGAGAGCGCCCTGGATGAGGAGATACGAGTCATTCTTTCCGCCGCGCTAACATGGGAGTCAATGACAAGCTAATAGTTTCACAGAGCGTTAGCATACGGCAAGCGAAAAGCGAAATGCCAAAAAAAAAAGAAGTAATTATTCTGAATATTATTATCTCGCCCCGCGTCGTTTGGACGTCGCTAGGACGTCCACAGACGTCTAAGGCAACTCTCGGTTCCAATCCTTATGACGTTTCAGGACGTATTATGTACAAAATGTGTTAAGGAGTGATTTAAAACGCGGCACAGACTCGGCTAGCCTGATCTCTAGGGGCAAGGCATTCCAGAGAGTCGGTGCACGGATAGCGAATGCCCAGTTGCCTACAGTTTTTTTGCAGCCTGATCTTTTTGATAGAAGGGCCGTGCCGGATGAACGTAGGTGACGGGCTGGCTCGTAGGGGACGAGTAGGTCAGATATGTAGGAAGGAGCGAGTCCGGATATAGTAGGTCAGATATGTAGGAAGGAGCGAGTCCGGATCTAGTAGGTCAGATATGTAGGAAGGAGCGAGTCCGGATCTAGTAGGTCAGATATGTAGGAAGGAGCGAGTCCGGATCTAGTAGGTCAGATATGTAGGAAGGAGCGAGTCCGGATCTAGTAGGTCAGATATGTAGGAAGGAGCGAGTCCGGATCTAGTAGGTCAGATATGTAGGAAGGAGCGAGTCCGGATCTAGTAGGTCAGATATGTAGGAAGGAGCGAGTCCGGATCTAGCTTTGAAGGTGAATAAAAGTATTTTGAAATTGATTCTGTATGAGACAGGCAGCCAATGTAGGGTGGCCAGGATAGGGGTGATGTGATGGTATTTTCTGGAGCCTGTTAGGAGGCGAGCTGCAGCATTTTGAATGAGTTGTAACCGGTTGATGGATTTTTTAGAGAGGCAGGAGTATAGGGAATTACAGTAGTCTACACGAGAGTAAATGAAAGCGTGGATAACTTCAGTGAGGTCAGGGCGGGAGAGAAAGGGTTTGATTTTTGCTATGTTTCTAAGGTGAAACAATGAAGACTGGACAACTTTTGTTACGTGACCGTCCAAGGAGAGGTCGGAATCCAAAAAGATGAAAGAGCATTTGAAGTGATCAAACTAGCAATAGAATACAAATTTAGAAGCATCTTCCAGAAACATGAATGTCATACTATGACACTTTAGGCACCGTCGGAGGTGCGTCAGGCAGAAATGCCCTGCAGGTACCAACAACTGCCTGTCATGTAAATTTGCTGCCGTCTCTGTGCTCTTTGCTATTTGTTTTTTATCGTCTTAATGTTACTGTGTTTTTGCTTGCTCTAATGCTACTTTACCTTTGTGTTTTTATCTCTTTTTAGCACTTTGAACTGCATTTTATGACATGAAAGGTGCTATATAAATATAGTTTATTATTATTATTATTATAGAAGCAACCGTAATGCCTCATTCTTCAGATGGTCGGCCTAAAACATAATTATATTTTCAGTCTTGAGATTTAATTTTGCTTTATTCCATGCACCCTCCCGTCTCCAGGTTCATAAACGCCAGGAGGCGGATCCTGCAACCCATGCTGGATGCCAGCTCTTCGGAGACGCCCAAAACCAAGAAGAAGACGCCACAGAACCGGCCACTTCAGCGCTTCTGGCCTGACTCCATCGCTGCCGGAGGGGTCACCCAGCAACAAGTTACCATGCCAGACGGTACGCCAGTGTGTAGGACGCACAGCGCTAGTGTTCACACTGTTTCACAAATTACATATTGTTTCAGTTGTGAGATTTTATTTTTGCTTTATCTAATCCATGCTCTCCTTCCATGCTCTGCTCCCCAGGTACCATGGTGACCATGAGCATGGAAGGCCTGCAGAGCCTGTCGTCTGACGGTGCTACGTTGGCGGTGCAGCAGGTGATGATCGGCGGACACAGTGAGGACGAGTCGGGGGACAGCATGGACGACGACGATGACGACGCGGACATGGCCGGGCTGGGCCTGGACAACAGCGACTCTTTGCAGTAGAGGACAAAGCGCACGTGCACACACACATTCACACAGACAGACATGGACTGAGAGTTCACGTGTATGAATAGAGCACACGCACATAAAGAGGTGATGTATAGAGTTATACATGTCACCACATGTGCATTACAGACGGACTGAAACGACACATGAGAGACACACACACACAGACTCAAGCATCTGGGAAGAGGTGTATATATGAAAACACCACACAGACACGGTTGTGTATAGGTCTATAAATGTATACACACACAAACTGCATACACTTAACGTACACACGCGTCAAACCACATAAGTCTTTTCCAAGACACACACACACACACACACACACACACACACACACTCTCACTCTCTATAGACGTGCATAAATGGGCCGCCATGCTTACAATCTCTCACTGGCACAGTCACGCTGAACCCTGTTACAGACGGACGGACAGTAGGGTAATACAGAGCACAAGAGAAACAGGACATAGTCACAGGAGCATTTCCCGTCCTCCTATTCGCTGAGATTTTTCGCTGATGTTTTGTGTGTGCGTGCGTGCGTGCGTGCGTGTGTGTATGTATTATCAGGAGTTTCATTTCAGAAACCTTTTTTTATGTTTATTATTAAATAGTCAAAATAGGCGAGTGCACTTTTTTTTGTATCATATTGTAAAAGCTCCAAAAGACATAAGCAGATAACGGAAGCCAAAAACACTTAAACAAAAATAATAATAATAATGAAAAAAAGATATATAAAAAAGACGTGTTTTAAAAAAACACCCGAAGCAAGTTTGTAATATGCTCCGTTAATAAATGTTGAATGATTTTCTCTTCTAGTCTCTCATGCCCCCACTCCCTCCTCTCTCCCCCTCTCCCGTTTAAACTCTGTCTTGGATGCCAACACTTTTTCAAGTTGTAATCTATAAGGGTTTCTCTCCTCACTTTTTTTGCATGCTTGTGTTTTGAGTAGACGTGTGCACTCTTATTACTACAAGACTCCATGGCTCCCTCACAGAGCTGAGAGCTTCAGAGGAGAGGAAGAGGGAAAAAAAAGGAGAGATGCTTATTTTTATAAACAAAAACGTGAAAAGTAATGAGTGTTTTTTTTTGTTTGTTTGTTTGTCTTCTCTTGTTTTGTAAGGAATATTTATGTACAGATTCGTTATTAAAGCTAGCAACCCTGTTTTCCAGGGTTTCTTGAAGTTTTTTAGAAAAAAATAATAATAATGGAGAGTTGGGGATTGAATGCCAATGACAAATTTGCTGTGTAAATTGGTTATTAACTTGCGATACTAAAAGAAAAAAGAAGGCCTTACCGATGTTCTTTTGTAAAGAAATCTAGCCACGAAGCACAGAAAGACAAGCCTAACCCTTAGTAAAGACACTAAACTGCAGGACATTAATTTTGTCTTGGTTCATCAAGGCTTATTAAAGATATTCATCAATGTGCAGAGAAAAACCTAGTCTTCTCGCATAGTAACTCTCGAGTTGCTTTCTTTTTCTAAAGACAAAAGTTTTTCCACGTTGTGTATTCAACGTGTCATGTTTCTGAAATAATTTCATGATGGCAGCGTCCGAGACATCACTCTTTTTCAAAATGCACAACCCAGAACACTATGCTTATAACACAATCACACGAGAGGGGGAGGGCGCGTCCTAGGAGAAACCCTGGTACTCGATAGGCAGTATCCACATTTATCAGATAAAAATTCAATCAGAGGAAGGAACGACAGAGACTTATTTTGCACGCATTTATCTTTTATTTTATGTACACGTACATACAGTACTATGATGTTGAAAACGGACAGAGAGCAGTTGGAGCGTTGATCGTGCACGCTGCATACGATATATCGACTCCCCCTTTGGGATGAGCCCTGTGGCCACAGTTTGTCTGCTTAGGATTTTCAGTGTCTACTTTAACACTTTGTTGATGATATTACCGCACAAGTTTGGGGTGCCTCTTGTTGGGAGACCTGTAACAATGATGTACATCGGTTGTCTGTCGATGGCTGTATATTCTCATTGAATCCCTCTCGTCTTTGTAAACTTCAAACCTGAATGTGTTTTTTTAAGGACATGATTTCAAAACCTGACCCCCTGCCCACAGTGGACTGAAGCTGCTGTGACTGTGGGTTTTGGGCCTCAGCTGTGCTCTCCGTTTCTTTCGGCATCTCCTGTCTCGCTTTTTATGAACCGTTGTTCACTTTTGTTTTTCTTTTGTCTGTTTTGCCTTAGAGCTTTCTATTTTGGAATAAACAATGCCTAACCTGTCGCCATTGTCCTCGGTCTCATCATTGTGCTTTGTCTGCTCTGCATATGAATTTGACTGACTCAAGGCTCACTGCCTTAAGCCCTGTAGTGTATTTATTTGCTGGTAGGAGTTTGTGCAGGACTGGTAGGGGTTTTCCTCTTCAAAATGTTGAAACTTGTCCTCTGCTGACTTGTACTCGCTGGCTCACTAACCCACCCAATGAACGTCTGTTTTCACTGTCCATATTCAATATCCTGTATCCACTGCCTGGAATTATTAGACTCTTATTACACATAATTTACAATAAAATGTAGATTACACATTTACAGTACAACATAATGTCGTATAAAATCAGAATGTATTCATTTGTCTTGCCTCTTCTCTCTGAAAGATAAAGAAATTGACAACTTTAAAAGAGGCATTAGGTACCAACGTATCAGGTATTTAATCTGTTGTGTATATTTTTCAACCGTCACAGATTAATGCTTGTAGAAGATAGACTGCCCACTAGCTTCAAATTGTGTGTGTAGCCATTTACTCTGAATATATACACATTGAAGAGTTTTGCACCAAAATAACGCAAAACTCAAACAGGATGTCCAACACTCACACAGTGCCCTGCTCAATTTGTTGTATTTATATGGTTCATTGGTCCATGGTCTCAGAGGTCATCGCTATTGTCTTCATCATTGTTGAGGATTTAAAACACGACACGGCATGCTATAACACGCCGTTCCACATCATTTTTGCAATTACCGCAATTTCCGCAATTTTCTATTTCCGCATTTTGCAATTTCCGCAATTTGCAATTTCCGCAATTTCCGCAATTTCCTATTTCCGCACTTTGCAATTTCCGCAATTTCCGCAATTTGCAATTTCCGCAATTTCCGCATGGGCTATAACCCATCGTTTTTGTCATTTCGTCATTTTTTTCAAATCCTCAAAAATGATGAAAAACGGCGCGCTATAGTATGCCGTACGATATGGGCTATAGCCCACGGTCCAAAATGATGAGAAACGAGGCTAACTTTTTTTTTTCAAAATTTCAAAAAACATGGGCTATAACCCATCGTTTTTGTCATTTCGTAATTTTTTTCAAATCCTCAAAAATGATGAAAAACGGCGCGCTATAGTATGCCGTACGATATGGGCTATAGCCCACGGTCCAAAATGATGAGAAACGAGGCTAACTTTTTTTTTCAACATTTCAAAAAACATGGGCTATAACCCATCGTTTTTGTCATTTCGTCATTTTTTTCAAATCCTCAAAAATGATGAAAAACGGCGCTCTATAGTATGCCGTACGATATGGGCTATAGCCCACGGTCCAAAATGATGAGAAACGAGGCTAACTTTTTTTTTCAAAATTTCAAAAAACATGGGCTATAACCCATCGTTTTTGTCATTTCGTCATTTTTTTCAAATCCTCAAAAATAATGAAAGACGGCGCGCTATAGTATGCCGTACGATATGGGCTATAGCCCACGGTCCAAAATGATGAGAAACGAGGCTAACTTTTTTTTTCAAAATTTCAAAAAACATGGGCTATAACCCATCGTTTTTGTCATTTCGTCATTTTTTTCAAATCCTCAAAAATGATGAAAAACGGCGCTCTATAGTATGCCGTACGATATGGGCTATAGCCCACGGTCCAAAATGATAAGAAACGAGGCTAACTTTTTTTTTCAAAATTTCAAAAAACATGGGCTATAACCCATCGTTTTTGTCATTTCGTCATTTTTTTCAAATTCTCAAAAATGATGAAAAACGGCGCGCTATAGTATGCCGTACGATATGGGCTATAGCCCACGGTCCAAAATGATGAGAAACGAGGCTAACTTTTTTTTTCAAAATTTCAAAAAACATGGGCTATAACCCATCGTTTTTGTCATTTCGTCATTTTTTTCAAATCCTCAAAAATGATGAAAAACGGCGCGCTATAGTATGCCGTACGATATGGGCTATAGCCCACGGTCCAAAATGATGAGAAACGAGGCTAACTTTTTTTTTCAAAATTTCAAAAAACATGGGCTATAACCCATCGTTTTTGTCATTTCGTCATTTTTTTCAAATCCTCAAAAATGATGAAAGACGGCGCGCTATAGTATGCCGTACGATATGGGCTATAGCCCACGGTCCAAAATGATGAGAAACGAGGCTAACTTTTTTTTTCAAAATTTCAAAAAACATGGGCTATAACCCATCGTTTTTGTCATTTCGTCATTTTTTTCAAATCCTCAAAAATAATGAAAGACGGCGCGCTATAGTATGCCGTACGATATGGGCTATAGCCCACGGTCCAAAATGATGAGAAACGAGGCTAACTTTTTTTTTCAAAATTTCAAAAAACATGGGCTATAACCCATCGTTTTTGTCATTTCGTCATTTTTTTCAAATCCTCAAAAATGATGAAAAACGGCGCGCTATAGTATGCCGTACGATATGGGCTATAGCCCACGGTCCAAAATGATGAGAAACGAGGCTAACTTTTTTTTTCAAAATTTCAAAAAACATGGGCTATAACCCATCGTTTTTGTCATTTCGTCATTTTTTTCAAATCCTCAAAAATGATGAAAAACGGCGCTCTATAGTATGCCGTACGATATGGGCTATAGCCCACGGTCCAAAATGATGAGAAACGAGGCTAACTTTTTTTTTCAAAATTTCAAAAAACATGGGCTATAACCCATCGTTTTTGTCATTTCGTCATTTTTTTCAAATCCTCAAAAATGATGAAAAACGGCGCGCTATAGTATGCCGTACGATATGGGCTATAGCCCACGGTCCAAAATGATGAGAAACGAGGCTAACTCTTTTTTTCAAAATTTCAAAAAACATGGGCTATAACCCATCGTTTTTGTCATTTTGTCATTTTTTTCAAATCCTCAAAAATGATGAAAAACGGCGCGCTATAGTATGCCGTACGATATGGGCTATAGCCCACGGTCCAAAATGATGAGAAACGAGGCTAACTTTTTTTTTCAAAATTTCAAAAAACATGGGCTATAACCCATCGTTTTTGTCATTTCGTCATTTTTTTCAAATCCTCAAAAATGATGAAAAACGGCGCGCTATAGTATGCCGTACGATATGGGCTATAGCCCATGGTCCAAAATGATGAGAAACGAGGCTAACTTTTTTTTCCAAAATTTCAAAAAACATGGGCTATAACCCATCGTTTTTGTCATTTCGTCATTTTTTTCAAATCCTCAAAAATGATGAAAAACGGCGCGCTATAGTATGCCGTACGATATGGGCTATAGCCCACGGTCCAAAATGATGAGAAACGAGGCTAACTTTTTTTTTCAAAATTTCAAAAAACATGGGCTATAACCCATCGTTTTTGTCATTTCGTCATTTTTTTCAAATTCTCAAAAATGATGAAAAACGGCGCGCTATAGTATGCCGTACGATATGGGCTATAGCCCACGGTCCAAAATGATGAGAAACGAGGCTAACATTTTTTTTCAAAATTTCAAAAAACATGGGCTATAACCCATCGTTTTTGTCATTTCGTCATTTTTTTCAAATCCTCAAAAATGATGAAAAACGGCGCGCTATAGTATGCCGTACGATATGGGCTATAGCCCATGGTCCAAAATGATGAGAAACGAGGCTAACTTTTTTTTTTCAAAATTTCAAAAAACATGGGCTATAACCCATCGTTTTTGTCATTTCGTCATTTTTTTCAAATCCTCAAAAATGATGAAAAACGGCGCGCTATAGTATGCCGTACGATATGGGCTATAGCCCACGGTCCAAAATGATGAGAAACGAGGCTAACTTTTTTTTTCAAAATTTCAAAAAACATGGGCTATAACCCATCGTTTTTGTCATTTCGTCATTTTTTTCAAATCCTCAAAAATGATGAAAAACGGCGCGCTATAGTATGCCGTACGATATGGGCTATAGCCCACGGTCCAAAATGATGAGAAACGAGGCTAACTTTTTTTTTCAAAATTTCAAAAAACATGGGCTATAACCCATCGTTTTTGTCATTTCGTCATTTTTTTCAAATCCTCAAAAATGATGAAAAACGGCGCGCTATAGTATGCCGTACGATATGGGCTATAGCCCATGGTCCAAAATGATGAGAAACGAGGATAACTTTTTTTTTCAAAATTTCAAAAAACATGGGCTATAACCCATCGTTTTTGTCATTTCGTCATTTTTTTCAAATCCTCAAAAATGATGAAAAACGGCGCGCTATAGTATGCCGTACGATATGGGCTATAGCCCATGGTCCAAAATGATGAGAAACGAGGATAACTTTTTTTTTCAAAATTTCAAAAAACATGGGCTATAACCCATCGTTTTTGTCATTTCGTCATTTTTTTCAAATCCTCAAAAATGATGAAAAACGGCGCACTATAGTATGCCGTACGATATGGGCTATAGCCCATGGTCCAAAATGATGAGAAACGAGGCTAACTTTTTTTTTTCAAAATTTCAAAAAACATGGGCTATAACCCATCGTTTTTGTCATTTCGTCATTTTTTTCAAATCCTCAAAAATGATGAAAAACGGCGCGCTATAGTATGCCGTACGATATGGGCTATAGCCCACGGTCCAAAATGATGAGAAACGAGGCTAACTTTTTTTTTCAAAATTTCAAAAAACATGGGCTATAACCCATCGTTTTTGTCATTTCGTCATTTTTTTCAAATCCTCAAAAATGATGAAAAACGGCGCGCTATAGTATGCCGTACGATATGGGCTATAGCCCACGGTCCAAAATGATGAGAAACGAGGCTAACTTTTTTTTTCAAAATTTCAAAAAACATGGGCTATAACCCATCGTTTTTGTCATTTCGTCATTTTTTTCAAATCCTCAAAAATGATGAAAAACGGCGCGCTATAGTATGCCGTACGATATGGGCTATAGCCCATGGTCCAAAATGATGAGAAACGAGGATAACTTTTTTTTTCAAAATTTCAAAAAACATGGGCTATAACCCATCGTTTTTGTCATTTCGTCATTTTTTTCAAATCCTCAAAAATGATGAAAAACGGCGCGCTATAGTATGCCGTACGATATGGGCTATAGCCCATGGTCCAAAATGATGAGAAACGAGGATAACTTTTTTTTTCAAAATTTCAAAAAACATGGGCTATAACCCATCGTTTTTGTCATTTCGTCATTTTTTTCAAATCCTCAAAAATGATGAAAAACGGCGCACTATAGTATGCCGTACGATATGGGCTATAGCCCATGGTCCAAAATGATGAGAAACGAGGCTAACTTTTTTTTTTCAAAATTTCAAAAAACATGGGCTATAACCCATCGTTTTTGTCATTTCGTCATTTTTTTCAAATCCTCAAAAATGATGAAAAACGGCGCGCTATAGTATGCCGTACGATATGGGCTATAGCCCACGGTCCAAAATGATGAGAAACGAGGCTAACTTTTTTTTTCAAAATTTCAAAAAACATGGGCTATAACCCATCGTTTTTGTCATTTCGTCATTTTTTTCAAATCCTCAAAAATGATGAAAAACGGCGCTCTATAGTATGCCGTACGATATGGGCTATAGCCCACGGTCCAAAATGATGAGAAACGAGGC
This sequence comes from Protomyctophum bolini, assembly GCF_963924005.1. Classification (NCBI taxonomy): domain Eukaryota; kingdom Metazoa; phylum Chordata; class Actinopteri; order Myctophiformes; family Myctophidae; genus Protomyctophum; species Protomyctophum bolini. The sequence continues at coordinate 24,543,129 of NC_137877.1, read as the reverse complement.
TAACTTTTTTTTTCAAAATTTCAAAAAACATGGGCTATAACCCATCGTTTTTGTCATTTCGTCATTTTTTTCAAATCCTCAAAAATGATGAAAAACGGCGCGCTATAGTATGCCGTACGATATGGGCTATAGCCCACGGTCCAAAATGATGAGAAACGAGGCTAACTCTTTTTTTCAAAATTTCAAAAAACATGGGCTATAACCCATCGTTTTTGTCATTTTGTCATTTTTTTCAAATCCTCAAAAATGATGAAAAACGGCGCGCTATAGTATGCCGTACGATATGGGCTATAGCCCACGGTCCAAAATGATGAGAAACGAGGCTAACTTTTTTTTTCAAAATTTCAAAAAACATGGGCTATAACCCATCGTTTTTGTCATTTCGTCATTTTTTTCAAATCCTCAAAAATGATGAAAAACGGCGCGCTATAGTATGCCGTACGATATGGGCTATAGCCCATGGTCCAAAATGATGAGAAACGAGGCTAACTTTTTTTTCCAAAATTTCAAAAAACATGGGCTATAACCCATCGTTTTTGTCATTTCGTCATTTTTTTCAAATCCTCAAAAATGATGAAAAACGGCGCGCTATAGTATGCCGTACGATATGGGCTATAGCCCACGGTCCAAAATGATGAGAAACGAGGCTAACTTTTTTTTTCAAAATTTCAAAAAACATGGGCTATAACCCATCGTTTTTGTCATTTCGTCATTTTTTTCAAATTCTCAAAAATGATGAAAAACGGCGCGCTATAGTATGCCGTACGATATGGGCTATAGCCCACGGTCCAAAATGATGAGAAACGAGGCTAACATTTTTTTTCAAAATTTCAAAAAACATGGGCTATAACCCATCGTTTTTGTCATTTCGTCATTTTTTTCAAATCCTCAAAAATGATGAAAAACGGCGCGCTATAGTATGCCGTACGATATGGGCTATAGCCCATGGTCCAAAATGATGAGAAACGAGGCTAACTTTTTTTTTTCAAAATTTCAAAAAACATGGGCTATAACCCATCGTTTTTGTCATTTCGTCATTTTTTTCAAATCCTCAAAAATGATGAAAAACGGCGCGCTATAGTATGCCGTACGATATGGGCTATAGCCCACGGTCCAAAATGATGAGAAACGAGGCTAACTTCTTTTTTCAAAATTTCAAAAAACATGGGCTATAACCCATCGTTTTTGTCATTTCGTCATTTTTTTCAAATCCTCAAAAATGATGAAAAACGGCGCGCTATAGTATGCCGTACGATATGGGCTATAGCCCACGGTCCAAAATGATGAGAAACGAGGCTAACTCTTTTTTTCAAAATTTCAAAAAACATGGGCTATAACCCATCGTTTTTGTCATTTCGTCATTTTTTTCAAATCCTCAAAAATGATGAAAAACGGCGCGCTATAGTATGCCGTACGATATGGGCTATAGCCCATGGTCCAAAATGATGAGAAACGAGGATAACTTTTTTTTTCAAAATTTCAAAAAACATGGGCTATAACCCATCGTTTTTGTCATTTCGTCATTTTTTTCAAATCCTCAAAAATGATGAAAAACGGCGCGCTATAGTATGCCGTACGATATGGGCTATAGCCCATGGTCCAAAATGATGAGAAACGAGGATAACTTTTTTTTTCAAAATTTCAAAAAACATGGGCTATAACCCATCGTTTTTGTCATTTCGTCATTTTTTTCAAATCCTCAAAAATGATGAAAAACGGCGCACTATAGTATGCCGTACGATATGGGCTATAGCCCATGGTCCAAAATGATGAGAAACGAGGCTAACTTTTTTTTTTCAAAATTTCAAAAAACATGGGCTATAACCCATCGTTTTTGTCATTTCGTCATTTTTTTCAAATCCTCAAAAATGATGAAAAACGGCGCGCTATAGTATGCCGTACGATATGGGCTATAGCCCACGGTCCAAAATGATGAGAAACGAGGCTAACTTTTTTTTTCAAAATTTCAAAAAACATGGGCTATAACCCATCGTTTTTGTCATTTCGTCATTTTTTTCAAATCCTCAAAAATGATGAAAAACGGCGCGCTATAGTATGCCGTACGATATGGGCTATAGCCCACGGTCCAAAATGATGAGAAACGAGGCTAACTTTTTTTTTCAAAATTTCAAAAAACATGGGCTATAACCCATCGTTTTTGTCATTTCGTCATTTTTTTCAAATCCTCAAAAATGATGAAAAACGGCGCGCTATAGTATGCCGTACGATATGGGCTATAGCCCATGGTCCAAAATGATGAGAAACGAGGATAACTTTTTTTTTCAAAATTTCAAAAAACATGGGCTATAACCCATCGTTTTTGTCATTTCGTCATTTTTTTCAAATCCTCAAAAATGATGAAAAACGGCGCGCTATAGTATGCCGTACGATATGGGCTATAGCCCATGGTCCAAAATGATGAGAAACGAGGATAACTTTTTTTTTCAAAATTTCAAAAAACATGGGCTATAACCCATCGTTTTTGTCATTTCGTCATTTTTTTCAAATCCTCAAAAATGATGAAAAACGGCGCACTATAGTATGCCGTACGATATGGGCTATAGCCCATGGTCCAAAATGATGAGAAACGAGGCTAACTTTTTTTTTTCAAAATTTCAAAAAACATGGGCTATAACCCATCGTTTTTGTCATTTCGTCATTTTTTTCAAATCCTCAAAAATGATGAAAAACGGCGCGCTATAGTATGCCGTACGATATGGGCTATAGCCCACGGTCCAAAATGATGAGAAACGAGGCTAACTTTTTTTTTCAAAATTTCAAAAAACATGGGCTATAACCCATCGTTTTTGTCATTTCGTCATTTTTTTCAAATCCTCAAAAATGATGAAAAACGGCGCGCTATAGTATGCCGTACGATATGGGCTATAGCCCACGGTCCAAAATGATGAGAAACGAGGCTAACTTTTTTTTTCAAAATTTCAAAAAACATGGGCTATAACCCATCGTTTTTGTCATTTCGTCATTTTTTTCAAATCCTCAAAAATGATGAAAAACGGCGCGCTATAGTATGCCGTACGATATGGGCTATAGCCCATGGTCCAAAATGATGAGAAACGAGGCTAACTTTTTTTTCCAAAATTTCAAAAAACATGGGCTATAACCCATCGTTTTTGTCATTTCGTCATTTTTTTCAAATCCTCAAAAATGATGAAAAACGGCGCGCTATAGTATGCCGTACGATATGGGCTATAGCCCACGGTCCAAAATGATGAGAAACGAGGCTAACTTTTTTTTTCAAAATTTCAAAAAACATGGGCTATAACCCATCGTTTTTGTCATTTCGTCATTTTTTTCAAATCCTCAAAAATGATGAAAAACGGCGCGCTATAGTATGCCGTACGATATGGGCTATAGCCCACGGTCCAAAATGATGAGAAACGAGGCTAACTTTTTTTTTCAAAATTTCAAAAAACATGGGCTATAACCCATCGTTTTTGTCATTTCGTCATTTTTTTCAAATCCTCAAAAATGATGAAAAACGGCGCGCTATAGTATGCCGTACGATATGGGCTATAGCCCACGGTCCAAAATGATGAGAAACGAGGCTAACTTTTTTTTTCAAAATTTCAAAAAACATGGGCTATAACCCAGTTTGCAATTTCCGCAATTTCCGCAATTTTCTATTTCCGCAGTTTGCAATTTCCGCAATTTCCGCAATTTTCTATTTCCGCAGTTTGCAATTTCCGCAAGACTCCGCAATTCCTCCGCAATTTTCCAAAAACCGATGGGCTATAACCTATCGTTTTTTTTTTTTTAACACTCAATTTTTCCGCAACACTCCGCAATTTGCTAAACCTACTGTGCGCAAAATCTTTACAACTAAATAAATACACAGTTGGTGACAAGCTTTTAGGTAGTTACTATATCCACTGGGTGGCAGTGTAGAGAAATGTATCAAGTTAAGTGCTAATTTTGTGGACCTATTACCTAATATCCCTCACTAACCTCCATTTGTTGATGTATCCAGTTGAGTGCCTGTGTGATACGGGTATAGACGCCCGGTTTGTTTCTGTCAGCACAGCCCATACCCCAACTGGTTGCTCCTACCAGTTTCCACAGTGATGAGTCCATACATGCCAGGGGGCCTCCACTGTCCCCCTGAAGAATGGGAGAAATACAAGCACATGGGCATAGAAAACAAACCGTACACATTTGAAAGCACTATATTTCTAAAACTATGAAACATTTCAAAGATTCCTTTTCAGGCAAACATGTCCACCATAAGATGAACCTAAGTAGGCTAGAATGGGGTTGCTAGGTGTAAGTACAGTATGTAGGACTAGTAGCATGCCAAAGTTTGTGCTATTGCCATAGAGAATGCATTGGGCGTTTAAGTTAAATAACTCAGAAACTACAAAATATTTCAAAGTAAAAAGTTCCAGCATGTGTCTCCACAGTAAGCTGAATAATACAAAGTGTGAATGGAGTTTCTAGGTGAAAGTGCTTTTTTGACGTGCCAATGTCTGCCATTGAGCCCCATTGTAAATTTCTCAAATTTGAAAGCACTATATTTCAAAAACTATGAAACATTTCAAAGATTCCTTTTCAGGCAAACATGTCCACCGTAAGTTGAACCTAAATAGGTTGGAATGGGGTTTCTAGGTGTAAGAAGGCTCTCACAGCACTCTGTGACAGGGATGTCACATCATGCCTGTCACGAGGGCTGGCAACATGTTACCATCTGTGGTGGAAAAAGTACAAAAGTATTGACTAATTATGCAGAATGTCCGGTTTCAAGTTTGTGTATAAAAATCTTTTGAAAATACTAGAGAATTATGAGCTTGTAGATCGGATATTTGGCACTGATTGATCTGGCAGGTTGTGAGAATAGCCCCAGACACAGAGACTGGCATGTGGTACAAAGATCACTTCTACCTGCTTTAATGGCTATATGCACACAGAATAACTCTTCCTACTTCCGGGCTGCTACCGGTGTTAATACTAATTAAGGCTCTGTTTGGAACCCACTCAAGCACACTTTGAGACCCACTGGTGTAGCAGAGTGTTTCCAGTGAGCCAACATGCACAATAGCAGCACGCTGACTCTGTTTGACCACAATGGAACAGAGCCTTCATTAATATCATCGGAAGAGGCAGTAGGGAAATGGCCCAAGTTCTTTCCAAAATGGCGTGTGATAATACGTATGAGCATACCCAATCTGGGAACCCATCGGCAAAAAAAGGGGGAAAAAGCGCCCTCTGCTGTTTGTTTCCTTTGAATTTGCCTCTGGGGGCAGGCCTCAATAGTCAAAGTCATACGATTTGTCACACACGTTACCGCAGTGAACTTTGTTCTCCGCATTTGACCCATCTCTTGGAGCAGTGAGCCGCAGCCAAGGAGCAGTGAGCTGCAGCCTTGCCACGCTCGGGAATCATTAGAATCATTTGAATCACATAGAATGTGGATAACAGGATGTTGGCCCTTTTGGTCCGCCTTCAGCTCTCCACTTCCTGTGGTGCGCCTATGTTTTCATTCCCACTATCAACAATGTATGTACACGTTCTGAATGGCCCTGCTGACAGATTCAGTAGCCCAGCTCGGAATCTGTTCTTGAGAGATTAGACTAGAGAGCATACCTGACAGGAGTCTGTTCCTCCCTCCAGAAATCCAGCACAGATCATCCAGGAGGAGATGAGGCCTTGGTAAACCTCTGGCTGGCTGCAGGCCTTAGTGGAGATGAGAGGCACGCGAGCCGAAAGCAGTGACACACTTGACGGACCTGGAGAAGAACACAGCCACAGCTTGGAATTAATTCCCAACACTCTTAAGTGGAAACACAGGTTTAAATGTGCTTTGTGGGATGGGGTGAAATCCATCCCTCTGATTGGGCCTTAAGTGGGAACCAGCTGTGCGAATTATATGTGACCCATGTAGGCCACACTTGTGCCTCATTGTCTTCCGTCCTGTTTCTGTTTTCCCCTGCTGTCGATTGTTCATTCCTACAGATAGGATGCAGTGTTTCCAGTTTTCTGTAGTAGTTTCTTCAAGTGTTCAAACTTTATGACTGGATAGCACTTGATCTGTAGAGTCCTACATTACTATCTCCTACGATCAAGGGTTAGGGTTAGGGTACTGTAGCATGCCGTTTTTTCATCATTTTTGAGGATTTGAAAAAAATGACGAAAATCACTCCGACACCATGGACTATAACCCATGGTCAGGAAGTGATTTTGTCTTTTTTTCAAATCCTCGTTTTTCATCGTTTTTGACCATGGATTATAGCCGGGTTAGGGTTAGGGTACACTAGCATGCCGTTTTTCATCATTTTTGAGGATTTGAAAAAAAGACGAAAATCACTCCGAGACCATGGACTATAGCCCATGGCCTGTAAAAACGGGGATTTGTAAAAAAGACAAAATCACTTCATCATTTTTGACCATGGATTATAGCCGGGTTAGGGTTGGGGTTAGGGTTAGGTTCCACGGGCTAATAAAGTGTAAATTCTGGGATCCTTGACAAGAAAGGGTTTGGGAACCACTGTTGTAGAGGGTATATAGAATAGATGGATGTTGATAGTATTAGTTAGTGACTTTGACAGTGTACAAATGGAACCGGATTTCAGCAGGTCAAATGAGGTACAGAAAACCGTATGACTCCCAGGCTGATGGGGGAAAACTGTATGAGTTTATTTGTTTAAGAACTAACAATCAATTGAAAAATATATTCTGGATGTGACACTTACAAGCCGAAATAGTGCAGTTGGTAGAGCATTAGACTGAAGATCTGAAGGTCCCTGGTTCAATCCCGGCTTTCAGGAGTTGAAATGAGGTACAGAAAACCCTATGACTCTTAGGCTGATCTCCCTGGGTGAAGAACATTATGAGTTTTTTTTGTTTAAGAAGTAACAAGTAACAGTCAATGTAAAAATAAATGCTGGATTTGACACTTGCAAGCCGAAATGGCTCAGTTGGGAGAGCGTTTGACTGATAGACCTGAAGGTCCCTGGTTCAATCCCGGCTTTCGCCAGTTGAAATGAGGTACAGCAAACCCTATGACTCTTAGGCTGATCTCCCTGGGTGAAAAACGTTATGAGTTTTTTTGTTTAAGAAGTAACAAGTAACAGTCAATGTAAAAAAGAAATGCTGGATTTGACACTTGCAAGCCGAAATAGCTCAGTTGGGAGAGCGTTAGACTGAAGATCTAAAGGTCCAGAAGGACAACTTTAAAGCAGCCCAGAAATTCAACATGTTTGTGTGCCTCAATGGCCAAGCGGATAAGTCAAATGATATCCGTAGTATACCTAGTAGAAGTGTGCCGGTTCAAACCGGCAAAGACTCGTGTCTTTACTTTCCAAACCGATTTCAGAAGAAGAAAACAAACAAAAAAGATTTGTAGTAGTATCCAGCAGTTAGCTCAGTGTGATGAGAGCCTGTCCTTGGAAGCCACAGGTCCAGGGTTCAAATCCCACATTATTCATAACTGTGACACTTTGCTTTGCACACTGATTTCCAGAAGGACAACTTTAAAGCAGCCCAGAAATTCACCATATTTGTGTGCCTCAATGGCCAAGCGGATAAGTCAAATGATATCCGTAGTATACCTAGTAGAAGTGTGCCGGTTCAAACCGGCAAAGACTCATGTCTTGTGATGGTTCAAATCACTCACACCTAGAGTAGGAGTGGCCCAGTGGATAAATCAGATGATATCCATAGAATACCTAGTAGAAGTGTGCCGGTTTGAACCTGACTCATATCTTTACGTTCAAGACCGATTTCAGAAGAAGAAAACAAACAAAAAAGCTTTGTAGTAGTATCCAGCAGTTAGCTCACTGTGATGAGAGGCTGTCATTGAGAGCCACAGGTCCAGGGTTCAAATCCTGGTCAAAACTGTGACACTTTGCTTTACACACTGATTTCCAGAAGGACAACTTTAAAGCAGCCCAGAAATTCACCATGTTTGTGTGCCTCAATGGCCCAATGGATATGTCAAATGATATCCGTAGTATACCTAGTAGAAGTGTGCCGGTTCGAACCTGACTCATATCTTTACGTTCAAGACCGATTTCAGAAGAAGAAAACAAACAAAAAAGCTTTGTATTAGTATCCAGCAGTTAGCTCACTGTGATGAGAGGCTGTCATTGAGAGCCACAGGTCCAGGGTTCAAATCCTGGTCAAAACTGTGACACTTTGCTTTACACACTGATTTCCAGAAGGACAACTTTAAAGCAGCCCAGAAATTCACCATGTTTGTGTGCCTCAATGGCCCAGTGGATAAGTCAAATGATATCTGTAGTATACCTAGTAGAAGTGTGCCGGTTCGAACCTGACTCACTCCTAGTAGGCGGTGATGGTTCAAATCACTGACACCTAGAGTTGGAGTGGCCCAGTGGATAAATCAGATGATATCCATAGAATACCTAGTACAAGTATGCTGGTTCAAATCACCAACACCTAGAGTAGGGGCAGGTAGGAGGAGAGTAGGGGGCAGGTAGGAGGAGAGTAGGGGTCAGGTAGGAGGAGAGTAGGGTTCCGTTAGGAGGAGAGCAGGGTGTTCAGGTAGGAGGAGAGTAGAGGTCAGGCAGGAGGAGAGTATGGGTGAGGTAGGAGGAGAGTAAGGTTCAGGTAGGAGGAGAGCAGGGTGGTCAGGTAGGAGGAGAGTAGGAAGACAGTAGGGGTCAGGTAGGAAGAGAGTAGGGGCCAGGTAGGAAGAGAGTAGGAAGGGGAGGGCCAGGCAGGGGGAGAGTAGGAAGGGGAGGGGTCAGGCAGGGGCCAGGCATAGGGATAGTAGGAAGGGGAGGGGCCAGGAAGGTGAGGGGCCAGGAAGGGGAGGGGCCAGGCAGGGATAGAGTAGGAATGGGAGGAGAGTAGGAACGGGAGGGGCCAGGCAGGAGGAGAGTAGGAAGGGGACCGGCCAGGCAGGAGGAGATACTCTCCTCCTGCCTGACCTCTACTCTCCTCCTACCTGAACACCCTGCTCTCCTCCTAACGGAACCCTACTCTCCTCCTACCTGACCCCTACTCTCCTCCTACCTGCCCCCTACTCTCCTCCTACCTGCCCCTACTCTAGGTGTTGGTGATTTGAACCAGCATACTTGTACTAGGTATTCTATGGATATCATCTGATTTATCCACTGGGCCACTCCAACTCTAGGTGTCAGTGATTTGAACCATCACCGCCTACTAGGAGTGAGTCAGGTTCGAACCGGCACACTTCTACTAGGTATACTACGGATATCATTTGACTTATCCACTGGGCCATTGAGGCACACAAACATGGTGAATTTCTGGGCTGCTTTAAAGTTGTCCTTCTGGAAATCAGTGTGTAAAGCAAAGTGTGACAGTTTTGACCAGGATTTGAACCCTGGACCTGTGGCTCTCAATGACAGCCTCTCATCACAGTGAGCTAACTGCTGGATACTACTACAAAGCTTTTTTGTTTGTTTTCTTCTTCTGAAATCGGTCTTGAACGTAAAGATATGAGTCAGGTTCGAACCGGCACACTTCTACTAGGTATACTACGGATATCATTTGACTTATCCACCGGGCCATTGAGGCACACAAACATGGTGAATTTCTGGGCTGCTTTAAAGTTGTCCTTCTGGAAATCAGTGTGTAAAGCAAAGTGTCACAGTTTTGACCAGGATTTGAACCCTGGACCTGTGGCTCTCAATGACAGCCTCTCATCACAGTGAGCTAACTGCTGGATACTACTACAAAGCTTTTTTGTTTGTTTTCTTCTTCTGAAATCGGTCTTGAACGTAAAGATATGAGTCAGGTTTGAACCGGCACACTTCTACTAGGTATACTACGGATATCATTTGACTTATCCACTGGGCCATTGAGGCACACAAACATGGTGAATTTCTGGGCTGCTTTAAAGTTGTCCTTCTGGAAATCAGTGTGTAAAGCAAAGTGTCACAGTTTTGCCTAGGATTTGAACCCTGGACCTGTGGCTCTCAAGAACAGCCTCTCATCACAGTGAGCTAACTGCTGGATACTAATACAAAGCTTTTTTGTTTGTTTTCTTATTCTGAAATCGGTCTTGAACGTAAAGATATGAGTCAGGTTTGAACCGGCACACTTCTACTAGGTATACTACAGATATCATTTGACTTATCCACTGGGCCATTGAGGCACACAAACATGGTGAATTTCTGGGCTGCTTTAAAGTTGTCCTTCTGGAAATCAGTGTGCAAAGCAAAGTGTCACAGTTATGAATAATGTGGGATTCTCTCATCACACTGAGCTAACTGCTGGATACTACTACAAATCTTTTTTGTTTGTTTTCTTCTTCTGAAATCGGTTTGGAAAGTAAAGACACGAGTCTTTGCCGGTTTGAACCGGCACACTTCTACTAGGTATACTACGGATATCATTTGACTTATCCGCTTGGCCATTGAGGCACACAAACATGTTGAATTTCTGGGCTGCTTTAAAGTTGTCCTTCTGGACCTTTAGATCTTCAGTCTAACGCTCTCCCAACTGAGCTATTTCGGCTTGCAAGTGTCAAATCCAGCATTTATTTTTTACATTGACTGTTACTTGTTACTTCTTAAACAAAAAAACTCATAACGTTTTTCACCCAGGGAGATCAGCCTAAGAGTCATAGGGTTTGCTGTACCTCATTTCAACTGGCGAAAGCCGGGATTGAACCAGGGACCTTCAGGTCTATCAGTCAAACGCTCTCCCAACTGAGCCATTTCGGCTTGCAAGTGTCAAATCCAGCATTTATTTTTACATTGACTGTTACTTGTTACTTCTTAAACAAAAAAAAATCATAATGTTTTTCACCCAGGGAGATCAGCCTAAGAGTCATAGGGTTTTCTGTACCTCATTTCAACTCCTGAAAGCCAGGATTGAACCAGGGACCTTCAGATCTTCAGTCTAATGCTCTACCAACTGCGCTATTTCGGCTTGTAAGTGTCACATCCAGAATATATTTTTCAATTGATTGTTAGTTCTTAAACAAATAAACTCATACAGTTTTCCCCCATCAGCCTGGGAGTCATACGGTTTTCTGTACCTCATTTGACCTGCTGAAATCCGGTTCCATTTGTACACTGTCAAAGTCACTAACTAATACTATCAACATCCATCTATTCTATATACCCTCTACAACAGTGGTTCCCAAACCCTTTCTTGTCAAGGATCCCAGAATTTACACTTTATTAGCCCGTGGAACCTAACCCTAACCCCAACCCTAACCCTAACCCGGCTATAATCCATGGTAAAAAATGATGAAGTGATTTTGTCTTTTTTACAAATCCCCGTTTTTACAGGCCATGGGCTATAGTCCATGGTCTCGGAGTGATTTTCGTCTTTTTTTCAAATCCTCAAAAATGATGAAAAACGGCATGCTAGTGTACCCTAACCCTAACCCGGCTATAATCCATGGTCAAAAACGATGAAAAACGAGGATTTGAAAAAAAGACAAAATCACTTCCTGACCATGGGTTATAGTCCATGGTGTCGGAGTGATTTTCGTCATTTTTTTTAAATCCTCAAAAATGATGAAAAAACGGCATGCTACAGTACCCTAACCCTAACCCTTGATCGTAGGAGATAGTAATGTAGGACTCTACAGATCAAGTGCTATCCAGTCATAAAGTTTGAACACTTGAAGAAACTACTACAGAAAACTGGAAACACTGCATCCTATCTGTAGGAATGAACAATCGACAGCAGGGGAAAACAGAAACAGGACGGAAGACAATGAGGCACAAGTGTGGCCTACATGGGTCACATATAATTCGCCCAGCTGGTACCCACTTAAGGCCCAATCAGATCCCAGTTCAAACCCATATAGGCAAACACAGGTGGCGCACACATGGTTCTGAAATAAAATGGCCCATTTGGATACCACCTAAGACCCACCTAGAAACCAAATTTAGAAGCCAATTGTAGCCAATGAGGGTGGATTATGAGAAATCAAACAAACCCGTCTTAATCACATGACTATGGAGAGCATGTGTACCGATTTGAAATTTGGATAAAGGAGTAACATTAGAAAATGTGTTTTACATATGTCGGCCTCCTGGGGGCGCTATAAAGATCAGATGTGAAAAATTCCATGCAAAGGTTTTTCCTTGGCCTCTAGGGAGTTGGCATACAAAGTTATCCACAGATCTGTGCAGTTAGAGGTAAAAACACTTTTCAGCCAGTTATAGCCCCACCATGAGGCTGAGTTGAAAATGTTCACGTGGCATTTCTTCCTCGGCCTAGTGGGAATGTGCGTGCACAATTTCACGGAAATCACACAATGTGTTCATGATTTGCAGCATTTTGTTTGAAAATGAGCAATCCTGCGAACTTTGGAAGCCAACTTTGGAAGCCAATCTTAGCCAATCAGGATGGAGTCTGAGAAATATGAAAGACCTGTTTCATTGAATGGCTCTAGAGAGTACCAATTTGCGTGATGTTTGGACAAAATCTGTAGGTGTACTGTCCAAAAACTTGTTTTGCACAAAGCGGCCTCCTGGTGGCGCTATAACAGGCCGTTCTGGAAATTTTGGGGCCTTCGGCCTGGTGGAGACAATAATATTACCAGAAACATAAAGAATGACCATATTAGGTCTGTAAGTTAACTCTGAGAGTTAACGGGGTCCTTGTAAAGAAATCATTTGAGAATTGGACTCCTTATTATGCCATAGTATCGTAGTAAATAAGTGGCATACTCATACATACTCTGAAAAAAGAATATTGATGACCCCTGGACTGAATACATGCGTTTCCTTTTGAGAAATGTAGACTGATATGTTTGTTATTTATATTTGATAATATCACAATTTTACAATTGAATTAAAAATATATGTTAACTACATTAACATTAGATTATTCCCCAAACCCCACAATATTATACTATATACTATATTTAGGAAAATGACAAAAATAGTGAAAGTAGTAGCTCTACAAAAGTGGTTAAGAAAATATGAATATATATTAATATTCCAATTTATTATTATTATTATTATTATTATATTATAGCATAATAATTATGCTATAATATAATAATAATAATAATAAACCTTTATTTATATAGCACCTTTCAAAACGAGATTACAAAGTTCTTTACAGAACAAATGCAGTGCACACCATAAACAACAGTTGACAATAATAAAAATAAAGAACAGGCAATGTACAGAAATGCAGTATAGGACATAAGAACAATAGGGAATGTTAAAAAACGTTTAGGTGTTAAAAGCAGCTTTATAAAAATGAGTTTTTAGGAGGGATTTGAAGCGGGGGACGGATTCTGCAAGCCTTATCTCGAGGGGGAGGGCATTCCAGAGAGTTGGGGCTCTGAGTGCAAAGGCCCGGTCACCTTATGTTCTTAACTTGGAAGCTGGGACTACCAAGAGCGCCTTTTCCGAGGACCTTAAGGTGCGCTGTGGGACATAGGGCTTGAGTAGGTCAGATATGTAGGATGGGGCCAGATCAGAGATGGACTTAAAAGTTAATAGTAGGATTTTAAAATCAATTCTAAAAGTGATTGGGAGACAATGCAGGGATGCCAGTATCAACATGATGATACTGCTTAGATATCCACCTCACCTTCATCCTCTGTCGCGCCCCAGCCTGAGATCCAGCAGACTGTCCCCTCCGTAAACTCCTCTCCAAAGTTAGGCAGACAGATCGGCTCTATAAGGCCTGCGAAAACACGACCACATGAACCACGTTTCCCCAGTAGCATCAGAGTGCCTGGCATATACAATACACAACAACCTTGTGATTATCACATTGATTAACAGCTCCACTTTAAAGCAAGTGTTTAACCCAAAATGAAAATGGCATACACTCTCCATGACCTTTGGAAGCATTCTAGAGCTTCTGCCAGCTGTACCAAACTAGAATGGTGTGTGTGTGTGTGTGTGTGTGTGTGTGTGTGTGTGTGTGTGTGTGTGTGTGTGTGTGTGTGTGTGTGTGTGTGTGTGTGAGTGAGTGAGTGAGTGAGTGAGAGAGAGATATCACGCTTGACCCTCAGATAGCTGATACTCATAATGACACTTCTCTGTAGGAGACCCAGAAACCTGAGAGACACATCGTTCCTAGAGTATAAGGGAGACAGATAGTGAGTGTGCATGTATGTGTGTGTGTGTGTGTGTGTGTGTGTGTGTGTGTGTGTGCGTATGTGTGTGTGTGTGTGTGTGTGTGTGTGTGTGTGTGCGCGTGCGTGCGTGCGTGCGTGCGTGCGTGCGTGCGTGCGTGCGTGCGTGCGTGCGTGCGTGCGTGCGTGCGTGCGTGCGTGCGTGCGTGCATGCTCATGCCTGCGAGAGAGAGCAATATGTCTCACTTCACAAAGCAGAAATTGGGACTTAGCAAGGCAGAAACAACTAAAACGCAAAAATGGACAGAGAGACAGCGAACCAGAAAATTAGAAAGAACACAAAAGCTAAATGGAAGTGAGGCATTGAAAAGGCACCACCACGACAGTAGAGGAGGTTGAGTGTACTTTGAGTGGTGGATGAGAGAGGGGTACTATTCCAAAAAACAAAACAAAAAACGTGTGCCTTGATTAACTTTACTAGGGAAGTAAAGGTTAGAAGACCCGTACCGTTGAAATCGAGTGGCTCGGCCAGTCTCATCAGTGCAATGTCATAGTCGACTCCTTTGGGTCTGTACTGGCCATGGTAGATGATTTTGTCCACGGCCAGGGACAGGGCACCGTTCACCGGCTGCTCTGTTATACCTGCGTGCACTGCCCACAGAGTGGGATAGGCGAACCTGAAGAGAGGCCATGGCAATGTATGCAGTGAGTGACATACAGCATCTCCAGTGGTGGAAAAAGTACTCAAATGTAAGTAAAAGTATCAATACTGCAATGTAGAACTACTTAGTAGTAAGTAAAAGTGCAGAATTAAAAATGTACTTGAGTACAAGTAAATTGAACAAAAGTATTGGCATGAAAATGTACCTAAAGTACCAAAAGTACTCATGCAGAATGTCTCATTTCAAGTTTTCAAATCTTTTGAAAATAGCCGATCTACAAGCTCACAATGCGTCGCATGATCGCATCGCAAATTTATAGCCCATGTTTTTTGAAATTTTGGAAAAAAAAGTTAGCCTCACAATTTACAATTTACAATTTAGGCATTTAGCAGACGCTCTTAATCCAGAGCGACTTACATTAAGCAAGAACAAAAGCATGGGAATACATCACATAAAGACATTTATCATGAAACATGCGTAGCTAAGAAAGTAACAGTGGAATATCTATAATGAAACTATACATATAAGCTATACATCTATACTACTATGCTACACATATGTACTATGACGTGCTATGACTACTAGAATTGCTATCTAAGGGGGTGGGGTAAGTGCTATGGGCCAATGGGCCAATGGGCCAATGGGCCAATGCTATGAGCCTCGTTTCTCATCATTTTGGACCGTGGGCTATAGCCCATATCGTACGGCATACTATAGCGCGCAGTTTTTCATCATTTTTGAGGATTTGAAAAAAATGACGAAATGACAAAAACGATGGGTTATAGCCCATGTTTTTTGAAATTTTGAAAAAAAAAGTTAGCCTCGTTTCTCATCATTTTGGACCGTGGGCTATAGCCCATATCGTACGGCATACTATAGCGCGCAGTTTTTCATCATTTTTGAGGATTTGAAAAAAATGACGAAATGACAAAAACGATGGGTTATAGCCCATGTTTTTTGAAATTTTGAAAAAAAAAGTTAGCCTCGTTTCTCATCATTTTGGACCGTGGGCTATAGCCCATATCGTACGGCATACTATAGCGCGCAGTTTTTCATCATTTTTGAGGATTTGAAAAAAATGACGAAATGACAAAAACGATGGGTTATAGCCCATGTTTTTTGAAATTTTGAAAAAAAAAGTTAGCCTCGTTTCTCATCATTTTGGACCGTGGGCTATAGCCCATATCGTACGGCATACTATAGCGCGCAGTTTTTCATCATTTTTGAGGATTTGAAAAAAATGACGAAATGACAAAAACGATGGGTTATAGCCCATGTTTTTTGAAATTTTGAAAAAAAAATTAGCCTAGTTTCTCATCATTTTGGACCGTGGGCTATAGCCCATATCGTACGGCATACTATAGCGCGCAGTTTTTCATCATTTTTGAGGATTTGAAAAAAATGACGAAATGACAAAAACGATGGGTTATAGCCCATGTTTTTTTAAATTTTGAAAAAAAAAGTTAGCCTCGTTTCTCATCATTTTGGACCGTGGGCTATAGCCCATATCGTACGGCATACTATAGCGCGCAGTTTTTCATCATTTTTGAGGATTTGAAAAAAATTACGAAATGACAAAAACGATGGGTTATAGCCCATGTTTTTTGAAATTTTGAAAAAAAAAGTTAGCCTCGTTTCTCATCATTTTGGACCGTGGGCTATAGCCCATATCGTACGGCATACTATAGCGCGCAGTTTTTCATCATTTTTGAGGATTTGAAAAAAATGACGAAATGACAAAAACGATGGGTTATAGCCCATGTTTTTTGAAATTTTGAAAAAAAAAGTTAGCCTCGTTTCTCATCATTTTGGACCGTGGGCTATAGCCCATATCGTACGGCATACTATAGCGCGCAGTTTTTCATCATTTTTGAGGATTTGAAAAAAATGACGAAATGACAAAAACGATGGGTTATAGCCCATGTTTTTTTTAATTTTGAAAAAAAAAGTTAGCCTCGTTTCTCATCATTTTGGACCGTGGGCTATAGCCCATATCGTACGGCATACTATAGCGCGCAGTTTTTCATCATTTTTGAGGATTTAAAAAAAATTACGAAATGACAAAAACGATGGGTTATAGCCCATGTTTTTTGAAATTTTGGAAAAAAAAGTTAGCCTCGTTTCTCATCATTTTGGACCGTGGGCTATAGCCCATATCGTAGGCATACTATAGCGCGCAGTTTTTCATCATTTTTGAGGATTTGAAAAAAATTACGAAATGACAAAAACGATGGGTTATAGCCCATGTTTTTTTTAATTTTGAAAAAAAAAGTTAGCCTCGTTTCTCATCATTTTGGACCGTGGGCTATAGCCCATATCGTACAGCATACTATAGCGCGCAGTTTTTCATCATTTTTGAGGATTTGAAAAAAATGACGAAATGACAAAAACGATGGGTTATAGCCCATGTTTTTTGAAATTTTGAAAAAAAAAAGTTAGCCTCGTTTCTCATCATTTTGGACCGTGGGCTATAGCCCATATCGTACGGCATACTATAGCGCGCAGTTTTTCATCATTTTTGAGGATTTGAAAAAAATGACGAAATGACAAAAACGATGGGTTATAGCCCATGTTTTTCGAAATTTTGAAAAAAAAAGTTAGCCTCGTTTCTCATCATTTTGGACCGTGGGCTATAGCCCATATCGTACGGCATACTATAGCGCGCAGTTTTTCATCATTTTTGAGGATTTGAAAAAAATGACGAAATGACAAAAACGATGGGTTATAGCTAGGGCTGCGAATCTTTAGGTGTCCCACGATTCGATTCGATTCCGATTCCGATTCTTGGGGTGACGATTCGATTCAAAAACGATCTTTTCGATTTTTCCGATTCTCGATTCAAAAAAGATTTTTTTCGATTCTAAAGCAGTTTATTTTATTTTATTAAAAACAATTAAATAGAATTTTAGCATGATCTACTCCAGTCTTCTGGCATGAAAGCAGAGTACATTTAGTAAAAAGCTTGTATAATTGTAAAGGTTTTATCAACTGAATGATTTAAACACACAAAGGTTAAATCCAAGAGTAAGAACATGTCTCATGTGTTTAGCTTGCACAAATTTGAACCAGTACAAAAGTTACAAAATCTCTTCTCACTCAATACCAGAACAATACATTAGTATTAAAACAGGTGTAAAATAAATACAATTGGCAGGCTTAGCTTAGCTGGTAGTAAATGCACTATGCAGAAACCCATGCCATAATGCATTTTTTTTTTTTTTAATCGATTTTTTGAAAATGAGAATCGATTCTGAATCGGACAGCATTAGAATCGCCATTCTAACTCGAATCGATTTTTTTTGACAGGCCTAATCGCAATGCATTGTGAGTTAGGGATGGGCTATAGCTTAGTTCTTTTTTCGTTTTTATGTAGTTTTTGTTAGTGAAAAAAGGTAGTCGACTAACATTTTTCGTTATAGCTTTAGTTTAGAAACATTTCCAAGTGGTGATGAACACTGGTATCAGCTTGCACTATGGAGATAAAGGCTTCATAGCAGGACAGTCTGTGGGTTTGTGTCTGGTACACTTACCCAAACACACAGTGTGCAGCAGTGACGATCCAGCGTGAGTCGATGATGGATCCGCCACAAAGATGCTCGCTCTTAAAATGGAGACTGACCTGCCAGGGAAACTGGCCCGGTAGGGAGATGTTGCCTCCAACAATGCGGCTAGTGAAAATGGGCCTTGAGCCACAATCTGAGGGAATAGATGAGGATTGATGAATGATGATGTTTAAAGAAAGAAAGAAATGGAACAAAAATGGAAACAAAGGATGCAGCTTTTCCACAAAACATTGTATGCAACTATGCATTAATGATTTACTATGTGAATAGTGTAGACTAGCAATCATTGTCATGGGGGGTGGGGGGGGGGGGGGGGATGACGTGGGTGAGGCCCAGGCTGTCGATTGGCAAGTTGTGGGCTTCAAGTCCAAAGACCTATTGTATGAAGACATGGTTCTGTGGTGCTACATGTATCAGTGCAGAATATAGAGCCTTCTGTGAAAGGCCATGCCCACTATTCATTTTCATCGTTGCCCCATGATAAAGTTTCATTTAAATCTGTTCATAACATTTGAAGATATCGTGCTATTAAACAGACAATCAAATAAATTCACATACAAATTCACATACGGTATCGATGTACAGACAGAATAGAGGTCTTCCTATAGGTTCACACTTGGACCCAAAGACCCCTGACAGGACCCACAACCTGAGAAACAATAGTGACGGGTCCCGAGGTAATGATTTACCCATCCAGAGACCCAAACTGTTTTCAATAAAAAACTAAATAAAAGTGCCCCCTGCTCAGCCTTTGCCGAATGATGATTTGCCAGGTCCTTTTTCACAGGCCGGCCAAAATAAGTTGCCATGTGGACCCCGAGATCCACATGATTTTATTATTAAAATCTTATCAACATAAGGAAAAAATAAAATAAAAATAGTAATAATAATAATAAATAAAACATAAAAGTAACTAATTAACTTACCCAAACATTTGAGTGTAGTCACCATCCCCGAGCTGCACTGTGTTTTACTGAGGAGAGAGATGCTTCATTTACCCTTAAGTCATGCTAGTAGTACAGCATCATTAGCTGGTGGACCAGCTTTAACATGCTGGTCCATCAGCTAAAGTTCATTGACCAGCATAGACCATGTACACCAGTAAGGTGTCGTTAATTATGCTGGTCTGGTTTACCAGCATGGTTTTTCTGGATTGTAGTTGTAACTAAGATGTTAGAGAATTATTCTGTTGCTAGTTTCACCCATTATATTCTTTAGCCTACTCTTAAAAATGACAAATGACATGAAATCAGTCATGGCAACTGAGAGCTTTAATCAATGCAGTCAAGTATTCCTGCTTTGGGAGGAGATTTTCACCCTCAGCTAACACAGCCTTTATAGTCTGGACATATGGCAAGAAAATAGAAACAAATTATTATTTATAATAACAATAATAATAATAATAATAATAATAATAATAATAATAATAATAATAAAGCAGATCTACAAGCTCACATGTCTTTGCAGGTCGGCTAGTTTTTCTACTTCAAATTATTTGAATTTCTTTGAAAATACCCCCAGAATAGGGACGTCGGGTCAGTGGAAAGTGATTTATTGTGTACAGACTGTGAAAGCAGATTTCCTCTATGGAAGACAATAAAGAAGGAATGTTGAGATGATGAGTGTGATGTTACCTGAGGTTGGTGGCGTTGTGGATCTTAATGATCTGGGTGCCATGCTGGCTCAGGTTGATTGATACCAGGTTGCTCTGGAAGTCCTGTTCTACTGAGGACAGATAGAGGGAGCGCGACTCTACGTAACTGACGCACGCACGCACGCACGCACGCACGCACGCACGCACGCACGCGCACGCACACACACACACACACACACACACACACACACACACACACACACACACACACACACACACACACACACACACAGGGAAATAGGCCTAATTATACTGAAATGGTCATGTTCCTAAAAGTAGTAGTGATGGTAATAACGACAATATTAGGGCGAGGTCACGCTGAAACAACTGATCTTCCTAATACAGCACAGTTGAGAAGCAGGAGTTAAACTCTTAATCTGGGGTCAGTGAGGTCAGATGTAGAGTTGCTGTCCGGCTCCATATATGCAGATCTAGTATGTCAAACCATGTATGGCTATCCAGTGTTTGATGAGGTCAGTGTTGTGATCTTCATATATGGAGATCCAGGTGATGATAGTCAGCTCCACATATGGAGATCCATGTGTTGTACCAACTTGGTTCATTTGCAAGTGTGACTTGTGTTGCGGCAACCACACTGGTTATCATGAGACTGTCATAATATGGCCATTAAATAAAAAAAAGTAATGACATGTCTTACTTAAGTAAAATACTGCAATGTAGAAACACTATATTACAAGTAAAAGTCTGGAATTTTACATTTACTTACTAAGTTGCCTTGCCGCGTTGGCCACAAAACCGGAAACGCTTTGTCCACGCGGCAAGTTGCAGCGTCTAAAAACCAGCTGTCTAAAAACCAGGAAGAGACTCCTGCCACTTGTAGCATTTTGCTACATCCTACTTGTTAATTATGAACAAATCATTAGAACAAATAAAGAGATGTATTCAACGAGAGTTGTGAGTGATAAAGAGCTTGATTGTGTGTACCTGGAGTAGCCTAGCTGTTTGCAGGCTGAATAACCCAGGATGTTGTTCCAGTCCTCAGAACACACTGTCCTCCACACACCTCCACTCAGAACCTGCAACACCGACCTCCTCCCACTCAGGCGCACTACATAGACAGACAGACAGACAGACAGACAGACAGACAGACAGACAGACAGACAGACAGACAGACAGACAGACAGACAGACAGACAGACAGACAGACAGACAGACAGACAGACAGCAATCTGAAAATCCCATTGGCAAAAATATTCTGAAGTCCTTATTTGCTTGCTCGCATTAGGACAACCAGAGCCGTAGAAGAAGATAGTTGCGACACGCTTTGATCTCACCGCAAAGCGGTGTGTTATGGGCTATAGTTCCAAACATTGTAACTATCCCACTGAGATAGAATGAGCACTTCCGCATTCCATTATTACAATGGGAGTCAACTCACTCTCATACTAGATCACACTGCTCGCAACCAGGAAGTAAACGGGAAGTGTTATATTTGCTGGCTTGATGGGGCTGTTCTTGAGTGTGTTCCAAATGTCCCCATATGGGTGTGTAACCCTGAAAGGCCCCTTTTCCACCGGTTGGTTCCCAGTGGGAACCGGTTCAGTTCTTTTTGGTTTTTAGTCCATGAGCCAGAGCTCCAAAATTGAAACATGAATTATGAATTGAGTGTGCAAAACCATACCTATGTTAGATTGTTATCACCATTAAACTACCCCAATTGAGTACTTACACGAAGACAATGATTTATTGTATTACAAATTTTACATTTTTAAATATGCAAATGAGGCATTATGTAGGATAAAAATAATCCAAAATATGAAAAAGGTACTACTGTGGAAGGGTTATCATGTATTAATTTACTTGTATTGATCCTATAAACAATTTAATATAGGGTATAGTTTGCCCACCAATTTTGGAGCTCTGGGTCATGGACTAAAAACCAAAAAGAACTGAACCGGTTCCCATTGGGAACCAACTGGTGGAAAAGGGGTGTGTGTACAAATGGAACCAAATTTGGTTCCATTTGTACACTGTCAGAATTATGGAAGTCATTGAAATTAAAAAGTTTGAGAATCACTGCATACAAAATGGAACAGAGCCTAGTATAATCGGTAACACCTGTGAAGGAGGTAGGGAAGCGGCCCGAAAGTAGGAAGTATTCTGTGTGCATAGAGCCCATTTTGGGGCTTTGGTTCATGGACTAAGAACAGAACCGGTTCAACCCTTGTGAAAAAGGCTGTCTGTGTGTGTTGGAGCCTCACCACAGCTGAGTTCATCTTCGCCGAATTCACAGTCTTCCGTTCCGTCACACTGCGCTGAGCTGCTGATACAACGAGAAGACGTTCCACAGCGGAACTTCCCCATACAGCTCAGTCCCACTGACACACACACACACACACACACACACACACACACACACACACACAGGTTCACCACCTACTTAATTACTGAATAGGGCATGTGATTTTTTGTGAAATAAAACAATGAGACCCGTCTGAAATGAGTGGTGCTGTGTGTGTATGTGTGTGTGTGTGTGTGTGTGTGTGTGTGTGTGTGTGTGTGTGTGTGTGTGTGTGTGTGTTAGGCTACTCAACAGTGACACCTTAGGTGTCTGTGCGTTACTTCAGTACTCAAGTGGACATAAACACGGACAGACATACAGTAACATAGGGACAGACACACATAGCTGTTCATTGGAGTGACTATAGTATCACTCAAAAATCTCTTCTACTCCGTCATATGGGCCCTAAAAAGGTTCAATATACAGCAGAACCATTGTTGCGGTTTAATGGTCTTATGGTCTTATTGGCTCAAGTCTTAACGGTAAGACTTGAGCTAATTCTTTCCTATAGAGTGTAACTCTAGGAGGTTTGTTTATATTGTGTCCCAGCGGCAGTGGTGGAAAATACATTTACTTAAGTACTGTACTTAATTATAATTTTTATGCATTTGTACTTTACTGATTATTTCCTAATTCCAATAATGTTACTTCTAGGCCTATACTCCACTACATCTAGGATCCAAATATTGTACTTCTACTTCACTACATTTATCTTAAAACTTTAGTTACTAGTTACTGTGTAGATTTTGATTATTATTAGAAAACATACAACCACTTCAGGCCATTTGAAAATAGCCGATCTACAAGCTCACAATGTGTCACTTATTGCCACTTATTGCCACAGCCGGGCGCTAACCATTTTATCCCCCATGTAAACTCTGATCCGCTTAATCGAGTGTAAGAAAGCACGTCTGGAACACCGTTTGCCCTGCCAACTCGTTCAGCAGTCACCGCTTCCAGGAAGCCACGCAGTAGCAACCGTTGCACCATGAACCCAGGCCACACGGGATAGGTTCGCCATCAAATATGTATGGGGCAGGCGCGGTGTGATGCAAGCTACCCACAAAGACTCCCTTATTTCCAGTGTTGGACAGTAACAAAGTGCATTTTGAGTGCTGTAGGATTATTATTACAAAACATACATTACCCACTTCAGCCCTATACATTTTGGCTGATCTCCAAGATCACAATGTCTCATATATATAGCGACACATTGTGAGCTTGTAGATCTGCTATTTTCAAATGATTTGTATACACTTGAAAACTTGAAATGAGAAATTCTTCATAAAGAGTAGTACTTTACGTTTGGTAGGCCTACTTCATACATTTTGATGAATTCCAGACCTTTAAATGTGGCATGTGCGTGGACCGCTAGACCAGCGGGCGCCCCAAGTAAAACATTTGAGTAGGCCTAGCCTACTATTATTCCACCACATGTTCACTCTCGCTCACCTCCCAGTCCGATGCCGAGGATGAGGATGAGCAGTGCGAGGACGCAGACGGCGATCAACAGCTCCACCCTGCGCGCCAGCAGCTTCACCTTCCACGTATTGGGCTCGAGGTCGTTCTCTGTCACAACAACACACAACACGACACAACACAACACGACAAGCTTCTGTATTAACTTCAGCTTCCCTGCGTTGACTGATCTGAGCGAGCGGGGACGGTTTGTAGGCCGATCACACACACACACACACACACACACACACACACACACACACACACACGTGTTTCTGTATGAACTTCCGCGGTGGAAAGTATAACTAAGTACATTTACCCAAGTACTGTAGCGGCGTAGCCTACTTTTAAGTATACAAGTTTGAGGCAAATTGTAAATTTAAGGCAGAAAAGGTAAATTGTACTTTACTTGAGAATTTCCTATTTCCAGCACTTTTACTTCTACTCCACTACATCTCAGAGGCAAATAATACTGTGCTTTTACGCCACTACATTTATTTGAATACTTTATAGTTACTTCGTAGATTTGATTATTATTATTATTGCAAAACATAGCCTACACCACATAGCCTACATAAAAATACACTAACCACATTTGAAAACTTGAAATGAGACATTCTGCATAATGTGTACTTTCTACTATAAGAAGAAAGAATTTAGACAACAAATTTCTACAACAACATAGGCTAAATGTAATATGTTTTGACTACGCAACATATAATTGTAAAACATTTAAATCTACTACCAATTATATTTGGTCAAGTAGCTTTACACGTAGTAGCTTTACACTTGAATGAATTTAGAAAGAATTGTAAAGTAAATATATAATACTTCAATCAACAGAACACAGCTTCTGTTACATATTATTATTGCAAACGGTACGCACCTTTATCACTGATCCTAATAGTTAGGACTAAATGCACTGGACACATTTCCTGTGTAATGTGTAAATGCACAGTGACAAATACCCCCAACAAACACAGAAGGGGGTACTAAGTTATCATGTATTTATTCATTATACTCATCAAGCACATGTCATCACTCACCAATCATAAAGGGCTGAACCTTGGTGATCGGCATGGCTGGGCTGGGTTCTCTGGGAGACTGGATGCCCTCTGCCTCGGGCCCAGGGCTGTCAGGGTCGGGGGTTCCCAACGGGCTGACGTTAAAGGTAGGGGTGTCGACGATGGGGAGATCCTCATCCGTCACTGACACCACCTCTATCCTGGACGGGTCAGGCTGCTCTGAAGCCTCTTCCTCAGCATCCTGGAGGGATGACCAGGGGTCATCAATGCGTATATCTATTTTGCGTCCGAGTATAGACATGGCAATGCCCTGCCTGCCTCTGATTGGCCGACCGACACTGCCCGTCCTGACTGTCCACTGAGGTGGATATAGCTATGCTGGATAGTCTGATGCGAGGTTACTCTGTGGTGGGAAATAATACAAGTCAGCCTACGGTATGATACAAGAGAACTGTACGTTTTATTTTTATTTTTCAATTATTCAATCAAAGCAAACGGCATAAACAAATTAAACAATATTAGTGTGCCTCTTCTACAAAAAATAAAACTTACAAGTTAGATACAGTCAAGTCGGATAGTGTCGGTATAGGCCAATCAGAGGCAGACGGGGCCGCAAAATAGATAATAGTTTTCTTCGGAGTATGTATGATACTTATTTATTACGACGAATCATCTGCATCCATCTCACCCTGTTTTATTTGCAAGGACTCCCTTGGTTCCATTTGTACACTCTCAGAGTTACAGACCTGTTATGGCCATTCAGGGCTCTCTACAGTATATGTTTCTTGTAATACTTTTGCATGTCTGTGGCAAAGATGGAATGTCCACCACAAGCCAACATGGCGGTGACTCCCCAGGGAGACGGCCCTTTCAGCTTAATCAAAGTATCGATAATGGTTCTGTGAATCCATCACGCTATCGTAAAATTGCTTTAAAAAACACTTCTGGCTCGTTCACTCTGCCACTTAATCAAACCAGGTGTAAACTATCCTGTATCAGATGACATTCAAGCTAGGGGTTTAACTTCCAGTGAATCAATGCACTGTGACTAATCAGATTAGTCACAGTCTATCCATCCAGCTACCTGTCTGTCCGTCCATCCATCCATCAATCTAAATACCTGCCCTTCCGTCCATCCATCCATCCATCCACCCATCCATCCATCCATCCATCCATCCATCCATCCATCCATCCATCCATCCATCCATCCATCCATCCACCCACCCACCCATCCATCCATCCACCTACCCATCCACCCACCCATCCACCCATCCATCCATCCATCCACCCATCCATCCATCCATCCATCCATCCATCCATCCATCCATCCATCCATCCATCCATCCATCCATCTACTTACCGGGGGTTCAGGGGTCCCAGCAGTAGTGGTGACAGCGTTGGTATCAGCAGAAGCTGTCTCAGGGTTTACTTCGCTCTCTGGTTTGGCCATGACTCCCCTCACTCACCGTCAGAACGGTCGGCCCATCGCAGAACAGCAGCCATGTGTGGGCCCGCAACACCAGCAGCAGAGAGGAGGGGGTAGACAGAATCGACTGACAGGTGGAAGAAAATATGACGGGTGAGACAGATAGGATCAATCTAAAGCGGACGTGCAAGTAAGCGAAGGGATAGTGAACAGCGGAAAGGTGGACAACTGAAAAGCCAGGAATTCTGGGAGGCAGATAGTCCCTGAGTTGAGTGCCGGCCTGGTCTGTTGTTATATTCCTGGGTTTGACCACCGGATGTCCAAAAAAGAAAACCAGCTTTAGTCCCCGTGGATTGTTTTGGTCATAGTTCCTCTTTATCATGCTCTGAGGTATACTGCATCACCTCCACGGAGTAGACATGTCTTCTCTCCTCTTTACCACCCTCTGACACCTCTTTGACTTTCTCCCTCTGCTTTCTCTCTCTCTGCGTCTGACCAGTGTGCACAGTGTTATCTGCTCTCCTGCTGTACCTGCGCTCCAACACAAAAGGACACCTGAGGAGGTGAGTGCTGCCACTCTGAAGAGGGGGGGTGGGGGGGGATCAGATGACCCTGCACCTCCCTCCTGCAGGGGTACAGTTACACACTGGCGTGTGTCTGCAAAAAGGGCCAGTGATAATGATGGGGAGGGAGCGTGGTTGGTTGGTCACTGCAGTGACCGACCATGTGTTAAGAATGACACATGTTGTGCAGAATTGTAACAAGTAGCCAGTGTGTTCAGGGACAACAACAACGTATACTTTTTCTGTAATGCTATGACAGCTGGATTTCTACAGTGGGATAAATAA
The DNA here is from genome assembly GCF_963924005.1 of Protomyctophum bolini. NCBI lineage: Eukaryota > Metazoa > Chordata > Actinopteri > Myctophiformes > Myctophidae > Protomyctophum > Protomyctophum bolini. The sequence continues at coordinate 24,516,187 of NC_137877.1, read as the reverse complement.
AAGGTCTATATCTCAAAATATGTGTGAACCATTTTGACATAATTAAATAAAGTCCCCACAACATGTGGCACCCAGAATAGACATTTGCACTCAAAGGACCACTTGCAGAAATAAGCTCTTGGGGCTTTGGGTGTAGTACGTTAGTCATTGGTCCGACAAATGACAACCCATCTCATCTCCTAACCTAACCATAATCGCAAGCATGGGAGCAGACGCTATAGTCCGACATGCATTCGCATGTCGGACTAATGCCCTGTCTGAATTACATGCGGTCCCCGGGGCTTTGTCTCATCCTTTTGACAGATGCCATACTCTGTTTGTTTATGCTTTTTTTCTTTTTTCAATAAAAATGTCATGTCAAATCAATGTTATAACCTTTTTACCACATCAAGTGTTGATTGTGCAACTCAAAATGACCAGAAACAAATTGTTATTATAACTTAATGTATTAAACCTATTTGTTAGCTGGTTCCAAAAAATAAAGGGATACATTCACAGTAAAAATGAATGGTCAAAATAGTGAAATGTTGAAAAATAAGTTTCATATAGGGCAGTCATACATTTGCATTTTCAGTTATTCCTGCATGTTCTGAACAAGAGACATTTTCTAGGCAGACACTTTGTCATGTCATGTGATAGCAGGAAAGGTGCACTGTCATATTGGCTAGTGTTACCACACAGCACCAATTATACTTGCATATGGTAGGTGGTTAAGATACTATCTATTGTTGGCATTAGCTAACATGTGGTCCTCTCAAAGGGAACACACGTAGCTGCTAACTGTGGCCATTTATCTGCAGCTCACTTATTCTCCCTTAAAAGATCTATGTATAATGTAGCCCGACAGTTCAGCAGTTGGGCCGAATAACCATTTAAGTCCTTAATTTAACTGAAATTGACTGAAGGCAGTCGAGTTTAGATAATTTTTACTTTGACTACTCAAAAACCAAGAGTAGGCTATAAATCATTACAAACCTGACATTATAAAGGGTAATATGAACAGGTGGCTATATAGAGTTTTCTCCATTCTGGAGGCAAGAGTGAAAACAGCAGACTGATGCAGCAGTTGAATTGTGTGATCAGAATATATATATATATTCAGAAGCATAATATTAATTTAGATTATTTGTAGCATAAAAAACATTGTTTATTTCATAACCACAAATGGCCTTCCCACCACAGGAGAGAACAGAGGCCTACACGTTGGGTGCTAAAACTCGACACAAATGCTATCAACAAATCAACAAACACAACACCTTTTCTTTTTTACACCATGGTCTTCCTCGAGTGTGTATCAATAAATACATAAATAAATATATGAATAATATATGAATAAATAAATACATAAATAAATAGATATATGAAAATATATTACATGTTCTTTATAATCGATTAAATCAATTAGGTCAATTAACTGTTGCACCCCTAATGGGGTCATCATGATAGTGTGAGATGTATCTAGTTGACAGAGAGTGAGAGCTGTCAGGTGAACCTTGGGTGGTATGTACTGTATTCTCTCATCACTCTTCCTGTCTGCATTTCATGTCTTATTCAGATGATAGCACACAGACAGGGGGGTACTCTGGGGTAGGCGCAGGGGCCTAAAGGCCAAACCTGGGGCCAGTAGTATTTTGTCAGTATAGTATAGTATTTTGTGAGTGCGTGCGTGCGTGCGCGTGCGCTATAAGGTGACGTCGTTAAGTGTGTCGAAAATGACAATTTACATTGCAGTGCAAAAGAAAAACAGGAATAACATTTAAAAGATATAAAATGGAGCCATCATGTTCCAAGTGTAAAACAAGACCCATACATTATAACCTGCGTGACTGTTGCAGTCTGACTAGTATGTGTTAAGGATCCACAATGGATTGGTGAGGTTCTTTGGCTAAATCTCTCGCATGCAGTTAGAGAGATCAACTTGTTTATCTTATTAATGCTTACGTTTTCGATTCAACACATGTTTTTTTGCTGCTAGAGTTCCTTATATTTTTATGTGATTTATCTTGTCCTTTTCATGTAATTAAGATCCAGTATTATTGTACTGCTGTTGTACTGCACAGAACATGCCACACCAACATTCTGCTGCTTGATTTTGTATGAGTGAGTGACAAGTAAACCCAGTCCAGTGGTGGAAAGTAACTAAGTACATTTACTTAAGTAGTGTACTTCAGTACAATTTTGAGGTATTTGTACTTTACTTGAGTATTTGCCATTTCCAATACTTCTACTTCTACTTCTACTCCACTACATTTCGGATCCAAATATTGTACTTTTACAATTATTTGAAAACTTTAGTTACTTTTAGATTATTACAAAACATAGGCTACATTAAGCACTTCAGCACTATATATATTTCCGCCATTTGAAAATAGCCGATCTACAAATTTTGAATTCCGGACTTTTGCTTGTAGTGGAGTATTTCTATATTGCAGTACTGATACTTTTACTTAAGTAAAACCATTGAGTACATTGAGTACTAGCACAGTTCATCGTCACGGGGCAGGAAGTGCGTGCAGGCCTGGTTACGTGACACAACGTTGCCCCTCTTCAGCTCCCCTTTGCTGGACAGAGCGAGGTAGAAGCCGGGGTGGGACAGGGAGGAGAAGGTGGTGTAATGGTTCGCCTCCAGGTTCTCCTTGAAGAGACAGGCATCAGAGAACTGCTCCTAATGGGCGGGAGAACAGAACATAGTAAACAAACTCGGCTTCTTCTATGCAAGAGTATTGAGTTTGTTCTTGTATGGTGGCAGTGAATGCTGGACCTAGACGGGTGCTACACCAGAATGTTGTGTGCAATAGGCAGAGTGTACATGTTACCAACAAGATCCAGTATGAGGAAATACCAAGGGTGTGCCAGAAAATAGCAGCCAGGAGAATGAGACTAGCACGACACTGACAAACACATCCAGAACTGCCAGCCAGCAAATTGGTGGTGTGGGAAGTTGGGAACCAACACACGGGCATTGATCACAAGGGTGTCCGACACTAACATACGTTATGATACGTGGATGTACTATGACGCAGGAGCACAAAGTAGGCTACCAATGAACTGGCCAGATGTATGGAGAACCGGGATGACTGGAAGTGTCACTCAGTCACACTCTCAGACACGCACACGCACGCACGCACGCACGCACGCACGCACGCACGCACGCACGCACGCACGCACGCACACACACACACACACACACACACACACACACACACACACACACACACACACACACACACACACACACACACACACACACACACACACACACACACACACACACACACACACACACACACACACACACTAACGTCCATATTCTGGGCATGTTACAATAAGCAAATATTCTGTGAAATCGGGCAATCTACAAGATCACAACAACACGTTGCTACCTGGTGCATTGTGAGCTTGTACATCCACTATTTTTGGCAAAACGATTTGGTGTAGAGGCCAGGGAAAAAAGGAGAAAAAAGTACAGACATCCGAGTAACCCCAATCAATGAAGTACTTGTAGAGTAAAAAGATGACTTACCACTCCGCGTGTGATTCCTTCCTCGTCCATACATAGGTATAAGCCGCTCTTGACACCTTTGATGCCCACCACACCCTGCTGCATGGCAAACACCTTCATCACACCTAGTAATGGAGGATTCATTTATTTGTGTTGACACCTTTGATTTAATAAATACTGTACTGTATGTCCATTGTCAAGTGCAGTTGTTATACAATAACTCACTGTCTTCAGTTGGTGTGTGGACTCCGCCCACAGAGCCGCCCTGTACAATCTGAATATGGAAACCAATCCCAACGCGGCAATACAGAAGCTTTTGTTTGGAGTATACTCTGACTGGATGAGGTGGTGCTGCAGAGGCCAGGTAGGGGAATACAATTTATTTCAGTTAATCAGTTCTGTTCAATTTGATGTAAGTTCATTGTGAATCTATCAGTGGACAGAGAACTTAATGCCACTTTATTCTGTGTCCCCCTAAGGAAAACATGACTACAGTATAAACAAAAACACCACACAGACATTACACATGAAACCTCTGCTGGATTTTAATAAGCAGAATACCGGTAAGCATAAAGTCTAGTCAATAAGCATAAAGTCTAGTCAATAAACAAAAAGATAGATAATCACATAAATAATAGAGTGCGGGGAGAACAAAGTATTGCCTTTGGATACCAAATGCACACACTCTTAACTTCTTAATTTGCGGTGAAAAATAAATGTTGTTACACTCAATACATTTTGTTCTCAAGCACAGCATCAGCTAGTTAGTTACACTGATAATAACTCAACGCAGGTCACTGTGTCCAAGAGATTTAGTGTGGCTTTAAAATCTCCCAAGGTGACTGGCCTGGATAGTGTGTATAAAAATAAAAAATAAAGAAACCAGTTTTGAATAAATACTAGAGATGTCCCGATACTGTATCGGTATCTGGAAAAGTATTGGATCGGCTGATTTGTCATATCAGGTCGTATCGGTATCGGTGAATAGGCCAGTCTAACCAGCGATCCGACACGGGTAAGGGGTTGACACTATGGCAGGTAAATAAAATGTTGGGACATGCTTTGGAGTTGCCCAAACTGCAAGTGCACATTTGAGTGAGGAGTCTGCTATAAACACAACACCAGATATATAGCTAGATAGCTATAAACACAACATAAGATATATAGCTAGATAGCTATAAACACAACATGAGATCACAACACTGGTATCGGTATTCGGTATCGGCTAACACAGAAATTGAGCTATCGGGATCGGATCGGAAACGAAAAAAGTGTATCGGGACATCCCCACTGTGTGGAAAGCTCATGTACAGTATATATAAACTAAAGTAATAAAGCAATATCAGTGCATTTCTCACCATTGCCTCTCAGCCTGTCCCTTATGTGCTGCATCCACAGGCCGCGAAGGAGACTCCCATGGTCCTCGGTCAGCACAGTCACACTGGGTTGCGTCACTGGTGCAGGGGTCAGCTCACAAACACAGGTAGTCAGTGAAAGCACAAGGCCAAACAGGGCAGCATTCACTACAGCAAACTGTAACATGGTGTTCTCTGATGTTCTGTTAAACACAAACTCATTGGTCTGCCGTCTCTCCCTTTATATCATTATTTGAATTTTTATCTTCCTTTCCTCTCGGCCTCCATTCTGGCCATCATTATTTTGAGATTATGTCTGTACATTCCCCCTTTTGTTTATCTGGTAAACTCTAGGACTGTATAAGTGTATCGGCCAATCATTGCTCTAGTCTAACAGAACGGACAGGCACACCCTATGTTCAGTATCCTAATCATGGAGATTGCACAGCAGGCAGAAAGGTTGGGAGATATACTGTGCATTACACAGAATGTTGAATTCTTTCACAAACGTGTTACTGTACGTGACCGGTGACAACCAAAGACTGATACCGAGCCGTCTTCGGAATGTGTGACACTTCTCATATATCATTTGATGTAGAAGAGGATGATGTGGAGAAATGGAAGTGTGGCGGAGGTGAGTGCACTCAAAAGATGTGTGGCCATCACAGCACATGCCTCCCACAAGAGATGAGCATCACAATTCGATTATCATTAACCTACTAATGTTTTCATGATTCTACAATGCATCTCAATATAACTATTCTTTTCTGTCACTGCATGTCTTTTTCAGTCATGATGAAATATTTTTTAATTTATTAAGTGCTTTAATGTGTATATAATCAGTAATCATCCTCCTTAAAATATATACCGTATGCAACAATGAACAACTTGATATTATCGGCTGTACTTGTGCCCGTCACAATTATTACATAATCGTCTAATTGCAATTATTTGAGATAATCGCAATTATTCTTACATAACGGGCAATTGTTTCCATTTTCCAAAAACAAATAGTTGATCAATAAGCTTGTAGATCAACTATTTCCGCTAATTTCAGATTTTACGAAGCCTAAAAGCCTAAAAAAAATTAATTATATTAATATGTTCCAGTGTTCGATGCCAAAATACAATTACATTAATCGCTATTATTTGTGTGAAAATTAATCGTCAACTTGTAATCGTGACAGCCCTACTTATGACTGTAACGTTCAATTTACATCATGGGATCAATAAAGGTCTGTCTATCTAGTATCTACCTAGCCATCCATCCATCAATAACCTCACAAAAAGATAGACAGTAAGACATTAAACTCATTCTTAGGGATTCTTTTTTATTCGTTGAGTCATAAACGGTGACAGGGTAAAATGCAAGACATTCAAATTGACACTTCATATGAAAGGTTATATTGTTTGCATTGAGGTGCTGAATGTATCGGAATTACTTTAAAAAAGCCAACATTAGTCGATTAGTTAGTTTGTAATGTTTGATATACTTGCATACGTTTTTGTATTTGAAACAGGGACTCAACAACTACCAAAGTAGATCAGTGGTTTTCAACCATTTTCATATCAAGCCCATATCAAGCCCATTATTTATTCTGCATTTGAGCCACGGACCACCATGTGATGACATTTAGCCTCTCAGAATCAAAACTTTTGTTGACTTATTTGAATAACATTTTGTCCACAATTCCATGCTGCATTGATGTTGGTTCCATTAGGAGAGATAACAGGCAGACGATCAAAATAACAATTCTTTTACATTCTGAAATTGTGTAATGATTAATTGTGTAAATTAACTGATGCAGACTTTTTTTTTAACAAAAATTCTCTCTCAAGAGTTTTTTTTTTACTCACTCTCAAGAGTTAAAGATCCAATATTTGGTTGGATCTCCATTTGGTTACCAACTTTCCATCCATGATTCCATCCAATCATTTCAAGGACCACTGGTGGTCCACGGACCATTGGTTGAAAACCACTGAAGTAGATGGATTCCAGATATTCAGTAGGTTCCTAGTTCCTATAGGCCCCATGCAGGGTTTGGCACTTGCCAAGGCTGTTTACGGCACACAATATTGAAAATGTAAAGTAAATTATTTCTAGCTGGTGACAAGACAACAGGTTATGGCACACATGTGAATGGCACATGAGTAAGTAAAAAATAAAATCCCATAAGACATTCTCTGGGGTTTGTGTCTGCCATTTAGAAATGCTCTGCACCAAATCCCAACCCATGTTGAGATGAAATGAGTAACGTTGACACAAAAAGCACATTACATGGACACAATAAACCAATGGAAAACAATCTCTGCTTAACTGGAGCTCACAGAGAACACATGGTTCAATTACACTTAATGAGAGTTAAGTCCAATATACAGTATAGAGTGCATACATACTATTTCTAAGAACCAGTAGTCTCTGGGCTACGAGGCACCTTTAGTCCGGAGCTTGGAGAGCAACATCTCATTCTTCCGGCACTCCTGTTGACGAGAGAGTGAATTACATGATGGAAAAAGATTGTTGACAGTCAGGGATTCCAACAAAATTAGCCTTTCGCCAAGTCCCCCCCAACCCGTCCTTGTCCAATAGGCACGTTAGCAACAGTTACTAAGAGAGGTTATGGCACGCTTTCCTTCTCACCATTTGAAATGCATGTACGTAAAATGACGGTATTTCTCCATATAAATGATCGATTATTTCAGTAGCAAAACTGACAAAATGTCTTCTAAATCTAGTCAACCAGGCCTGCAGTAGGCTATGCACTGGACAAATGTGCATGACATGTCAATAAATAGAAATACGAGGAAATGTTAGAGGGAGAAACAATCCAACTCAATCAACCTACGCCCGTCCGACAGGAGTTTTTTTACAAAGCACGGACTATGGTGATTAGTATTACGACTCACCCACCCAGGTGATGGCAATAGCCTACTGCAGCCTACCTACTGTATATGGAGAAATACCGTCATTTTACATGCATCTCAATGGGTGAGAAGGAAAGCGTACTCTTCCTGTGACCACCGCGCTCTGACTGTAGGTGCGCTACCCGTTCAAAACATATCAAAATAATTGTCCCTGTTCAAATATGAAATAAACAATTTGAACTGAAGTCTTGGTGTGTGTGACCCACTACCGTTATTTTGAGAAGGAAAGCGTGCCATAGCTCCTCTCTTAGTAACCGTTGCTAACATGCCTATTGGACAAGGACGGGTTGGGGAGGGACTTAGCGAAGGGCTAATTAACCACAGGAACCCTGGTGCCCCTTATAGGCAAGCATTCAGCAAACAGAGGCAATCATTTGGCAAAAATAGCAGATTTACACTCACATGCACTTAATTCAGAGTTTTGAATAGTCACTGAATTGTTTTATTTCATCCACTCGGTTGATGCAGCCTGACCTATAACTGCAGCGTTGCTACAGCTGTACTGTAAGTGCATGTGACAATAAAGCCAGATTTACACGTAGTGGCGTAACGAGTTGCACACTTATAGAATGGCAATTTTGGCATAGAACTGAAACATAGGGTTCTACAGCGGCGATTCCCAATCGGGCCCACTCATCTGTTAAGTGGTCATATGGGTGGGCCGCAAACGCTTTCGAGATTTCCCAGGTTATGTTGGGAACAGCTGCTCTACGTCCAGGTTCTCTCACCTCTTTGAAGTCCTTGACCGTTTTGAAGTAGAGTCTTTGTTTATCCAGCAGCTCCAGGTAGTCGTCATTCAGCTGGTCTCTCCTCATCTTATTCTCCTGCTTTTTCTTCTCCATCTAAGAACCACAACCAACAAAAATAAGCTATTTCTACATAGCAATAGTGGGTACATTTAAATACAGGCAGGCATATATGGATCACAATGGAAATAAGCCCCCCGGGACGCTTTACAATAGCCTTTTTACTGTACTTCTGTACTGTTCATTTGTTTTAATGAGACTTTGCTTAAAAAATATTTATATATAATGAATTGAGCAATTTAATTAATTTATATGAAAGCACCATGGATTAGAGTTAGACCAACAGGTAACCTGTAAAGAGTGAATGTGATAGGAACCTTAATGCGGCTCTGTTTGATGCCTTCCACAATCTGTTCCATCTGCCTGAGGAACTGCTCCCTGGCTCCTGCAGATGCCATGGCTCTGGAAACAGTTCATGAGTTTAGAGTTTTACAGCAGTGGTTCTCAAACATTTTCATATTTGAACATATATGCCGTGATTCTCAACCATTTTCATTTCAAGCACCCTCAGTTGGACATGCATTAGGGTATGGACCCCCATTTAATGGCGTTTCTATCTCTGGGACCCCCAAGTATCAGCTTGGACTTCGGGACCTCCAGCAGCAGCTTGTCTGCCGATCTCAATGCCCTTTCTGTGACGTACAATGTTAACAGATCCGAAATATATGGAGGTGCTAGCCCATGAAGAGATTTAAAAACAAACAATAAAATCTTACTTAATCCTGAAACATACAGGGAGCCAGTGCAGTAAAGCTAAAACGGGAGAAATGTGGTCATGCCTTCTTGTGCTTATCAGAAGGCGTGCTGAAGCATTTTGCACTAATTGCAGTCTGTGAATGTTAGCCCTGGCCCAATATAAAGTGCATTACAGTAATCCAGGCAGGTAGTGATAAAAGGATGTATAACTCAAAATCTTTTTTTTTGCTGGGGACCCCCTGGAACTCCATCTAGGACCCCTGGGGGTCCCCGGAACCCACTTTGGGAAGCGTGGTATTACAGTATGTTGTTTAGAAAGATTTACCCTTATGGCTCCATTGTTACACTGTCAAGAGGAATCCAAAGCACTCCACCCATTGAAAAATGTAAAAGCCTTCATTTGTCTGTGCCAACCCAATCTGAGAACCCATCGTCAAAAAATAAAAGGAATAACAGTGCCCTCTTTTCCGAGTCAGTCTCGAGACTAGTGCTAACCAAGTAACTATATCACTGGGTAGATTTACATAGACCACAATGCCTTGCAGGTCTCCAATGTAATACTGAATCACGTCAACATGTTGTTTATTCATTCAAAAGTACGCACAAACTACCTCAATTACTAGACAAAAACACGTTCCTAGTTCCTACATGTGACAAATGGATGCAGTCTCACGATTGTGTCCTTTCCCTCCTCCGAACACAGCCAATTGTGTTCGTATAGAATAGATGCTCGGCAAGCCCGAAGCAACTTAGTGGATTCACCCTTGACAGTGGTAATCAGGTATTCTTCATGTAACGCAAAACCGGATTCTGCTGTGGAGGCATTATTGTCAATGTAAAAACACTGAATACTATATGGATAAGCATTTTCCCATAAGGACCACTCTACCATAGTTCAAGGCAAGGCAGTGCTCTTCCTCTGTGCTTGTAAAAGGACACTAAATTATAGTACAAAGTCACGTACAAAGACCTGGCAAATAAAAAAACATACTCACTGTTGGAAGTTGTCATGGATAGAATTCAGCAAATTCACCTACAGGAACAAAGTCAGATTAAATTAACATGAGTGTGCAGATCAGGTATAAAATATTTTTCCTATCTAATATTTTAGTAATTAAAGGGCAACTTTTGGTTCTGTCCCAATAAATACATGATAAATGGTAGATTTACAATGAGTACTACACTCACACACACCTGCTCATCAGGTTCAGTGCCTTTGTCGAGCACACTTAGACATGCAGCCTGAGGACGATCAAGCCGGGAACCTTCCGGTTCGAAGACTTAGCTTTACAGTACCTCCCAACCTTTACAGTACCTCCATCTCCTGAGCTAGTAACAACCCAGGGCGCACTTTCAATAGATGTTTTCTAAAGTGAGATGAAGTGGTTATTGCCATAATGACCTACCTCCTTCTCCAGATACACTTTCTTGTCATCCAATGTGTTGTACAAAGTGAAGAACTGCTTGGTCTCTTTATGTGTTGCTGAAACTGAGACACAGGTGACAAAAACAAACCACAGCATTAACAGAGCTTTTTTACGTTGTTGCCCGTTTTGGACATGTAACAGTTTAGGGATCGACCGATATGGGTTTTTCATGGACGATATCGATTAGTAGTGATCAAAGAGACCGGACACACACACACACACACACACACACACACACACACACGTATAAGAGCAGGGAGCTCCTACTTAACATAATTTAAAAATAAATATAACTGAAATCTTTAAAATAATGACCAAAATACTATACCCTCAAATGTTTTGTTCTATCAAATTCAAAGTTATTAGCTCCCACTTAGCAGTATTTATTATAAACTGAATTATAAATAAAATATGACAAAACAGTTCCCCAAAGCTTTATTTTCCCTGTAAAAATAATAATGAAAATAAATAATAACAAACTAACTAACTAATCAAGCTGGTCAGCAACTGACCAGTTTGTAAAGCACAGTTGTCCCACCCTGGCACCAATAACAGTATATTATCATCATGGCAGTGGACTACTCCCATTCAACAGCACCAGTTTCAGAGAGGAGCACATACCACAAACTAAAATGTTGTTGTTGGGGGCAGAGTAGGGGCAGAGAGACGTTGTTGGGTGCAGAGTAGGGGCAGAGAGACGTTGTTGGGGGCAGAGTAAGGGCAGAGAGACCGTTGTTGGGGGCAGAGTACGGGCAGAGAGACGTTGTTGGGGGCAGAGTACGGGCAGAGAGACGTTGTTGGGGGCAGAGTAAGGGCAGAGAGACGTTGTTGGGGGCAGAGTAAGGGCAGAGAGACCGTTGTTGGGGGCAGAGTACGGGCAGAGAGACGTTGTTGGGGGCAGAGTACGGGCAGAGAGACCGTTGTTGGGGGCAGAGTAAGGGCAGAGAGACCGTTGTTGGGGGCAGAGTACGGGCAGAGAGACGTTGTTGGGGGCAGAGTAAGGGCAGAGAGACGTTGTTGGGGGCAGAGTACGGGCAGAGAGACCGTTGTTGGGGGCAGAGTACGGGCAGAGAGACGTTGTTGGGGGCAGAGTACGGGCAGAGAGACGTTGTTGGGGGCAGAGTAAGGGCAGAGAGACCGTTGTTGGGGGCAGAGTAAGGGCAGAGAGACGTTGTTGGGGGCAGAGTACGGGCAGAGAGACCGTTGTTGGGGACAGAGTAAGGGCAGAGAGACGTTGTTGGGGACAGAGTAAGGGCAGAGAGACGTTGTTGGGGGCAGAGTAAGGGCAGAGAGACCGTTGTTGGGGACAGAGTAGGGGCAGAGAGACCCACCTTGTCCGTACAGCCGTGAAGCCGCTTTTGGGGGCAGAGTAGGGGCAGAGAGACCCACCTTGTCCGTACAGCTCAATGAACCTCTTCTGATACTGGGTAAGCTCAGCCCGGCTGGGAACCTCGTCAATCTTCCTCTGTAGGATGGCGATCTCGCGATTCCTCCGAGCCTGACAGAGAAGACAACACAGTGTTAAGAGTCGAGGGTTCCCAATACCTTCCCATCCCATTGAAACCGCTATATATCTGTTATATATTGACCATGAGCAGTCGTATCTTCTGTAGCTTTTCTCTGTCCGTATTGTACTGTTTATCGATCAGCTGGATCCTCTCCTAAGAGAAGACAGAGGAAAGAGGGGTCAAAATATATATTAAAAAAATATCAGACCCAGATTCAATATTATTTTGATGCACTTAAAGTAGTGTGTTGGTGAGATAGGAACCTTCTCTTCCTCAGTGTCATCTCCTGAAGCTGTCTTCAGGTCTGTTATGTTTTGCTGCAGGCGAGACATCTCCTCCTGGGCACGTTAAACACACCAGTTAGACCAGTCACGGTGGCCCCAGCCCAGTGGTGGAAAAAGTACTCAACTGTTTTATCAATATGGCGATTGAATGTATGACTGGAATGTACTTGAGTAAAAGTACAAAAGTATTGGCATCAAAACTCACTATGCAGAATGTCCCATTTCAAGTTTTCAGATGTATAACAATATTTTGAAAAGAATACAAGCTCAAAGGCAGAAATGTATATAGGGCTGAAGTGGTTGCAAGTTTTGTAATAATAATCTAAATATACAAAGTAACTATTAACTAAAGTTTTAAAATAATTGTAGTGGTGTAAAAGTACAATAATTACCTTTAAGATGTAGTGGAGTACAATTTAAAGTATTGGAAATTGGAAATACTCAAGTAAAGTACAAATAAAACTTGTACTTAAGTACAGTACTTAAGTCAATGTACTTAGTTTACTTTCCACCACTGCCCCAGCTCACAGGTTGCTACTCGCAGTTCTGGACATATATTCTTAATACTATATTGTTGAAGGGCGCTAGCCCCTCCTATATACAGCTTTAATTTTTGTTTGACAATGAATGTAGAACTCATGTTTATGTCATATGTGTCTGAGCAAATCGGCATATGTATGTCGGTGGGAACCCTTGGCCAATAAGGGACCACCATTCTTGATGATGATGTACGTACGGTGATTAGAGCGCCCCTCACTTCACATGGGTGTGATTTTGTTACAGTACAGCATGGGGTCTAAACATGGATACAAAGAGCTGGAACTGATGGCGAGAGTAACACAAGTATGCTGCCCAGTACACAAACTCTACAAATTAAGAGGGTGTAAAAATAATAATAACCACATGAGGATTTTATCATGTACACAAGGAGCCAATGAGGATCCATTTGGAGTCCCATAGTTTTAGAGGAAACTAGAAAAACTGCCCCTCGGGGCACAGGTCTCCACTAGGCCAGGTCAGGTTGTGGCCTCCTGGTGGCGCTATAACAGACCAATGTGAAAAGGATGCCATTTCTTCTTACGCCTTTGATGGCAATTGGATGATTTGAAAAGGGTGGGATATATTCATGATCTGTCACGATCCGAGTTGGCTTTGTCCGCGGCGTAACCGTCTTTAAATAAATTAAATAAGAAGTGCCGATGGGAGAATGCATTGGGGTTTCATTTCCTGGGCCACTCGTTTTTCTGAAAGGGGGAGGGACTGTGGCGCTCTATAGAGATACTGTGTAACGACTTGCGACAAAAAAATGTGTTTTACAAAAGTCGGCCTCCTGGTGGCGCTAGAAAAGGCAGATCAATTGCAGGTCAAAGGTTTGTCCTTGGCCTCTAGGGAGTGTGCATGCAACGTTTCACACATATGGTGCAGTTATAGATAGAAATGGTGAAAAGCTGCCTCATGGTGGTGCTATAACAGGCTGTTCTGGAAAATTTGGGGCAGAGGTTCATCGTTGGCATCTAGGGAGTATGTGTGCAAAGTTTGGCATCGGAGATTAGCTGTTAACGGACGGACGGAGGGCAAAACATACTCTCTCCCCATGCCTTCGGGCTGGTGGAGACAATGATGGGTAAAATAACCAGAGCAACAGAGTAAATTAATACAACCACACTCTAAGTCTAAAGTGTGTACTCATTCTCCATGCATAATAAAAGTATAGATACTAGTCTACAGTGTGTGATAAAAGATACTCACTCTACAGTGGGTACGGAATTGCTGCTCTTGATGTTTCAGGTTCTCATTCATAGCGACCAGAGCTTTGAGCTTCTCCAACATACTGTAGTTAACAACATACATCATCATCAGCGTCATGATAGTCAATCTTTAACTCCAGGTAATTCATTGCTGTGGCTCAGTGAACTCTGTGTCCATTGTCACAGCCATGATGACTAGCAGAGGCCAAACTCTTGGCCATGATGACTAGCAGAGGCCAAACCCATCTTCCCACTGGGAAGATGGGTGCTCCAGTGTCGGTGTGTCTTTACCATAGAAATGTTTTGCAGAAAGGCACTAGCAGTTTCTTCTTACCTACTGTCAACCTGTCCCTCTACCTCTTCCAGAGACTTCAGCTCTTTTTCCAGCCTCTCTGTTTGTTCTGTGGCCTGTAGAGAGAAACAAAATATCAAACATTTCAACCCCGCTCAGAGATCAGAATGGAACAGAACCATCATTAGTATCATTAACACTGGCCGTGTTTATATGCAGGCTGATCATTCCGAATAAATACTTCAGAATAAAATCCTTCGGAAGTAAAAGAAAATGCTGCGAGTTTACATGGGAAATGGTCATTCCGAACGAGTGTTTACAAGGAGGAGATGTGATATAAGACATGATACATGTTAATTCACTCCGCTGGGAAGCTGATCATCTCGTTTTTATTTGTAGGCTAAGCGCTGATCTACAGGCTGACAACGTGTCCCATCTGTGGTATGGTACATCGCATAAAGCATATAATGCATAGCTTATCTACACGATACACCATCGCTGCATCATTATGGCATAATATATTCCGGGCAAAGTAGGCTACCAGAGAATAAATTGGGTGTTTAATACTAGATTGATTGCAGCTGCTCATCAATGCAATTAAACTGCAAAGCCGTTATGTTTCATGACGTTTTGGTTGCAACTTGGAATAGGCCTATATAGCCTATACAAGTTTAAAGGGATAGGATGGACATTATAGCGATAATAGCGTATTCTTGCAGCGTGCCTTCAGCGCTCCCCTATGGCACTTCCGCTTGACTTCCTGTCTTCAATGGAGACACGTCGCTCCAATGAACTGCAGCGGCCAGTGAGGCATCTATATTTTTGAGGGCCCCTCCTATACAGTATACAGGTTTAATGTTTGTTTTTAGTTCAATGTTTGTTTTAAAAACGCCATTGACAATGAAGGGAAAATGTACAACATCTTGTCCCCAACAAACATTAAATGCCAAAAGAGAATTTAATGTTTGTTTTGTCACCGTTTGTTTTACATCACCATTACATCACCTAATCAACATGAGTTAGACTTTAATATATTAGCGCCCCTCACTTGGGGAAGAGGCCCAAGTTCTTTCCAAAATGGTGTGCGTGTGCATACTGCATATAGCCCAGTTGAGTGATTCTTCGGAGCTGGATCCAGAACCAAGTCTTACCTCTGTCAGCCTCATCTTGGCCTCCTCACATCCAGTCTTCACCTCCTCATGCTTGGCTTGTAGCTAAAAACACAGAAAAACAAAATGGTACTGTAATACTGCGGTAGAATACACAGTTATCTTATTTTGCGCATTAAACGCGGTCTGCATTTAAGTGCTTCAAGTGGAGTGCCCTGACCTCCTGAAGCTGTGTGGTTTTCTGTTGGATCTGTTTGTTGAGCGAGGCCACGGTGCGGCGGTGTTGCTGGAGAGGACCGTACCTCTCTGGACGATCCTCTGAGGACAGCTCAGACTGCTGGAAGACAGGAAGACAGGCAGTAGTGAAAAAAGTGCTCAAATGTTTTAAAACATGCATGTAGATCTGCTATTTCCAAATGCCCAAAATGTATATAGGGCTGATGTGGTTAATGTATGTTTCGTAATAATAATCAAAATCTACAAAGTAACTAGTAGTAACTAAAGTTGTGAAATAAGCTCACAACGAAGTACAACTAATTACTGTTACTTAAGTAAATGTACTTAGTTACTTTACACCACTGCAAAAAAGTAAACAACTACACAAGCACATTTTAACCACATTTGGCGGTCTACTCTTGAGGAGTAAACGGGTGATGTACTTAGTTTACACTTAACAATTGCAAGATTTACAAGCTCACTTACAATACCAGATTTACAAGCTCACAACATGCCACACTGTGACACGTTGAGTGCCATGTGCGAGCTAGTATCTACTGGTGTTATTGTTAAGTATGTTTGAAGCCAACCTTCTCAGCGTACTCCGAGGCCATCTGTTTGATCTCTTCAGACTGCAGTCCCACTATCTGACCCACTGCACTGGCCGTCAGCCTTCCCTGGAAGGAGGGAATTTATTGTCTTCATTTTCAATGTAATTTTATTTAGGAAAAGAGTTTGTTTTCTGGAAGGTCAATAGACTGTTTCTGGCAGGTTCCGTTTAAATGGTGTTGGCGTGCCAGTGGAACAGAAAGGTGTGTTACATGCATTAATAGTATCAGAAACCAACTGGGAGTGACAACCTGTATGGACCCAATAGTTTACAGTTCATCTACTTGGAGTTTTTCATTTATTATTCCCTTGTTTACAAAAAAATAAATGAACAAAAACACAATAATATAGTAGATGCCAAGCCAATATAGTAAACTATTATTATCATGATAGTTTACTACTGTTACTGTTCAATTTAAAATATTAAATTATCAAGAGATAGTTCCAGACTCTATAGCATTCAGGTGTAGTTCCAGACTCTATATAGCATTCAGGGATAACCCTCAATCGCTAAAAGGAAATGTCCAGCAGGAAATAAAAGATCCAGCCTACCTCTTCAGTTGCCATGGCAGACATGTTGGTCATCAGAGTTTTGATGCGTAACTGAGGGAGGAGCGACAACTAACGTCAGAGACACAATTTGAACTAAAACTCAACAAACTACAGTGTCTGCTGAATCTGAATGAATGGGTTTCATATGGGTTTGTGGAACAGCAGTGGTTTTCAACCAGAGGTCTGGGGACCACCAGTGGTCCTTGAGGGGGTTCCAGGTGGTCCCCAGTTAAACTTAAAGTTAACCAAATGGACACTAATAGATCCTTGACAGTGTAAAATGAAAACAAATGGACCTGTATTGTTAAACATGTGGATTACTTAATTTACAAGAAGTCTACACAATTAGAGCATGTAGAAGAATTGTTATTTTGATCAACACCTGTTATCTCTCCTATGGATGGTACCACATCAATACAGCATGGAAATGTGGACAAATTCTTATCCAACGATAACAAAATATTTTGGGTCTGAGAGGCTAAATGTCATCAAATGGTGGTCCGTGGCTCAAATGCCAAATACATAATGGGCCTGGATATGAAAATGGTTGAAAACCACTGATCTACTTTGGTAGTTGTTGAGTCCCTGTTCCAAATACAAAAACGTATGCAAGTATATAAAACATTACAAACTAACTAATCGACCACTGCTGTAGTGTGACCTTACCTCCTCTGCCGCCTGCAGGTCCTCCTCTTCCGACAGCTCTGTCATCCCTGGGGGCGGGGCCTGGGACCCTGCAGCCAATGACGCCTTCCGCTCGTCCGTCTGAGGGAGGGAGAACAGGAAGAAGAAAGATGTATGGTATGTAAATACTATAGCAGCTGGAGAAAGAAAAGCTTAAATCAAATGAAACACATACACAGATGCTATATACCGGTACCTATATGGGTGGGTGTGTGTGTGTGTGTGTGTGTCTCATTGGGATAGCATGTCTATTCTGATTTATGGTTTAAGACCCCATAGTGGCAAAGTCATAGGGGTTTTATGTTTGTGGGATATTTGAATTACACTATGATGAATGATTAACATAGGTCTGTAATAAAATGGAGCCAAATGTTCAACCTACTCTCCTCATATAATTTTAAAGGGCCACTTCACCCCTTTTGCAACCAGATCTTATTAGTGTGGTTGCCCTAACAGGGGAACCAGACTATTGTTATTGTAAATGAGTGATACTTTGGTATCACTTGAGCCATGTCAAATCGACCAACTTCATCGTGAATCTTGTGCTTGTATTTTGCATTTGCATTTTTTTTTGTATAGTTTAATTGATATTAATTAATTCGTTCTCCATAGAGTTATAATGGGAAGATTAATTAAGGCTCCAATTCAAGTATTTTCTCCCTTGGAGCGCCATATTTACAAGACTTGAGGGGGAGGTTCATAATAATTATGAAAATTAATTGAAAAGGATTTACATCAGTCGGCCTCATGGTGGCGCTATAACAGCCCACTTTGTGTTTTTCCCTATAACTCTTGAACCGTAAGTAAGTCAAAATTAATTTGTCCATGGATTCCTTGGGTCATCTCCCCATATAGGCCGCGCCCATTTCCGTCAGGAAAGAATTTCCTCCAAATTAGAATTTTCTTAAAAACACAGTTTTTGCTCCTCCTCCTACAGATTTTGTCCAAATCTCACAAAACCACAGGCAGAATCTTGGTAGTCCGTATCGTTCGGCCGTAAACGTCGTCCGGAGTTAGTGGGAGGGGCCCATTTTACAAAAAATGACACAAATCACGAACGGAATGTCCAATCCATCCCAAATTTGAATCACATGTCACAGGTGGTTTAATCAACCCAGAGCCAAAAGCAATTCCATTTTCATCCATAGGGGGCGCCGCAAATGCAAAACATTTAACCATTTGTTGCAAAAACATGACTTTTTGGGGTGACTTACACATGATCACAGGGGTGACTTGGCATTGTAATTAGCTAGTAAAATTGGTGGGAGGGGCCTATGTAGGCGATTGCAGCAACCACACAATGGAAATTGCGACTTTTCTAGTTTTAATTATGTTTGGGAGACAAGAAACACTTTCCTGGGGTTTTTATGTGGTTAATATGTGTTTTTAGATATTTGTTGTCTCAGTAAGACAGCCCTCCCCCTCTCCACAAGGTGGGATGAGAGCACCAAAGCATTATAGTAATCCAGCAATCCAGTCAAACCCTAGTCAATCACACAGACTACATTATTTATCTGGCCATAGAGTGCAATTTTTAAATTGTGCTACTGTTGTCTACTATAAATACTATTTCTTTCAGCTGTGAAATGTCCCTTTAAGTTCATTTTGGGGCATTTTAATATATTTTATTTGATAGAATAGAAGTAGAAAGACAGAAAAGGCGGGAGAGAGGGGTATGACGTGTAGCAAAGAGCCTTGGGTCAGCTGCGGGAAGGACTTTATACCCGTATGCAGGTTAGAAGATACCTACTTTGTCTTGTTTTGACTGCTTGCTGAATCCATAGCGTCTGTAGAGAGAAAGTAAATCAGTAATGAGAAGTTATAAGGGAACTATCAAGCATTAGGTTCAACCAAAATCCAAAATGAACATGCCACAACAGACCTTCATCACATAAAGTAATTACCAAACACAAGACAGACATTTCCTGTTTACTACAATGTTCATCCTGGGGAATTTCTAAACATTGGCATCCGAGTAACCTCATTAAGTGACCAACATAATGCAAAAGGTGAAACGGCAGCATCAAAGCAGCATTGCACAATTAGGTAACTGGTGCTCAAAGTGGGGCTCCACTCTGGGGACCCCCGGGTATCCCTGAGGGGGTTCCAGGGGGTCCCCAGCAAAAGCCCCCATTTATTTTTCAGCAATTAAAAAAGAACCTCACATCATGAGCTTATAGAAGGGGTGTTTTCTAAAATCCTTTTAAATAGAGGTCCGTGGCCAAATACATTCAATTTGGGGGTTTTGACATGAAAATGTTTGAGAACCACTGATGTAGGTTATACAGTGTAAATGTCATGCATACGGTCAGCATGTGAGCGGCTTGCATTCTCCAACCAGCATGTTCAACCACAAACACATACACGTGAGTGGAAAAACATCAGCAGCTCTTATACTTACAGCAGGTAATCTGACATTCTATTACAAAGAGGTGGAGAGTGAGGATGAGAGAATGATATGTCAGAGGGATGGTTAAATAGAACATGAGAAGAATGATCTCACACACAGGGACGTTAGACTATGAAAACATGCAACTGTTTGAGAAAGATCTGGAAAAACCAAAAGGACAAATTAATTAAATACAAAGAATAAATGATAGGCAAATGAACCACTGATTGGTGGAGTAAGGAGAAGATGGGTGGGTGGATCTATTCTTTACAGAGCTTGGGGGAATGGGAGTTGGAGGGAGGCAGAGAAATAACTAGAAATGCACTCTGTCGACTTGCGCCTTGCACACAAGTAGGCCATGTACTACTTGTGCGCAATGTGCTACTACTGGCATAACCGCTTCTTCTGGCCACTGGCATCACCGCTACCTCTGTAGTCTATTTTGAGTGCTACTAAATAATGTCTATAATAACTGGTGTTCTAAATCCTTTAGACCCGTTATTGACCTTATACCAATCTTGAAACGTACCTTGGTTACGTCACCGAGGCGAGAATTGTGGTCCCTTATTGGCTGTTGATGGTGACGTAACCAAATGATGCTGGTCCCTGATTGGGCTACGGTCTTAAACAAGAGAGAACACTGACATACAGTACATACCCAGCCGATCGCAGTACTTGCGCACTCTGCTTACGCAAGTAATGACAGACACACAGAGAAGCAGAACTAGAATAAGAATAAGTCCAGTCTCACCTTCCATATTCCAGTAACGTAGAGTGGACTCTGGACTCCTCGTCCACCAGTGCCCCTGCATCCACCTGTCTCTTGTACTTCCTCTGGGGTTTGTACACTTCCTGTAAATGGGATAGAACAACCGAAATCAATGGCATAATTAACATACATAAATACATATATATATATATATATATATATATATATATATATATATATATATATATATATATATATGACCTTCATATATATATTTACTGTTTGGCAATATACCCCAAAAAGGGGCACTGAAACCTTCAAAATAAAATGAGACACAGGCAACGCAGCTCAACAATATTTTCTACCTGCACACATTGTGCTTGCCTTGTCACGTAATAATGCAAGTGTACTTTAACTCACCGATACATCCAGAACAGCTTTCACAGCCTTGACTTTCCTCTGAAGAAAATCCTCATCCTAGAAGAAGAGGGTTTCATGAAATGTGTTAAAAGATTAGAGAACTGCTGTTTGGTTTGTCAATCAAATAGCATCTCTGCTCCAACCATATACTTGCATGTTTATCAACTACAGTTTCGGACGATTTAATTTTAGCTTTTTTGGTAATTTATGTATTGAAATAATAATTAAATAAAAAAAAAAATAAAAAAAAATAGCAAACAATAAATTAAACCATAAAAAGGTGGGGCCCCGACCCAGTGTTTTGGAAACAGTGTGTAACAGTACCTCTGGGAAGCTGTGTGTCTTCTGGAACTGAGATATGGAGTACACTCTCACATAATCCCCCATCTCCTCTCTGGTTTCTATGGCCCTCTTCACGAGCCACTGGCAATAAACAACAACAACAATTAGATGAACCAAATGTGAGTGGTTTAGATTAATTTCACTAAATGTCCCAATAATTATATATTAAGTTTTCCATCATTTATAATCAAAAATACAGACCTGAATGACTGGGAATATGTGGATAAAATCCAGTCCTTGGATCTGATGAGGCTCCAGACGGTGAGGACACTTCATCTTTGGGAGAACCGACACGATTTTCTCAGTGAGGGCTCTGCGATGACACGAAAATACAGCAATCAAAAATCTAACCCAGCATGCATTTCAATGCCAGGGATGAAAACAATGACTAGTAGATAAGGATGGGATCGATTAATCGTAAATAGGATCAAAATTGATTATTAAAAAAACATACTGTATTTACATTTTTTATTCATTTTATTTTTTGGGGACAGATTTTTTGAAAATGTACCTCTGGAGAAAATGTATGTACCCTGGTATAAAATGCCTTGTCCCTCCAACTGACTGAAGGGAAGAAAACCAATGACCTTCCCCAAGTGATAAAAGAAAAAAGATGAACCCTCCCTAGGGGTGTGTATAGCACCATCGTTGAGACGACTGAATAGACTACTTTGACTTTTTTACTATTTTGATTTTTTTTTTTTAATAGTTAAAATAGCCATTTTACAAGCTCACAACATGTCTGTCGATGTAGATAGCTGCTTGAACTATTACAATAGTAAAAAAAAAAGGCAGAGTAGTGGGGTTTAGCATGGATGAAAATAGAGCCCTCTATCTCTGAGGGAGATCTGATTGAGTCAAATATTGAATTATACTTCATTTTGGACAATTTTACACATCCCTACTAGTACAATAGTAGATACAAGGTGATAGTTTGGTGTTGTTCAAACAACAAAACAAGGAAATCTCATGTTAAACATGACAAATTGCAATTTCTTGATGCATATTCGTAACCAGAAGTCACTGAAGAACCACAGTACAAGCCTACATTTTTTGTCCAATGGTTGAGTTTTCCTGGAACAGCAGGTCCACGTCAACATCAAAGTTACATGTCGTGATACACCAGGTCATCCCACCAACCACCTGTGGCAAACACACAAATGCCGCAAGCCGAGTTAAGGTAGGATTCAGCATAGGGTTTGGGATCCTTATTTAGGATTTTAACGATTCCAGTTCCTTATTCTCTCACTCAGTGCCACAGGACGCCTTTGGACGCCTCCCCTTTATTGGTCTGATTCCTTAAAGGGCCACTTCACTCCTTTTGCAACCAGATCTTATTTTAATGATGTTTGGGAGACAAGAAACACTTTCCTGTGTTTTTTATGTGGGTCATTTGTATTTTTACTTTTTAGATATTTCAATATTTCAAGGTGTCCATGGGCTCCATGATGTCATCGACACTGACTGGGCTCACTTCCTTCCTGGACTACAATTCCCATAATGCTTTGGTGCACTGCTCCTCCTTGTGGATTGGGGAGGGCTGTCTTACTGAGACAACATGTAGTCCAGGAAGTAAGTGAGCCCAGTGTCATGACATCATGGAGCCCATGGACACCTTGAAATACTAAAATAATTATCTAAAAACATATTACCCACTGTCACATAAAAACCCAGGAAAGTGTTTCTTGTCTCCCAAACATCATTAAAATATGATCTGGTTGCAAAAAGGGTGAAGTGGCCCTTTAACGGTTCCTATATGTATAGGTCTATAGGAGGTTCCAAATGGACCCTTAGAGGTCTGTAACACACATTTTACAGTAGCCAGGGAGTCGTGCAAAACAAATGCAAGCATTTGTTTGACACACCAGGATAGTTTGACATGTCACAATTGTCACATGCTACTTAAAGCACGATGCAATTTGGGAAATGTTGCCTTATATTGGTTGTCTATGCTGGTGTGGTATACAAAAATGGCCATAACTTTTTTTCGCAAAGGTTTTCGGCAGAGCAGGCCTCTTATTCTGTGGACCTTAATGACCAAGTGAATAGAAAAAACACAAATAAAAGGTACGGCATGACATCACAGGTCCTGTCCAATTTTGGGCCTGTGGCTCCCCGGCTACAGAACTTAACTCTGAGTGTATAATTATTTGAGCATTACGATTTGTAGATTTTGTACACTCTCAGACTTATGGTGGTCCTTGAAATGTAAAAGTTTGAGAACCACTGGTATTGAAATTGTATAGTATAGCAGACGATGACGTGAAGTCCACATACAAACACTGACAGTGTGATAAGAAACAGTTCCAGAAACGGTTCCAAATGTGAAGGAACAGATTCTGGTTCCTCATTGGTGGATCCGATTCCGGATCCCGACCCTAAATTAGCAGGAATATTTAATTTAACAACTCTTGCATTGACTATAGTCACCCATGGTGGGACTTAATGATTTCAACCAATAAGGCAGTGCTTTTACTTAGTTCTTACCTTGTCAAAAGGGGACAGTCCTTTGATTCGAGCCCTGAAGTATCCAGCTGCAAGCAGCAGTTCCAGGATCTCTGCAAGCTTGATGCTCTGCTCTTCATCCTCCCGTGTCTCCACCTGAAAATAAAACCACATTGTAAACTGTAGCGTTTTAAAGGCTGTGAAGTACCATTTTGAGTTGTAGCATCTCGCGGAGGATAGACACAGATAAAAAACATAGATTGGAAGGACACAAGTAAACACAATAAAAAAAATCACACTTGTGTGAAGTGATGGGGCTCTTAATATCATCATACATCACATTCTGTGCTGAGCCAATCAATTCATTTCCGGGGTAGTCACAGACAAACAAAGCTGGGCATCGGGAGGGCTAGCGCCCCTCAAAATAATAATAATGAAATAAAAATAAATAAATCCAATGGAATTGCACCCAGTTAAGCGATTCATACACGAAACAGTTCCATATGGACATGACAAATCTACAGTTATAACTTATATGCTGTGTCTAAATAGACTGATATGACTTAAATTTACTACTATTTCTTGGGTTGCTGCTTTACGAATTTGTCGCCTGTGATTCTTTATGAAATCCGTGCATCGTCTCTTGCCTACGACTGACAATGTTATTTCAAACAAAGCTACGGTTAATAGTTTGGTTGGTGTACTGGCACCCGTCAAAACACACAGTCATGTAGCAGACATTCATTTTACAGGAACAGAAAATGCTTTTCAGGGTTGACAGACATGTCATGGGATGGAGGCAGAGGCTAGAGCAGAGGTTTGTTTACACTAAACTGACAGCCACCCAGCGCTGCCTGTTTCTACAGCGATGGTAGTAAATGTCACTTATCGCCATGGTTATAAATAACATATAAGTACTTATTTGACCTGAATGAGGTTGCCTTCTTGATCATACTGAGCTCCGATTTTGGACCCTGTTCTCACTCTCTGGAAAACAGACGTGGCGGCCATGTTGGATTCATACGGGGTGTGCGTGTGGGTCACGTGACCAAAGCATTGTGACCATGAGCACGTGACGTACGTGTGACAGGCGACATTCTCTCATCATAAAAAATAATAATCTGATGTGTGATCAATCTACAAATGTTCACACACAGTCACACACGCATACCCTGGGACTACACAAAATAAAGGATTTAAGGATTTTAAGCCATTTTATTTCCCCCCACCCCATTTAATCTGTTAATAAATACTTCAATAAAAAATACTTCAATGTAAATGCAGGAAAACGACAACATTTTCTGATCCGGGCAAGAACATGCTATGACCCTTTATGTCCACTGGAGAGAGATGTAGCCCCACAGAAAATCAGCCCACACACCCAAACAGTGAAGAGGGTAACTTTGCGACAGTCCTTCCTTGGCGACAGTTCAACCATCTTTCGGGTAAGCGTTTTACGTTATCAAAGAAAAGCCCACATGTGTATTTAGTTCGGTGTGTCGCTCTTGTCAACATGGCCAAGACTACTAAATCCAAGAAGAAAAGAGTCAGAAAGAACGAGAAAAAACATGCAAAAACCCCCGAGGTGAAAAAGAAGGCTACAGTAACAAACCCCGATGTGGATTACGATGACGGCGAGGACGAGGCGGTGGACGAAAACATCCACAGTGAGGGCGAGGAGGACGGCAGCGACGATGAGAGAAAGCACCAAAAGCTGCTGGAGGCCATCAGCTCCCTGGGAGGTAAGAAGAATAGGAGGAAGAAAGCGGAAAGGTCCGAAGCAACTGTCCAAATGTCAGAATTCACGGTCAATGCCGAAGGCGAGGGAGGCAAGATCAATCTGTCTGACCTCATTGGCACCATGGAGAAAACCCCCGCTGTCTCCATCAAGACTAAAAAGCAGCTGAAGCATCTCCGCTTCTCCAATATTACGCTCGACAGCCCTCTCAGCAAGCAGGAGACTGAGAGGATTCAGAGAGACCTGGCTTTTCAAAAAGCTTCCACAGAGGTGTCTCGCTGGCAGAGCATCGTTAGACAGAATGAGAAAGCGGAGCAGCTCGTGTTCCCGTTGAACAAGGAGCACCCGGGCCCCAAAGTCATGGAGCAGGTGGTGTCTGGGTGGCAGGCTAAAACCCCACTAGAGCAGGAGATTTTCAAGCTTTTGTCCATCAACAAGCAGCCAGTTCACGACCCCGTCCTGACCCCCATGGAGGAAGCCTCCCTGAAGGCTATGAGTCTGGAGGATGCAAAGATCCGCCGCGCTGAACTCCAGAAGGCCAGAGCACTGCAGTCGTACTACGAGGCGAAAGCCAAGAGGGAGAGGAGGATCAAGAGCAAAGTGTACCACAGGGTGCAAAACAAGTCAAAGCGCAAAGAACATGTGAAGCAGTTTGACGAGATGGTGAGGACGGACCCCGCTGCTGCCTTAGAAGAACTTAAGAAGCTGGAGCTCTCCAGGATGAAAGAGAGAATGTCTCTGAAACACCAGAACAGCGGCAAGTGGGCCAAATCCAAAGCCATCATGGCCAAATACGACGAGGGGGCCCGCAAGGCAATGCAGCAGCAGCTGGAAGTCAACAAGGAGCTGACAGAGAAGCTAGCTAGCTCGCTCAATAATGAGGAAGAGGAAGATGAAGAGGGGGATCCGGAGATGCTGCCAGACTTCGTTAACGACCAAGAGCCCGTGTTGGATCCCACAAACCCATGGATGAGAGGCAAGCTCTCCAAAGAGCCCGCCGAAGAGGAGGAGGAACGTGACAGTGGGGAGCCTATTGTGATGTCAAATCCGGCTGAAGAAGAGGAACAAAATGAAGTTGAAGAAACAGAGGAGGAAGCGCTCCTCCGAGAGTTTGACGCCAAACGTAAGCGGCGACAGGCTGAAGAGTCAGACACCGTGGCAGTAATACACGAGGTGGATGATGCAGAGGAGAACGGCCCAGAGTCTATGGGGGTTGATGCAGAGGAGAACGGCCCAGAGTCTATGGGGGTTGATGCAGAGGAGAACGGCGCAGAGTCTACGGGGGTTGATGCAGAGGAGAATGGCGCAGAGTCTACGGGGGTTGATGCAGAGGAGAATGGCGCAGAGTCTACGGGGGTTGATGCAGAGGAGAATGGCGCAGAGTCTACGGGGGTTGTAATTGTATCCGACGACGATGAGGAGGAGGAAGTAGAACTGTCCGAGTTCACTAACCTCTACAAAGGCATCACGGACAGCCACCCAGAGGAGAACAAGACCCTGGAGGATGTGGAGCTGCTCGATGGGGAGGAATCGACCACTGACCAGATGACTGTGGAGAACCATGAGGTTCCGGTTACAGAAAACCCCCAGTCTGAGCCGCATATGACGAGCAAAAAGAGGAAAAGAAATCGAGGGTTGGAGCTGACAGAAGTCCTCACCAAGGACACTAAAGTCATCCGAGTCCCCATGGCTCCCACAGCGATCGAAAACACGGAAGAGGACGGGGAGGAAGACCAGAGGGACATCATTCGACAGGCGTTCGCCGGAGACGACGTCATCTCAGACTTCCTGAAGGACAAGAGGCATCAGGAGGCCGCAGGGAGGCCTGTGGCGTTGAACCTGACGTTGCCCGGCTGGGGGGACTGGGGGGGCGTCGGCATCGTGCCCTCCCGCCGCAAACGCAAGCGCTTCACCACAAAGGCGGCCCCGGCTGCCCCACGGAAAGACCGCAGCCTCCCCAGTGTCATCATCTCGGAAAAGAGGGACAGCACCATCAGCCTTTTCCAGGTGAGCTCACTGCCGTTCCCCTTCGAGACCCCTGCTCAGTTTGAGAGCACCATCCGCTCGCCTGTAGGAAGAACCTGGAACACTGAGCAAACTGTGAAAAAGATCACTAAGCCTAAAGTAGTGACCCAGATGGGAGCTATCATTGATCCCATTACCAGAGAGGACTTGGTAAAGGCTGAAAAGAAGGCAGCCGATGACAGAAAGAAAAAATAATAGCCTGTTATTTGTGTGGACTCATATTAAACCACTTCCTATACATGGTGTCCCCATTATGTCATGACAGGCAAAAATTCTGAAAACAGCAGATCTACAACTAAAAGCTCACAAGGCATCATGAGTGGAGGTGTTGTAACCTTGTAGATTAGCTATTTTGGCCGTGTGACATGTACAATGAAGTGGTTAAAATCTCAGTACAAAAGAAAATGTTCACAAAACTATGTGGGTGGGTGTTCATTATTGGAAGGGATGTTTTTTTTTCTTTTTTCTGAACCTGTTGTTAATTTGTCACTTCTATATAACTGCTAGCTACTAATTGTGTAGCCATGTATTTCTAGTTTAGTCTGTGTGTACAATTCTGAACAGAGATATTCTGTACATAATTCAGACATTTTTGAACATTGGACACATCCTTGTGTTTTTCTGGACCTTTTCAATATATTTTTAATAAAGTTCACCTGCAGTTAAAGATTATGGTTGTAAAATTCTGTATTTTGCATTCGAGAGTTTGCTTATCAGCTATTCACAGCCCTTATGTGGTTTAGCTCTTTGACTGGAGCGTATGGAATATTGTGCTGTGTTAATGAACGTTGTGAGATGCACGTGCTTAATGGAAAACGATTAATTATTAATTACTTTGGCAAATTCAAATGGTTCTTATTATATCTTTTTAAACCATGCAACTTTCTTGCTTACTCCTAAATTAGTAGTTTTAAATGTATTATATTTGCACTGGGATAAAATGGGATCAGTTGGACAAAAGCTGTGCTAATGGAAGAAATGGTGAGAAATAAAATTGTGTTACAGTTGAGATTTGATTTCAAAACGGGTTAATGTGACCAATAAAAGGAAATAAATGAACATGATAAGCAAATGCTGAACTGGAATATAGATTTGACATCATCTTGGTGTTTTCAGTGTACATGGAGGAAATTGTGCCAACCAGATCGTTTTGAATTCTGTATATTGAAACGGACCACTGATCAGCAGGTACTACAGTTGTCAGACATGGCACGGGTCACAGCCCATTCACTCCCAGTGAATATATATACTCGTGCTATAGTGCTTGAAATAGACACAGTCCCACTTGTGAGACCTATACAGCGGGGGCAATGGCACCATTTCAGAAGTAAGTTTGTGCTTGAATTCCTTCGCACTTTTTCTTTCAGGCAAGTGTTGATTTTCAATACATTTGTAAGGGCTATGCGGCAACGTCTAAAAGAAAAACCATTACAGTTGGGTTAAACCTTCACACATGGGTGAGAGTGCATGCTTTGGCACCTGACGTCTCTGTATTTCATGTGATAGACACTCTATTAAAGGGTTGGATCCCATAATGGACTATGCATCAGTGCAGGTAATGGTTGTCAGGTCGAGTGCCCAAGAGGCAGTGGAGAATTCCATTAGAAACCCTATAGATACTAAATCACTCATTCTCCCTCTCTCTTGCTCTCTTCCTTCTATCGAAGTACCTCTTTCGGGCAATTACTACAGCTTCATACACCTTTCAACAATGAAAAGAGACCTAGTCCTTGGGCTTATCCCCTGCCCGTTCGACTGCGACGGCCATAGACAGTGATTCTCACTCAAATATATGAAGGCCAATCTCTCTCAAAATATATGAAGGCCGGTTCATCGGTAAATCAGCACTGGTGGGTATAAATGGACAACAGCTCCCCCAATGATGGAATGTGTTTTTCTCCATAACGCCCATTTGCGAGATCCGGTCAAATATTTGTTCTAGGATGAAGGAACATTTATGCCTATCTTATAGGCTGCCTGAAACTGAGAGCGCATACTTGCTTGGGTAATATATTGAATATAACTTACTACAGACTTAGTTTGTGTTCCCTGGTAGGTTATCATGCTGTTGTGTAACTTGTGTATAATTCACAGTAAATTAGGTCTTGGAGGAATATATGCTGACTATCAGGAAACAGGAATCTTGTAAGGTACACCCCCCCCCCCCCATACCATTAGGCCTGTTGCAGAGTCAAATTGTGAAATACTTGCTATAAAACATGAACAATCGCATCATCGCAACAAATGGTTTCATTTCACCCAGAGTAATATCTTTTTTAAGTGTCCCTGTATTGTTTGCCATTGTTGTGCTCCTCCACATTCCAATTGTCTTGGTGGCCTATATATGAAACAATCAGAGAGAGAGAGAGAGACTATTCCGCCCTGCTGTAATGCCAGGCCTGACTCCGTTCCTACCCTGACAGGTGTAAGATTAACTTAGTTAGGTGCTAACCCGCTCATGCGCGCCAAATTAAATTAATGGAACAAATTCCCCTCCTAATTAAGATGAAAATACGTGTCAGTTGTAACCTTGCTGAGCACTAATTATGTACAAATGATTTATCATCTGTTTCGTCCTGAATAGCAATGGGCTCACCTCTTCGATAGCCCTGGCTGGCTGTTAAGAGATGGCCGCTGATTAACACTGACAGGTTGTGCTGCGGAGAAGCTGCACGCGGAGCCAGCCAGCCAATGAGAGGTGGTCCTGAGGAGATTCTCCCCTCCCTTCCATTAACCTACATTGAGTGTGCAGCTGAGCATCGCTGTGTGCCTCGGCTCTCCTTCTTGTTTCACTCCCCGGAATGAAAATAAAGTACATCCACCGGGGTGACTGATATTGGCTGATGGAGCCAGGGGCAGAGAGTAGTGAGGATTGAATGAAGGATGAATCTCACTTGATGCGTCTTGTATTGAGAGACGATTGGTGTCTGTGCGATACGACTAACACAGGGAGATGAACCGGGAGATGAACCGTCTTTAGGAACTCTTCGCTTATAGCCTTTCCACCTCAAATAACAAATTGAATAGAGTAGAAGACAATCAAGCTCATATATCAACATTTTACACCCCACACCAGATAATCACTTGAAAGCAGGCAATATCCCTGGCAAAGACAGGCCAGTGCTGTCCTTGGGCCAGCAGGTGGCGCAAAAGGTTAAGACTGGCACGACCCACCATACAAATTCCAGTGGGCTAAAATATCAAACTAAACAGGGCTTTATTGTAAAATTATAGCTTAAGTGGTGTATTCCATCTTATTTTCTTCTGCCTTGAAAGAACAGGTATATTTTTGGCACAGGCTCTGATTAGCATTAGAATCACCATCCCTTGTGTGGGTAAGGATACACTGGCCAATCTGTAATCATTGTTCCGCAGACTTGCTCACAGGGGATATAGCCTGCTTTGTCATTATCATTCAATATGCCACACACATGCTGGTATTGCTGCCTTGGTTGTTGGCAACCACTGGCAATTTGCATTTTTCCCCACAGTCCCAAGAATCCTCACAGACAATGATGAACTGGTCGACTTGTATCACCATAAATGACTATACCCTCTGTTTTGCAATGCTTGGGGATGAGATGTTTTCTTCTCCCTCATTGGTGTTGAATAAAGAAAAAAATGGCTCTGTCTCATGCCCAATTTCGGCTGTAAAATGCAGGCTTCATTCTCTAGGTATGTTCATTCCTCTATAGTTGGATGTGTAGTACACTCCTTAAAAATGCTGTCTAATCAGGTCATTGGGGAGCATTTGACTTTCTGTTATGACTCTGGGTCATTAGGCCAAGCACCGCTGCCATCATGGCTGTTTGTTGTTTCATTGTTGAGGTAAATGTCAGTATTTACAGTGTGTCTACAGAAGGGATGCTACTGTACAACATGCTCAATCTTTCTTCTGGGTCTGACTACTGGCCTGACTACAGGGCTTTTATTATCTGTGACCGTGACCTGCTGGGTAGGCCTACTGTATGTTATAGGTCATGCACATGGCAAAATTCCTCCTTTGAAATGCTCTAAATTATATTGCGTATTATATACATAGGCCTACACATATATAAATTTAACATACATATTTATTATGTAATATATACATACATCTAGAATAAACATGTTTTATTATGAGCAGTGTTGATGTTATGCATGTTCTGTTTTTTGTACATGCCAATCATACTTTGAACATTAACCTTTTGCTAAAGAAAGAATGCATAACTCATACATTTTCATGTAGCTCTTTCGCCTTTTTAAAAAAATTAAATTTTTTGTAATCTAATATCTCCCTGTGAATGTCAGATTTTAATGTGCCTGAAATTATAAGGTTTTCTTACTCCGTTTCTCCTATATGTACTATGTGTAACGGCCTGTAGGAGCAGCCATTTTCTTTTGTTACCCCGTACTGCTCCAATCCTCTCCCTTCTTCCCCATTTCTCCTCCACCCTCAAAGTGAGAGAGAAGCATCTCCTGTATATCATCACTATCTGGGGATTGGTGGATGAGGCAGGGGAGGGAGGGGGTTAGAGGTTAATTATAGACAACAGAGAGGTCAGGGGGCCTATTATTTGGGAGCTGAGACCTGCAACGGTCCAATGGGGATGACATTTACAAGGGACCCACCCCACCTCTACCAACCCTTCCCTCCCACCCTTTACCCCACCCACCCGTGCCATCACTCACATTTATACCAAGGGGCTGACAGTGGGACTCACTGGCCTGATAATGAAAAGGCCCTTAACGTTTGGCACAGGCAGGATGATAAATTGTATCCCTGGCTCTTCTCTGGCTGTGTCAGGGGGCCTCCAAGTGGCCCTTGACAACTAATTGAAAGCCCCCATATCCTGCTTTTACCTACTACGCTTCCTTTATCACTCTAATTATTGGGGTTAAGGATGTATCCCATGGGATTGTGGGTAATGCGGCATGCAAGACTTGCTGAGTCACCCTATTAGAATAATAAAAAAAGATGTAAGCCGTTATTAATCATTTCAGATTATTTATGGATGGTCTTAGTGAACGTGTAATGTTCAATTTAGAAGATTCAAGAATTATCTAATATATACAAGAGTTGAATTATTTGGTTTTGTTTCCTCAACATTGTAGCAGAAATAACAAAGACGCTATAAATAGTTCAAGGTGTGCGTTGGTCATAACACACTTGAGGTTCTGTGTGCATGGTTCCTACTTCTAAATATTATGCATCCATGTATGTGCATACTGTGCGCACACAATATGTTTTTGCACAAAATTAATACAAATTTCCATTTAAATAATTATAATAAAATTAAACATTCCATAAAAAATGTCAGAAAGGAAGTATTATGGAGCCACAACAATATCAAAACTCTCAAAACTGTAAAAGAACCTTATGCTATGTACAGTGGATTTGACTGAACATGAAGTTATTCAAATCTCACTGTCCCCCCCCCCCCCCCCCCCCCCCCCCCTGATAGTGATAGGATATTCTATAATGGTAAATAGGTTAGAAAACTATTTAAACGTTTCTCATAGAACATCTGTGTCCACAATCACTGCACGTACCTTAATTTGTTTAAGTGTTTCTGTATATGCTTTCATGATTTCTCTGCATGTCTCTCTCTCTCTCTCTCTCTCTCTCTCATATTTCATCACTATTCCATCTGCACCATATTTGATTTGCTCTTGTGGTCTAATAGGCTTATAGAGAGTTGCAGAGGTGAGTGAGCCACAGTGTTGAGTGGATCACAGTTAATCCCTAGTCCCATTTAGATTTTGTATTCACCGTACAGCGGGGCCTGGTGCTCATGATGGCTTTTTGGTGGGGATTATGTCAGGCAACACAATAGTTGAAACATATACAGAACAGGCCATCCATGCCTTCCCATTCCACTGGTATTTGTGAGTCTACTGTATTGTTAACTGCAGTATGCATTTAACACAGTGGATTTAAAAATCAGACAGATCATGCTCGTACTTAGTGCTGCAGGCTGCAGCTGCTGTAGCCTAATGATGATGTGAGCCTGAATCATTGTAGGCCAAATAATGCTTATTGATCTCTGATGGTGTAAAAAGCGTATGCTTAGACCTAGACTCTCAGAGATCAATTATCAGTTATCACTCAGTGAATAGTCTATACTCCATTCACAAGAGACTGAGGTAGCCTCCTACTCTCATTTTTTTCTTTCTTTTTGGGCGGTGTCAACCGCCTCCATACGTGACTTTTTGTGTACTACATGTGTCTGTGTGTGTCTGTGTGTGTGTAGGCCTATGTATGAGCATGAGGTGTCTGTATGAGCATGAGGCCTTATGTATGAGTACAAGGCCTCAACAGCTGCAATACCGCAGGGTCTAAGACTCTAAGGGCTGTATTTTGCGTGTCTTAAGTACCAGGTCTTATTACCTAACTTGAGTAAACTCAATGCCATTTGGCTATTCTGAGTGGCCAAAGAGCATTGATCACGCCTCCAGGTCTTTAGTTTACTCAAGTTAGGTAATAAGACCTGGTACTTGGTACCTGGTAACTGACACGCAAAATACAGCCCTAAGTGTTACTGCTGAGCTTCACACTGAGAACTGTAACTATTTACAATAAATGCATACAGTACAGTACACAGTACAAGTACAGTACGTCTGTCTGTCTCTATGAGCATGAGGCCTATATATGTATGAATATGAGGCCTCAACAGCTGCAATATAGCTGGGTACAGAGTGCAGTACTGTATTGGTACAGTACACTACGCTACTGCACCAGTGGTTCCCAAAGTGGGGTCCTTGAGGGAGTTCCAGGGGGTATCCAGCTAAATGATAGTTTGGAACCAAATTGACTCTTATGGGTCTGTAACTCTGAGAGTGTACACTCACATTTGTATACTCTCACAATTAAATTTACTTTGATTTTACAATATAAATTGGGGTCCCAGAGAAAGAAATGCCATTCAATAGGGGACCGTATAATTCAGGTCAAACCGGGGGCCCTTGAAATGAAAATGGTTGAAAATCACTGCTGGAGCCGCAAAAACCTTCTCTTATGGGGGACCTTGGGATATATTTTCAAATGAGGCCTGGGGGGTCCGCAGGCTGATGAGTTTTTGGGTCCTTGACATGAAAAAGTTTGGGAAACGCTGCACTACACATACAGTACACTAGTACATACTCATACGTACAGTACGAGTACAGTATGAGTACCAGTGGCGTCAACTCCGTGGGTGCTCAGGAGCAGAAGCACCCACTGGCAAAATAATAAGCCAATAATAATAAGTTGCAGGGCGGGCGGGCACCTTAAAATATATAGGCTACTCTAAGGTGGGCACCCACTGTCGTTATAGGAACCTTCCGCCACTGATGAGTACATAATTGTACAGTACAAGTACAGTACTCATACAGTACAAGTACGGTACAGAGTACAGTACAATTACAGTTTAGTTGCACCGCTCAGTTCACACATAGGTGTGATTTTAAGTAGCCTACACACCTTATGTGTGTTTGAGATTTGAGTCGACATTGTTATTTGACATTTTCCTTTTTCTTGTGATTAATGTTTGAAGTGCAATCGGAAAGAAAGAAGTACACAATTAAAGGTGATGATTCAGAGTTACAGACAGTGATGGAAAGTAACTAAGTACCGGTAGCTGTAACAACTACTGTACTATTTTTTTGCAATCTATTTATATAATAATAATATTTACCATGCAGGTTCCCCAGGACTTTTAGTTATCCTTTTAGCTTTGTGTCCTACTAGTCCTACTTTACCATGCTGTTTACATTTCAGACTAAGTATTCAATCAATCGATCGATCGATTGATTGACCGATCGATCAATCAATCAATCAATCAATCAATCAAACTTGAGTATTTCCAGTTTTTGATATACAGTATATATATATTCCACCACTGGTTGCCGTAGCATACTGTCACTCACAGTCACTGTACTATTATTATTTTGTGCCACGTCTCTAAATAAAAGAGTCACAGATCAGATTGATACGTAAGGTTTGCGTAACGGGGTTACGTCAAGGCTTTAGAAGCTGATTGGCTGAACGGCCGAACGGCCAGAGCTCAGAGAGGAAGTTAGCGAGAAGGCTAATTGACTGTCCTGCTTTGGTCTATCTCTATCTATGCACATATTAATCCTATTACATATTCTATGAAATGTATAAGCGGAACTTTAAACCTAAGGTAAGAGCAACCTTTTATTACAGCTGACCGTCGCGATATACAGGCAGTCATTAATTATAATAAATACAAGAGTTAACCAAGCTAGCTAGTTCCAATGCTAAAGTTAGCTCTGGACGACAGCTCGTTTCATTCCGATTATTGTTTTAACATGGATTTCAGCTTGTTGCGTTTCCTAACATTTATTTATCAATATTCATATGGATTAATTATTTTAATCATGATCTCGTTTAGAAGTGCTCAAATCCCAGCGAACGTTGCAGTGAATAAATGAGCTCTATATGGTTAGCCCGGGTAAAGGTTATTTAAGTACATGTTTATCCGCAGAGGACGGGCTTTGATCTGATCAGACAACAAACCAAGATCCACAAATAAGATAACTAACCATGGTCCCTCACTTTCACTAAAGTAAACAGCAATCAGCCCCACGTAAACGCTGCTGTTTAATTGTAACCAAATAACAGTAATGCAATAATTCTCAGCTTTTTTAATTTAATTACATTTTATTTTTATTTCACAGACCACCAGTTTGATATGCATTAGGCCACGGACCCCCATTGACAGGATAGTTTGTTTGTTTTTAATATATATCTTCTGTATTAGTGTATTCTATTCTAAACTGTAAAATCCAAATGCTGTGGCCCATTTGAGTCTGTATAACTACTCTCTACTACTATCTATTTTTTTTATTGAATACTTTGGTAACAGATTGCAAATAGTACAGTGGTAGAATTATACAATGACGCTAAAAGGATAACACAAAAATGCCCTAAGAGTGCTTCCATTGTGGTCCTGCATATGCTGCCTCGCCTCAAGGACTAGCCCCGCAAGCAGAACCCAAATGTAGTAAAGTTTCTGACACTTTGATTACTTTACCCATTGGGTCCTGTTTCACGCTGGGCTGCCGCCAGTTACGCACACACAAATACAATGTAAACACGCCATGAGAAACGATTCTGCGCGCTTTTACGATGTTTTTTCATGTGTTGACTTACGAATGTGCGAACTATAAGTACCTTACATACCATACCGACACATCTCCTGTGTCGTGGAAGCCGTTAAGTATTTTTAATCCATGATTGATTAAAAATGTCGCTTCTTCCTACCTTGTTTATTGACACCTCATTGTACCGCCTATCTGGCTAGCTAGTGGTGCTATAGCTATGACGGAGCAGATCAGAGGCAGGGACGTAGCCCGCAAAGCCAACCGCACATCGGGAGGCGGTACAATAAACGGTAAATAAACAAGAAGAAATCAAAGCGACATTTTTAATCAAACATGGATTAAAAATACTTAACGGCTTCCGCGACACAGGAGATTTTATCAGAGGTATGTAAGGTACTTATAGTTCGCACATTCGTAAGCAAACACAGGAAACAACGTGGTAATAGCGCGCCGATCGACGAAACGATGAGTTTGTTAATATCCGCGTTCCAACAATCGCATTAGAAAATCTTAGCATGGCCAGGAACCCTATATAAAGCGACAATCAAATTTCATAAAAGCTTTATGTAGGGTTCCGAGAGGGGCTACTCAAGGACCAAAGCAGGACGTACACAATGATGACACCTGGGCTGGGCTACAATGAGTTGGCTTTGCTTGTTTTTCAGCATATTTGGGATGTCAGTGGAGGACACTGAACACCCTGTTGGACTGACAGGCAGTGGTAGCATTCCATATTCTTCTATGTGAGGAGGACCACGGATGTCCCTCACACTGACAACCATGGCTGAAAGCTCCGTCACCAGCCGCCAGCGGCAGCCGGGGTCATCTTCTCAGACGCCACAACACCACCCCCGGGGACCCTACATCTCCGTCATCACCAACAGGTTTGTTCTGAACTGTGGGTGGATGGTCCAGTCCAGTGGTGTAAACTAAAGTAACTAAGTATATTTAGTACTTTCCAAAGTACAGTCCAATTTTCAGTACTTTTGCTTCTGCTCCACTACATCTACATCTCAGAGGCAAATATAGTACTTTTACGCCACTACAAATATTTTAAAACTTCAGTTACTTAGTAGATTGTGTTTATTATTACAAAACATACATTAACCACTTCAGCCCTATATACATTTCGGCCATTTGAAAATATTTTATAGTTTGGCATTGACCTATTCTACTAGCCAGCTCATAGCATGGCTGGCTGCTATGGATTGAAAGTCAATAGACTTTCAATCCATACCTCCCGGGTTCGGATCCTGCTTACGCCACCATTTTTGTGCCAACTGCAAACAACTTTTATTTTGCCGATAAAGTAACGTTTTAGACCGTGGCCGGGTAAGAGTGAGGCAACGGAGTCCGACATACATGGCCGGTTAAGACTGAGGTTGGGGTGAGAGTTTGGCGTAGGGTTAGTAATGTCCGACATACAGTAAATAGTGGTTAACTATTTAGTAAATACGTTTAACGTATTTAGTAAATACGGTTTCGGTTTGGGCTGCTGGATGCAAGGGCCAACCCCTACTATGTATGTCAGAAGCCGTTGAGGGCTGATTTCACCCCCGTGCTAACTTTATTTTGTACTTGAACTGTGGCAGGACCACCAATCTGGTTATCCGCGGGGCCATGCTGTTCTCGGTGGGAGTGTTCCTAGCCTTGGTGCTGAACTTGCTCCAGGTGCAGAGGAATGTCACGCTGTTCCCCCCGGACGTCATCAGCAGTATTTTCTCCTCGGCCTGGTGGGTCCCACCCTGCTGCGGCACGGCCTCAGGTAGGATGATCATATTGAATGGTTACTGTATGTACATATGTTACAGTAACATGTACTGTATATATGTGTGGGTGTACAGTATGCATATATAGTATATGTGCATATACTGAATGTATGTGCAGTATTATGTACATTGCACTATATACAATGTATACTGTATATGCAGTATATATGTATTGTCTGGGGCGGCGGTGGCTCAGGGGTAAAGTTTCCGGATGTAACCGCAAGGTTGCCAGTTCGAACCCGGGCTCCCCCAGAGTTAGTGTCGGAAGTGTCCTTGAGCAAGACACTGAACCCCTAATTGCTCCTGATGTGCTGGTTGGTACCTTGCATGGTTTCCGCCATCATCGGTGTATGAATGTGTGTGTGAATGGGTGAATGTAATGCACAATCTATGTAAAGTGCCTTGGATAAAAAGGCGCTATATAAATGCACCATTTACCATTTGTGCTTATGTATTTACAATGTGTGCGGTATGCATTTATTTTATATGGTAGCACTGGTTCTCCCAACTTCAAAAAGTTAGGAATATCTAGTAAAATACAGGAGCATCCACCAAAAGGGTGAGCGCTGAGCTGTGACTCGCTTACCACTGTGGCGTGATGTCATGTTGGTGTTCACCTTATCACCTAACACTGGAGTATGAATAGGCCTAGCCCCGCAAGCAGAACCCGAATGTAGTAAAGTGTCTGACACTTTTATGACTTTACTGCATTGGGTCCTGCTTCAAGTGGGGCTGTCGCCAGTTACGCACAAACAAATACAATGTAACACGCCATGAGACGGACTTCTGCGCGCTTTGACCATGGTTATTCATGTATTGACTTACGAATGTGCGAACTATAAGTACCTTACATACCATACCGACACATCTCCTGTGTCGCGGAAGCCGTTAAGTATTTTTAATCCATGATTGATTAAAAATGTCGCTTCTTCCTACCTTGTTTATTGACACCTCATTGTATCGCCTATCTGGCTAGCTAGTGGTGCTACAGCTATGACGGAGCAGATCAAAGGCAGGGACATAGCCCGCAAAGCCAACCGCACATCGGGAGGCGGTACAATAAACGGTAAATAAACAAGAAGAAATCAAAGCGACATTTTTAATCAAACATGGATTAAAAATACTTAACGGCTTCCGCGACACAGGAGATTTTATCAGAGGTATGTAAGGTACTTATAGTTCGCACATCCGTAAACAAACACAATAAAAAGCGTCCTAATTCCGCGCCGATGGACTAAACGATGAGTGTGTGTATATCCGCGTCCCAACAATCGCATTGAAAAATCTTAGCTTGACCAGGAACCCTACGGGTCAGCCCGGTTCGGTTCGGATTGGGCTGACCCAGGGGGTTCCGAGAGGGGCTAGAATAGGCCTAGTGACATCTCTGTCAATGAGCAAACCACCATATTGCATAATTCAGTACCTACATTTCTACATACAGAGCACCTACTATCAGCTCACAACACACATGCTGAATGATGTTTGACTTAAAAATATCAGAACGTTTTTTTACGTTTCAGCACAACCCCAATCTGAGAATCCCATCGGCGAATAAAGAAAAAACAGCGGCCCCTGTTTTTTGTGAGTCTGTCTTGAGAGACTAGCACAACCCTAATTTATGTACAATATGTAGACAGTATATTTATGTATGTGCAAATTGTGCAATATGCTTTTATGTATATACTGTATTGGCCCGCCTATATGGGGTTAAATTTAGCTAGAGCCCATGCAAGCCGATTTTCTTTCACACTACGTACAGTACACACACACTCGGATATTAAATGCACTGTTTTCATGCCGCTGTCTCCACCGTTGTTTCTATTGACCATATGCAGACCGCATCCATCTTGCCAGCAAGGTGCTAACTAGGTGCAACTTCCCATTGACAGCCCATTCATCCAATCATCCAAACAGAAAAGTCCTATCTCATTATATTATACAACGTCAAACTCACCAACATTGCAGCTGTACGAAAAGCTTGAATTATCCTCTGTCTATCTGCAAAGTGTTTGTTTCATACAAATCCACTGTAGAGTGTAGACAAGACATGTTATGAGCTAGAAATTCCTTGGAGGTGATTTTTTCCCTAAACATTGGTGTTTGGAAATGCTCGTTGAAGATCACTCAACGGCCCATGCATACCACCTGTTTTGAATTTGCACATAATGCAGGAGGCAGCAGGAGATTGCTTTACTGATAATGACCGCTTCCAAACTCTGACACAGAAAAAAAATTATAACCTGCACGAACTTTCTTGACAGAAAGTAGCTCATAACACAAATAATTCAAGCTTTCCGTACAGCTGCAATGTTGGTGAGTTTGACATTGTTTAATACAATTAGATGGGACTTTTCTGTTTGGATGAATGGGCTGTCAATGGGAAGTTGCACCTAGTTAGCACCTTGCTGGCAAGA
Source organism: Protomyctophum bolini (assembly GCF_963924005.1). Taxonomy (NCBI): domain Eukaryota; kingdom Metazoa; phylum Chordata; class Actinopteri; order Myctophiformes; family Myctophidae; genus Protomyctophum; species Protomyctophum bolini. The sequence goes on along the minus strand of NC_137877.1, from coordinate 24,475,136 downwards.
TGGATGCGGTCTGCATAATGGTCAATTGGCTTGCACATTGAAAGGGGAATTCCAGGTAATTTCCATCTTCCTTCTTTAGTGTTTCGCGCATTCTGGACTTGTGTAGCAATCTCTGTATGTATGTCCGATGCATCTTTACATTGGTAAACGATTACAATAAGTTTGTGCATGGTGTCAGAACGTTTAGTTGAGTCAAATTACATGAAATTAAACCCATTTAATGCACTTTTTGATGTTATTTCACTATGAAGTGGTTACTGGTAAATGGCAGCTTTGTCTTATATTCAAGCCAATTCCGTCTGATATTGAAAAGGGTGGGGGCAGCCAGCGGGGTCCATCTTATAATCACTAATCAGGATTGTCTTATGTTCAAGCCAATACCATAATATATGTACGTATAATGTTACACTTTCCTGGTGACTCCATGTGTGTCAAAGGAAGAACATCGTTTTCTACACCCACCACAGGCCAAAGGTCCTTTCAGATGGGCAGCGTGTGACTCAGACGTCACCTGGATCAACGACAGGTCTGCTCATGAGGGTGCGACAATGCAAGCGTAAAAAAAAAGCTCAACACAATCAAGGTCTAGTCAGTCGCAGGCGTGTGCACGAAACGAGCACACTAGCGAAAATTCCACGGGACCGCGCCTACGTAACTTCTCTGCACGTACAAAAATATGCAGGCCTCTCATTGAAAATTAATTACTATGACTGTTAATCGCTGCCCATCTGAAAGGACCTCAACAGTGGATGTTGGCATTAACAGGGACCACAGTACACATAGGGCATTAGTAAAAATAAAGTGTGAGAAAATTGGGAGGAAACTGCAAAAATACAAGATCAATTGAAGAGCAGGAAAGAGTTTTATTTATTTATTATTCAAGGCAATTTTAGGTGCTCAGAGGTCTCAGAACATCACATCTTTAAAACATTTGGCTTAAGTACAAAAGGACTAGTGAATTTGTATCGCTGTATAATTGAAAGTGTCTTAACTGGCTGTATCACAGTGTGGTACGGTAACACGACCGCTCAGGATTGCAATAGGTTGCAGAGGACCATTAAAACAGCAGCTAAAATCATCGGCACTACAGAATTACCCAGTCTCCATAACATCTACACCACTCGCTGTATGAAAAAAGCCCATAACATCATGGAAGACACCAGCCACCCCGCAAATACCCTGTTCAAACTACTCCCTTCCAAAAAACGCTACCAGAGCATCAAATCTCGTACCACCCGTCTCAGTAACAGTTTTTACCCCCAGGCAATCAGGCTGCTGAACCTTGAACTGTATTGCACTTCACTTCACTTGCACTTTTCTTTTCCTGTTTTTTGTCTTTTTCTTGCACTATAGATGTTTGTTTATGTCCTGTGTATGTAAGACTGAGAGTGCTCTGAGCAAAATAAATTTCATTGTATGTATACTCTGTATCTATACAAATGACAAATAAACCTGAACCTGAACCTTATGACGAGATCCCAAAAGGCGCATTTGAAACAACCAGTCCATCCGTAGCGCAATATATTTTGAAGTATGCAATAACATGCAGATACACACACGTACACACTCACTGTGCCCAGTAGGCTTGACTAGCTACCATTATTGAAATCTAGTCCCCTGGGTGTAATGGCAGGAATGTAAATGCAGAGAGAAGCAGCAGCAGCAGCAGTTGACAGAGTCCCATGTGGCTCAGCACAGAGGACAACAGCCCCAGGCACTTCTTACTCCAGAGACCACACACACACACACACACACACACACACACACACACTTCCTGCAGGAGCTTGTCATTTCCACTTGTTGCTAACGCTGTGCACATACACACATGCTAGGCCTTCTATCCTCAGGGTTTACTCACTGACAAAGCAACATTAATTTGTGCTTATGCTACATTAGTTTGGTCCACAGGCGATTGCTAGTCAGTTGATATGTCAATCAAGCCATTAATAAAAACCAGTGTGGGCCCGGGACAGCCTAGCGGTCCGGACACCTAGGCTGGTAAGGCTGATGGCGTGTCGCAGGTTCCAGTCCTGATCCTGACGACCTTTGCTGCGAGTCTACCCCCGCATCTCTCTCTCTCCCCGTTTCCTGTCAACATACTGTACATCTATCAAGGCCCTTATTTCTCCCTAACAACAGGAATGCCAAGTTGAATTTATCCATCTGAATTTAAAAAATGTCCTCTAGCACTTTGTTTATAATCAAACATGTATGGTACACATAACACATAATGACAGTGGAGACTCAGCCTCTGAGGTTCAGGATGGTCTGTGTAGAACTAACCCATAAAAAAGCAGTGTTTTGCACAGGCTTGAATGTGTCATCAGAATTCCACAGCTGCTATGTGGAAGCTGTTCTCTTCACAACAATACTGTCATGTTAGGCATGCTGAGATTGGGCTGTTGCAGCAATAAAGCTGTTTGTGTTGTCTTTTCTTTTTTCTCACTCGCCTCATTCTCTACCCCCCCCCCCTCCCTCCCTACATGTCCTTGTTCACAGCAATGATTGGGTTGCTGTACCCCTGCATTGACAGCCGTCTGGGTGAGCCGCACAAGTTCAAGCGGGAGTGGTCCAGTGTGATGCGTTGCGTGGCTGTGTTCGTGGGCATTAACCATGCCAGTGCCGTATCCTGCAAGCTTTGCCTGCTATGCTGCATTTGCTGCTACCATTTAACAAATTCAAATTAGCTTGTTTGTGCAGCGATCAAATGTGAAAGGGATTGAGAAAGTAAACGTAAAACCTATTATGCACCAAATGAGATGCTACATCTCAAGGGTTTGTCCTGTCAATACATTGGAGTACATTTCTTGCAAATGTGTAAAGTTGCATTATGTACGGTATGTATGTATACATATACCGTATAATTACAGTATGGTATATCAGAGTAACAGATTAAAACAACAGTTGTATGTTAAGTAGATGACTACACGTAGCTGTTTGAAATCACCATGTTCACCACTAGAGTTACAAAACCATGTGCTACATCACGCTGTGACATAATGTGTATGACACAGCTTGAATGAAGCTCTCTAGGTTGCCGACTGCCAGTTCCTTGACCCTCTGCCTCTGTCAGAAAGTGGACTTTGCCAACAACGTGCAGCTGTCTCTGACTCTGGCAGCGCTCTCCATCGGCCTGTGGTGGACGTTCGACCGCTCCCGCAGCGGCTTTGGCCTGGGTGTAGGGATCGCCCTGCTGGCAACTCTGGCAACCCAGCTCCTGGTCTACAATGGAGTCTTTCAGTGAGTTCACATAAGCGCTGTGGCTATGATCTCCAGTGGTGTAAAGTAACAAGTACATTTACTTAAGTACAATTTGGAGGTGTTTGTACTTTGCTTGAGTATTTCCAATTTCCAATACTTCTACTCCACTACATCGCAGGGGCAAATATTGTACTTTTACTTCACTACATTTATTTGAAAACTTTAGTTAACAGTTACTTTGTAGATTTAGATTATTAATCACCCCTATATACATTTCGCCAATTTGAAAATTGCCGATCTGCAAGCTCACGACAAGTTGCTTCAAGATTTACGACGCATTGTGAGCTTGTACATCTGCTATTTTCTAATTATGTTTAACGTTTAATACATTTGAAAACTTGAAATCGGGCATTCTGCATAATGAGTACTTTATACTTTTGGTACTTTTAAGTACATTTTTATGCCAATTCCTTTGTGAATTCTGGACCCTTTACTTGTAACGGAGTATTTCTACATTGCAGTATTGATACTTACGTAAAACATTTGAGTACTTTTTCCACCACCTATGATCTCATTATGGAGTTCTGTCATTCCAGACAATGATCTTGTTCTTGGTTTCTGTGAAGTGACTCCCCTGACTGTTCTGATATGAGATCTGCTGCGGCAGGAGATTTTTAATGTCAGGCAATCTCGCCAGTGTTCCAGCAGTGCTGAGAATTTGAATAAAGCTCATTGCACTTCCATCTGTTTTTTATTCGTATTTAGAGGAAAGTAATGTATTTGGTTGCCTCAACAGCACAAAAACGTTTTTACTGCTCATAAATGTAAGGTCTTAACTCTAAACTCCTTATCACAGTACAAAAGCCACGTCACACACAACACTGTCTCAAAAATAAAGTGGCAAAGAATTTATTTTTTGTGTTCTCAAATTGATCTTCTGTTTGTTTTTGTGTGTTCTTTAGGTATACTTCTCCAGATTTCCTCTACATTCGCTCCTGGTTACCATGCATCTTCTTTGCAGGTGTCATAACCATGGGCAACATAGGGCGTCAATTAGCCTTGGTGAGTTAGCGCTGCTTTGACTCGTATTCCCGACTCCAGCTTTGACTGGTACAGTCTGTTCTTTTGTATTACTACTGACTCTTGCACACTTGCACATGGACTACTAGTATGTACAGATAATAATAATTGTAAGTGCTAGTTTGTCAACTTTCGACCTTTTGTCTCAAACAAACAAACAAACTCACTGATGCACCCATTCTGTGGGTTTAGGTCTACGCAGGCAGGAAGAACTTCATTGTCCACTTGTTACATTCATTTTGCTTTGCTTTTAATTCAAATAAAGTGCATAGTACAAATGTCTTCCATGTTACTGGTAAAAACCATGTATCCACAAAGTGCATGAATTTCCCCACACAGGCTGTCCATAATTAAGCCCTAGACCTGGAGGCGTGCCCGTCTATGCCCAACCCACTAACCCAATTAACCAATTAGCTTCAGCATATTCTTGGCTAAATAATAACAGAAATAATAATCAAAAAACACAGTGAATTGGCTTCTACACACTGGCCCCTAATTGTGCATTATATAAACAATTACTGCTAAAGAAGCCATTCACAAAACTAAACATGGTATGTGGTATGTGTCATGTAATTAATCTTGACTGATTCTTCTGATGACACTGTAAAAGAAAAAGAGAAAGAATAGAGAAAGTAGTTAAGTCTTCAGTCTGTTGCCTCCAGTAACAAACAGAGTTTGTTAACAGGCCTTTCCAGTTGGCTCGTCTTCGTCTGAAGGCGTGCAGTGCGCACTAGCCCTTTGGCATCTGGTTTTGCCTCCAAAACCCTTCCCATTATCCATGAGCCTCTAGGAGCAGTAGCATCTGCAATGAGGACAATGTCTCCAGGAATGAGGGATCTTCTTTCCTTTAACCATTTTTGTCTCTCTTGCATTAAAGGCAGATATTCAGAAAGCCACCGCTTCCAGAAGAGGTCAGCAAGATACTGGACCTGTTTCCATCTCTTCCTGGTATACAGATCTCCTCTGTCAAACAGTCCAGGGGGCAAAGCTGGCTTTCCTTTTAACAGAAGTATGTGGTTTGGTGTTAGAGCTTCCAGATCATTTGGCTCATCTGAAACTGTTGTGATGGGTCGACTGTTCAAGATGGCCTCTACCTCGCAGAGGACCGTTTGAAGACCTTCATCATCAAGTGTCTGTTGTTGTAGAACAGACTTGAGCACATTTCTCACCATGCGAATAAGACGTTCCCACACGCCTCCCTGATGGGAAGCTGCTGGAGTATTGAAATGCCATGTCACTCCATCTCGCAGTAGAGCAGCTTGGATTTTGTCATTGTTTAAGGCAGCCAGGGAGTCTTTTAGTTCTCTATTGGCTCCAACAAAATTTGTACCATTGTCCGATCTTATGGTTAACACTTGACCTCTTCTGCAGATGAACCTTCTTATGGCATTAATACATGAACTTGTATCAAGACTATATGCCACTTCCAGATGCACAGCTCTGCTAGTGAAGCAGGTAAATATCGCTCCATATCTTTTGATCAGACTTCTTCCTCTTTTAATGTCGATGGGACCAAAATAGTCTACCCCCACATTGGTAAAGGGTGCTTTGTCAGGCAAAACTCTATCCTTTGGCAAATCTGCCATTTTTTGCTCACCGAGCTTTCCTCTTTGACGTTTGCATATGACACATTCTGAAATTATTTTCCTTGTTGCAGAATTAGCATTGGTGATCCAATACCTTTTACGAAGGTGGCAGAGCATATGATTTCGTCCTCCATGTCCCAGTTGTTGATGAATGTGGCGAAGAATGAGTGATGAGACATGAAGATCTTTAGACAAGATAACAGGGTGTTTAGTCTCCTCTGGCATGGATGATCGACACAAGCGGCCACCAACTCTCAGGATTCCCTCCTCCAATACTGGGTCCAGCTTGTACAGTTGACTGTCCTTCTTGACACTTGCAGCACCAGCCGACAATATGGCAATCTCCTCCTTGAACCTTTGACCTTGTACAAAACAAATAATTGACTTTTCTGCTGCAGCATGGTCTTCCGGATGTAAACGGTGCCCTTTGATTGTAGCCTTGAAGTTGTTGATCCTTTTTGTTATTTCAGTTTTTTGTCTTTCAAGATCCATTTCACTGCTATAGACTGCAGCATGGATTTCGTTTCTTGTCTGTCGCAGCAACATGAGACACTGCTTAATTTTCAAAAACCAGGCTACGGCAGTCTTTAATTTTGACCAAGTTGAAAAATAGTTCATCAGACAGTTTGTAGGATTATCTGTGCCTGTAGCAATTAAATTGACTGTCAGGTCCCTTTTCACCTCTGGGTCTTCAGCAGCAACTCCATGCAGTTCCAGGTCAGATTTAGGCCATTCTTCCTCTGGCCTAGAAAGAAAGCCAGGTCCATTGATCCACCTCTTGTTTGCCACGAAGTCAGTGGCCTTCAGCCCACGTGAAACATCATCGGCTGGATTATCCTTTGTGCCAATGTACCTCCACTGATCAACACTGGTAGCCTCTCTTATGACTGCGGTTCTATTTGCCACAAAGGTGTGGAACCTCTTAGTTTCGTTGCTGATGTACTTAAGCACTGTTGTACTGTCTGTCCAAAAAACTGATTTATCCAACTCCAGTTGCAACTCCTTTCCCAGCATCCCATCAACTCTTACTGCTAGAACAGCAGCTGTGAGCTCCATTCTAACAATTGTAGTTTGTTTCAACGGTGCGACTCTGGCTTTACCCAAGAGGAATGCAACATGCACCCCTTTGTCATCATTCTCCATCCTCAAATAAGACACAGTACCGTAGCCATCTTGACTGGCATCGGAAAAGTGATGCAACTGTGCCCCAGTGGGCTTGCCAAAGTCTTTGGGCTTGAAACAGCGGTCCACCTTTAACTCTGCCACCTGTTCAAGTCCGTTTAGCCAGTCTGACCACTGCTGAGAGAAGAACTGGGGAATGTCGTCATCCCACGCACACTGTCTTTTGCAAAGCTCCTGGAGAATAATCTTGGCTGACAAAGTGTAGGGTGAAAGAAATCCTAAGGGATCATAAAGTGAACTGACCATTGACAAAATGCCTCTTCTTGTCTGTGGCCGTTCCTTCATGATGGTCTTAAATTTGAACTTGTCAGTCTCGACACACCACTGCAAGCCGAGTGCCCTCTCCAATGGGAGACTGTCCGAATCCAAATCCAGTGCTTTGATTTCCTTTGCTCTGCTCTCTTGTGGGATTGATGATAAGACTGAGCGGCTGTTGCTTATCCATTTAGAGAGAATAAAGCCCCCTTTGTCGCACAGAGCAGTTAGATCCTTAACCAGCTGTGTTGCCTCCTCCTCTGAAGACATTGACTTAAGACAGTCATCAACATAAAAATGGTTTTTGACAGTATTGACTACTTCTGCAGAGAATAGAGCTTGATTGTCATCTGCAGTCCTCCTCAGAGCATAATTTGCACAGCTTGGGGATGACACTGCTCCAAACAGATGTACCTTCATTCGATATTCCACCAGAGGGCGCGTGATGTCACCCTGAGGCCACCACAGAAAGCGCAGAAAGTCAATGTCCTTTTTTGTGACTTGGACCTGGTGAAAATGGCCTGTATGTCAGCCATCAGTGCAATGGGTTCCTGCCGAAACCTAATAAGGACACCAATGAGGGAGTTTGTGAAATCTGGACCTTGTAGAAGTTGGCAGTTGAGTGACGTCCCCTTGTATACAGCTCCGCAGTCAAACACAACTCTTAATTTTCCCCTCTACCTCGTGGCTCCCCGTCGGGGAATCGAACCCCGGTCTCCCGCGTGACAGGCGGGGATACTCACCTCTATACTAACGAGGATTCATGCACTTTGTGGATACATGGTTTTTACTGTTGTAAGTGCTAGTTTGTCAACTTTCGACCTTTTGTCTCAAACAAACAAACAAACTCACTGATGCACCCATTCTGTGGGTTTAGGTCTACGCAGGCAGGAAGAACTTCATTGTCCACTTGTTACATTCATTTTGCTTTGCTTTTAATTCAAATAAAGTGCATAGTACAAATGTCTTCCATGTTACTGGTAAAAACCATGTATCCACAAAGTGCATGAATTTCCCCACACAGGCTGTCCATAATTAAGCCCTAGACCTGGAGGCGTGCCCGTCTATGCCCAACCCACTAACCCAATTAACCAATTAGCTTCAGCATATTCTTGGCTAAATAATAACAGAAATAATAATCAAAAAACACAGTGAATTGGCTTCTACAATAATAATCATGGATTTTATAATAACGCACTTTTCATTCGTTAGAATCTCAAAGTGCTACAGTGAGCAAACCTAAGAAGCATTACACCATTAAAACCATCTAAGAAAAGGGAACACATCAATTTAAAACAAGAGGGCATGCTATAAAAACGCTTTGTTAAAATGAGTCAACCGACTGTGGTGCTCTCAGGTGGGCGGGGAGGGCGTTCCACAGTTTGTGGGCGGCCAAACGGAAGGCCTGGTCACCCATGGTGCGCAGGTAGGTCTTGACGGGTTTGAGGCGGTTTGTGTTTGAGGAGTGGAGGGAGCGAGTGGAGGGTGACAAGTTCCTTGAGGTAGGAGGGAGCGTTGCCGTGGATGCACTGGTGGGTTAGCAGGGAGATCTTGTATTCTGTGCGAAATGATACAGGGAGCCAGTGGAGTGAGTGGAGGATGGGTGTGATGAGCTCGTATTTGCGCACTCATCATGATCCTAGCAGCGCTGTTCTGGATGTATTGGAGCCTTTGAAGGCTCTTGCTAGGGATCCTGATTAGAAGTGCGTTGCAGTAGTCCAGCCTGGAGGCGTGGACTAGCTTTTCGGCATCAGGTAGAGTGAGGGTGGGACAGAGTTTGGCAATTTTCTTGAGATGAAAAAATTATGTTTTGCAGAGGTGTTTGATGTGGGCCTCTTGGTTGAGGTGGGGGTCCATTTTAACACCCAGGTTTGTGACGACAGATGAAAGTGGGATGTCCTGGCCAGAGAAAGTGATGCTTGTTATGGGGGATGATTGAACTTGGTGTGGGGTGCCAATAAGAATGGCTTCTGTTTTGAGTCTTTATTAATATTCACTTATATTGTTGATAGGGTGTACATATACAAGATTCATTCTTAAATCCATTGTCAAAGCCTGTACATATATTTATGATAGTCTAGTCTGTACATGTATTGAATCATATATTCACTTTTGATGGACTGTATTCTTAACTCTACACAAGTTAATTCAGTCATTCAAAGACCCATTGCATATATCTTGCGTCAAAGTAAGCCTTGCAGACTGCCGAGCCATGAGTTCCTTGATGTACAAGTACACCTAGACATGAAGCTAGTACAGTATGTTGCAGGGACTTACCCCAATCCAACCCTTGATGTTGAGTGCCAAGCAGGGAGGCACTGGGTCACTGGGAGGCACTGGGTCTTTGGTATGACCTCCCAGTATCAGGGCGGACACTCTAACCATAGTGTTTATGAATGTCCTTGTGGGAAAAGGACGATGTGTGAATGTGTTATTCCCACCAAACGGCACAGTCTTGAATCCACAAAGAAACATGACCGGTGAATTAACTCTCATGGCCTTTCTGACTGAGTGACTGTATATTCTCTCCTCACTTGTGTTCCTCTCCCCAGTATGAATACAAAGTTGTTCAAGAAAAGACCCATCAGGACTGAGCACGGAACTCCTTACCTCCATCAAACCTCTGCTCAGAATATGACATTTTTTCTCTCTCTTCGGGCTGACGAGAAGCCCTTGAAGAGGAAGGACATCAGTATGCAGCATTGATTGGGATTGGTCGACCCTGGCGGGGGCGGAGTATTCAAGCACAGCCGATGAATAATGGGCTCCACAGATTTGCTGCTTGACGCCTTCGTCGTCAGACAAGACAGTATTTTTTTTATTTTTTATTGGCTCTTATTAGCCCATCCAGGGCTTGGGGACACGGCCCACAACATTATGAACATTCGTATGCTGCTGAACTGTTGAGGCGAATAATGTGTGTGGCCAGCATCTTTTTATTTTTTTTGTATGTCCTTTGGTGTGGTTTATTCACATCGTCTTGTGATTGCAACTCAGCTGGAAGGCAGTTATAGCAGCAGGGCATCTGTCACCGCTCACATCAACCCACGTGGTTTTTAAACATTTTGGCTCCGTTGTGCCAAAATAACAATCACACAGGATACATTTTAAATTCTTTCCATCGTGTCTCATTCTCTACACATCCTTCACCTATGGCTTTAGATAAATCTGCTGAGCGGCAACCATAACTGTGGTGTCAAGCGGTGATCATGAGAGCTGATTTGACACCGCAATTATGATTTCGCCGAGGATAGCACTCTGCGGATTTGTGTATAGAGAATGCATAGCAAAGTTGTCATGTGTGTGTATATATACATACACACGATACATACATAAACGCACACTATACAGTGAGTATCTATATATCTCCTCCATGCTTTTGGTACGTATACCGTAATATACACTCAAGTAGTATATCATTTCTTTGACATGGTATAATGTGTATTTTATGTACAGTATGTCTGTTCTGGTTGTTAGGATGTTGGGGGCAATGTTGCATTTCCTCGTGCCATTCCAGCATTTACATTTGGGCTACAAGATATACTGATGATGAAAAATGTATAACAAAGATGTTGATTATTGTATTGAAGATTGCGATCAAGATTGCGAAGAGCATTCTGATAATTGAGAATTCTGAAAAGAAAAGATGAAGTGCTAATGTTTGGATTGGTTGGTTTGAATGGAATGAGAGTGTTCTCCAATGTGCACAATTTATTTGTACACCACGGATTCTGCACAGCACCAGCAATAAGATGTGGCGCTCTGCCTTCAACTTCTCATGAAAAACTGCAGCCTCCTGCACTTTGGAAATTGCAGAACACAGTATTGAGATTTTAATTCTTCAACTCTGCAGCCCTAATTCATGTTCCAGTGGTTGTTTCTGCCAGCCTTAACCAGCACTTATAGTACCATTGTTTCCTATATGAATGAGTGAACAGTTTGTTTTGATTATGTAAGACTAAGGGATTTGCTTGAAAGTGTATTCTGTTGAATTTACGCTGGAAGAACAAATGACAAACTTTTATTTTTTTAAACAACCAGATTAAATGCTGTTGTGACATAAAGAGAACGTCAGTTCGGTTTATGCAACTGATGCACTATAAGTGACGTTGTCGTCTTAGATGGACATGGTGTCAGCTTGGGCTGATTTTGTTCATTCTTTTAACCCAAGGCCTGGGGTGGATTCTGCCAATGCTTTTCATTGGGAACGGTGCATTTGTTATTTGTGGATTTCTACAAACAACGCTCGGTTTCCATTGAATAGCATTGAAAATCAGAATCTGCTATCACAGCAGGTAGAATTAAACTTTGGTTTGACTGTGGCTGCAGCCTCAATCAGTTTTCAGAAAAACTTATGTCGCTATTGGTTGTGCTCAAACTTTTTAAAGTCAAGGTCCCCCCAAATGATATATATTTGGCCACAGTAGGGACTCCCAGAAGCAAAGTTTTTAGTTAAAAATGTTTGCTTTAAAAATGATATACACACACCCTTACACAATTAAAACAAATGACAGATCTACAAGCTCATAGTGTGGCACGAAGTGAATTTGTGTATCTGTTTTGTTGAAAAAGCGTACACGCACACATTCTAATCTATGCATATTCCAGATAACCCCTTATAAGACCCCTTTTTGACATGCATTTTCATTATATATGTTAATTGATATATTACATATTGAAGAGCCGATTCCTAAATTTCATATACAGTGTTGGTGTTATTTGTGCTTGTCTTGTTTATGTACTGAGACAAGTAAAGCAGTAATTGTTGATATTACTTGACATTGAAGACATGAAACTGAAGCCCCTATATTATTTTGGTATTCCTTTAAAGAAAATGGAAGTGAAAAATAGGCACCACTTCCTGTTTTACAAGAGAGAATGTTTTTTGATGCACCATAAAGGGAACCTGTGTTTTATGTAATTCAACTACGTGTGATTTGAATGTTACAATCTGAAAACATCCAAAGCAGTGTTTTTTTGATGAAAATGAACTTTATTTCAGATGAAACCGGGAGAAATACTGCTACAGTTGGCTAAGATGTCTCATATCAGCACTTTGATTTCCATCAACGTGTGTGTGTGTGTGTGTGTGTGTGTGTGTGTGTGAAATATAGGACTATCAATCCACTCTCAAAATGCAACCCTGGCATGAAACATGTGCAATCTCTTTTGGGTTTTAATAAACAAACAAACATGCCTTTTGGTAACCCTCTTTCTCTTGTCTTTTTTATCACCTACGTTTTTTCTTTAAATGGTAAACTTAACTAATTAAAGTTTTAGTTTTTTTTTTCAGTCAACATATATAGCCTAGGCATATCATATTGAAGTCACTAACCGAAACCGTAAGCTGAACTAAAAACAAATTCAATTTCTCATCAGTTTGGTTTTATTAGATGAATGTGTGCAAACACCTGTTTTCACTCTGCATCATTTGTAACGTCACTGTTTCTCAACGTCTGTTTCCGCCCCAGAATCATCAGAAGACCGTGGTTCTGCTCTAATAACCACTGAGGATTTTGCAGTGTAGATTGGGATCCAGGGGGGCAGTCAGACAGATTTTTTGTGAAGCCACTAAGGAAATGAAAGTTCATATAATGGCCCCAAACCCATAGCCCCAAAGAAGTCCATGTATTTGGGATTTGGGCCCAACTTCACCTAGACTGTATTACCTTAATAAACATGGTCATGAATACTTTCCGCTTCCAGTCACTAGTTTAAAGTCTCATTTCTAATGTCATAATATTCTTTTTGGAAAATGATGGCCCCATTTATAAAATAAATTACCATAAAGTCGCGCATGTTCTGAGGGGCGTGGCTACCGTTACAGTTCATGAACGGGATTCCCCACCCACTCGAGTCAAAATAAAAACCAACGAAGAAGAAGGGGGGAAGTCCCGCCTCGTTGTCTGGGCCAGCCTACTCTATGGGGCCAGCCAATGGCCAAACTGGGCTCAAAAGATGGCGACTTACAGTGCAAGGGATTTCAGGCTTCATTGGGATAGAAGGAAGCAGGGTCTGTGAAATGCATTTAAAAAATAATAATAATAACGCGGGGTCCTTGAAAAGGATTGAGGTGAGGATCTCTGCCCTATAATTAGCTTAATTGATAGTGAGGACGCCGCGTCTCTCAATTGGAAACATCTGCAAACATTGTAGCAAAACAACTACAACATTGTTAGCTTGTAGGCCTACATTATGTTCTCCAGGCGTTCTGGGGCAGAAAGAAGACAAAGAAAAGGACGAGGAACTAAACAAAAAACTATAGTGCTATTATTAATTAATTTAGTTATGGAAACAATAATGCTGCTTAAGTTACAACCGGACAGGTGAGCATGAGTCAGTCATGTATTTTTACATAGGCTACCATAGCCCTAGCCATGATTCATGACTCTCGTATTTTTTACAGTCTATGGTTTCATTGCTACCGTAGCCCCAATTTCGGAATCACTGTCTCAGGGAAATGGACATAACAAGCAGAGAAAGGTTTGATCAAGACTGTGTTGTGTTGTGGTTTAATTTATTACTTTCTCAGGGTCCCTTTTGATCAGCACACCACAGGAGGAGGAGGAGGAGGAGGAGGAGGAGGATGATGATGATGATGATGTAGAACTTGGGGGTGAGCAATATTATGAATGATTCTGAACCATAGTAAACAAATCTGGCCATTGCATAGGCTACTTAAGACTACTTAATTCTGTATGAAGGTCTTTGGTAGCCTATATAAAAGTACTGGACATGACATCCATACAAAACCTATATAGAGCTTACCCTTTTTTAAGCAGGAAGACGTCGACCTAGATTATTTGTTTTGAGTTGGCAAATGAAAATGTACTTTTGGTTAGTTTAATAACATGAAAACGTTTATACAAGTTCATGCTTAGATAAGCTTTAACATTGGAAAACATAAGGATGGGGCAGCGGTGGCCGAACGGTTTGCGGAGCGGTCTTGATACCGGAAGGTTGCTAGTTCGTATCCCCGGACCGGCACGTTAAAATTTCCACCGCTGAAGTGCCCTTGAGCAAGGTATTGAACCCCTACCATGACATGTTATATGAGCAGGACCTGGCTGTAAACAAGTTATTGAGCCTAGTCCAGTTACCCTGGGTAAACATGGTAACTTTGCTTTGATTTGCGCATTGAAATATAGTCTTTTGAGTAGCCTACATCTAAACTGTGGGGCAAATGATTTAAAATACAATGATGTGTGTGAGGCGTTGGCCTGTAGCCTTCCTCAACCTTATCTGTTACTCTGATTGTATCAAAAACACAAGGCGTTGTAATCATTGCTTACAATTTGTAAGCACATGTTCAAAGAACCAAACAGTTTCATGTGGCATGATAAGCAACACAAGAGATGATGTTTTGACTAAAAGTTATTTTGAAATGATTTGAGTTAATTTGATAGTATAAACATTGTTTAAACCACCAGCCAATTAAGTGGAGGTATATTTGGCAGAAACTGCAACGCCATTGCAAAATTGCTCACATCAACTGGTACTGTGCTGTGTGCTAATGTGGATTAATGTGTCCTGTCTTGTACTGGCTTGCACAGACACGGACTCTTATAGACAAAAGTAATTAAGATGAATAATCGTGACTTAAAGACCCTTTGTTTGCATTATTGCTAAATTCCAGGATAAGGACACAGTTTCTTCTTTGGTTTACATGACTGTATGAGGCAATTTGCTGTGCGAAATGTTATTGTTCAAGGCTAACTAGCTAGTAAAACAATAGGCGTGATGTGTCATAGCAGTAAGTGCTGCTCGGAAGAGCTAAACTCCCCACTGCTAATGAATTCATTAATCTCTCTATTTATTCCTGACAAGCAATTATCTCCCCTTGCAGAATGAGGGTCAGGAGGCAAGGTTGAGAGCTCTCCGATATGCAGAGAGGGAAACATTCAAAGGTAAGCCGATTGCCTTTATCTGCTGTCCTCCCTACATCATCTCCAGAAGTTATGGTTCGACTTTGCTATTTTGATCTGAAAAGGTTTCCATTCTTTGCCAGTTCCAGTTCTCCTATAGCCTAACTAACATACAGGGATATAGCGCTGCTGCTAATGTGTCTTCAGACACTTTCTGATCCGGTTGGACTAGGGAGCGGAAATAACTTATGCCATGTTAGTCACTGGTTTGTAGCGATCAGGCCGGAACCAGAATTACCCAAAAGAATTCCCTGCAATCATAATGTTAGGGTCTACCCAATAAAATCCTTGATGCAGCGTAGTTTAGCTTATAGGAATAGTTTGTTTTGGTATATTCATCTTCTATTTGTAGCCTACTCGTAGCATATGGCAAGACTAATCTAGTAGTTATACTCGATTCAGCATTTAAATGGGGATTGGGGTAACCAAAACAAAGCAGTGCCGAAAAAACTGAAACTTTCAACTGGAACCACCATGTTTTATTTTCTTTTTCATATCCGTGACCTAGACCGGATCACACGGTCCAGTTTTGAACGAATACCAGTCTTTCCAACGAGGTCGAGGGTCTGGTGATGCGAGGTTACTCTTTGACAGACTTTGACAGCTATCCTTTGTCAGAAGGGTTCCAACTAGATGTGCAATGGATATAATTTAGACAAACAGCAGCCAATGAATAATTGAATAAATAATAGAGGAGGAACCAGATGTGCGGGCCTGTGCACTTGTGTGGAATGAAGCTATAACAACTTAAGATCTGAACGCAAGATGGTTTCCTCTGCAACAGCTATAACAAATAAAACAACAGTAAAGCAGGAATGAATCATGGGAGATCAAACTGATCAAGATGCTTGTGTAGATGCAGAAGACCTGAGCTCTTCACATACCCTTGTCAAAACGGGGCTAGTAGAGCTTTCCCTGCATTGTTGGCTATTACAGTATCCAAAATCTGCGGTCGAGTTCGACCTTGTGCTCTCTCTCTCTCACTCTCTCACACACACACACACACACACACACACACACACACACACACACACACACACACACACACACACACTGCAGGGAACGAACGAGTCAGTAAAACCAGGGGTGGGTATAATCGCAGAAGACAGGCTTGTAGCGTTGTCGTGTAGAAATGAAATGGGTGCTAGTATCTCAGAGCCCCTCGCCACAGCCCCCATCTCCCCAGTAACATCTCTGAGGGATGACCATCCAAACTGGAATAAAACCCTGTTAAACGGTGTCACAACATGAATCACCGCCCCGGGAGACATCCATCACTGCTTTAAAAGGTGACCACAAATGATCTGTGAACCACTGGATATTGATTACTGGTGCGCTGCAGGTGTCAGGTTTAATGTTGCCGCGGCGCGATCGTGTCGCCTGCTGACAGCCGCTGCCCTAACTCTCCTCTGATAGATTTTAATGGTGAAATATTGATTTCTCTCTGGCCAAGGTCTGCCAAGCGAGGACCAGATCATTTGTTGGGGTAATGCAGGACACTCCGCTGCCCCCGGTCCCAATCAATCATTTTGACAGGGAGGTGCACCGATGAAGAAAAAGACCAAAGAAGGGGAAAAAAATCAGACCTGATGAAAGCTACACCCGATACATCCACAATCAGAACAGAGAGAGAGAGAGAGAGAAAGGTGGGGGGGGGGGGGGAGAGACGGAGAGAGAGAGAGCAGGGTGGAAGAGAGAAGTGTGTGTGGGGGGAGGGGGGGGGGGAGAGACGGAGAGAGAGAGAGAGAGAGATGGGGTGGGGGGGGATGAAAAGGGGGAAAGCGAGATGGAGAGGGGGATGACGAGGGAAAGAGATAGAGTTGGAGAGAGTGGGGGGGAGAAAGAGGTTACTGCAGATATCTCCAGCGCCAGGCTCCTGTGGTTAATATGAATACTAACGATGTGTTTATTGAGTAGGAATGCTCAGCAAATCACAGCTGACGGCCTAACCAGTCGGAGTGCCTTGAGCACGGAATGAGGATCTCGGAGAGAGGGTCTATATTTTATTTAAGCGCCTCTACTCTCTAGGCTAGGAGGTGGGGGTGTCGAGAGAGGGTTGTGTGGGGGAGTTCAGGTAATGTGTTGTGTTACAACTCAGTGGTTGTTCTCCCCAGCCGGAGCGATAACACACTGGCTAATGGGAAGCCATCAATCACAATCAGGCCCCCGCTATTCCACCTCTCTCCTCTCTCAAGCTCTATAAGAGGCTGCTGGAATCGCGGCGCAATAATGGAGTTTTGTGGCTTAGCAGCAGCAGAGCCATAGTGAGCAGTGCCACATCCGAGGAGTCATATTTTTCAGCCAGAGCGGTAGATAGCTTTGCCGTGTCAGCATGTCTTTTAATAAGAGGGGCACCGAAACGACCACGGGAGGCGGGATGAGGCCTTGGGCTGCTGAAGGAGAAGAGAATTAAAAGCTAGCTCAGTCTCAGGTGGGCTGCGCGTACCAGGCGTCTGGTGCCAGAAGCGGCTAATTGGTTTTTCATTACTCTGTTCAGACTGCTGCTCTACAGACTGAGCACGGCCTACAGGAGACAAAAAGACTAACTAGGAAGAATGGAGGGACGGACTGGCGCTTGGCTAGACAGACTGGTAGATGGGCGGATGAGCACATGCATGCATGAGTGAACGAATGGATGGATGAACAAATGAGACCATTGGCATAGTTTGTAGCAAAAGCACTTTCTTTATACAGTACACCCGATTAGCCAGTTTGTCTGTTAGCATAATGTCAATGACTGCAGGGATGATAGTCACCTGTTCAGCATCTGCTGAACCCACTGCGTGTGTCTGCATTTCATCATGTATTGTGGCCTATTTATACGGAGACTAGAATGGAAATATTATTGTGTAGTGTGTGCAGCGTTTGCGCTTGACTTCACTGTAATAGAACTGCAAACCAACAAGATGTCATTGAAATAGCCCACTTTATCCAACCTGGGATAACTATTTGGGGCATGCAATAGGTGAAAATTGTAAAAATCGTTATTCATTGTACTTGTCTTAAGTGGTTAAAGCTGGTTTAGTGTGCGGCCACAGTTTGTATCTATTCTAAAGCAGTGGTTGCCAAACCTTTTAGGCCGTGACCCAAAAGAGAAAGATGTGAAACTAGCAGATTTACAAGTACACAACACGTCGCTCCGTGTCGCATTGTGAGCTTGTAGATTGGCTATTTTCACAACTACTTCAACTATTTTCATATTTATGGAATTTCTTACATTCTTCTTTTATTTCTTCATGAAATTGCTGAAATAAATCATTGCATATGTTTTTTTGAGAGAATGTTATTTGAAAATGTTTTGAAAAAAATAATAATTCAAATCAAAATGTAGAAAACAAAAAATAAAGGGACCCCCATAAAAATTTGCCCAGTGTTTAGGAACCAGTGCTCTATAAAAAGGACTGCTTGACATCCATGAAATAATAGTAGCACTCAGTGGCCAGCAGGGGGCACACAACACTACATGTCTCAACCCACTCTCACTATCTGTCAGTTGGCTCTACTGTCAACAAACTGAACTTAACAAAGTTGTTTTGGCCATAGAGATATAGAAGAGGGAACGGTTTGAGAGGATTTTTTTTTCCTACATGGTTTTAGACTCCAGACAATTTTATTCACTGTCTCTGGGTACATGGTTATTTTGTATTTTCAGTTTACTGCACCTAATTTGTAGCTTTCTTTGGCATATTGTAGCATCATAATTACTTTTTTAGTGGTGTATACAGTATTTTAATAATTGGTTGTAATTAATAACTGGCTCTTTATGTTGTAATCTTAGATATTCTTTCACAGCTGCTACTTTGTGTGTGTGTGTGTGTGTGTGTGTGTGTGTGTGTGTGTGTGCACATACAGTTGAGTAGAGAGGCTAAGACGCACATCCACAGACTCACTCCCATAGACAGTGTCCCAGGAGGGATCAAGCAGAGGTTAAAGACTTGTAACCATACTAATGGCTGACTTCCGCCTTGTATTGTCTCGTCGCCTTCAAGCTGTCTGAGGGGGAACATGTATGTCAATCAAAAGGGTCTTCTCCATGTGGCACCCCATTCCCATGGCAACTCGCTAGTATCCGAGCAAATGCGGGGAGACAGGGGCCCCTGACCCATGCATCCCCCTTTGGGTGGAAACACACCAGGGGCCGCTCAAAGGTGTTCACCCGCCACAACGGTTTAACATGCATCTATTCACAATGTTGAGAACAGAGAGAAACGTGTGTATGTTTTCTTTTACACTCTGCATCACTTGTACCGTGTTATGGCATCGTAACAGTGGGTCATCGGTTGAATCATAGCAATTTTCGGGTATCCATTTTAATCAGTGGACGTCCTACACAGGATTTTGTGATCGGTTTCTTCGCGACGGATAACTAGCAGCGTTGTGTCTTCAGAAGCGGACACTGCTGAGAGAATCACACATCAAAGTGAGCACTTTGTGTGAGGCGAACAATGGTCCAGTCACACATGAGGGGTTGTGTTTTGTGGGGAATGTTCAAGTTCCCTGAATCTCCATAGACACACAGCCAGTGGGGTTCCTAACGGGCAAGGCCACGTCTGCAAAAGACAGGTCAAGACCAATGTTAACAGTCTAGAAGAAGGGGTTGAGTGTCACTCCAAACGTGTGTGTGAGCGAATGGATGGAGGGATGAATGTAAGTCACGATGGAGGGATGAATGTAAGTCACAATATTGTGAAAAAAGCACGTGTGATGTGAGGGACGCCTGGTAATGTTTGTTTTCAAGTGCACTAGTCTAAACAAACATTAAAGTCCATATAGACTTGGCTGCCACTCCAATCCCATCTCACAGAAATACGGCAAAATAGCACGGAATTTCAATTCCGTACATACACGCCTAGAAAACCCTGTACACAATCTGTACATATTACACGACTACTGTTTTGACCGCGGCGGAGGCGTTGGCTTTCACTAGTACGGAAGTGCTGCCTATTTCACCATGGCTGGGTGAGTTCGGGTTTGACATTATTTACTATTCTGTCCATATCGGGTTACAACTCGGATGGAGCTAATTCGGCTCTACCGAACTTTGCAACACTCGACACCGCAACTCGCGGCCCTTTAGAGCCTCTCGATAGTGTCAAGTTTGGTAGAGATGCAATTCCGTGCTATTTCACCGTGTTTGGGTGAGACTGGTAGTGGGTAGCCCACTCTGTTAAAAGTGCTCTAAACAAACAGCGCCCAGAAAAAAAAGTGAATAATGTGTTCATATAGTAAACCTCTGTGTTCAACTAACAAAAAAATACCTAGTCATTTGGATCCATGTTTTTTCTCTAGTTAAATGACCACTGATGATTTCATGGTGTACTTGCAGACCTCGTCAGTTTTCTCTAATAAAGCCATGTTGCACGAGAACTCTCCAGAATCTCTCCAGTAAAAGCAGCAATCCAAACATTTGCCATCGCCTGCACATTGACAACTGTAGCATATAATCACAATGCACAAACCCCCCACGGCAAACCACAACCACCTGGAAGGAGCGAATGAGACCGTTGCTTTCTTTTAAACAATTCCCAAAATGCATCAGGAGGAGCAGTGGAGGGTCTTCTATCAAGAGACTCATCATCGGAGCCATGAAAAATACTCCTCGGCGGAGTTGGGACCGCCGGAGCACAAAGGCGGAGGCTGTGCTGTTTTCTGGCAAGGGAAAGTGAGTTTGTGTCTAATCACATATGGCATTGTCATCACGCAGTGATTTCCTGCCCTGACACAGACTCCTCAGCCGTTCGGTCATGGGGGTCAGACCGAATTTTCTCACAGAAGGCCCGTAGATTCAAAAGCACTGTCACGGTCCCCTCGGTGATTACACTTGTCCCCCGAGGAAGGTACAAAGCTAAAATTCGACTGAGGATAAAAGCTCGACGTGGCAAGGATGAGCATTGGGAGCACATGTACTGTAGGCGTTCTTTTTATTTTTTTATCGAAATGTCGACTTTTCTTTGGAGAATCGTATATATATATATACACACACACAGACACACGCACACACGTACGTACACACACACGTACACGCAGATACACACGCGTGCACACACACACACACACACACACACACACACACACACAGATACACACGCACGCACACACACACACACACACACACACACACACACACACACACACACACACACACAACGTTTACTGTATGTATCAAAGGCAGAAAGTGGGATTCTCTTGTGGTTTTCCGAGTCAGTAGACAGCATCGCTGTGTTTTTCTTGATGTTTTGTTCTTTGGTAGTGTGTCCTCAAGATGCACGCCACTGTGGATGTAGTTCTGCACCTGATCTGACATCCTCATTCCCCATTAGTGCAAATCGTACAGCAATCTCAGCAATGTCTGTTGCTTGCTGTTATCAGGAAGGCAGCGTTCCCCAAATCTTTGAGGAGGCCCAAGTTCACATAAAGATGTCCTCAGTGGAGATCATATACTGTAGTAGAAGAGCATGTCAGCTGCTTACAAAACGCTGCAGTGTTTTTGAACGGAGTTACAAAATACAAGCAATTGAGAATAGCTTATCAATGGATTATAAACATTTACTTAATTTCATACCCGAGGGTCAGTGCCCCCTCATTAACCATCCATGACGACGTTGTTCAAAATGGCATACAACATACAGCACCGTTGTGAGCTTGTAAATCTGCTCAGTTAAATTGAATTTGAGAAAATGTTTGAACTTCCCTATGATGACATGTCAGTGGTATTGGTGTGATATAGATTTACATCATAATGAAACCAACTGATAACGGTGTTTGAATATTGCCTTTTGTCCAGCTAACCACACCTGGGTTGGGTGTTGGAACATGTGCAGTAGGTTAGGGTCACTTTGGATACTCTGTATACTGTAGGTACAAAATGTCTGCTACAAATTCAAAGACAGACCCAGAGCGGTGTTCCCTTTAATGGTCACATCTCTGGGTTATAGCACTGATAGCCAAGCAACTTCATCGCATAAAGTACAGTCCCATGTGTGTATACTTGGATGGCTGACATGGACTGTGTAACATCTGGTGTCAATGTGAACTGGAGACCCCAAAACCCAGTTTGTTAAACTGCAACCTCTGTCAGACTTCACTCCCTGTTTTCCCAGTTGCTTTCCTCTTTGGTGGGGTCTAGTCTATACGCGCACTCTCACAGTCCTATCCTGTTAGCTTGTATGCTGACAGACATGCTAAATCACCCACGCCATTAGTTATGCTCGCTGACCAAACGGATGACATGCTAGGGTCCTAATCCCGGGTTTGAATTGCTGTGTGCTCTGTGACTAAATGCTTTTGGTCAAACACAAATCATCAGTGTGTAATCCACTTAGCTGTGTGTGTGTGTGTGTGTGTGTGTGTGTGTGTGTGTGTGTGTGTGTGTGTGTGTGTGTGTGTGTGTGTGTGTGTGTGTGTGTGTGTGTGTGTGTGTGTGTGTGTGTGTGTGTGGAAACACTGTGTGTGTGGTCCAACATAGCATACTGCATGTAGCATAGCAGCTCATTTGGCTGTAGTTCCTTCAGGGGTGCTCACTTAAGTGAGTGGCCATTGTTGTATAGGTTAGCTAAAGCAAAAATGAGAGATAATTAACGTTTGTCCTTACATACATACAAATAGATTTTTAAAATAATTTGCTGCAATTACTTAATAGTCTACTATGGGAAACATCCACAGAATAATCCAGATTCTCTTTCTTTGGCTTGATACCACTAAATGATTGCATTTTGTTAATTAGCAGTGTGGTTGGCGTACTTTGTATCCACATTATTGAAACCATGCATTTTCCATTTATGCATGGTTTCAATAGATTCCTAGATAATTAAATCCACTTAAGAGAGCCATTCACTAAAAAGGCAAATTAGCAGTAATTACACTTGATATGTAACCTACTGTATTGACATGTAAATTTCAACGACAACTTCCAAAGCACATTCTTTCAATGCTGAACCGACAAACAAACGATACATGTGGTATGCACACAGAGCGAGTATACACCGTACGTGTGCATGTTCACGTCCTTTGGTGCTGCCACCTGGCGCAATGTGACCAGCTTCCTTGAATATCAAGGTATTCAGGAGCACTTAAAAGGTTTAACACAGTGCTTAATCCCCTCTACAAGTCTCCAGAAAAACCAATTTAGCTACAATAAAGGAGCTGCCTCTCCCTCGCTTTCCCCGGCTCCCTTCACCGTGCTTCCCCTTACGCCTGATGATGGAGATTAGGGTTATTAAGAGGGGCTTATTGTCTGTGGTGTCATGGATACCCAGTGATTACACACTCTGTGGCTGTTCCTGCTCCGTTCGCCCTCAAACCTCGCGGGATCCGCTGCCTCTAAAGTCAAATCAATTATTCCCCCCCCCCCCCCCCCCCCCACACACACACACTTTCATTTATTTATTTATTTCCCTCCCTGCCTACATTCACCTCCTGATAGTGTTTCCAGAGAGCCTATAAGGCTGTATCGTCAACAACCGGTGGATCGTTTGTACAAAGCCAGAGGAATTATTTGAAAAGGAGGTTTTGAATTTGATTACGATGGGTGGATTTGTTAGGTGGGTCGGCGTATTTCAAGGATAGAAATGTTCCTTTCTTGCTATTATGTTGTTCATATCCAGCTTTTCGGACTTTGGAGCTCGAGTATATGTGGTGTTGTAGTTAAAGCATTGTTGAAATCAAGGCATATTCGGGACGGTACATGAGTTTTGGTGTAACTTTCAATAGAATATTTAAAAAGTAAATTAAAACTAGGATTAAAGGAGTAAGGCTAAAATCTGTTTAATATCCCACCTGACCAAAATATCAAGATAATGATAACTGAACCACCTTCCATCGTGTGTTCCTATTCTGCGCACGTTATTTTGGTGAAAATGTTTCAAATTGTTGTTCAAAAAGTATAGGGTTTAGGTGGTTAATTAAATTATCCATGTTTCATTGTATCATGTTGTAAACCTGTGAAATCCAACAGGGAAAAATAAACCCCACTCATAATGATCCACTTCCTGAATTGAAAGTGATTTGACCCCTGACCCCGTTGTAACCACCCTGGTTATGAGACAATGATTTGTGTTAGGGGCAGGAACCCCCTGCTGCTGCTGTGTATTCACGGTCTGGGCCTTTAAACCCCCCAGGGGGAGACTGTGGGTCCTCTCAGGAGGCACACACCTGCTCACACTGGTGGAAAAAGTACTCAATTGTTTTGCTTAAGTAAAAGTATCATTATACTGTAATGTAGAACTACTACTTACAATTTAGTGAAAGTTGAATTCAAAATTTACCTGAGTGAAAGTACAAAAGTATTGGCATCAAAATGTACATACTCATTGTGCAGCATGTCCCATTTCAAGTTTTCAAATGTTTTGAAAATAACCGATCTACAAGCTCACAATGTGTCGCATTGCGACACATTGTGAGCTTGTAGATCGGCTATTTTCAAATGGCTGAAAAGTATACTATACAGGGCTGAAGTGGGTAATGCATGTTTTGTAATAATAATCATAATCTAGTAACTAAACTAGTCAAATGTATTGGAGTAAAAGTACAATAT
Source organism: Protomyctophum bolini (assembly GCF_963924005.1). Classification (NCBI taxonomy): domain Eukaryota; kingdom Metazoa; phylum Chordata; class Actinopteri; order Myctophiformes; family Myctophidae; genus Protomyctophum; species Protomyctophum bolini. The sequence goes on along the minus strand of NC_137877.1, from coordinate 24,450,375 downwards.
TTGTATCCGAGATGTGGTGGAGTAGAAGTTAAAAATGCTGTAAATTGGAAATACTCAGTTAAAGTACAAATCCCTCAAAATTGTACTTAAGTACAGTACTCAAGTATTTAGTTACTTTCCACCACCGGGGTCAGGAGAGGTTTAAGTGTTCTCTCCTCACGGTGGCACTTGACCCCCGGCCCGACTGCTCGCTTCCCTTGAAGCCCTGCTTCACTGCTGATGTCATCCACTCCTGAGCCCCTGTGAGGATTTGCGAGGATGGCTGAGGACTTTGCAACGGGCAGTAAAACATTGAGCTCACAGCTGAGCAGCACAGTGGTGGTGGTGATGGCTGCAGGGAGGGGTCTGAATGCTTTGATAACTCCCCCATGGATTAAAGTTCTCAGTTGCCACGACTGATTTCAGTCATTTGGATTCTGGAGCATTTCTTCTATTTAAGCATAAGCAAATAAGCCAAAGTAGCCTATTCTACAAGGCTCCTTTGAATTATTTTAAGATGAGAGCATTTCAAGTGGTCAAACTAGCATTATGTGCATAAAGCATCTTCCATAAAACTGTCTCAGATATTTCATATAAAAGCAAAGGTTAAAGAAGTCTGTGATTTCTTCACCTGATTGGCAGTACGGTCTATGTAACGGCAGGAACAATATCACTAAAACATAATAATTTTATTTACATATTTCAGTCGTAAGATTTTATTTTGCTTGAATCCATGCTCCCCACTTTTAGCCCTCAAATGCAAGGATGCGTCAAATATAGGCACCTAGCTACCGTTTTGTGGCATGCGCTTAGGCGCCTGTTTTGCTATGGTGTCGCATACATGTGCCGGACGGTTTCCAAATGTCGTTTACACCGCCTCAAATCGGAGGTCTAATCCCCTTCAAAGCCGTTGCTTTGGGGCCCTGGCGCCAGGCCCGCTTCCACCCCCTGACCAGGTCCCAAAATCCTCCGTGTTCATTTAACCCTCAGGATTTTGCTGTGTACCACCCTGGCCCGTCAGCATATTTTTAAATATGACCAGAATGCACTTTCATCTTGAACTGTGACCTGCAAAAACAAAAGCAAACTTGGGTTGATATTGTGTGTGACAGAGAGAGAGAGAGAGAGAGAGAGAGAGAGAGAGAGAGAGAAGGAGGAGAGCATAGAAAAGATAGAGAGCTAAAGAGACACTGAGACAGAGAGGAAAGAGAGCACGTCAAATAAAGACAGAGAGGCAGAGAGGACAGTATTTGTTTAATTGAGCTTGTGCATAGACAGGTTATCTCCTGTCAATAACCCCCTGAACACAAAGGTGCTGGTTTGTATGTGAGACAGGGCCACGGGGGACGTGTGCGTGTGCGTGTGTGTGTGTCCAGACAAGGGAGAGGTCTGGAATGCAAGAGACCCTGGCCACTGACACACACACACACACACACACACACACAGTCACACAGTCACACACTCAGGAAGCCTCTTTAGCAGGTTAGTGGTGACATAATTAAAAAGATAAGCCTTATGAGCGTTCACTGAGATAAGGGTTTTTTAATGAGAGCGAGCAGAGAGATCAGCCAATGGGAAGAGAATAGGGGGGTTAGGGGGGCGGTCCCATGGGAAATAACCCCCCCGACCTGTCAATCATCTTGCTGGAGATAAGTGTTGGGATATGTAGCCGCCTGAAGCAGATCTATGAGGCCATGATCAGCAGCTAAATGTAGCTTGGATTCTCTTTATGGACATTTATAGGCCATTGTGGATGCAGTGACTGATACAAAGTCACATTGATGATATTGTACAAATAATAATAATAATAATATACAAATTCTTAGTAGGGATGTGAAATTAATCGGTCATCACATCGGTATCTGCCGATATTGGCTTTAAAATGCAATACAAATAAAAATATGCAAACATTATGGGAAAATAGCAGATTTGCATTTAAGTGGGGCGGCAGTGGATCAGGGGTAGAGTGACCAGATAGGAACCGCAAGGTTCCCAGTTCGAACCTGGGCCGTAGTGTCCTTGAGCAAGACTCTGAACCCCAAATTGCTCCCGATGTGCAATTTGGTGCCTTGCATGGTTTCCTCTGGCATCGGTGTGTTACTCTTAATGTGTGTGTGAATGGGTGAATGTAATGTACAATCTCTGTAAAGTGCCTTGGATAAAGACATTATATAAATGCACCATTTACCATTTAAGTGGTTAATATGCTGTACATAGCATGTTTTAGAATTCTAATCTGTATGTGCAAAGGCATATGGCATGGCTGTAAATGAGAACATGTAGTGACTAATTCTGATTTGATCATTATTGTATAAAATCAATGGTTGATTGTTTAAAAAGAATATTGCTATTTCTGTTGTTGGGAATAGAGGTTGTTCATATTGCTGCCAAATGCATAACATCTAATTCTGAAGAACAAAATTGATGCGATTGTACTGTACTGTATAGGTGTAACTTGGGTTGAATTGAATGATAGGCCCAATCAGTCTTCAATTTGTGTCAAAATCCTGACAGGATAAATTCTAACACCACATTTACAAAAAAATATGACACAGCAACTAAAAATGACAGACCATATTTCCATGTTGATTTGCACGCAATGTTAAAATGGTACAAACTATCCCATAATTAAGTGGAGATTTGTGGTTCTATGGCAGCTTGGGCCTGATTTGAATTATTACTTTTATGGCTGTTTGCAACATTCAGGCTTCATGGGAAATGGGACTTTCCGAAATTTCTCTCTTCGTGAATTTGTGGTAGTGAATAGAATAGATCATTATTGGCCAAAAATTGTCACTTATGAAACAAATCTCTGTATGGCTAAATGGGTTGAGCATGACACTTTAACTGCGAACATTATCGGGTCCACTCCCTAAAAAAAATGCATCTGTACTAGGACTTCAAGCATTATGGGGTCAGTCCACTCCACTGGAGGGCTGGATAAAAGCATCCAGCAAATGGCATGTTTTAAATAAAACGTTGGACTCTAACCGCATCTAGATGTTGCCTCTCTTGTCAGGTGTGTATACTCAGCACAGATTAATATAGTTAGTCCTCGTTGAGGCTAAAAACCCTGGTCACCAGCCGTCTTTAAGGGTCACTGACTGAACCACATTTTCCAGTGAGCCAACACAATTGTGGAGAACTGGGGCGGATGGGATGGGGGTGCTTTGGCCCAGAAAGATCCACCACCCCTGAGGCCCCCGTGCGGAGCTCTGTCGCTGCGATATACGTAACGGGCACGGCACTCACAGCTGCGTAAATAACAGATATATATTCGTGCAGCGAATAATTCCCTCCCCTTCAAAACGCACATGTGTAACAAGCGGTTCCAGTTGCAGATGTACGACTCTCTCTCTCTCCCACTCGGGTGTGTAAATGATCTGGGAGCATTGTCTCTCTCTCTCCCTCTGCCAGCCAACCTACCATGTGAGCCCTGCACGGGCGGGTGCCTCTTGATTGACAGTTCGCTCGACTCTGCGACACTCCGCTGCGCGTATATAGTTTAAATGTGAACAAATGCTTCTCTCTCTCTCTCTCTCTCTCTCTACCTCCTGCTCCCCTCCCCTCACTTCTTTCTTTTGACACCCCCGATTAGAAGGCAAACCGGCGTGGAGAGAGAATGCATCTCTAACAGGAGCAACGTGTGGTGCTGTGAGGTGGAAAGTGAGCTCTCTTGTTACGGGGGCCTGCAGCACAGGGTGTTTACATGAGCACCTGAGGAGGAACAGTGTGTACAGGCTGACAGCGCCGTGCTACTTCATTTCCAAGGGCCCCTGCAAGAAAAGAAATATGCCAAGAAGAACAGGCTGCCATGATATACCCCTGTGTATCCCCTGTGCTGCTGATGTACTGTACAGTAGCTATAGTACCTGTGCACAGTACCATGGAAGTGTTTTAGGCGAATTACACTGCAAATGTCTGACATTGGAGCATGACGGTTGATTTAGGAAAGCACCCGGAGAAAGATGTGTGAACTGTAATTGTTACATTGATGACGTCGTATTGAAGGAGAGGCACAGTTATCGTTGAAGGTGGATGGCTTTGAGCTGAAGGGCAGCGCAATGTATCATCTTGTCTTACCAAGTATGAGTATTTTTAGATTCCTATGGCTTCAGCCGGCTTTATTATGGATCTCAACCCTGACTAACGCTGGTGTCTGAACACACCTCCATATCTGTAACATCAAGATTCCAAAGTCATATAGAATGGGAATAGTTCCAGCCAGTTGGCTGTAATAAACCATTAATATACTGTAGCACCTTGCATGCACTGTGTCTTCTAGTGATAATGTGTAATATTAAGACGGGGTGGTGTCCACAGAGATTGCTGTTCTATTCATAGTAAACGCAGAACGTTATACATGGGAAAGCTATCTAATGGATGGAGGGGAGATCAAGGAAGATGCCACGTCTCAAATGCTGCATCCTTCACACCACGGTCACTGGTACTACACCCTTACAAACATAATGATGCACTGCAAGCCCTCTGTTCAATCTACCTACCACGTCCCTGTCTTATCCCTGTAGAAGAGATAGATACAGTATAAACAGATAAAATATAGGTTCATTCTTTTGAGGTTGCATGTGTATACGTTTGAAAAGGAACCATAAAGCCCACAACTAATACAATTTAAAAATAATAATTGATCTTCAAAATGTGCAGGATGTACAGTACAGTACAGTACAGTACAGTACAGGTTGTGTTATTTTAGGCAAATGAGGAAATAGCTGCATTTCTGTGTGAGCAAAAACCAAGCCAGGTTGTCTTCTGTCTTCTGCAGCCGCGTAATTAATCATTTTGTATGCAGTGGAGTCCTGTTTTTTTCATCTTCTCCTTCCCAATATACGGTGCGAAGAATGCATGCCTTACTGACGTAATGGAGACAATATCTAGCCAACACAACCGAGCTCCTGACAGATAATTAGCATTATTCATCAACCAAAACAACCCATGAAGATGTTGGAGAAGCCTTCATCCTATAATGAAAGATGAGTTCCTCTCTCAATCCACTTCATTCAAATGAGCAAGGCCCTAGAAGCACAGACATTAACGCGTTTACTTATCAGTTTCTCAGGCCATTGAAAAATGTAATTATTTTTGAGGGGCTATGTCCAGCTTTGATGGTGTGTGTAAACACAAACATTACATAAACACAAACATTGAAGACAAAAGTGAGGACGCAAATTGTAATTGCCCGGAATGAGATGATGATGATGTACGATGTTAAGACAAGAGTGCCCCTCACTTCACACGGGTGTGATTTTTCTTCTTTCTCCCACCTATAACACTTTGAATGTAGACTCAGCACAGCAGTATTACCGTGTTTGCAGGCCAACCGCTTGTGCTACTCTTTATTTCCTTTACTCATGTGCATATCACTGTCCCGGGCCTGCAAATGCGGCACAGTGTTGATTTTGACAAAAAAAATCATTTCGTTTTAGTCCCATTTTAGTCATGTGAAATGTGTTAGTTTTAGTCTAGTTTTAGTTGACTAAATATCACAAGATTTGCATAAAAATCGTTCGCTGTGAAAGAATAATATATTCAATTAGACAATTTTTCACAATTTTTCAAAAATAGTAGATCTAGAATCTCGTAGCCACGCTATGAGCTTGAAGTTCTGCTATTTTTCAATAGCTAAAGTTTCAAATAATGGTTAAAGTTGTTTAAAGCTAAGGCGACACAGATGCGTCCTCAGGTCTAAATGGGTTAATTAATAGATGAATTTCACTGAATTCCACCTTAACAACATGTACAAGATCTACAACTATATGCTTATACAGAATATACATGATGACACCACCTCAGCGCAAATTTGTGTTGTTTAATTTTTTTTTTAATAATTATAAATTACTAGTGAATTAATTAATTACTAGTTATTATATAGTTATTATATTATTACATTCCTGAAGAGTTTGATGTTTTGTTGTCAATATTTATGTTTTGCCTTATAAACCTGTGCAACAATATTGTAACCATTTAAAACTATAGCCCACTCCAGATTTCCCTGACTAGCTTCATAACATTTCAATAAGGCCATTGTAAAATGCAACCGCATATTTTTGAAAATATTATTGGCATATCCACCCCAAAGTCCTTCACTGTACACTGTACACTCCTGAGTGTCAATTTAACTTTAAGTTTTAAAAACTCTCAGAGTTAACTTTGAATGTGTTGGCTTAATTTGTTATAGGTCCTGGAAATATATATTTAATTTATTATTATTTTTTACAGTATTTGACCAAACAATTTGGTTAATCCAGACCATTGCCCAATGCGTATATTTGCCATGCTATATTAAGTTAGTGTTTAGTTGAACGGCAGCAAGGGTGTGTGTAGTCATCAGATGTTTACTGTTTTATAGACTTGGCTCTGACTGCCGGCAGCTGAACATATCTTTGGAAGAAGAAGAAGAAGTATTCGTCCTGAACGGTACTTGACCCCAGAGAAGAGAGAGAGAAAAAAGATGGCTGGATTAAACTCAAGCATGGTGAGTTTATGGTATGTCCTACAATAGACGTACAGTGTCAACTGTATATATTTGGGCTTGGATGCATTCTTTGCTGTACATTTAGGGCTATATCTTGCGACACCCCTTATCCCAATGTATGAAAAAATATAAATTGCTGATCTACAAGCTCACAACATGTCGATGTATACTGTAGATCGGCTAGTTGTAGTAAAATATGTATACTTTTGTATACATCCTATTTATATTGTATACCCTGTGCAGTGACAATAATTCTAATCTAATATGGCAAATACGTTTAGGGATAAGAGGTAAGGGCAAGATAGGGCCCTTCGTTTTTCTTCACGTATTGTTCATTCATGACCTTAAGATGTGTTTTGAAAAATCCATAAAATTGCAGCCAGAGAAGGAAGATTAAAGGTTGAAAGAGTGGCAAATTCTAAAATAGAAAAGAAATTGAAACAGATGTATCAAATTGATTCAATGCTGTGTTTGGGCCTGATTCGCAAGCGCAATGTCAAAATCCGGGGCTCGGGGAGTAAACACGCCCATCATTTTACACACCGCAAATGAGCACATTTGCAAATTATCAATCAACTCGCACTTTATTCGAAAACAAACTGAATACCTGGTGTAAAACGTGAGATGATGTACAGTACAGTCGTTCGTTGCTACTGCTCTATTCCTGGGAGTATAGCAGACGGATCCCATATCACCAGCACATCGGTTACACACTGATTGTCCATACACAAGTGGCCTCAAATGGGGGATTTCACAGCTTCGAGAGGCTGCAAGGATGACATAGCCAACGCGCTATGCGGCCTCTCGCCATGCAAAAAAACACACAATGGCACTGTGGGATTGATAATTTATCTCCCCTCTGCACCTCCTCGCGCCTCCTGCGAGAGGAGGATGAGCAGAAGAGAAGGGGAGAAGTGCTCGCTCGCTCCATTGTGGAGCAGCGGAGGTAATGCATTATGTATCAGGAGGACTGATGCTGCCGTTGATATACCTTCTACCCCCAAGGTTTGGATTTGAATGAGGTTCCCGCCGGCGTCATGCCGTTTGTTGTGCAAACTGAACCGGTGGTGAAAAGTACCAGGGATTATATAGATTTTAGCGAGGACCATTTCAATTGGCCATTGAAACGCGCTGATGGTGTGGTTCTTGGTGCAGCGCAAGATGAGATGGTGGCAGAGCCTATCTACAACACACACCCTCAAAGAGGACGTGTTATTTCTAAAACATCCTGTCGCAGACGAGACACACGCATGTGTCGAGTTATCGTTGGAGAATGTATTCAAGTGGTTTATAAGGAGATGAGTCATCTCTGCTCTTTGAAAACAAGCGTCGCTTTCTTCCCACACGAAAGTGAACGATGGACCTAAAATTAAAACCAATTATAGTGCTTTTGAAGGCATAGTAGGTAACTCATAGTAGGTAACTATTTTTACATCATACTTCAGAGCTATTGAACGATTATTTTGAGGATCGTTTCCCCCATGCAGTATCAGGCAGTACCGTATGTGTAGTCCGTAAATGTGTCAAGTATTTATGTAGATTCAGAACATAGCATTTTGGAGTCATTATTTTAGTGGCATTGTGTGACTGTACGTTAAAATGTTATAACCTATTGGTGTTACAACCTTTAGCTGGATAACCCTTTTATACAGTATGTAGATCCAAAATGCTAGTCCTCCACACACACACACACACACACACACACACACACACACACACACACACACACACACACACACACACACACACACACACACACACTGTCTGTCTGTCACCTCCCGCCCGCCTGTCTCTCTTCCCATTTCTCTTTCTCGGGAGTCGTCTCAGACGCGAAAAGTTCTGCTTTTAATTTTGCAGAGGAGGCGGGGAGAATGCGATTTGAAAGTGTGAAGAGAATCAGGCTTATATACCACCAACGCTGCACACACTCCCCAGGGCTTGGGCCCTTGGTGTGGTGAAAGAACACACAGGATAAATAAATCACTGGCTCCCGTGCTGTCATAGAGGAGAGGGGAGGGTGAGACAGACCACCTCTACCTAGTGAACCACCTTGAACTGTCCATTGGTGCTTATTCTAACGGACAACAGCCTGGGAACCGTAACAGGATCGCCCCTCCCCCCTTCCCCCCACTGTGTTGTCTGTGAATTAGTGCTACTGTAAAAGTGTTCAAGTTGACTAGAAAAGAAGAACCTGTGCACGGAATCGGGGTCGATTGCAACTTCAAGCTTAGACCATTTTCTTTGCTCCCGATCCGATTCCATGTCATTTCGTTTTGAGTATCTGCTGATACAGATTTTTCCCGATCCGATATTTATATTTTTATAGAACACCATATCACAATAGTACAATATCCAAAATCACAGACAATATCCAGTCTAATATCATGATATGGATATAATATTGATACTAGGGATGTTCCCATCACATTTCCGTGCTCCCGATCCGATTCTGATCATTTGAAAATAACGTGATCGGCCCTGATTCCCGATCACGTGATCGGATCGGGACAACCCTATATTTGAAAGGGATGTTACCTCAGCTTCTGTAGTATAGATGGACCCAAATACAGGCGTTACTGTATGGGCCATGCCACCAAAATGATGCATGTGTGCCCTTGTGCACTGTCCATATCTCTTGCGGCGTAATGAATGTTAATGGCGCACCAAGGGGACATTATAGGGCTGTCATGGTAGAGCGAGTCACCATTTAGAGCCACATATGAGGCGAACTAAAAGGCCAACTGTTTTAGGGTGCCCTGTCTTTTGACCTGTAATGGCCAATCCATCCTGATTAATTGGATTCTCTTAACGAGTGCCATGTGTGTGGGCTCCAGAGGGACCAGGGACTGGGAGGGGATGATGTTAGGATGAGTCCCAGTCCCCCTCCCCTTAAGAAGAGCTGGTTGACTGGCCCAAGGATCATTTTGTGGGGCTAGGGTCTCTGGAGAGAATGGATGGGGGTACTGGGCTCACTGAGCAGGATTAGGGTGGGTGAGATTGTGGTCGAATAGATAGTTGCCTTGCTCTCTCCTGGGATGGCAGTGCCAGATTGCAGTTCATTGACATAATCGTTTTTTTTCCCAGGCTGGTGTTTGCATAAAGTATTCTCAAAATGTCTGACTGTCATCTGCCTTTGTTACAGTTATTGGCTTGTACAGTATAGTGGCGAATGACAGGAACGACAGGAGGATGTAGAACAGACACCAGGTATTAGGTTTAGTCCATGTTTGGCAAACACATTGTCTATGGCAGAGTTTACATATTAACTTGGATTATTTATTTTGCCTGCTAAACGAAACAAATATAACAAATATCCACCGGTTTCATACGACAACATTTGCAAAGTCAATGGAAATCACGAGTATAAAGGTTAGGATAAATGCAGGTGCATTCTCCAAGTCTCCAGAAGGGCAGATATCACATATAGTGTGTTAATTGGGAGTTTGAGTCGGATAGACTCAGTGCTCTTAGAGTTAATGCACACTGTAGGTTAGTGGTGTCTCCAAGCCAGAGGAGAGAGTGCTGATGGATTCAATTACTCCTCCTTTGTCCACTCAACAAAGAACATAATTAGCACTAATGGTGATAGCAGCAGCCAGGAGTGAAACACCTCCCCCTCTCTGTGACACGCACGCATGCACACGCACAGCCGCACACGGCACGCACGCACACACACACGCACTCGCGCGCGCGCGCGCGCGCCGCGGACGGACGGACACAGATGCACCACAAGTACACACACACACACACACACACACACACACACACACACACACAACCTAAATATTAGCCCTACTATTACTCATGAAAAGCTATAGGCCTACTCAACATACAGTACATCAGCCAAACAGAAGTAGGCACAACATTTGTAGCGTTGGAGCGAATATTTGGGCAAATTAGCTGTCATCAATTGAACTCCTCTCAGCTTTTGCCTGTATTCTAATTGCAAGGGCTTGTCTAAAATTAACCTCGGCGATTAGAATCAGCAACCTAACCGATCGCGGCCACAGCCTTTTCATTCAATCAGCGAACGATCCTGGCAGCGGTTCCCTGTCTGCGCTGTGATAGCAAACTGTGCTTTCATTGACTGGCATAATGGTCCTACTGAAGCCTGTTAATTACTGTGATGGTATGATACGGATAGGGCACTATGCGGACAGTAATTGAGGAGATGTGTGTAACCACCCTCGCCATTATTAATGCACATAATTTCCTCTTTCATTTCAAATTAATTGGAATAAAATGCTCTATACATTAGCCTCATAATGGAAGGCAATAATCTATAAAGAAAAAAGTGTAAGAGCAAGACCTTCTCCACAGGTTCAAATTAATTAAATTTCTTTTTAGCCATTATTTCATTAAAACGCTCTCTTTGCTGGATCGGGCCGTGTATCGTGGCCCTTCGTCATTCAAGGGGGCTGGTGTGGGTGGGGAGAGGGTTTAAAAAAAAAGAGAAAAAAGAAGAGAAGGTGAATTGTTGAGAGAAACCCAACTGTCAGCAAATTTTAGTCCAAATTAATTATTTCAGCCTGATAACCCTTTTCATCTCTTTCGACTCACTTTATAGAAAGAGCCAATTAATTATGTCAAACATGCTCTCTCTTTTCTCTCTCCCCAGAGTCGGCAGGCAGGCAGGCTGATGGGATTGTTTACTGTATGGAGCGATGGAGGGGTGGTGGGGGGGTGGCGGGGGCGGTGAAAGGGTGTTGGGCAACAGCTCTTCCCCTAATCTCGACACACCTGTCAGCCGTGCAGCTCGTTATCTGGCCACTGCGGGGCCAAGTTCGCTTTGTCAGGAGCCGGGCAATAACCAGTAGTGGTTGTTAGTACTGACATGTTTTTCTTGAGTAAAAGTACCAATACTGCGATTTAGAAATACTCCCATTACAAGTAAAAGTCTAGGATTTTGGAAATTCTCAAGTACAAATACCTCAAAACTGTATTTAATTACAGTTGCACGGCGATGCACGCACGCACGCACACACACACACACACACACACACACACACACACACACACACTATTGTCTCACCATTAGACAATTCACTTAAATTAGTCAGCCACACTCAGCCATGGCCTTAATGAGGCTGCTGAAGGGGTAAATGGTTGAGGTCAGTGCGTGTTTGCACAGACCCACTTACTCCTATATGCTTTTATTGACGGTGTAGCAACATGTTCTCATGATTGCGGTCGTGTCTCATCATTTGAACCTTCAACTGGCAGTCGTTGCGACTGCAAGTTGGCTTTTGCAAATCACCCCAATTAAGACCAGGACCTTATAGATGGCACACAAACAACATGAGACTGAACTGCTGGGTAGTTTAATTTATTGTTTAATTTTTCAGTCCCAGCTAGCATTTGCTAATAATATATAATAACTAGATAAAGTGCCCCTCGGGTCTCCACCAGGGCAGGTTGTGGCCTCTTGGTGGCGCTATAATAGGCCAATGTGAAAAGGGTACCATTTGTTCTTACGCCTTGGATGGCAATTGGATGATTTGAGGCATTTGAGGTGCTATAACAGGCTAATGTGAAAAGGGTGGGATATATTCCTCAGCCTAGTATGAAAGTCTGAAAGATTTCACGTAAACTGCACGCTGCATTCATGATTTGAGGATTTTTGTTCAAAACGGGCCAATCCTGCAAACTTTGAAAGCCACTGTTAGCCAATTAGGATGGAATATGAAATATCGGACAGATCCGTCTTGAACACATAGGGATAATGTGTAACAATTTGCGCAATTTTTGGACAGAATCAAAAGTCGGCCTCTTGGTGGCGCTATAACAGGCCGTTCTGGAAAATTTGGGGCAGAGGTTCATCGTTTGCATCCAGGGAGTGTGTGTGCAAAATGTGGCATCGGCCGGGGTAACAGTGATTAGCTGTACACAGACGGATGGACGGACACACACACACGGACACACACAGACACACGGACGGACACATGGACACACACACGGACACATACACGGACACAAACACGGACACATAAACGGACACACACACGGACACACACGGACGGACACATTGACGGAGTGAAAAACATACTCTCTCCCGAGTCTCCCCATGCCTTCGGCCTGGTGGAGACAATAATCTATTTTCTTGTGTCTGGAACACAACAGCAAGGGCAGCCCTATCACTGCAAAACTCTCTGACTGACTGACAGAGTCACTGACTGAGGGAGTCACTGACAGACAAATAAAGTCACACCATTAGTTGGTTGGATTTTGATTGATTGATTGCATACATTATTTGTCAATAAATGTAAGCAGCACAGATGTAAAACATTTAGGCGAAAAGGATAACTGGATAATACAAAAATGTGCTGGGGACTAGTTTCCTATATTAAATTAATCAACAGAGCACAGAATATTAACACATTTATACATGTCATCAACAAATACAAATAGCTATATTTACAGAAGCTGTGGACATCACTCACTTTGGACAAGTAGTTAGATGTGGGTGGCTGTCCCTCTTAGTCTTGAGTAACTTAAATTCCAATCCCATTCCCATTGATATTTGCTTAACCCTGTTTTCTACCTTGAGCCCTCGAACTAGCAAAGTGTGTTGGATTTAGTTAGGTCATAGGCTTTCAGCAGAGTAGTAGTCATATCAGCTTGTTTTGAGAGGTCTGAGTTTTTAGTGACACTGATCAGTTTCACTGAGTTTCCCCAGTGGCCGAATATTCTGTCCAAATGATCCCACACTAACAGTTTCCTGCTACGTCATCAGGGCAGCTCCACAGTCTTCAATTACCCCCACAGGAGTGTTCAATTATGTCCTCAGAGTCCCAGAAAGCCTTTACAGCACTGTACATTCCAAACTTATCGCATGCTAAGAACAGAAAATCTTGCTGCTCTTGGATAATATCATATCCTGGGTAACTTCATCACTCGCCGCTGCAGAGTGTCGCAACTAACTGTATGTGTCAAATTAAAAGCCCTATAGCATGGTCCAGTCTTGCACAGATACATGAAAGGCGGGTACAGTAGGCCTGCCGCCTATGTGACGGGCTGTGGGAAAACAAGACAAGATCTAATCTAATTATGGCTTTGCTTCCCCTTGTCCAATCTTAAAGCTATGAATAGAAAGTTACTAGATGTGCAGTTTATTAACACCAATGTTGTGCTAATGTAAGCGTAGCAGCGTGAGGTGAGCTGTGATTGCCGTAGCAGCTGTTAATATGCTAATGTGAGCTTTAGCCTACTGTACATCTTAACATAATAATACATTTATTCTGTCTTACTGTAGTGGGATCGTTGCTCAGAGATGATGTGTCTTATATTGGGCTACAGTGATATGCATGAAATATATCTAGAAAAATTGTATGCCTGCACTTGCAAAAGGATTTATGTTTTGTTTGTGCAGTTTGAACATTTTCAAATGAATGAAAAAGTGCAGTAATAAAGAAAATTTAAATGCATCGTGATGCATTGCTGCAGAATCAAATCGAGTCATTAACAGGTGATTCATTTATTTAATCTAATCATGAGGCTAGTGAAAATTCACACCTATAATAAATACATGCGTGCATGGATGGTCGCACACACACACAAACACGTCAGTGCATTGTCAGAAACAGAACAATTTAGTATATTTTCAGTGCATTGTCAGAACATCGTCGGTGAGAAAGGGGGGGCGGGGCAGTTGCCAAGGTATTCTATGTTAATTATATTCAGATCCCTGAATAGATAAGAAGAAAGAATTTTCAGAAAAACTTCAGGAAAAGATCAGGAAAGCGTGAAGAGTTGGAATGGCACATCTGTACACATACTGTACTGTACAGACCATCCCTGTTCTAGATGGCCATGCCGTACAAAATGAATGGGTTCTTACCTCCTCAGTGCTGACTGCTGAGTGAATGACATATGGCGCGATGACACCAAAATGAAAGCATGTCAAACTAGAATAATCACGCCCAGTTCAGTGCAAATCCTTAGTCCGCTGATGCTATATGCTATTGATAAGATATGCGATTTCCACCTGATATAAGACACATATATGTCATTTTGAACTCATCCTTGATTTTGACCTCAAACTTTGATCTTTTCAACCCAAAGGTTAAGAAAGGTGTCGGGGCTGATTATCAAGGGTCAGGTGTCAAGTGTCATCAAAATCTATCTGTTGTCGCGTTATTTTGCTAACGGACAAATTGAAAACCGTAACTGATAACGGTAACACCCTGTAACAATAACGATCTTTAGACGTGCATGTGCACATGCATGCACGCACACACAGACACACGCACACACACACCTGGCATTATGCTCACAAGCTTGTGACACCTGGAGCGATACGGAGGCCTAAAGAATTGGCATTTCGCTGAGTCATGTGTGAAATGGAAGAGCAGGAGCCTTCGGCGTTGCTCCCGGCCGGCACTGCTCTACCAACAACAAGGAATCACACATAGCTTTGTTTTCAAGTGTCATTCATTTCAGAGGGAAATGCGGAAAATCACGCCCTCTGTCTTCGAGGGAACATTCTGCATAGTTGCTACGGCTGGCTGCACTGTGTCAGTCACCGCCCGGGGATGAGAGAGGGCCTCGTCAGGGTAACACCTCTAAATGGATGTGGGAACTCTGGGAAGTGGAGGTGTGGCACGCAGGTCTTTGATTACGACTTACATCCCACTGATTTGTAATTTTGTGAAGTGCGTCTTTGTATCTCCCAGATCTACGGCACATTGAAATGGTTTACTCAAATAAATTGCATCCCCAAGAGCCTCAGGCACACGGTAAAGTTGTCAGTAGTAGTTTAACCCATTCAGGATGGGAACCCCTTTTGGTGTTTTACCCTTTCAGGACAGGAACCACTTTTGGGCTTCTTGTTACTATTTACATTATATTAGCAGCATAACATTTTTGTAATTTTTTGATTCATATTTGAAACTTTTCAGATAACTAGAAGGCACTTTTCGGGCTACTGAGTGTAACCAAAATGGGTCAAATTTGTACAATCTCATTTGGATAGATTACCGCTGAGCTGCAAAGGGATCAATGAACACTGATGATTTTACTGTGTACTGGTGGTATTCTATCCTACTTAATTAATACTGTACATTAACCTATTGTCACAGTGTGAATCAATAAGGTAGGACCCAAGTGCAGAACAGGGAGGCGCAGAGGCAGAGAAGTCTAAATGCTAGAGGGTTTATTCCTAAATCCAGCATACAAGGCAGCATCACACTTAACATACAACAATGAACTGACAAGGAACTCAACAAACCAGGGCTATAAATACACACAAGGAAAACAGGGCACAGGTGAATATAACTGAAACAAGTGTTGTGATTGGTCGGGAAAATATCTTATCCGGGGGAAATACAGCTGACGGATGTTCCGGAGGATACATCCGCCGATAGCTTCTCTGCCTTACGTTGTGACCAGGCTTTTCTTTTCGCAGATAAGCCTGGGATCGAGGCTAGGAAACAGGTGAATAGCGTCCCATCTACAAAAAGCTAGAATAGCAAGCTGGTTGGGTGAATACAAAACCTTTGTTTTGTCAACCAAGGGCACATTCACTAGTTCACTGTTCACACTGTTCCCCACTAGTGATGACCTGGGATGCTGATGAGCCACTGTGTTGGAGTGATAACAAAATGAGAGATTGTAATGTTACCACCTGGATGTTGCCTCATGACAAATTCAACATAGTGTAGACTTGTCGCTTGCCAAAACCCGGTCAATAGTAGTCTGACGTTAATATTGGTAGAGGGCGCATATTCATGGATTCATGTACTTTTTATTTGCATTGTAATCTCCATAGAGGGATTTTAGATCGCCTCATATAAGAACTGTGTTTGAAAAATAAACATGTCATCCCGGCTGTTTCACTCATATGAAGAAGCAACTGACTGAGAGAAAACGCTATTGTTACTGCTGCTGAATTAGTAAAATGTTCACTAGAAACAGTGACTGACGATACAGAGACACTTCCCTGACAATAAGGCAGAGACAGCTTGTTTATTTTTGGACCACAATGCTTATATGAAACGATTTTCAGATGACCCCCATGTTATTCTCCATAGAGAAATTACCTCCGTGAACCAGGCAGAACCAGGGGATGAGCGAGTGGCATCAGGACTTCGGCGCTCTATTGTGTTTTGTTTTAGTGGCTTGTATAACTGCCAGTAACAAATGTAACTTTTCTTTACGCAAACTTTTACGTTTAACGAACTACTACTAGTAGGCCTACTAAACTACTTAGTTTAGGTATGTTGATTGAACTAAATGTTGTTTACGGCTGGTGTTAATTTTAATGTATGCGCATGCTGCCATGTTCACACAATCATCCTATTTTGATTTCTTTCAAAATACGAGCTTGGGGTGCCGGGCAGCTTTTACTCTGAAAATCCCCCCCCCCCCCCCTTCCATTCCGTACAAAAACCGGGAGGCATAATGTTGCGATACGATAATTACGATAAAGTTAATATTAATAATTAATATTCTGGGCGAGAGGCATGTTGAAATAATAGATATGTTTTCGTTTGATATCAATGAAAAAGCGATAGGACGTGTGTACATGTACACCTCCTCACAATCCATCAGTTTGATTAGCTAGGCCGGCTCTACACATCGTACAGTCTGAATGTGTTAATATGGCATCGATGAATTATGAGTAGCGAACAGTGATTTGAGTGCTGCTATGATCTGTGTGCTGCTATGAGCAAATTGACAGGCATTTTATCAGTTTCAGGCATGAGCAATTTGTCAGCCATCTGATTGGTCCCTGACTGACTAACCAACCAGCAGGCTCTTTCTGCCTTGTTCCGCCCTGGTTCTGCCTTGTTTAGGTTGAATTTGCAAAAACATAATTTTTGGAGAAAAAAAACTAGAAACAAAGATATGCCCAGTCACCATGCTGCACCTGATGTTCCTTTTTACTGACACCACGTTTAAAGGAGCATTCAGTGATTTGGGTGATTTGGAAACCCCCCGGGTCTGCCCCGGTAACAAGATGTGCACATGCACGCACTACAGTGGGGGGACACGCAACAGGCCAACAGCACGCTCACCAAGGCCCGCCCCCGCTCGATCATTATTGGTGGAAGGCCCCTCTTTATTCTGATTGGATGAAGGCTGGGCCACCTAGCCAAAAATGAAACCTTCGCTTTTTTTACCCCAGGGGTTAACTGGGGACAGGGAGGAACTCCTTATATTATGGTCAGCACACTCTATAGTAGGGAGGATTATCACAACAAAACAAAAAAAGTGATATTTGAAGTGAAATCACTGAATATACATTTAAAATAAGAATTGAATACAGTGAGTATCAATAAGAACCAACTGAAAAACACCTTTTTTCAATGGTAGTGGATTGAGAGAGAGGATTTTTGTCCAACCATTATACGCCAACCAATGGGTGCGAAGAGGGGCGACGGGACTTGACAAAGGTTAATTAAGCCCATGTATTTTCAACTAGAAAGGTACACTCACTGGAGCACAAATCTCCACCAGGAGGCATGCCCTACTTCCCTCATCGTGTGTCTGGGTTAGTGTACATGCATGAAAAGGTTTGCTGATTGTTAATTCTGTGTCTCAATTATATTTGTATGGGGCAGACGTGGAAAAAACAATCGGCACGGGAATTAGATTGATATAAATATTTAAAATATATATTATAATGGGAGTAATTATAAAATACTAGGAGTATGTAGATTGATCAATCATCTGATCAGTCAGCTTATAAAAGTAATACAAACAGCTGGATCACATACTGCGTGTGAGTGTGTTGGTAGGTGGAAAGTACATTTACTTAAGTACTGTACTTAAAGGACCACTTCATCACATTTCAACCTACTTTTATTTAATTGGTCCTCACTAATAATCATGATAAAATGGCACAATTATTTTCTACTCTGTCTCATAGGAGTTCAGAAACCTAATAGGCAGATTTAAAACACAGATTTGTTTTGACAAAATTGTTTAGATTTTCTTTATCGTGAGAACGATGGCTTCCATTTTCGCATTGCAACTTTTCAGGACTAGAAATCCTGCAGTTTCTATTAGCTTGGATTCCCCATCGGTGATGTCACTGGTGATGTCACTGGTGGACAAAAAATTGTGCTATTTTATCATGATTATTAGTGATGACCTATTATATGAAGATAGGTTGAAAAGTGGTCCTTTAAGTATAATTTTGAGATATTTGTATGTTACTTGAGTATTTCCAATTTCCAGTACTTCTACTCCACCACATATATTGAAATTTTACAATTTTTTTCTTTTTTAGTTTGAACTTGTGAAATGGGACATTCTGCATAATTCGTACATTTTGATACCAATACTTTTACTCAAGTCATATTTTTATTACCATACTCTTTACTTAGAACAGAATAGTTCTACATTGCATTGTGCTGTCAAAACCCCAAATTGGCCTAATTGGCATCAATCACTCATGATCAGTCACTGATCATGAGTCAGCACCTGGTGACAATCACTAATTGGGGCGAGGCACTGAAAAGCAGGAAGTGTTTGTTCAGTAGGAGAGCAGCAGCAGTGGAGAACACAGCATGGAGAGAAGCAGAACAAACAGACTTTTCATGAACTGAACTGAAAACACTGGAGCTGGGAACCTCAAGCCATCAAGGGGAATGCCACTGGTGCGTTATTGTTTCTGCATTGCAGTTTATTTGTTGCTTACATTTATTATAAAAGTTATTTATGTTTTTTGTGCTGCTAGGCCAAATGTAACTGCTATAATTAGCTAAGTTTGAGTTGCATATAGGTTTGCTTAGTCGAATGTGATGATCTTAAATTGAATTAGGAAAGAAATATGAGTTAAAACAACTTGTTTATTTAGATTACTGAAGTGACCATTGATTCAGTCATGTAGGTTACATTAGTAACTGTGGTTTCGAGTGACATGAGTGAATTTCAGATATTGTTTTTGTTTAAGTATAACCTTACTTAGTTAATGACAGCTTGTATTTGTTTTTTGTCTTTTTCTCTGTTTAAGGTTTTCAACCTAAATACCTAATACCTAACCAACAACTGTACTTACCTGTACCAAAAGTTCAAGTAAAAACAAACAAAAGAACCAAGAAGTTGTCTTTTTGAGTTGACCACAGTTCCCCCTGTCGGCTAAGCCGTTTTTCAAGTTTGGGCAAAGAGGTTTCAGAAGAAAATCCCGAATAACTTGACAGTTGAAAACCAACAGCGTGCCAGCTTGTTGACCAAGAAGAACTCATCAGTCCAGCAACAGGACAAGAAGATAAAAGGCTTCAGAAAGTCCAGCAGAGGGAGCTGATGAGAAGGGTCACAAACTACTGAAGCACCTGTGGAAAAAATCAACAAACAACCTGAAAAGGAGAAACATCTCACTGATCAAAATGGCGGAGGATGTTCTTGGCAAAACAGTCGATCAATTAAAGAAGGAGAGGACTGTAGCCAAGAGCTGCTTCACAAGGCGGGCCAACTACCTCACCAGGAAAGCAGACACTTTATATGAGTCGGAGCTCAGAGAAGAATATACTACATTATCTGCTGATGCACGGAGGGTCATTGAAACGAATGATGATTTCAGGACTGGGCTACTGGCAGAGATGGATGGTGAAGACGCACAACTTGACGAAGATCAGGAAGCAAGCCTGGAGAAGGTCGTCAGTGACTGTGAGGAAAGATTGGATGAAGTAAAAAGGCTTGTCCAAAACAACATCTGGGCCAAGTATGGACAAGATGTGATGGAGGCTGCATTCAAAGCAGCTGGAAAAGCGAGTCAACATGGAGACAACATACCTGTGGAAAGCATCAACTGCGAAAGCTTTGAAGTCCATCTACTAGTAATGGAGAGGCTCATCAAAGAGGCATCTAAAGCTTTATCTGACTGGGAGCCATGGATCCCCGCAGCAGAAGCCAGTGTCTTCAAGAGGGAGATTAAGAACATGAAAAGTGTCAGCAACGACCTCGACATGAGAAAAGCTGATTTTGCCAGAGCACGAAGACTTGAATTTGAAAATCAAGTATCAGCACCAGTTGATGTGAAACCAGGTATGACGAGACATTTCATGCCGCTTGTGAAAATTAAGCCAACTAAACTGCCTACATTTAGTGGCTGCAAAAGGGAGTTCCACCGCTGGAAAAAAGACTGGGAGAGCCTGCAAAGGCAGGGAGAGCCGACTGGGTCACAAGAGGTCAAGAAGGTCCAGCTCCTTGACAGCGTGGATGAGAAGATGGCCAAAGACCAAAGACTGTCTACCTACAATACAGCTGATGACATATTTAGAGTGCTGGAAAACAGGTATGGAAACAAGTCTACCATTGCCATTGAAATAATTGAAGAGCTGGAGAAAATCCCACCGGTGAGAGGAAACCAGCCGAGGAAAGTAGTAGACCTAATTCAGACAGTAGAGAAGGCCCTCTCCGACCTGACAGACTTAGGAAATACTGGAGCCCTCAAGAACCCACTCGTGGTGAAGTCCATTGAGAGCAAGCTTCCTGATTTTGTGAAGAAAGACTGGCTTGTCTTCATGCTTGATGCCAATAATAATGTCACTCAAGATAACCATTTTGACATGCTGCTCACATTCCTAAAGAAGCAGGAGGACATCTATGAGAGACTGGACCACCTGAAGATAGTGGACAAGTCAGAAGATAAAGCAGACAGCAAATTCAACAAGAAATATGCCTCCACCAGAACCACAAAGAAAGATGACACCGACGGTGGGTGTATTATCTGTGGAGAAGAGAGGCATAAAGACAGGATTTTCTTCTGCAAGAAATTCAAAGCACTGAAGCTGTCAGAAAAGGAGACGGCTGTTAAGAAGATTGGTGCATGCAGGAAATGCTTGGAGTGCCATAAGAATGATGACTACTGTAAAGATAATTTCCTTTGCAAAAACAAAGACTGCAGAAGGGAAGGCTCGTCAGATCACCACTTCTTTCTCTGTCCAAACCCAAGAGGAGAAGCAAGGAGAGGCGACAACAAGAGGCCACGAAGAGACAGCAAGAACAAAGACAGCAAGAACAAAAACAGCCTAACGGAGGAACAGGAAAGGTTCTTGAGTGAACTCTCACCAGAGGCAGCAGAAAGATGCAGGAAAGCTTTCACTAACAAGACCTCCAAGGGAAGTTCTGAAAATGACCAGATGGGGCTACTAAAGGAAAGTGGACTGCGAGAGCTGCCTGTCTTAATGATGTTGATGGAAGTGACGGCCAATGCTGGCCAGAAGATTGGAACCCTGGTGGACCTTGCTTCAGACACCAACTACATCACCCACAAAGCAGCTGACAGGTTGAAGCTGAGGAGTGAAGAAATCACACTAGTTGTGCATGGAGTTGGTGGCATGACGACTAAAGCGGCCACAAGAAGATATCTTCTCAGTATTCGAGTCAAAACCTCCAAAGGAACGGAAAAGTCTCATGAACTTGTCTGTTATGGCCTAAATGAGATTGCTGAAGTCAACAGAGTCGTCAGACCTGAGCAGCTGAAAAGATTCTTCCCAGAGGTCGATCTCAAAGAGCTGAAGAGACCCGAGGAGATTGAATTACTCATCAGTCACAGAGAAGGAAGACTTGCCCCACAGAGGATGAAAGCTGTAGGAGACCTTGTTTTGTGGGAAAGCCCTCTTGGAAAAACTGTGGCTGGAGCTCATCCCGATCTGTTTGAAGAGATAAAAGTGGCTGCACATGAGTCGGAGACACATTTCGCTCGTTCCATGCGAACAGCTGCTGTCAAGTATGAGGAGATTCCAGCAGAAGGCCTCTTCAAAACAGACAAGACAGTTCAGTATGACACCGCCGTTGAGGCCAAGTACACAGCTGCCAGTCACAGAGACTTCCTAGAGTGGTGGAAGTGGGACAGCATAGGAGCAGCCTGTGACCCGAAGTGTGGCGGATGTCGCTGTGGCAACTGCCAACCTGGAGGAAAGGAGATGACTCTAGCTGAAGAGAAGGAGTCTGAAATCATAAAGGAGGGTCTCACTTATGTCATGGAGGATGAACATAGCAAGTCACCACACTGGGACTCGAGGTACCCTTGGATAATCGACCCAGCTTCCCTTCCCAATAACAGAAGTGGAGTGGAGTCGACCTTTCTAAGAACAGAAAAACGTCTCAGGAAAGAGCCTGAATGGTTTGCCGCCTACAAAGGTCAGGTCCATGAGATGGTTCAGCGGGGAGCCGCAAAGAAGCTCACAAAAGAGATGATGGATAACTGGAAAGGCCCAGTATGGTACGTAAGCCACCTGGTTGCTCCAAACCCCCACTCTGTCACAACTCCAGTGCGCATTGTTTGGAACAGTAGCCAAACGTTCAAGGGAGTCAGCATGAATGATGTGCTGCTGAAGGGGCCAGATGTCTTAAACCAAATCAGAGCCGTCCTGTTCAGGTTCAGAAGAGGAGTGCATGCAGCATTGGGAGACATCAGGAAGATGTATAATTCAGTGTGGCTGGAGGAGCGTGAAATGCACCTGCACAGATTTCTCTGGAGGGACTCACAGGATGAGGAGATTGGAGAGTATGCCATCACAAGAGTGAATATCGGTGACCGACCTGCTGGATGCATTGCACAGATAGCCATGCGAGAAACTGCAAGACTCGCTACGTTCTCTCATCTAGTAGATGCACGCAGAGTCATAGAAGAGGACAGTTACGTTGATGACATCCTGACATCCCACGATGATCCTAACAGACTGGAGGAAATCACCAAGGAGGTTGAGGGAATCCTAAAATCCGGTGGATTTTCCCTGAAGCCATGGGTCCGGTCAGGGCAAAGTGGGAGGAGCGCCGGCGTAGCACCGACCCTCTCAACAAAGAAGCCCTCTGAAAATGGCAACACATTGATACTGCCAAACCAGATGAGGGATGAAGACAACAAGGCCTTAGGCATTGGATATCTGGTAGAGGAAGACAAACTCTACATGATGACCTCAATCAACTTTTCAAAGAGAAGAGGCAAGATGCGAACAGGCCAGGACCTTTTGATGGAGGAGGTGAGAGAGAGAACACCCAATCCTCTGACCAGAAGAGAACTACTGAGCCAGGTAGCAGGTCTCTATGATCCAATTGGCTTGGTCACACCTGTGAAACAAAAGGGAGCTATCCTTGTCAGAAGAGCATTCCAGGAGACGGGAAGTATAAATCTGGCCCGAGACACTTGGGACAAGCCGCTCTCTGAAGGCCTCAGGGAGGAGGCCATAAAGCTGTTCCAGGAGTATGTACAGCTGGGACAAATCAAGTTCCATAGGAGCCTTACCCCACCAGGTTGGAAGGGAAGACCTTGGGCTATTACCTTCTCAGATGGGAGTGACAAGACCTACGGAGCTGTCATGTACCTTAGGTGGGAATCGGACCACGGCATCGAGGTCAGACTAGTGGAATCAAAGGCCAAGCTGACGCCCCTCGACCAAAAAGGAGACGCGGTCAAGGCTGAAGTCTGTGGTGCGGTCTTTGCAGCAAGGCTCAGGAAATATGTTGAAAGGCATGGCCAGATGAAGATTGATCGCTGGTTCCACCTAGTCGACAGCCAAACAGTATTGGGAGCCATTCATCGAGACAGCTATGGCTACCAGACATTCTTTGCCAACAGAGTTGGAGAGATCCAAAAGACTTGTCCAGTTGAAGACTGGTGGTGGATTGCAGGGAATGTCAATATTGCTGACATCATCACAAGAGGATCTACTCCAGAAGACCTAGGAGAAGACACTGCTTGGCAGAATGGCCCGAAGTTTCTGAAATTACCATTGGAAGAATGGCCAATAAAGTCTGCTAAAGATGTTGTAGCTGATGCCAGAGAGAGCATCAACAAGCTGCAGAGAAAAGCATTTTCAGCAGTTGTGACGAGAGCTCAAGCAAAGAAAGGTCTTGGACCTCAGGATAACTCCAAAGTTCAGCCTGACCCGACTCTCCCTGGTCCACACTCCAACACATCTGAGGAATCTTCGCTGGGTAGAGTGTATACTGGCTCCATCGCCAAAAGCCTTTTGGATGTGAAGAAGTTCAGCAGTTTGTCAAGGCTGATTGGAGTCATTGCTTGGGTCCAGCGAGCTGCAAACAAATGGTTGGACCTGAAGAGCAAGGCCACAAAGCAAGCAAAGTGGGAGGCAAAACCTTCAGCTGAAAGGCCCAGAGAGCTTGTTCTTGATGCCAAAGGCCGTGAGTATGCCTTCAGAGCACTCTGCTTAGCAGCCCAGAAAGATGTCACATTCCCTGATGCAACCCTCAACCGATTAGTTGTGTTCAAAGACAAAGAGTCTGGACTTCTAGTTTGTGGAGGAAGGATCCAGTCCTTCAGAGAGGACAAAGCTGCAGTGCCTATTCTCCCACATGATGCTTGGATATCTACACTTCTAGCTCAAGAGGCTCACAATGTGAATCACGAAGGAGTGGCAGGAACTCTCTTGAGGATGAGAAGGACAGCCTGGGTGGTAAATGGTCGAAGAATAGCCAAGAAAATGGTAGACGGCTGTGTGACATGTCGAAAGGCAAGAGCGAAGCGATGTCGACAGATAATGAGTGACCTCCCACCAGAACGGGCAGAACCGGCAGCTCCATTTGAGTTCACCGCCATGGACCTGTTTGGGCCCTATGAAGTCAAAGACGAGGTGAAGAAAAGAGTGAGGCTCAAAGTCTGGGGAGTTGTATTCAGCTGTATGGCGTCCAGAGCCATCCACGCTGATATTGTCAGTGACCTGTCAGCAGAGGGATTTCTGCTTGCCTACCAAAGGTTTACATCATTGAGAGGGCATCCAAGGAAGGTTTGGTCTGACCCGGGCTCAAACTTTGTGGGGGCCAAACCTGCCCTAGAAGACCTCTACTCATTCATGGAGAACCTGGACAGGTCTGGAGTGGAAGAGGAGGCTGCCAAACACGGCACTAAATGGTCTTGGAAGATTCATCCTGCAGACTCACCCCACAGAAACGGAGCAGCAGAGGCAGCTGTTAGAACAGTGAAGAGAGCCCTGCACAACCTGGGCGGTGATGGTGTCTTTACGTGGGGAGAGTTTCAGACCTTTGTGTACATGGCAGCCAATCTGGCCAATGAAAGGCCTGTAGACGCAAGGGCACAAATCCAAGAGGGATGTGTCGAATACATCACACCTAACTCTCTCCTGTTGGGACGGGCCTGCTCAAGAGGTGACCCAGGAGACTTCCAATTTGAAGGCTACGCCTACAAAAGATTAAGAGTTATCCAATCGGAAGTAAACAAGTTCTGGAAGAAGTGGAGTCAGTTAGCAGGTCCCAACCTTTTTGTCAGAAGCAAGTGGCACACAAGGGAGAGAAATGTTGCTGTCGGGGACATTGTTTGGCTTGCTGATCAAAATGCCTTAAGATGTCAGTTCAAGTTGGCCAGAGTGATCAGTGTGAATTCTGACAAGGAAGGCATCGTCCGAGATGTTAATGTCAGGACATTTCCCAGCTACCCAGTCATGATCAAGAAACAGACTAATGAGGAAGCCATGAGCAAGAGGACCAGAATTGAGAAGACCACCAAAATCCCTGCCACAATTCTCCACAGGGACGTCAGGCGTCTTGTTGTCTTGATTCCAGTGGAGGACCAATTTGGAGGAAAGGAAACAGTCTCAGAATGAGGTGACCTCCTTGGGTTCAGCAACCAGGAGCTCAAGTGGGAGGTGTGCTGTCAAAACCCCAAATTGGCCTAATTGGCATCAATCACTCATGATCAGTCACTGATCATGAGTCAGCACCTGGTGACAATCACTAATTGGGGCGAGGCACTGAAAAGCAGGAAGTGTTTGTTCAGTAGGAGAGCAGCAGCAGTGGAGAACACAGCATGGAGAGAAGCAGAACAAACAGACTTTTCATGAACTGAACTGAAAACACTGGAGCTGGGAACCTCAAGCCATCAAGGGGAATGCCACTGGTGCGTTATTGTTTCTGCATTGCAGTTTATTTGTTGCTTACATTTATTATAAAAGTTATTTATGTTTTTTGTGCTGCTAGGCCAAATGTAACTGCTATAATTAGCTAAGTTTGAGTTGCATATAGGTTTGCTTAGTCGAATGTGATGATCTTAAATTGAATTAGGAAAGAAATATGAGTTAAAACAACTTGTTTATTTAGATTACTGAAGTGACCATTGATTCAGTCATGTAGGTTACATTAGTAACTGTGGTTTCGAGTGACATGAGTGAATTTCAGATATTGTTTTTGTTTAAGTATAACCTTACTTAGTTAATGACAGCTTGTATTTGTTTTTTGTCTTTTTCTCTGTTTAAGGTTTTCAACCTAAATACCTAATACCTAACCAACAACTGTACTTACCTGTACCAAAAGTTCAAGTAAAAACAAACAAAAGAACCAAGAAGTTGTCTTTTTGAGTTGACCACAGTTCCCCCTGTCGGCTAAGCCGTTTTTCAAGTTTGGGCAAAGAGGTTTCAGAAGAAAATCCCGAATAACTTGACAGTATTGATACTTTTACTTAAGTAACACAATTTTCCACCATTGTGTGTTGGTGGCCCGGTATGGTTGTCTCTGGTAAACTGAGTGCATTTCATCTATAGGGCCCATGCACACTGTGCTTTGGACATCAAAGAGTCAAATGGAAACCTGAAGAGAAGGAAGAGGAGAGAAGTGATTTGGAAAACGATGACTTCCCTACAGCTCTGAGCCCAGCGTGACCACCTTCCAACCTTCCAACCCTGGATACCGCTGCTCTGCCAGGTAAATAAACATACATGCACGCAAGCAGAAAAACACTCAAATTGAAATTCACACACACAAGCATGCATGCTCGCACACACGCGCACATCAGTCAGCAGGGGCTGTTGCTCTTGTGATCCAGGATCACTTTACATAACGTGCGTTCAGTAGCGCTGAAGCGGTTGGTCTAAAGCTAAAAAACTCTTCTGACTGTGAGCCTGCTGGATACCACTGTGTACTGAGACCTCTGTTTTGATTCATTCCACCGGTCTCCTCAGATCATCACTACGAGACCACAGACTGTGCTCACAAATATATACAGCGTAGTATATTGTAAAAGTGTTAATTTGAGAGTGTACAAAATGGAACCACCTGGACCTGTAAGATCAACTTAGCTTCTGTATGAGGCAAACCATGAGGTGAAGGCATACTAATGAAATTACCATTTCAAAATTGGTATATCTTTGAATTAGTATTTTAATGGATTAGTAGCTAAAATGTTTATTCAATAGATGGTAATTCATCAAGTGTTGGATTGATTGATTGATTGATTGATTGATTGGAAAGTTATACATGCTCCCCCTCCCTCACACGCACGCAGGCATGCACACACGCAAACGCACATTACAACTTATTCTAAGTTGATCACTTTAGATATTTTTGTTTGTGTACCACATGCTATCCAAATGAAGAAGGCAATCAACCTGTGTTCAAGTGCTGTGATCAATGACCTTATGCTGTCATGAAGATGTGACATTTCCAGTGCGCAGGAAGTGTGGAAGAGCTTGGACATGGACATCAGTGTACTGCTTTGAAAATGAAAGGGATTTCATTTTCACTGAGAATAGATCAGCACTGACCTTCATTTTTTTTTACGGTCTATAACACTGATGTCGTGACAGACAGCGTTTCTGAATATGACCCTATGTGTGAGGAGCTTACTCCCATAGTTGCTAAAGGTCACAGCATTGTGTATCAGCCAAATCTTTGGTGTTTCCACAGTTACTTTTTGGCTTTCTCTGTGATTGATTGGTTTGTGAATTTTGTGGTCACTTGTATATGCTGTGGGGAAAGTCAATGCTATTTTCAAAAGATGTTCATACATTTGAAAACTAGAAATGGGACATTCTGCATAATGAGTACTTTCTACTTTTGTAACTTAAAGTATATTTTGATAGCAATACTTTTGTACTTTTACTCAAGTAATTTTTTTCTGGACGTACTTGTAACGGAGTAGTTCTACATTGCAGTATTGATACTTTTACTTAAGTAAAACTATTTAGTTATTTTCCACCACTGTGCTTGAGGAACAGTCAGGCCTCACTCACACCTTCGCAACAGACTGATGTATGCTTGTTGTATACAAACGGTGTGATACATCTTGCCCCAATGCATTTCCAATGGGAGTCACATGGTTTGACACAACATTTGTGTTGTATGAGGGGGAGGGGGGCAGTCGAAACCATAGACTGTAAAAAATATGGACAAAGCGTTCCGCGGGTCTAACGTGAACGTAAAATGAAGCCTGTCAGTCCTTGCAATGGAAGTCGCCATCTTTCTAGATCCGTTTTGGCCCAGTTCAGGCCAGCTGGCCCATTGGCTGGCCCAGACAACGAGGCGGGACTTCCCCCTTCTTCTTCGTTGGTTTTTATTTTGACTCGAGTGGGTGGAGGATCCCGTTCATAGACTGTAACGGTAGCCACGCCCCTCAGAACATGCGCGACTTTATGGTCATTTTTTTAATAAATGGGACCATCATTTTCCAAAAAGAATATTATGACATTAGAAATGAGACTTTAAACTAGTGACTGGAAGCAAAAAGTATTCATGACCATGTTTATTAAGGTAATACAGTCTAGGTGAAGTTGGGCCCAAATACATGGACTTCTATGGGGCTATGGTTTTTTTTTAGCCCAATGAGAGCGCCACAACAGGCCATTATATGAACTTTCATTTCCTTAGTGGCTTCACAAAATATCCGTCTGACTGCCCCCCTGGTCGAAACACAGCCGAAAGCCATACAACAGCTTGTAGTCCAAAATGTTGTATCAAATGTGACTTCCATTGGAAATGCATTGGGGCGGCCATGACACTTACATCTTGCTTACAAATAGCATGCATCAATGTTGTATGCTAGATGCGAAGGTGTGAGTCAGGCCTTGACGTTCAGTTTATTTTGCTCATGGTCACTTCGTCATGAAGCCAGAAGGAGCCGGAGATACAACCGGGGCCCTTCCTGTCCCCAGGCAGCGTCATGGCCGCCTCTAATGACCCCTTATTTTTTCTACATTACCTTAAACAAATAAAGCTGAAGTATTGAGTATAACAATGTTTCAATGAGTTCAAATAGCAAATAAGTTCGACAACCGAGTGTTTTCTCTTGAAAGACGATACAAAACATTCATGAAAGGCAAGCCTAGAAATTGTTCTTGCATTATGCTCATGTTGTGGATGCCGACGCACACGGATGTGTGTATTCTTGTGTATGTGTGTACTGTGTGCGTGTGCGTGCACGTGCATGCGTGCGTGCGTGCGCGCGCCTCTGCCTTTTGGCCCGTGTGTTGAATGTGGCTTTTTGCTTTTCGGCTGAGTAGAAGTAATTCTCCTTGATTCGTTCCCAGTCACACATCCAAATGAGTTTGGATGAGAAACACAGCAGGGAACCCAATGGCCTCCTGAAATCTAAGGCCCCATCTCTCTCTCTCTGCATGGATCCCCCCCCCCCCCCCCCCAACCACCACCTCCCCCCCTGTTGAATGTACAATGAATTTATGCATTGTAGATGTGGAACTTGATATTCAACAAAAAAAAGGAAAAAAGCACACAACTGTAAATTGGAGTGGAAAAACAAAAGGGAATCGCCCGGAGGGTAATCTTTTAGATTTGTCAAGCTGTTGTCACTTCAGTTTGGTGTCATCGAACCCAAACGAGTGTAGCTCCATCTGGGAGTCTCCAGTCACTCACATTTATCATTCCATTTACAAAGAAGATGGGCTTGTGTTTATTGTGACCTTGAGTTCCCCCCCCCCCAAAAAAAAATACACTGTGGGAGTATATGCCTATACACACGCACACATGCACACACGGGAGCGAAAATATAACATATTTACAGTATATCCATCTATCGAGAGAGAGAGAGAGAGAGAGAGAGAATGAGTAACAGAGAAGGTGCAGGTGCAGTGCTCCCACTTCCCAGGCAGCAGGCTGATGTGTTTGTCAGGCACAGCTTAGTGACCTGACCTCTGGTCAGATCTGGTGTCCGCATACTTGAGCCGCACGCACGCACGCACACATGCACGCACGCACGCACGGGAACAAACGCACACAGACTTGGCAACAGGTTGTCCGCATTTCACTGAGCGGGCTTTGCGCAGGTGCCTCCAGGGTCAGGGGGTCAAGGGTCACATAGTCTGTTTTAAAGCATACCACCCCCTCTCTTCCACCTGTCCCATCTGTGGGAGGTTTGGTCTGTGTCCAGAGGGGTCAGGAGGGCCGTCCGGGCACTGTCCACCGTCCGGGACAGGACAGGACGCAGGCAGGGAGGGCAAGGGGTCCTCTGACACCATACATGTGTGTGTGTGTGTGTGTGTGTGTGTGTGTGTGGCATATGGAAATTAGGACCCCAGAGCACCTTACACACTACTTCTGTTGCAAGCATGTGTGTGTGTGTGTGTGTGTGTGTGTGCACGTGCGTGCGCACATGCATGTCTGATACGAAGTCAAGATTTGAGCACATGTCAGTGCACCATATGTCTCATCTGTGTGCGTGTTTGTGTGTGTGTGTGTGTGTGTGTGTGTGTGTGTGTCTGTCATTGGCATGACCTGTGCATGTTTCACTTACATATGCAGGTCTTCATTCATGTGTTTTGTATGCATTATATTAACACACCCTCATGCTTACTTCACCAACCATAGACAACTTATTGCTTATTTGGTCATAAATTACACGCGCACACACAGGCACAGGCGCATGTGCGCGAACACACACACACACACACACACACACACACACACACACACACACACACACACACACACACAGACACAGACACAGACACACACACACACACACACACACACGCACACATTACAAACGGTACGAGTGCACATTACATGCAAACACTTGTGAGGGGGATTCCTAGTATTGGAATGTGTGTTTACTCTTGACTGCTCGGCCACACCATCGCAGCACCAGCTGGACACATGGCCTCTGGCCTGGCTTAAATTAGGCACCATGCTCTCCTCTCCTCTCTCCCTTCACCCTGGCCATTCTCGCGGCTCGCGCACCTGCAGTGGTTGGAGGTACTCCATACTCTTCCATTGAGACAGTTAGAACCTGGTGTAGGTCAGGACACTGTTAATTTAATGTTTGATATGTTTTACTTTGTGATGCGTTTAATTGTATTCCATGTATCAAATGAATATTAGGATGAGTATCTCTACAAAGTGAGATCCTGTGTTCAATTATTATTTATGATTGCAACATGCAAGTGAGCTTTGGTAGAACCTACTAGTATGCCCAGGTAGCTACCTGGACGTGATATAAATCCATATACAGTATTGTCCATTAATCTTTATCCGTTGCTTTTGTGGTCTATGATTGAGGATCCGTCCGGAACAATAGCGATCCCATTTGCTATCACATTTCTAGCACCTTGTAAACAAAACAAGTTGAAACCGGTCGCAAGAAACTATTTTTAGGACCATTTTAACAAAACAGGTCTCACAATCACACTTTTAGCAAACTAATGTAAACCAACACCAGCAAATGACATGCCAAAGAACTAGAGCACTTCCATTGAGGGTAATAGAGCACCGAAGTCTGACGTCAATATCGGTAGATGGCGCAAATCCACAGGTTCATGTACTTTTTATTTGCATTGTAATCCCCATAGGGGCATTTTAGATCGCCTTATATAAGAACTGTGTTTGAAAAATAAACATGTCATCCCGGCCGTTTCACTCATATGGATATGAAGAATTAGTTACTGAATTAGTTACATTTTCGCTAGAAACTGATTTAAATGAGTGACCACAAACGATACAGAGACATCTCCCTGACAATAACGCAGAGACAGCTTGTTTATTTTTGGACCACAATGCTTATATGAAACGATTTTAAGATGACCCCATGTTATTCTCCATAGATAATTACTTCCGTGAACCAGGGGATGAGAGAGTGACATCAGGACTTCAGCAATCTATATAACATGACATTGACATCTATTACATTTTCTCATACTATGTTTGTACAGTAATGGTTCTGTCCACTGTCCAGCATGGTATTGGTAGCCACCTGTTTTGAGAAGGGGGGTATTTGTACTTTACTTGGAGTATTTGTACTTTACTTGGAGTATTTCAATACTTTTACTTCTACTCCACTACATCTCAGAACCAAACTTTTACTCCACTACAATTATTTGAAAACTTTAGTTACCACTGTGTAGATTTAGATTATTATTACAAAACATAGCTTAGTACAGTACATTAACACATATTATTCCCAGGACGTGTCCAAACGTCTTCATAATTACACCCGTAGGAGGCCCAGTACATGTGGACACATCTTTAGGTCCTCTTTAATGATATAAAACGTTCCATTAGTGTTCACGTTCCATTCTTTGACAGTGGCCATTGAGGCAACAACACCTTCCTCAACGCTCCCGGACATGTTTTGCGCGCGCAGCCATTCACTCCCTTGTTTATGGCCGACAAATATCGCTATTATCTCTGAATCTACCTCGCTGTCCATGCATGGAATTTTTATCTGATGTTCTGTCCTAATTTCAGACTTCACCAAGCATCTCGATTGGAATATTAACACTTCAGAGATCAGACTTATTAGCGCGAGGGAGTAATGGAACATTTCACCTCCCGGTTTTGGGGGGAAGTGGAAGACGGGGCTTTTCAGAGTAAAATCTCCTTCATCTGCTGGGCACTCTAGCCTTTTTATTTTGAAAAATTCTGGGGCATAAAAAGTGTTAAAGGACCACTTCAACACTTTTCAACATATCTTCATATTTGGTCCTTACTAATGTTCATTGTGCATGATAAATACCACAATTTCTTTCTACTCAGTCTGTGTCTCATAGGAGGGCTGTGGGCAGTTCCGAAATCTGTCCACCAGTTACATCATTGTTAGGCAGATTTATTTTTAAACAAGATTTTAATATAGCCTATACATAGGCCTATATATTTAGATTTGTGTTATCGTTAGACCGGTGGCTTCCATTATTGCATTGCAACTTTTCAGGACTAGAAAGCCTGCAGTTTCTCTTACCGTTAGCTTGGATTCCCCATCAATGTTCAGACGGATTTCTGAACTGCCCACAGCTCTCCTATATGAGACACAGACCGAGTTGAAAATAATGGTGGCATTTTATCATGAACATTAGTGAGGACCAATTATCTGAACTTAGGTTGAAAAGTGGTGAAGTGGTCCTTTAACAACTACCGATCTCCAACTCACAATGAGCTTGTAGATCTGCTTTTTTCAAACGATCTTTTTTATACATTTGGAAACTGCTTAATGAATACATACTGCTTTTGGTACTTTAAGTACATTGTGATGCAAATACTTTTGTACTTTTACTCAAGTCAATTTTGAATGCTGCAGACTTTTACTTGTAACAGAGTATTTCTACAATGCAGTATTGATACTTTTACTTAGTTATAAGTAAAAATGTGAGTACTTTTTCCACCACTGGGTGTTGGGAAAGGAGGTTGCATCATATCCCAGTATATACATATCTGCCAGTCCTGTAAGAGTATCCAGCCTTGCGGCCATGTTTGAAGAGCTGGGGGGTGTAAAGGTGATCTGGGTGATGATGACTGCCTTTACTCACACTGCACCCATGTGTTGCCACCTGCTGCCGCTACGCACACTGTCACACTCTGTGGGCCTATACGCATGCAGCCGTGTCTGCGTAGGGCTGTACATGCACACGCACACAACACACATACACGCACGCACACACACACACGCACGCGCACGCACGCACACACACACACACACACACACACACACACACACACACACACACACACACACACACACACACACACACACACACACACACACACACACACACACACACACACACACACACACACACACACACACACACACACAGGCACACGCATATGCACACACACGACACACACAAAATGAATCCCTGTGAGATTTGTGTGTGTAAGTGTGGCAGGGGGGGTGGGGTTAGAATGCACAGTGGGTCATGGTCTCAGACTGATCTCTCACATACTATACATGTGGGTGGGCTGCAGATATTACAGATGAACCATATGACAGATGCAGCAGCAGTGCAGGTGTGCATGTTGTTCACTGAATTCACCAAAATCCCTAGAACTCTTCTTGTCATGTTTGCATATTGTAGACAATTTTTGTATTGAATGGGATGCGTTGCTGTACAAACGTCATGTTTGGAGAATGTAATGTAGAAGCGACAATTGAGGTATAGTGCTCAGTTTATTCATAATAATGAATTGGATAAATCCTTTGTCATTCTGCCTCTACATTCAACAGCAGACTGCTTGGAAATGGTTCTGGGCTTGATTTGTAATACATATATCATCATTAAAAACCAGGAGGAACATTTTCTTAACCACTCATAAGACAAATAGCAGAAATGTCATATCTACGTATAGCGTCACAACATGTTAACCAATGTGGTTAACATGTTGTGACGCTATAGTTATTAAATTGTTCAAGAGTGATATTATGAAGCGTAAATATCAAAGACAGCAACTAGTCTACATTTCATAAACGGAAATATATGTATATATTTATTACAATACAGTCTAACCAGAAGCAGGGTTATAAAACCTTCAGTCATAATGATTAATGACCAGAGTGGCGATCAAAAGTAGAGGCATGGATCACCCCCTGCAAATTGAACCCTCATAGTTCAGATAAGGAAGTGTGCAGTTGAAAAATAATTGTGTATAAATGCAAAGCATTTTTGGGGGGCGCTAACCCCTCCTATGCCCAGCTTTGTGTGTGCGTCTGTACCCCGATGCGTGTGTGTGTAGCGATGATTTTATTGGCCGAAGGCTTAAAAAGTGAGGACACCAAAAAGTTTTTTTTTGCTTGTTCGACGGCCAGACAGACAAAACAGATCCTTGGATCACCTCATCTCTGCAGATGATCCTCACTGCTTCGGAGTGTTGAAAAGCTACTCCGCCATCTCCCCACCACAAATAGACCTGTTGGACTGACACCTCAGCACCCTCAGTCACCCTCTCTCTCTCTCTCTCTCTCTCTCTCTCTCTCTCGCATGGTTGGATGGCAGACACTGGGCTGCAGAGAAAGACTCTGCAGCCCAGTGTCCGCCATCCAACCATGCAGCCACTGTATACCGGGGTACGTGAGTCACTACTACAACCATTCTGGAATTAAGGGGGGGGGGTAGATGGATAGGTAAACCGAAATGATGATAGCGTAGCTTTACAGTATACCGGTATACATTTGGGGGGTTTGACCCCGCAAAAAAATATTCGCGCGCAGGGTCCCCCCCCCCCTCCCTTATATATTCCTCCTGCAGGCTAGATCCGGCCATAGTGGAATAGTTCTGTTATCACTGTGGACTCGGCACTCGCTCCACTCATCACGTTGTGTGGGATGTGTGAGGGTGTAAATGTGTGCGTTTGTGTCCGCGCACACTTGCTTGCATGTGTGTGCACGAGTGCTCTTGTGCACGTGTCGTGTACACAAGTATGTCGTATGCTGTTGGGAGGAAACCATCTCCATACCTTTTTTTGTGTGTGTTTTTTTCCCTTTCATAAATGAATGCCCTATTTTATACGTTGTCATATTACAATTATACTTCAATCATATGTCATGCAAATGTTGCAAAAAGTGCATATAATAGCTCATAATACGTCACATCACGATGCGTTGGGATCTTGTAGATCAACCAATTCTGCTAGTTTTGCTTTTTTTTGGTGGCTTTCGCCTTTATTTAATATATTTTATGGAGGGACATACAGTAGGCTGACAGGAAATGGGGAGAGAGATGGGGGAAGACATGCAGTAAAGGCTGTCGGGATCGGGAGTCAAACCCGGGCCGTGGCACACTGCCAGATTGGATTACCAGCCAAGGTGCCTGGACCACTGAGCCATGGCCCAGGCCTAGTTTTTCATTTTTGTGGGGAAAATGTTTGGCTGGTAATCATGCAGCGTGGTACACCATTGCACAGCAGAGTAAGAATTAGGCACATTTTAAGTAGTCAACCTTCAGGTGATTGAAGCTAGTAGTAGAACAACAGCTTTGTCTCAATCAGTATGCCCACACCAACATATAGGTTACACAAACAAACGCTGTGCTGCAGTTACATATACAAAGAGATAAACTGAAGTGATTCACGCTCTTCATAAATAACTTATTAATTTGCTCTCAGGCAAATTCCTTTCAATACCCGAACAATTTATACGAAGTGCCACTCACATATTTATAACCCAGTGTAAGTGGATGATCTGCCGCTGCCTAATGACGGGCGCATTCTCTCTAATTACACAAGTTGAAATGGGATTAGAGCGTTTTTTCCCCCCCTATGTCTTAAAGGCCATTGAGTGCCCTAACCGCTAACGTCAGGCATTGCCTCGCCCGCCCCGCCGACGAGAGAAGGAAGCCTCCATTACACGGCGTGCTAATAAAAGTGTGTCGTTTAATTAAGGCAAACGCTTCCTCACATAATAAAGCGCCGCCGTTGAAGACCGTGGCCCGACGTATCAGGAGATTTGTACTTACACCCCCGCACGTAATTAATAAGACAACAATATCGCAGGCGGAGGCGGCGGTCGTGGCGCCCGTGGTTCAAATCCGAAATCGGCAAAGTACCCCCGGTGAACAAACGGCGGAACACAAAGCCTTGCTAATAAACATTATGGAAATGAGCTATTTCCCCAGTGACCTCCTCCGCAGGCCTGAAGAATTCACACACACATGCACACACACATGCACACACACTCACGCACGCACACACACACACGAACGCACGCACTCACTCCATGCATTTCAAGGGAGAGGGGGGGGGGGGTCTAACAGTTATGAATACAGAGCATTTCCACCGCCTTCTGAAAGAAGTGATACAACACGGAACTGAACGAATTAAGGCTGCTGATAGATCAGTACCGGAGTCTGTCCGTCCTCCAGCAGTAGTGATATGGCTCCAATATACCCCCCCAACCCACACACACACACAGACACACACCACCCTCACGCCCCTCATCTCATATACATCCGAGACAGAAGGTTATTGCTGATATGGAGAGGCTTTGAGGGCCCCATTATCAGACAGCACAAACAATTAAGGGTGTCAATAATGAGAGAATAAGAGAGGGCCTCTTTTGTGGAGGGCCCCCTTTGTGGCAGATCGAGGCCCCTCTGGCATGAAAGACCCCCAGACACACTGTTTGGTCCTCCCCCTCGCTGGTGTGGCGATGTAGTCATTAGCTAGTGATAAGCCAAGGGGAAGGTGGGGGCAGAGGGTTGGGGGGGGGGGGACTCTGGAATGGAGAACAGGATCCAATTCGAGAAAATAAAAGGGGATGTGGAGATGAGACGCAAACCCTCTATTGCTTTAGATTAGTTACTTTGTGATGATTTTTAATCATGATCAAAATTTGTTATAATTTTTTGTCTCATTGTAAACAGAGTAGGGGGAGGTGTGGAGGTTATTGTATTTATTATTAAAAATAAATTTCATGAAGAGAGATAGACAGAAAGGAAAGCAGAGAGAGAGAGAGAGAGAGAGAGAGAGAGGTGGGGCACAGGAGAGAGAGGCCACATGGGGTATGTTCAGAACTTCAGAGTGGCGGCCCAAATCCGATTTTTATTCTAAAATTGTCCAATTTGATTCAGATTGGAATCAAATTGGTTTCATCAAGTCTGAACTGAAGCCTGATTTACTTTGCTGTACGATGGTGTGGCTCACCAAAATTACACAATCTACAAGCTGACAGCGCACTGCAATTTAATGTGTTGTGATTTTGAAGATCTGCTTTTTTCAGTGATTATTTCTGAATACACAAATCTCATCTGATCACTTGCAATTAATAGTCTTGACAGCCAGTACTAAAGATCATATTTGAGAAACAAATCGGATTAGCCTACAAAGTACAAAGCCATACAGAAGAGGGGCCACTACCACTACCTCAGCTTTCATTAATAATAGCCTCGCATTTCATTTTTGCCTTTTCGTTCTTTGAAGTAATCATTGGATTTCATTGTGTGGATGAATGTGCACCATGTCAATACCACGGCCACAATAATAATAACCACACACAAACACCCGGCTTTTACTGTCATAATCATGGGTAATGCCCCCCCCCTCCTGCATTCTGTTCTTCCTCTGCTCCTATTCCCCCATGATTGACACCTGCATCCGCTAGGCACTTGGAGGGCAGCCAGCCATTCCCTTGTGTCTCGGCTCTGCTTGGACGATCGCGGAAAAAAGAAGGGGTTTCATCCCCGTTCCCCGCACGGACCCTGAGCCCCGATCTGATCTGGTTGATGGGGTTGATGGGGGGCCAGTAGAGGCCTTGTTGCGGGTGCCTCCCACACCCAAAACCATATAGCAGCCTCTATAGTCTGTGACTGTAGTGCAGTGGTTCCCAAGTGTTTTAGCCCGTGACCCAACAGAGAAATTAGACCTTCCCGGGGACCCAAATCTACAAGCCCACAACACTTCTTAAACATGTGTTTTCTAATTTATGGAATTTCTTAGGTTTTTCCTTTTACTTATTCAAGGAATTACTTAGAAAAACACTAAAATAATGTTGTATTAATTAATGAAAATGTCTTTTGAAAAGGTTTTGAAATTCTATGTCCCGACCAACTGTGTGG
Source organism: Protomyctophum bolini (assembly GCF_963924005.1). Taxonomy (NCBI): domain Eukaryota; kingdom Metazoa; phylum Chordata; class Actinopteri; order Myctophiformes; family Myctophidae; genus Protomyctophum; species Protomyctophum bolini. Next base: position 24,411,438 of record NC_137877.1, on the reverse strand, counting down.
GAAACAGTGGTGTATATGGTGTAGATAATATATTACGAAATAATGTGAATTATTCTATCTTCATGCTTGTCTTGATATAGCGTAAATGTGAATAACTGAGATGTTTCTTTACGGCTGTTTAGAGAGTAATGATATTCTTGAACCAACCTCCCTGAGACAAATTTCTCATAACACCTGGGCATAAAATGTACCTGATAGTGATATATAAAAATTAGCTTGAGATAGGATTCAGTGTACTATTATCTAACTTTCACATTATATATTATCATAATAACAATTGACATACATGCTATCAAATCCCAACGACCGGGCATCTTATTTAATTTCAGGTATATAGATGTCATATTTGTAAATGCACATTATGTTCAAGTTCATCACTAGCATCAATGCTTTGCTGATGAGGATGTTGCTTCACTGTGGTCATAATCAGCCTTGCAAGTCAGCCAACAAGGGAAGGTCAAGCTCTAGTTATCTTGTCCCTGTGATCTCGCACACACACACACACACACACACACACACACACACACACACACACACACACACACACACACACACACACACACACACACAAACACACACATTTATATATATATACACACACACACACACACACACACACACACACACACACATTTATATATACACACACACACACACACACACACACACACACACACACACACTCACATACATATACACACACCCAACTCACCCCAGATGACAAGTTTAGGAAGTAGCGCTGACTGGGAATTGTCCCGAGCCAGCGGGGGAAGACGGGACAATGGGGATGAGAGGATGAACGCACAGAGGGGGACCATGCAGGGCCTCTATCTGCTGCTGCATGGAGAGAGACCAGGCCGTCTAGACAGACATGTTCCGCCAGGAGAGGCCTGGGAGCCTGCTTTAATAGGACCTTCAGAAAAAGAAACTCCGCTCTCGCCCTGTCACACACACCGATATCCCCCCCGACCCCTTCCCTCAGTTGTCTGCTGATGGGAAAGAGGAAAATGGTGGGGGGGGGGGGGGGGGGGGATTCAAGGATCACTCTGACACAATGACTATAGAGCTTGACCTCTGGTGACATAACACAAAGGCCCATGTTTGGTTACAAGGGTTGTTTACCAGGGTCAACATCATTCCAGTCAAAGTAGCAGTGATGATAAGGCTACTAAATACAAAGTGAGTGTGCAGTTCTCATCGCATAATGCTTTATGTTGTTTTGTACTGAGACAGACAACTGATCATGGAATTCAACCCTATTGCGGCATACATGAGGATAATCCCAAGATAAGGGTCTCAACAAATTGGGCGATAGTTTGTGGTGCTACAGTAGCTACATGACCTTAAATGTATGATGAATGCATTGATGTTAATGTTAATGTATCCCATCGGAATGAATACAATATCCGGTCAAACGAAAGAAAGAAACGCTACACCTGAACATCATTGTATATACAGTACATGCATACTCACTATTCTTGTACACTGTGCTTTCTTTTCACATCCACCATGCATCATTGCATCATCACAACACAGTGAAAAGATACTATAGCTAACGTCAGTGGTGGAAAAACTGGAACTGTACTTCTCCCACATTTTGTACTTAATTAAAAGTATCAATAGTGCTTTGTACTCTGTTACAAGTGAAAATGTACTTGAGTAAAAGTACAAAAGAATTGGCTTCAAAATGTAGTAATCATTATGCAGAATTCTATTTTAGGTTATCAACTATATACAAATCTTTAGAAAATTGCAGATCTACAATCTCACAATGCGTCACACCACAATGCATTGTGAGCTTGTAGATTTTCTAATTGACGAAATGTATAGGGCTGAAGTGGTTAGTGTATGTTTTGTAATAATAATCAAAATTTACAAAATAACTAGTAACTAAAGCTGTCAAACAAATGTATGGTGTAAAAGTACAATATTTGGATTTGAGATGTAGTGCAGTAGAAGGAAATTGGAAATATTCAAGTAAAGTAAAAATACCTCAAAATTGTTGCTAACATAACAGGATTAAAATAAGTTCATAGTTCATAGTGTACTTTCATTGCGCACATGGCACCTTATAACGGCTTATTAGAGACACCTTTTTTGTAAGTTCAAATGTTCGTGCTAAATGTGTGATACTTAATTTACTTCGTTTTTACCTCTTCATTGTGGTGTTGCACACAGCGGTTTCATATATGCTTATACACTCGCTTATACACACTTTGTTTCGTTCGACGAAAATAGCTGATCTACAAGCTCACAACTTGTTGCCATGCAACGTACCGTTGCTTGTTTGCTTGTAGGTATCTTGTCCACTGTGGTTTCGGCAGGTGCATGTGCATGAATGTACTGTGTGTGTGTGTGTGTGTGTGTGTGTGTGTGTGTGTGTGTGTGTGTGTGTGTGTGTGTGTGTGTGTGTGTGTGTGTGTGTGTGTGTGTGTGTGTGTGTGCGTGTGCGCGTGCGTGCGGCGTGTGGTGTGCACGCGCGCGTGCAAGAGGTTGTGCATGTGCTAGACATGCTTACAAGCCTGTGTTTGCAAGTGTATTTACGCAGGCGCTCTAGCCCGTCCGTGAGCACCACCAGCGCATGCATGCTAGCAAGTGTCTAGCGTTTTGCAGGGCCCCTCTTCCTGCAGCGTGCGCGGAGCAGGTGGGGGGTGTGGTGGTGAACAGGGAGGGAGGGATGGTAATGGGTCAGGGCTCTATTTTGAACAAGCCCTTACTGGTTCTTTAATAAACCTTTGACCCCCCCCATGGGGGTCATATATCCCCAAACAACTGTGCAGCCCTGCCACCCACCGTGACTGGCTGTCAGAGGGGAGAGGAGCCGAGAGGAGGAGGCCCCTGTTCGTTCACGCAAACTGCACTGTACCCGTTTACCACAGTGCACGACACACACACACACACACACACACACACACACACACACACTCACACTCACACTCACACTCACACTCACACTCACACATCTCGCAATTCAGCAGTGGTGCAAAAAGTACTCAAATGTTTTACTTAAGTAAAAGTATCAATACTTTTTCTGTTTTTCAAATCGCTTTTGTAAATAGCAGAGTTTGTAGATCGTCTATTTTCAAATGGTCGAAATGTGTAGAGCTAAAGTGGTAATGTATGTTTTGTAATAATAATAATCAAAATTTACAGTGTTAAGTAATAACCAAAGTTTTCAAATAAATGTAGTGTAGAGTAAAAGTACAATATTTGCCTTTGAGATGTATTGGAGTAGAAGTAAAAGTATTGGAAAGTGGAAATACTTAAGTACCCCCAAATTGAACTTAAGTACAGTACTTAAGTAAATGTACTTAGTAACTTTAGTTTACAGTAGACCCTGCAATTAAGAGTCTGACCGATGCCAGATTTCTGGGTCCGATGGTGATCCCAATTTTGTTCTGTTTGGACTACCGATTATTGATTCTTTCTTTTTTGCCACTGTTCTATCAAAACATTCACAATATAAAAGTGAACTATTTAAACTGGTTCCAGTTTCTTTTTTAACTAAACTAAACATAAATAACTTTTTGATCAACTTTATTTTAATTAACCACTTAATTAGTTCTATAAATTAAAAACATTACCATGCTACATACCAGCTACAAGTTTTTTTTTTCTTTTTTAAACCTTTGAAGACTTTATAAATGTTTTGCGTTAATTGTTCTGAAAATTGGGAGGCCAGGTTAAAAGTGGTTACAAAATGGCATCATTGCCAAAAGCGATGTAATCAAAAAAGGCAAATAATGACTTTACTCTCAACGTCAATCGCTGCCTTTCCAACGGAGCCTCTGTGTTCCTCCCACTTTGTAATCCTCTCTCTTTTCAATGCGTCACTTTATTCACTGACTAATCCAATTATTATTCATTTTTGGATTTCAAATCCCTCGCGGAGCCCCACAGGGCTCCACATTTGGCTCGTTGCTATTCTGCTTGCAATTATGCTTCATCGTGATGTCTTTTTAGAGGATGGAATGCCGTTGGCGTGAATGTTTCACTGAAATACTGTTCTATCTATGGAAACTATTTAGTGTGGTGCTCTTTTTTTAACCACTTACACGCTAGGGTTTTAAGTGGTTAATAAACAATGGTTTAAAGTAATTAAGTACATTTTCTTAAGTAATGTACCATACAAGCTAAGTGTACTTTACTTGAGTATTTCCAATTTCCAATACTTTTACTTCTACTCCACTAAATCTAGGATCCAAGTATTGTACTTTTACGCCAGTACAATAATTTGAAAACTTTAGTTTTTCTTTGTACATTTCGATTATTATTAGTATTACAAAATATACAGTAACCACTTCAGCTATATATACATTTCGGCCATTTGAAAATACCCGATCTACAAGCTAACAACATGTCGCAACTCATTGTAAGCTTGTTGTAGATCACTTTTTTCATTGAATGTCCGCCTACTTTTGACTAATGTTCACCTATTATGATTGTGACATGCCCAGACGAGGGGTTCATGTGAGCACATGGGACACTTTTTCATGTGTCCTGTGGATGTTGATGTCACCCATGATGTCCTATGCTTATCTACTGACCCTCTGACGTGTGTGTGTGTGTGTGTGTGTGTGTGTGTGTGTGTGTGTGTGTGTGTGTGTGCGCGCGCGCTGTAGCTGGGCACAGGAGGGACAGCAGTAGCCAGACGGGTGCTTCTCATTAGCATATGAAAGTGTTTTCTTCTCGGTATACCCGCCCTATCTCCTCTCTTCACAGTGCAGGGCAGGGTTTTCAATCAGTCCCCTTCCATTCGGGCTCTCTGACCCTTCAGATGACGAGGGGCAGGGGAGGGGGGGTGGGGGGGGGGGGGTCAAGGGGCGCAGCCCACTACAACGCCCTCCTATCACTTTTGGTGTCATTGAGATGCTGTCACGTCACACACGTAGTCGCCATAAGGACGACAGCACCGTTAACAATAATGTAATTAGTTATCAATGAGCTCCATAACCCTGGATGTAATTGGCTTTTTATGGACAGGGGAGGGTGGGCAGCTGGTGGCTTTAAATGAGACAGGATACATCCTCGTAAAAAAGAAGAAAATGAGACCACGTGTGTGTGTGTGTGTGTGTGTGTGTGCGCGTGTGTTTGTGTGTTTGTGTGTGCACTGCATTGTGCGTCGTGTGTGCATGCGTGCGCGCTTGTGTCCGTGCACGCACACTCACTAACTCAGACGGATGCACGTTGTGCATAGCCTATACACACACATAAACACACACAAATAAAAATATACATATGGTATATACGTACATATACAGGTATAGGGCATATACTGTATATATATAACTAATGTTCAGTAATGCCATATGCTGAGCTATCCTGAAATAGCCAGGTTACCTAGTCAATTTCTTTCTCTGCTGTCTATCAATCAATCTCCTCACTGTCACTGTTCTGTCGCCATCTCTCTCTCCTATTACTGCCCTATCACTTCTCCCTCACCATCTCTGCGTGGTCCCCAGAGCTAGCTTCCCTCTCCATCTCTGCGTGGTCCCCAGAGCTAGCTTGCACCAGCCAGCCACCAGCAGCAGCCCCAGCGATGCGCTACATTAGCTTAACGTCAGAGAGAGAGAGAGAGAGAGAGAGAGAGAGGGAGGGTGCTAATGAGTCATGGGCATGGGCTCCTGTAGCTCCTGTTAGCTCGTTCATCATCCTGCCCCCTCCAATCCCAGTGCCCTTTTATCAGGGCCCCGGCTGGGGCCCCGTGTCACCCCTTCCGACATTAATCAGCTGTCCGACCAGGCGGGGGCCCCCGATAATGCCCTATTAGCCGGCGTGCTCCAGAATCATTACAGGGCCAATGAAAAGGCCAAGGATTACACCCCCCTCCCATCCGCCCACCACCCCCCCAAGACGCACGCTCGCACACACACACACACACACACACACACACACACACACACACACACACTCATCCGCCTACCACCCCCTGATGCTCATAGAGAGAGAGAGAATAGTGAACACCACTGCCTAAACAAGAGGCGGAAATTAGCGAGTTTGTACAATGGGGTGGCTTCAGGGAAGGGTTTGATTGGCTGGTTTATCCTTCCTCTCTCTCTCTCTCTCTCTCTCTCTCTCTCTCTCCCTCTCTCTCAATATCAGTTCCTCTCTCTGACTCGCTTTAACTTGTTTAACCCCACCATCTCTCTTTCTGCTCATCTTTCTCTGCGACTGTGTTTTGGTATCTCCGCTATTCGACAGGATACATTGCTTTGCTTTGAGGCACCGCTCTCATCTACTGAAAAGGATCAATCATTTCCATAAGCTCAAATCTTGGCCAGTATGCAGAACGCAAGTTCCAAACCTGGGCCTCTTCGAAACAAGCATCCACGATCTCTCAAACACACATAACAAATAATCTTTATTACACCTTTCAGACACCAGTGAAGTTCAAAGTGCTTTACATACAAATAAAAATAAACAAGAGTAAAAGACAAAGGTAATAAGTTCAAATCTGGTCAGTGGTAAAAGTAAGTCAATTAATTCAAAAAGTGTCAAAGTTAAAATAAAATCACTTAAAAGCAAGATCATGAAATGTTTTTTTAGCTGCCTCTTGAATTCATCGACCGAAGTTGCCAGTCTGATACAGTATGTAGGGGAGAGAGTTCCACATCGTACGTAGCTGGCAAAGGCAGCTTCGCCGTGTCTCTTGCCATTTGTTGGGATTTCGATCAGCCGTTCAGTACAGAGTGACCTGAGAGGGCGAGCTGGGACATAATCATGCAGGCAGTCTGACAGATAGGAAGGCGCCCCAGACTCTTCTTTACTTTAAAAGCAAGTAAAAGTTTAAAACTTTAAAAATATAATATATCCTGAATTTCACGGGGATCCAGTGCAGGGGTAATGTGGTCTCTTTTCCTGGTGTTAGTTACGATTCTGACTGCTGCATTTTGAATGAGTTGTAAACGGCCCGTGGTTTTCTTATAAAGTGCATTGCAGTAATCTAAACGAGACAATACGAAGGCATGAGTCAGTTTCTTGGCATCCTCCAAGGAGAGGAAAGGTCTGACTCTTGCACTGTTTCTTCTACAATACATATTTGTTTGTGCAACTTACCCCCTGAATATCAAACCACACTTGGAAAATCATTGACTTGGAAAGCATTCTGCACTGGATTATTTTGGAAAATCCCCAAGTAACGTGTGTACAAACCCAACATTGTCCCTTGTACATAGAATGCATATTGTGCCGTGTCTGCCTGTAATGCAAGGCTGTCTTTTTCCATCCATACTATAGGCATCCAGTGGAATAAAGATCTGGGCTTCCTGAATAACAGCCGTTCTTTAACCCATATATCCTCCCATTTTCATAGCGAGGCAAGACACCTCCCATCCATCTTCAGGCCTCTGTGCCATAACTCATTTATTACCGTCAGCAGTATCTCCCACTTTGATCAATGATAATGAATGCTATCAAGGGACCAAGTTGCTGAGGAAACAAAAAAAAAAAGAAAGAAAGAAAACGACAAAAAAAAGAAAAAAACGCAGTAGCTCGTAGTAATTCGTCGGTACGGCTCGTAATCGTAATTATGAGATATGCTTTCTCTTCCCCTTTCTGATTATCTGTCTGCATGCACGAGTGAGCTGGCATTAGAGGTGGCAAAACATCCATCACTTGGAGACGTGGGGAGATTAGTAGGGCCAGCCAGGTGATAGATAGCCAGCGAGAGGGCTAATGATTAGCTCCTCTTACTGTCCACATGCAGCAGCCAAGGCTGCACACTGCCCCCTCTCCACCAGCCTTGTGGAGCGCAGCATCATGAGGTGGGCTCATTTGTATTCATTAGAGTATAGAGGTAGTTCATAAAAAGGTACTTGTCAACCCCCCACCCCTCCCTGTTTGTTTCTGTCACTTACTCTCTATCTACCTCTCTCTCTCTCTCTCTCTCTCTCTCTCTCTCTCTCTCACACACGCAGCACACACACACACACACACACACACACACACACACACACACACCGTCTCCACTTGAAACTTGTACAGTCTCAGCGAGAAAGAAATCAATTCCGAATCAAAACATTTGTACACGGTGGTGCAGAATATGGAACAACGAAACTCTCTCTCTCTCCCTATTTCTCTAGCTGTATACATTGCTCTTTATCTCTGTCCCTGCCTTGCCGTCTGTGTCAAATCGCAGCCTTTAAGTCTAGACCTGCGTCGGGTTGGGATCCCGTGTCCTTGGAGATGGATGGTGTGACTCTGACAGCAGGGCCTGTTCAGCGGGGCTGATAGCATCTCCTCCACGCTGCCCCAGAGGTGTTTCACTAAGTCTGCCTGTACACACACAGCAGCCTCAATGCTTCCACCGATGGAGCATATTGTTTATAGCCGTGGTTCCCGACATTTTCATGTGAAGTACTGTATATACCCCAAATTGACATGTATATTTGGCCCGGGGACCCACCCCCACCCGTCTGATCTTTAATTTGCATTGTTTTTTATCGCTGTAACCAAGCTAAAGCCAAACGAAACAATTGTTTTTAACATGTTACTTTTAGGATGTGTTTTCATGTTTCTCCAGTGGTTAGCTTTGGGTCGACAGTTTAAATCCAGCTAGCCTGGACACGGTTACTGCCGTGACAGTGAACAGAACACTGGCTGCAGGCAATGAGGCCACTCATGTGTCATCTTCAACATACTCACACACACACACACACACACACACACACACACACACACACGCACACACACGTGTGTGTGTGTGTGTGTGTGTGTGTGTGTGTGCGTGCAGCCGTGCACATGCACATGCACATGCACATGCACATGCACATGCACATGCACATGCACATGCACATGCACATGCTGTGCAAGTATGTATAGCCTAATTTAAAGTTAGCACAACTTGAAATATGTAGAAATTACTGTCAGAACTTTGGGTGGGTATAAGACAGATGATGACTGCTTAATAATGTCTTTTCAAGACAAGATTATTATTATAAAACATGAATGAACGATAACGCTACAGAATGGATAATGAATTTTACGAACTAGAGCTTTGATATAGAAGGCCACATGTTGCTTTATATAGACAGCAATACACTCAGTCAAAATTCAGTCCATTTCTGCCCAGTCTCCTCAGTGGGTTTAGCACTGAATCTGAACCGGCACACTGCCATTGCTCATTGCAATTTGCAGGAAGGAATTTTCCCACATTCTAATCTGTTCACCATGGGCTATGGGTCGTAGTCTCGGCCCCATAGCCCGGATGGACAGTGGGTGGAAATGTGGGTATTAACTAACATAACAAAGGAAAAAGGTAGTGCACTCTCCTATGCATCTTTTGATTAGTACACATTTTTCCCTTTTGTTGTCAGGTGAAACCATATTATAGTATAAAGAAGGATAGAGATAGCCCCGCCCCCCGCTATTCATGTCAGTGGAAGTTGCTCAGTGGCGTTTTGAAGCACCTGGAAGAATCGTCTACTTCCGCATTTGACCACCACATTTTTGTGGTCAAATGCGGAAGTGCAACCGAAGTTGCGACAGAGAAACATACACGTTACTAAAATAATAATAATAATAATAATATGGGGGGAAAACAAAGAGAAGAAGCAGGACAACCGAGACAGCACCTGTTTCACCTTTCCTTGTTTTTGCTTTCTTTAACTGTATACATCAATCAATCAATCAGACTGTAGGCTCTAGTGTGACTCACTATTCCAAGACAGTAAGGTCACACAGTAAGGTACACTGTAATGAAAAGGTCGCTGGTTTGTTCTGTGGTGTCTCGATCAACTAATGCGCCGTCGGATACCGTTGTACAATTAGAAAATAATTCCGGTGTTAGTTGTTGAGGTGAAACGAGACAACAGGTTGGCCAATTAAAAATCCCATGTTTGATGTGAAGGTTTTGATGTTCTAATTAGTCCAGCAGGGTATTACGCAACATGATGGTTCCAAACAACTAACCTCCAGACAAGCAAGGCAAACACAAGACCTAAAGGGAAGAGTACTCACATTTCTTAAGTAAAAGTACCAATACTGGATACTGCAATGTAGAAGTACTCTGTTACAAGTAAATGGCTTGAATAAAAAATGTACTTAAGTGAAAGTACAAAAGTATTGGTATCAAAATGTACTTAAAGTACCAAAAGTAGAAAGTACTCATTATACAGAATGTCCCAATGTATTTTTTTTAAATAAAAATCTTTTGAAAATAGCAGATCTACAAGCATCGCAACGCATTGTGAGTTTGTAGATCGACTATTTTCAAATGACCGAAATGTATATTTAAGGCTGAAGTGGTTAATGTATGTTTTGTAATAATATTAATCATAATCTACCAATTAATATACCGTAGTAACAAAAGTACAATATTTGGATCTGAGACGTACTGAAAATCGGAAATACAGTAGCTACTTACCCGCCTAATAAAAATACCTCAAAATTGTACTTGACTGTACTGTTACACTTAGTACAGTACTTAAGTAAATGTACTTAGTTACTTTCCACCACTGGGGGTAGTTTAGCATTGTTAAGTCACCTGTCTCATTTAATGTTACAGTTTCTAATTGCAAAGTATTTTGGTTCATTTCTTCTTCTTCTTCTTCTTCTTCAGCAGCAACAGTTCTTACATTTTCACTGTACTCTTAACAAACAATAAACAAATTATATAGCTCTTTAGGGAGCCAAACGTTCAGTCTATGCAAATGTATGTGTGACATTCTTTTTGGTCACTGAGATTCTGGCTTTTTTCTGTTATGTTTTGTCCCGAATTGTAAGTATTGATCATTTAGATTCAGATGATGTCGGTTTTAAACAGTGAACGTGTAGTAATTTATAAAGCACCTTTCAAGACAAAGTCACGAGGTGCTGAACAGTGTTTACACAGAACAATCAACAAGTTGAGCGTTGGCAAACATGCAACTGTAACTGTGTATCTCTCTAGTGTCAATGTCGGAGAAAATGTACGTAGCCTGAGGCTATTGTCATAGCCTGCCTAGTGCCTGCCATGGCCGGGTCCCGAGTTGACATGCCAGAGATACTGGAACTGTAAATCAGCCTGCATGTACTATGGTATCAGATTAGTCAAGCACTGCTACATGCACACAGGGAGACTGGGCTGTCCTTTGTACATGAAAGGTGAATTAATACAGGAGAGAAGACCAGTGTTGCTGGCTTAAAATGCTGCTTGCACACTGCTGTATGCATGGATGCGCACGCACGCACGCACGCACGCACACACACACACACACACACACACACACACACACACACACACACACACACACACACACACACACACACACACACACACACACACACACACACACACACACACAGTGCTCGAGCTATTTGTGCTTTTTGAGTATGTAGGCTTTTGTATTCCTTTTCTTTGTGTGTAGTCTATTTACTACTGCATTTTTTGCACTGTGTTGCAAATGTGGCGTAGGTTACCAGAATTTACTGCAGGAACAACAAATTCAATTTGCAATAAATTATCATGACAAACAAGAAAGCGTATAGGTCCCAGGCACTAAAAAGAAGAAAATAAAAGAGACGAAAAAATAATCTGTAACAGTAAGGAACAATTATATTTAAAACGCCTTTATTATACGGTGGCTACACTAATTAAAAAGGATGTCAAAACTTTGGTGTCGTTTTTCATTATTTCGCCACCTAAAAATAATGGCTTTTTAAATATATTTTTTCTTTCCTGTTGCATGGGACCTATGCCTGTTTGTATATAACTTTGTTCCCGTCGTTCCAAGTGCGCCAAGAAGTTTTTAATTTGTCCAAAGACTACCGGTACTCTACTTGAGTGTTGGGTCGTTTGTCCTGCTATTGACTATTGGGGCTGCAGCTATTGATTCTTTTCATAGCCATCATTCTATCTACTACGTTTTTGACTGCAGGATTTGGTCTAATTGATTTTTAATCAAATTAACGATTTATGCCTTTATGTTTTATACTTCATTGTACAACTGTGTTGTGCTATTTTGGAAATGTATCGTCATCTATAACGATCCAAACATTCGATAATTCTTACTAATCGATGTAATCGCCTCATCGCCTATTATGTTATCTCTGCCATGTACCGACGTTGAAGTGCAGTGTAATTACCAGCCACATGCTGCGAACCTCGGGTCAGCGTGCAGACGTTTCACCTGCAGGGATGTCAAGTTGAACTGATAGAATCAGTGTCCTCCTGCCACGGCTGGTGATCCCCATCAGGTGATTTATGGGTAATAGAGGATGTGGCGTCGTCTGCGAGTAGACAGTAGCAGGTCGTCTGCTGCGTCCGTCTCTCTTGTCTGTTTGGACTGACGGGCGGGCGGACGGAAAAGGAGGACTTCGGAACCCCGGCCGATGTTTAGTTTTCCCGCCCACCTACCGTCCATCTTGCGGCGTGACATGATTTATATACTTTGTCCTGCGACGCTGTTGAGTGCCAAACGATGTGTTGCGAGCTTGTACATCGGCTATTTCTTGTGCCCGATAAATTCATATTAAACTGTCCATCTGATAAGTGTGCGAGGTGTTCCTCTGCTCGTGCTGATACGGAACTGACTCAGCGGCTTATCTTTATCTTTGTGATACAAATGGAAATGTCGACAGGGAGTTTTTTAAGAGCTTGTGCTAAAAAAAAGTTTATTATCACAGCCTTTGTTTTACAGCTTCAAATGGCTAATGGATAAATATATGCAAGTATGTATTATTGACAAACTCTCATGACATGTCGAGGAAAGTCCTCACCTTTAAAAATGTCAGTTTTCATACAAAATGTTGGCAATTGATTGATTTCACTGTTGATTGTTGCACATGCCACATGCCAACATGTGCAACAACTGGTATTCATTCTACTATAGATATGAATAGGTCATATAAGCAACGTACTTCCATGTCCATAACCACTTTGCTATACCTGATGCCGCATGCGCCATTTTTTCATGATTATTAGTGAGGACCTATTATATGAATATAGGTTGAAAAGTGGTGAAGTGGTCCTTTAAGTGATCTTGGGATTAGCACGCCACGAGAGCAATGCTCTCAAAAACAAAAGAAGTGATCTTCACTAAATGGTGAATATGAAGGACTATAAAGGACCAGATTCTTCATCTTTATAGAGAACCCGGCCCGCATCCCCCCAAGTCAGCCACGTATGACCTTTGGAGTATAGCACCAGAAGATCTTTCATTAATTAGCTGTGTCATTTCTTGGCTTTCGCTGCTCATGAATCCATTTTAAAACCATGGCGCATGGCCCCCGCCATACATACGTCTTTTTTTACCATAAAGTTTTTTCTGAGTTTCAATCTTGCCATGTTTTATGGCTACTCTCCTACCTCAATCTCTGGCCTGCGTGTAGTTCCACGGTGCCTGGTGGAGGTGAATTAGCACTGACCTTTGAGAAGGAGGAGGAGTGAGAGATACCACTCATTAGTGCGTTACCAGGAAGTTTCCACGCCCTCCCGCCCAGTGACCTACACTGATAATGCTCTGATAAGGGATGAGGAATGTGCCGCATCCGTCTTAACCATCTTCAACCCGGTTTCCCTATTTTTGGGGCATGTAATTGTTATAGGTGTAAATTTCATAGAAATTGATTTAAAATAGAATGTCAGGTGGAAACATTGTATGTCCAAAACCATTAAAGGAAATGGAAGAAAGAACCTGTGTTCTAATTGATCCATTTAAGCTCTTGTTTATAGTTTTCATTGGTTCAATATTCATAAAACCCACAGACTTAATCACTTTCAATCTGGCGTATCTAGTTCGAGGCTCAAGCATCTATAATTAGGTGCAAAAATACTTCAGTAATGTGATGCGTTGTGACTTGTGACCTTGTAGATCGGCTATTTTATGGTACTTTCTTTTTTACACTTATACAATTAAATATAAAATAATATTGAGAAACAAAACATAAAAGGATGAAATATTGAGATGCAAGCTTTCTGGCCGACGGCAACGACATGCATGAACATTCGTACATCATTTTTCAAATGATAAAAATCTTGAGAGCTTTATTTCCAATGCAAAAGCGAGGGAACCACTGAATTGCCCTTTGCTCCAAGAAAACCACTCACAATTTATTTATTTTTAACAGTTTGTCATCCCCACCCCCCCCCCCCCCAGTTCAGTCACCGCTAATCCCCCCTGTCGCTGTCAGTACCCCCCCTAACCCCCCTCCTCCATGTTGGTCTTTAGGGACTGTGTGTAGACAACCACATGCCTCCCCCTGCCCTGGTACACATAGAGCCACCAGTCGCTAGTTTTCACCTGACAGTGAGGGGTTTCATCGGGAGACCGTAATGAATGGATGGAGGTTCATGGCTATCTCCCCTCAACAACCCCTCCCCACTAACAGTGTTGGGCAGATTAAACTACATGTAGCTGAGCTACGTAGCTTAGCTAAATGTTTTGCTGTAACTTGCGGTATAGCTACATTCATACTACTTTGTACAACAAATCACTGGCTTCCTGTGAGGTTAGAGTTAGGTTAGGGTTTGGGATAGTGTTTGTAATGGTCTGACTAACGGAATGCAGCCAGTGCCAAACGGAACCGCTTATCTGATAAGAACTTTGAGAGACTGCTCGTGTCACGTAAAGAAACGATTCTACTGTATCTAAAAGTACTAAATAGATAGTACATGCTACTTCTATGATGCCCACAACAAACGTTCCTGACCTGGTGGAGACCTGTGCTCTGAGGAGCACAACTCGTATAGTGACTGATGGCGAGACCACCAGGCTACTCGATTGGGCGTTCATGTGGGGGGAAAGAGCCATAGGGTAAGACAGAGTTACGACATTGAAGGGGCAGAAAACAGCTCGGTCATGTGGTTCATGTAACTTGTTTGTCACTGTAAAGGACGTGCATTCCGTAAACTTCCGGTTCAGGCCTTTGTCACTATTTGCCAATAGAAGTCGATGTACAGTGGAAGAGCCGCCATTGGGCTGGCCCCATGAAGGGGAATGGAGTTGACACTCTGTCTTACCCCAACCGGATATATAATCGTATTTTATTGAGGAATAGACGTGGCCTAATATCCGTGATCACACTGACTAGGTATTTCCACCGCATGGAAAACACTGGTGATGCGAGGTTAGTTTATCTCTCAGTGCTTGAACACGGAGCATCCCAATGCAGAGCAAGACCCTCCCCCCCCCTCCCATGTGGGAATACATGCTAGCCTCAGACACGCAACCACAACTCTACACAGAGGACAACAGATGCACGCGACACGTCAGAGAAGCGATGCAAGACGAACGGGGCCAACGCTTAGGGGGGGAGGAAGGTGGCACTTATTATCATACCATCCAGTGGCTCCCTGACGCCTGTGTGCGCGTGCCTCCTGCTCTTAGATACGTATATTTCTCCTGGTCTCCCCACCACTCCTCCTCTCTGGCTGTGTGGCATGCCGTGGAGCAGACTGGCGGCGGCGATGCGCCTCCCTCCAGGGGAGGAGGGAAACACCCACCGTCTGCCTCCTCTCTCTGTCTGAATGCTCCGTCGCTCCCCGCTCTCCTTCTTTCCCACACCTCGCTCCTCCTAGATGAGTCTTCCTGAGCATAATTAGTCATTAATTTAGGTGAGTGTGTGTGTATTCAAGAGAGAGAGAGAGAGACACACACATCCACATACGCAGGCACACGCTCACGCACACACACGCACACACACACACACACACACACACACACACACACACACACACACACACGCACGTGCACACACACACACACACACACACACACACACACACACACACACAGACACACACACACACACACACACACACACACACACACACACAGACACACACAGACACACACACACACACACACACACACACACACACACACACACACACACACACACACACACACACAAGGTCATCAGTCTGTTATCTTTCAGCCACCTTTCTGTAAACAATGCATTTTGTTTGTATGTGACTGCTAGACAGCATTACACACAGATTTGTAGCATTGTTAAACGCCCCTCTGCGCCTCTCTCTCTCTCTCTCTCTCTCTCTCTCTCTCTTTCTCTCTTCCACTACCTTCGCTCACTCCAGTGCCATGCCCCCCCCCCCCCTCCCCCGCTTTTCCGAGTATCTCATACTATGTGTGAAAATTGGACATGGCTGCCTCGACCCGTGCGTGCGTTCTGCCTCACACACCTTTTCTTTCCAGGAGCTTACCCCCCCACCCCCCGAATGCTAAAGCCCATCAAAAGCCACGCTGCTGTGATCAAGGGGAGGGGGGGGGGGCTTTCACAGTTGCTCTTGGCTCAGATTCCTGTGCGCTTTGAACTGAAAACCAGGGAAGGACATTGGGAGCTAGACTAAATACACATGTACATCGCACATACACAGGTGCTCTCTTTCTCTCTCTTTCTCACACAAATTCATACACGCGCACAGACAATTTTGTATTACTATACTTGTGAGGACATCAGCATTTCAGGACAGCTATTTTAGGAAGGCCTGCTGCTACTTTCGGTGTATGACACCAGCATGAAACAATCAATGAGGCTTAACTCTAACCCCAACCAGTGGTGATAAGTAACAAGTACATTTACTTAAGTACTGTATTTTCACAATGCGTCCTGCGACGCATTGTGAGCTTGTAGATCTGCTATTTTCAAATGGCATTTATTTTTTATTTTTTAACATAAACAGCCAATTTTCTTGTGAGGTCCAGGGGAATTATCCTCCTGTTTTTAAAATTCAAGTACACTTCATGGGAGGACATTTGGGTCTCACATAGTACTGTAGTGTGTACACACACGCACGCACACAGTCCCCAAAGGCTCGGCGGCAATTCTTTTTTGTTTTTCATATATTTTCTCTCTGCGTGAGCCAGGGGCACCAAGGAATCCTACGCCAAGGCTTTTATTGATTCCGCGCACGGTCCACCAGAGCCCCTGCCAGTCTCTACATTGAGTACATATGAACTAACACAGGCCGCCTACCACTGCTGCAGTTTTTCATTATGTGAAATGTAGATGTGATTGGGAAATTCTCCACAATCCCAAGCCTTTACTCTGGGTTGAAGAAGGGGCCTTTTAAACCACATTTTGAAACAGTTGGTGGAGGGAAAAAACTGAGAGAGAGAGAGAGAGAGAGAGAGAAATGTGAAACAAAGATGAAATTGCTGACAGACTTTCTGTAGATGGTAGATATCTTTACAATGTATTTGGTTTTTCTACAGACATCAAGTTGTCAACAGCCGAATCTCAGTTTATAATGATGTAGACTACCCCTTGTTTCTGGATAGATTTTGAATTTCAGTGTCCGTCCGTCTGGCTGCTGTTTTCTAGGCTATAAGAGGAAGTGAAATGAGCAAGGAAAGAAAGAAAGCAAAGAACATATAAAACATTCAAGAATACTTCTGAACTTGAGCTTGATCCAGAGTCCATACCTTAGGCAACAGCTTTTAGTTAGACTGAGCTAATTTATAGCCCTTTTCATCGAACAACTGTATGAAATAGTGGTGTAACAAACAATATAGTAACTGTATCAATACCTTGTGCATGGGATTAATACATCTGATATATTGTTGAAATAACAAACTTAATTTGTATTAATAATTTTTTTCTTTATTCCATGTAGGAGGAGATCTTGAATGAACAAGAAGGTGGCCGCACACACCAATAGCCAGAGTACCAAAATTTATTCGGACAGCAGGTAAGACAACATCCAACGTTTCGGCGGTTAAGCCTTCATCAGGGAATACAGGGCACATCATGGTTCACACTTACATATGGTGCCAGAGAGTCATGCAACCAATCAGAAGGGGGTAGGGGAACACGGGTTAAATAAGACCTGTCCCTGTGAATTGAGAGGTCGGGATCATGGTCATGTGGTTCTCAAATTCAAATGACTATAAGGCCTCCTAAGAGGATCTGGAATAAATATTCCTTGTCATGGAGACACAATGTATGAAAAAGTTACAGCAGAAAAGCAAATGTGAAATGAAGAACAATATAACAGCAATAACTATACAAAAAAAATCTATATATATATAATTAAATACATTCAATGCAATCAATATAGAAAAAACATTTAAAGTGGATTAAATACATGTACTGGCAATAGACCTGAATGCCCCTCTGTGGAGTCGGCCTGTATAGGTACAAAGGTAAAAGGGGGAAGGCGGCCATCAAAGTAAGGTTAAAAGGAGGATTTACCAACAATAGTATTAAAAGGTTAAGTATAAAGGTACAATTCTTTTTTTTACTGTAATATATTTTTATAAAAAGGATTTAAGGTCAAAATCTACATTAAGGCCAAGGGGAGATAATGTTTTTAAGGACTGAATCCAAAAAGCTTCGCGTTTACGCAGAAGCTGATCGATCTGTCCTCCTCTTCTAGATACAGACACTTTTTCTATGCCTATATAATTTAGAGAGGATACAGGGTGGTTGGCTTCCACAAAATGGGCGGCAACAGGATATATAATATTCTTGCACCGAATAGTGCTACGGTGCTCAGCTATGCGTGCTTTTAATTCACGCGAAGTCATACCTACATATGCCTTGCCACAAGGGCATGTAAGAAGGTAAATGACAGCCCTAGTTGTGCATGTAATAATGCCTCTGATGGGGATATTTTTACCAGAATGAGGATGCTTAAATTTATGACATTTTCTAGTGCTGTTGCATTGGGCGCAAGAGCCGCATTTATAGTTGCCGTTAGGAATAGGAGCCAATACACGTTGAGTCGGGGTTGGGACAGGGGGTAAATCGGACTTGACCAAGTGATTTCTGAGACTCTGACCACGAGAGAAAACAATCAGAGGAGGTTTGGAAAAGGTGTTATTAAATAATGAATCCGATTGTAAAATATGCCAGTGTTTTTTTATAATATTCCATGTAACAGAGTTGAGCTGTTATGATTTACAACCACATTGTACAAAAACATTGTAAAATAAGGTGTGAAATTGTAACATGTTGTTCAGAAGACTTGTAGAATGCCACAGATAGATTTATATGTGAATGGCATATGTGGCTTTTTGTACCTTTTTAATAGTTATATCTCAAGTCCACTTTCATTGAAGGCCATTGGGGAGATAACAAAAATTGACAAAATAGGGGTGCCTACGAAATAAAGCAAGATCATTTCTAATATGAAGTGCATTACATTTTTACACAATTTAATGGGATCATTTTAATTGATGAAAAAAGCTTCTTTAAAGGTGACTCAATCGATAAATTACACCTGAAAAGGTCAGAGGGACTGCAAATTGTAACGGTTTAGTGGAATGACATATAACCAGTCACTCACTCCACACTATCCACAGTCCTCACTCTTGCCAACTGCCATAAAACCCCATGAAGAAGAAGAAGACAGTCCTCACTCAGTTTCCAGTACTTTAAGTACTTTAGTACTTTTACTCAAGTCAGTTTTGACTACTGCTTTTACTTGTAACAGAGTACTTCTACATCGCCGTATTGATACTCTTGCTTCAGTAACAAATGTGGAGTACCACCACCTGTTACAACTGGTCTTACAGGCCCGTTTGGGACAAAATACCTCTTCTCTTTAGATGGCAGCACTAAGAACATTACCTATACGTGTCCCTATGTGTATGTTTCTGTCTGTCCAAGCACGGACAGCTGCAACACCTTAAGTGGCCAGTAGAGTACAGCACAGAGTAAAGTGGCACAGAGTACACTACAGTATGAGCCCTTGGCCCGTTCCTGGGGGTCTGGATGTTCCGGGGATCCCCACACGGTAACTCATTTCTCGTAGATCTTTCCCAAAAATAATCAAAGTACAGTAGAGAGTACACTACAATACAGTATACAGAGCACAGTAGGCGTACAGTAACTATGAATAAATGTATAGTTGCAACGCTCAGTTCACACAGGTGTGATTTTATAGATACGTGTGAAATTGTGAACGTAATGCGTCTGGGTCTTGATGTGCTAGTTCAGTAAAACGCTATGCCGTCGCTGGTGCCAGGAACGCACAGCATTCATGCCTGGTGAGTGCATTCATGCCTGCATGGTGAAAACGATGAGAATGGAAGCCAGCGCTGTGAAGAGACAGGTTCCTGGTCGACATACAAGCTAAGTGTTGACATGTTAAGATGCTGAAGGGGGGTCGGGAGGGCCCTTGTTGGCTCTGAAGTGTCTGTTGAAAGAGACAAGATCAGATATAAGCAGTGGAAGAAGTACTCAATTGTTTTACTTAAGTAAATGTATCAATACTGCTATATAGCAATACAAGAAATACAATACTGTTACAAGTAGAAGTCCGGAATTCAAAATGTACTTAAAAGTAAGTAAGTAAAAGTACTCATTATGCAGAATGTCCAGTCCAAATCTAAATCTAAATCTAAATCTACAAGCTCACAATGTGTTGTGAGCTTGTAGATCGTCTATTTTCAAATGACCGAAATGAAGTGGTTAATCTAAGTTTTGTAATAATGATCAAAATCTACAAAATAGTAGTAACTATAAGTATTTAAAAAAATGTAGTAGCAAGCTACAGAACGTACAAATGAGCAATACCCCCTGCAGTCCCCCAAGAACACAGAAGGCAGGGCAGGTGGAGCCTCCTGTTGGCTCTGGCATAGAGAAAGGACAATTGGAAGCCTGGATGAGAGGGGCAGTCATTTGGCCAATCACTGCTGACCCGCCAACTGGAGAGTGTTGTGGTTAAGTGTCGAAACACTCTAAGGGTCGATTCATACTCCTATTTTAGAGCCGAATAAAAGTCGGTTCGGCGCTGTAGAGCCTACAATTTGACGTCATTTGAGGTTCGGGGGGGCGGGTACCGTCCTAAAGTCGGCTCTTCGGTGCTACTGAAATTTTCTGACGAGCCGAAATCATTTCGGCACTACAGCGCCGAAACAGGAGTATGAATCGGCCCTAAGAAGGTTGGTGACCACCTGATGACCTCTCTTCCAGGCCAAGGCTTTATCCATTATAGATGGATTATAATCGCATTGATGTATTTACAAACATTCACAGTCACAGTGGAGTATTAAGTACAATAGTTGGATCTGAGATGTAGTGGAGTGGAAGTAAAAGTAACGAAAATTGGAATTACTCAAGTAAACTACAAATACCTCAAAATTGTAGTAATAATTGTAGTGAGTAAATTAGTTACTTTCCTACTACTGACTACTATCGCAGTCATGATGGCTGGAGTATGTCCTGGACGAGTCATTTCTGAAACCTCAAGTTGGTCAATGGTGAAAAGCATTGCTATTTCTTAGGACTGTTTACCCCCCTGCTGGTTTATGTTGCAGTTGTCTGATCAGAGATTGAGTATTTATGCTAGATTTATGTTCACTGGAGAACGGGCTTCAGAAATGATGGAGGAAATTTCGGAGAACTCTCTGATCTGAACAAACTGTCTGAACGTGCCACCCACCTCTGACAGGGGAATTGCAGAGCACAGTTTTCTTCTCGCAACCGTTTTAAGTTAGTGTAGACGGCAGACAGCTCTTGAATGCTTTATGCACTTTGCTAAATTAAACCTGCCTATACTCCAACATCTGTTGTGCTGCATTTTGTGATTGTGACCTTGACCTTTGATCCTATAGGACTTAATAATCTCTTCATGAATTCTACAGAAACCTACAGATAATTCGCACCACGTTTCATAAAAGACCACCTAACAGTCTATGATTTGACTCTGTGATTTTGACGTTTGATCTTTGATCTTTAAAATGTTTGATTACCGGACTTTTACTTGTAACGGAGTAGGCCTAGTTCTACATTGTATATTGATACTTTTACTTAAGTAACAAATGTCCACCGCTAGTTTTAGATGCAATTTGGAAAGGAATTTGTTGGCTTGGCACCTTTAGACATAGCCAGTCAGAGTGTGATAAATTGTGTAGATTCAGTATCATGCCAAAAGCATGCTGGGCAAAATATGGATAATGCTGAGGTTTATTATCACAACAATCCAGCTCTGTTCTGAGAAAATCTTGACCTTCCTAATACCCATGGCTCAGACTAAAATAAAAAAAACATCCTTTTTTCGTTCATTCCACGTCTGCTAACATTTTCTCAGGGCAAGAGTGTTGAGAATTATGATGGATTAGTTTGTCTAGCAGGGCTGAGTATCAAAAGAGAACCGTGAAACTTGGACACAGCATTAGTAAAAAAAATGGGGAAAGGAAAAAATGAAATGCATTGTTGTGCCATATGTTTGTGCCTAGGGCCCTCTGTAGTACATGACAGGTCGTTATGGTGCCAAGTAACTTAAGAACAGGGTGTGTATGAAAAGCAGCCACGCTGTGGAATTCAAACCCTAACGGTTACATATGAGAAGCAGTGAGTGTGTTAGGGCACATGTCTCCATTTTAAGTGGGTGCCCTCGCGATGCCTTGTGTCGGGTATCTAAGCCCCTGCCATAGTTCATTTTGAGAAACATTGCGTCACGGGATGTCTTTACTGGTAATACATTTCAGACGAGGGCCAGAAGTATGTGGCCTACAATGAGTTTTGAGTCAGGATGGGGGGGGGGGGGGTGTCTCAGATGACTGTTGAAAACCGTGTATGTCCGAAAGCGTTACTTTTCAGGAACTGGACAAAATAACCTGCGTAGTGTTTCAGTCGATCAAATGAAATGCAGTTATATTTATTTAGTCACAATCTCTGAATAGAGATCTCTATTCCTGAAAAGGATGTGATTGAAACATTAAACAGCATACAAACAAGCTGTGGAGCTGAGACTCAGCGTGCTGACTATGATTTGTATTAGCCTATAAATTAATTATAAAACCCACTGACAGCTTTTAATTTCACTTCATCTACAAACTCGTGCTGCTGACTGTTGTGTGCCACGTTATGAGCTTCTAGATGGGCTATTTCTGCTTCTTCTGACACTCTTGTACAACGAAGAATAGGGAAAACATAAATGTAAATACGGAGATACAAGCTTTTTGCCCAACAGCAGCGATATTTCTCCGTTCACCTCCTGAGACAAAGAAGAAGAAAAATAAATTCATGCATTTGATTTCTGAGCAAATAGAACAAAGCCTCTGAGATTGAGCTATGAGGTGGTAGGCTAGTTTGCCCGGCCCTACCCAACTAACAGACTCCAGTCTACTGCAACGTTGGTGTGTATTTATTTTTGGTATGTGGAATGCTGGGTTTAAAGATGGGTTTGTAGGTCTGTGGAACAAAGTGAGAGACTTTTATAAGTAACACATTCCATCAAAGCCACATGTTAGCAGGCAGTGAATATCTGTATCAGGCAGACGGGGAGGAGGGTGTGGGGGGGTGACAGACAGTCTGTGTTTACCAATATTAGCCAAAGTGCATATGTGGCTCAGAGCCTCAGCCTGATGGCCTCAAAAGTCTCTCCCCTGGTCCATAGGGATATCCCTTTGGTCTAGTGGTTAAGATGTTGGACTTTCACGTTCGAATCCCGGGTGTTCCACATACATGGGCAACTGGCGGCCCGGACGCCGCGGCCACATTCCCACCTTCACTTAATATCGTAATACTGATATACAGTATTGTTGATTTCTGCTGGAATTCTGTTGATTCCAAAAATAAATAGCTTTAATTACTACAGCCTATATTAGTATTAAAATGTTTTTATTTTATTTTATGTCCAATATATTTGTATTTAAGTTCACAAAGTTAACACCAGTAAGAGTGTGAGAAGCATCAGGCACGCATCCGCCTGGGTGATGGCAGACTGCTGGGCGAGTGTGAGGTATGGGGCATGGGGGTCAGGCATGGGGGTCAGATCAACACATGGAATGAATTCTGTACTGGCTATATATGGAGCGTGTCTTGAGTGTACAGGGTTTGATGAGGTCAGATCTTGTCAGAACAGGTCAGCTCTATATATGGAGATCTAAGGGTGGCAGCGGGGGCGATGTCTTGAGTGTACAGGGTTTGATGAGGGCCCAGGTAGGGCCGGGCCTTCATTTTCGGGCCTGTTGAGAACTCTAGTTTTCACTGGCTGCACTAAAAACTTTGGGGCAGGCCCGTCTAGAGTTTGAATGGACAGGTATCAGTCAAAAGGGTCAGGTCCATATATATGGAGATCTAAGCGTTTGAGGTCAGATGTAGAGTTGCTGGCCAATATTGATGACATCAGGGATTTCCATATATGGGCATTATGGACTTAATATTGATGACATCAGGGATCGCAATACCTGGTGACGTCACATAATAATGCATGTAGATCTGCTATTTTTTGAGGGGTGCTAGCCCCTCCTATATTCATCTATTAGTGTGAATGGAGAATTTACGTCATATGTGTCAAAGGGTTTAGAGCCAGAGGCCCCAGCTAACAAGATTGGCACTTGTGACCAAACAACATTTGTGGTTAAAGACAACTTTATTTTTTTCCAACCAAGGTTCATGTTTTAGGATGTTATTAGAGAAAGTAAAAAATGAGCGTACATTTTGTACATTCAGTTGCTGCTTTCTTTCATTTTCGAACATGGGGCTAAATATGTATTGTTTTTACAAAATGTTATAGCGACTTATTTTTTTTAATTATTTACTATAGTCCTACTAGACCATCTGTCCACAAAAGATCATGGGATCTATTGAATGTGAAGGAGGAGGTGACCAATTGGCATATTGAGCCTACGACACACAGTATGGCATCCCCCTAGTACCTCTACCTTCACATTCAGTAGATCCCGTGATCTTGTGTAGTCAGATGTAATTTCCTGGGGTCTAGTAGGACTATAGTAAATATTAAATAATAATAATAAAGAAATCGCCGTAACATTTTGTATAATAATATTTATTTAGCCACATGTTCGAATGCCCCCGCCCCCTGTCAAAAATATCTAAAAACGCTAAAACTAAAGAAAGCAGCAAATAAAAAAAGATTTACACTCATCTTATACTTTCTCTAATAACAACCTAAAACATGGCCTGGGCCATGGCTCAATGGTCCAGGCACCTTGGCTGGTAATCCAGTCTGGCAGTATGCCGCGCGTTCGACTCCCGATACCAACGGCCTTTATTGCATGTCTTCCCCCCATCTCTCTCCCCATTTCCTGTCAGCCTACTGTCTGTCCCTCCATAAAAAATATAAAATAAAGGCAAAAGCCAAAAAGAAAAAAAAAAGTTGTCCTTTAAACAGATTGATGCTGTAATATTATATCTGCTGGGGAACCCCTGAGATGACTTTGAGAACCACTGCGTCGGTTATGGGACAGAATCATACCATTCATTTCAAGACATAAAATGTTTTTTCTAAAATTCATTATATTGTATGTAGCATTCTGAATGTCTTCCATTTTAACCTTCTATTCATAACTGGCCTCTGGCCCTTGAAGACTGTGTGTGTGTGTGTGTGTGTGTGTGTGTGTGTGTGTGTGTGTGTGTGTGTGTGTGTGTGTGTGTGTGTGTGTGTGTGTGTGTGTGTGTGTGTGTGTGTGTGTGTGTGTGTGTGTGTGTGGGCGTGTGTGTGAGCAAACGTGTGTATGCACTTGCGTATTAGAGTGTGTGCATGTGTATGTGTTTAAGCACTCTCCATCTCCCCGCCACATTGGAGTGACACATGGAAGCAGCGAGGCTCCCAGGGTGTGTGTGGGGAGATGGCAGTAGCCGTATGAACTCTGGCTGACCCCCAGCAGCCTCTTGACATGAAGCCTGTGCCGAGCCAGGGGCGTCTGGCCCTCTGCTTACTGGAACACCAAGACAATTCTATTCAATGAATGATATAGTACGCTAACATGTCATTACTGTATGTGTGTCTTATCAAATTATACCTGCATGCTTCATAGTTCATACACAGGCATAATGTACTGTACTGTATTGGGCGTGTGATCGTCAAGTATAGCCCCAACGTGTCGGGGAAAGGGGAAGAAATAGCAGCGCTAAGAAGTGATTTTACGAATATAATTTTGAGAACAAGAAGTAGGAATTAACTCATTTATAATTATGTTATCAAATAATAATCATTACAAAATATTCTGTTCATATAATATATGAACAGAATAATTTTTTTATGATTTAATGATTATTAATACAGTACCATATTATAGTACTGTAGGCTATACGGAAATAATAATAATAATAATTTGGATTTATATAGCGCCTTTCAAGAAACCCAAGGACGCTTAAATGCACATTCTATAGTGTATGTTTCTGTATGAAATGATGTGCGCATCTATCTATCTACTATCACTACAGTATACATTCTGATACATTCTGGTAAAACAGAATAAACCACTTTCACTTTCAAAATGGCACTCTTGTATGACATTCGTTTATACATTAGGGCATTCGTTGATTATTGATACAGGGTTTCGAACGGTCAGCGACAATATGCAATGTGCAAAAAGGGGCTTCATGGTCCCAGTCACCAAATGTTCGAGAGGGCAATATTGCTGATATTTAACGGGACTCTCGTTGTTCTATTGTGAGGAGGGCGAGAAATCCGGACATAATAACTCGCCCTGTATAAAAACCTCATTGAAACGCATTCTTTTGTGTTTAGGCTGCCGGCGATTTTCCAGTGCATTTGGAAGTGTTACGTCAGATCTCCACATGTTCACCTCTCAATAGAATGTCAGGATTCATGCTAAATATCGGCACAGTTCCCCTTAAAGAGACAGGAAGCCTTATCCTAGAGCCACCCATCATTTGTGCAGTGGTTGGAAAAAGTGCTCAAATGTTTTACTTAAGTAAAAGTGTGCATTCTGCAATGCAGAAATACTCTAAAAGTACTCATTATGCAGAATGTCCCATTCCAAGTTTTCAAATGTATAAAAATCATTTGAAAATAGAGAGATATTTTCAAATGGCCGAAATGTATAGGGCTGAAGTGATAAATGTAATGTTTTGTAATAATAATCTAATTCAGAACAAGTAAAGTTTTCAAATAAATGTAGTGGAGTAAAAAGCACAATATTTGCCTTTGAGATATAGTGGAGTAGCAGTAAAAGTATTGGACATTGGAAGTAGAAATACCTCAACATTGTACTTAAGCACAGTACTTAAGTAAATGTACTTACCGGTAGACTAGGTAGTTACTCTCGACCACTACATTTGTGAACCACTACAGCTCAAGCAGATCCAGCTCCAGCCCGTACGTATACGCGTAAAGCGGCACTCTTATTATGTTTTCAAACTAGATCCATGTAATTGGTCCTTGACTTATTCAGAGCTGTCGAGCCCTCACCTCGAGGCAACGTATTCAAATGCTATTCTGTGATCTCATGTTTGGGCGCAGGCATCAAACGGTGACTATCTCTGAGATATTTATTGTCTTGTGAGAGGTTGGATTGAGACATAGCATGGGAACTTGTGTGTGTGTATGTGTGTGTGTGTGTGTGTGTGCGTGTGCGTGTGCATTCGTGCGTGCGTGCGTGTGCATTCGTGCGTGTGTGCGTGTGTGTGTGACTGATTGGAGAGGAATGCTTAAGGCCTTCAGGTGAATTCATGGCTGATCTATGGCACGGCCATCTTCACATGTCGATCACTGGTTGTCGTGCTGTTCACGTTGATGCATGCTGGGTAACTTGTGTGCGTTCATGCGTGTGTTCTGTGTGTGTGCATGTGTGTGTGCGCGTGCATGCATGTGTGCAGTATAGGCGAAGGTATGTAGTACAGTATGTGCATGTTTGTAAACTTTGTATGTGTTTGTGTCAGTGTGTAAAGTAACTATTTGAAAAGGTGAAATGGGACATTCTGCATGATGAGTACTTTTCCTTTAGATTACTATGAAAACTTGCAATACGCGCCAGTCGTTGGGTCGGTAGGTGCCGCGACGTGAGTCACACTTGCAAATGAACCAAGTTGGTACAACACATGGATCTCCATATGTGGAGCTGACTATCATCACATTTATCTCCATATATGAAGATCACGACACTGACCTCATCAAACCCTGGATAGCCATACATGGTTTGACACACTAGATCTGCATAGACGGCCAGCAATTCTACATCTGACCTCACTGACACCAGATTAATAGTTAAACTCCTACTTCTCAACTCTGCCCTTTTAAATAGCTACTACACTACTTTGATGCCAACACTTTTACTCAAATACATTTTGAATTCCAGACATTTGTGTACTTTTTCCAACACTGGTTTGTGTGATACGGTCTAATCAGATAACCTGACGCTGCCAGATGGGGGCGGTATTGGGTAACCATGTTCCCCAACACAGCTTCCATCTGGGATCTCTCAGGGAGTTCAGCTAACACCGATCCGTTCCGTACCGAACCAATCAGCGTGAGCTAAGGGCGGGATATGTTCGAAACCGGATGTGAAGCTATATAGACACGTCAATATGATTGGTT
This sequence comes from Protomyctophum bolini, assembly GCF_963924005.1. Lineage (NCBI taxonomy): Eukaryota > Metazoa > Chordata > Actinopteri > Myctophiformes > Myctophidae > Protomyctophum > Protomyctophum bolini. Next base: position 24,383,243 of record NC_137877.1, on the reverse strand, counting down.
GTGTTTGCACGCCCACACGGTGATAGACAGACGGTCCCATCCAATCATCTACCAAGTATCTTGAAAAAAAGGAACAGCCCCGTCATCGAATTTGCTTCCGAGATCCCAGATCCCAATAAGCTGTGAAACAAATTTGTGTAGCAAGCTTCTTGGATCTGGCAGCGTCAGGTTACTAATCAGAGTGTGAAGTAGTATTTTTAAGTGTTATTAAGAGCTGAAATTGTATGCTTAGTTTCAAATGGCATCACGTGTGTCAACTATTTTCATGTCACGTTGGAATATGAAACCAGTTGATGAAGATATGTATTTGAATGTCATAAGACCTCAAACCAAGAAGCTGAGAAACAGCCCAGTTATGTTGTGGCAGTTCCTATTTTAACTTTTGACAAGCTATATACCTGAGTCCACCAGATTGCGGCAGTATTGAGTACACAAGTTCCATCCTCCTACCTTGATCTGGTCTCTCTCAATCAGAAAAGATAAACGGGAAGCAGCGGGATAAAAATCTGATATCTCCATAATAATTTCGAGTTGTAGTCTTATTAGCTTGTGTTTACATTTGTGCTGTGGCACAGCTACAATACGTCACCAGTCTCGCGTTGATCCCGCCTCTAGCGGCCGCATACGGCGGCATATCGCTCTGATCAGATTTTGTTCAGAGTACATCGTCTGTGTGCATGTGTGCGACGTCTGTGAGTGAATGTATGCGTGTGCGTGCTTTGGTGTATGGGACTGAATGCAAGCAAATGCAGGACATGTGTCTGTGTTTGCATGCACAAGTTGTCTATTTCTTTCTACAAATGTGCAAATCCTATATGCTATGCTTGTGTATATAAGTAAATACAGAGCAAGTGTGTGCGTGTGCGCAGTTGTACACTCATGAATCATTACCTTAGATAATGACAGCACTGTCTGCTTTGTGTGTGTGTATCACATATTTCAAGGTTGCACATGGCTGAACACACACACACACACACACACACACACACACACACTCCATTGTGTGAGAGCCCTGGAGGCAATAGGTGGTCAGACAGGTAAAGGCCATTTCCCTTGGCTTGAGCGTTATTCGACACGGTGCGCTCCAGACGTGCCCTGCTTCCAAAGCCTAAAAACGCCATTTCTCCTCCGTTCTGTGACCTTTGCACTTTGCCGACGCGGGCGGCAGAAGGTTAAGGTCGATTGTTATGGTTGGAGTGTAAACGCGTATATAGCGAAACCTCACACCTTCCACTTTTCCATTTATGCTTCTTCCTCCCACCAGACGGCACACACTCTCACTGAATAAATCATATCCGCTCGTCCGTTCTGCAACAAAACAAAAGATTTGTTTCTAGTTTAAGTGTCTTTTTTGTGTGTGGCATTTCTGTGTCCGTGCAAAGATAGATAGATAGATAGATAGATAGATACATACATACATACATACCTTCACTGGTAACCTTATTTTGGATTTGTTTTAAATATATGAAGGTTTTATGGGCTGGGCTTTTTACTAAAAAGCCCCCCCTTTTAAAATACTACACACATACATACATACCCACCTACATACATACATTTCAGACGTTTTAGCACTTTTTAAGGACCCACTTTTAGGCCAGTGCACCAGAGCAAGCTTTTGCCTTTTTTTAAACCCCACCCATTTTAACCAAATACATACATACATACATACACAAGCTTTTGCCTTTTTTAAACTCCACCCATTTTAACCAAATACATATAGGGTATTTTAAACCCCACCCATTTTAACCAAATACATATAGGGTATTGTAATCAATCCTGAATGTGTCGTGTAAGCCAAAATAACTTCTGAATGTCACAGTAGATTTTCATAAAACTTGGGGTCAATGACCGGCAGGCTTCCCCAAAGAGATAATTCACTTTTGAGTCGAAAAGGTGAAAGGTCAAGGTCAGGGTTTCCTCTTCTGGTTGTGTGTTTTTGTTGTTATTCTGTAGTTTTTGTCCTATTTGGATATTTTATTCTCATGGTATTATTCTAATTTATACAAATTACGTTTACCATCACTGCAGTGATTATGCTAATAATCACAATGTGCTTTTTTATTGGTTTTAACACCCACAAGAGAACAGGTAAATATCACACGCCTGCCTGTGGGAATTAACGAGGCTGAGGCGAGGTGGATATTTCACCTGGCTTCAACAACAACAGCATGGCAGCACATATGGACCACTGAGTTTTTGTCAGATACCATAAGGTTAAACAAAAAAACTAAACAAACGGATACAGTACAGTCCAACAACAGCAAGTATAGGTTGAGTCAGTGGGTTCAACAATACACAGTGTAGTGGAATGATTACTCGTTACATTGACGATAGGAAAAATGGATTTTGGTCAATTAATTAAAAAGAAAACACAAAAAACTAAAACATATATAGATTCCTCAGAAGAAAATCCACTCAGACACACACACACACACACACACACACACACACACACACACTTAAAGACAACTAGCCTTCTGCAGAGCCACGGAGTAAAAAAAGGACAAAGTTAATTTTCTCAGCGCAGACAGAGGTCCATATCATATCATATACACGTCTTTGAATTTTCCGTCGGCGCTCCCTCCCAGAGAGGTGTCTCATACGAACCATATGGAAGGTGTCGGCAGAGACCACACAGAGTCTCATCTTAACCTCTGCCGGGGTCAGCACCGTCAATTACTAATTCTGCACAGCTCCCTAATCCACGCACGCACACACACACACCCACACACACACCAGGATTAATACTCCAGAAATATGTGCGTTTTTATATACGTCACTGTAATATGGTTTCTCTGTTTATACGCAAACAGCGACCTGGTGCATAAACATGTACTTGACCTTTTCCATTCTCTCTCTCTCTCTCTCTCTCTCTTTCTCTCTCTCTCTTTTTCCTTCCACACCAAAAGTGGAGGCGAAAGGAAATCTGTTTCTTGCAACTGTGTAATGGCTTCCATATGCGAATCCTGGACCCAGAGTCCATAAACCTTTGAGGTGCACGTGTAGTGGGTTCTTCATAGTTCAGTGCAGAGAACAAGTGGGGAATTGGTGAGATGCAGATAAAGCTTTCAGAAACTGTTATTGTGAGTTTCTTGGAAGACGGGACTCTGACAGACCATGCTGGGGCTATGGGAGAGAGAAAGCAGGAATTATGCCTCATTTGTACTGATTTATACTGATTCCCATCGCAATGCAACATATTGTTAGCTTGAAAATCTTCTCTATTTGGCAAGCAACGCCGTTGTGTGTTTGTTGGTGAGTATAATTTATGCTTTAGAAATTGGCACGGAGCAGTGACTTTTTAATTTATGATACGGTTTTTACACCATACAATCCAAATGGATCTGTGTGTCCGACTCACAAGGGTCCATTTGGACGAGTTTTGGTCCCTGACCTGATGTTGATAAGTGCAGGGTAAGGTTCCTACCCACCACGTTCTAGACAAGACGCCCTATTTTCGGCAGTGCCTATTTTCTAAAACATTTCAAAATTAGCCGATCTATGTTGGCAGGTTCTGAGCTTGTAGATTGGCTATTTGAAATATAAAAAAAATGTTTTGCAAAATAGTAAAAAGAATTACAAAGAAGTTTATGGATAAGGGTTAAGGCACTGGTGAAAATAGGGGTTTGAATCCTGCATATGGCTTGGCTGTGTGCTCTAATGTTTGTGGTAGGGAAGCCTGGTGGGGCGGGTGAATTTCAAACTTTCAGTTCGGCAGGGAGTGGAACTGGGACGGATAGTCTGTTCGTCCGCACATGTTGTTACGCCGTCCACAGTGAAACTCCTCGCTGTCAGGTGAAAAGAAGCAGCTGGCGACTCCATGTGTATCGCAGGAGACATGTGGTTGTCTACACCCTCCCTAAGACCAACAGTAGCGGTTGGCAGTGACAGGGACTATACACATGGGGGGAATTGGCATAACGACTAAATTGGTGGGGGGAAGAAAGATGAATAATGTCCAAGCAAATACGCACGCACGCACTCGTGCACGTAAGAGCTCCAAGTGGTTTTGACACTCCCACTTATCACGCGGCCTATATCTGTTACAGCCGGTGTGCTCCCTGCATATATGAACATTAAACTCACCGGTAAACACGTTAAGAGGCCTCTCAGACACGGCAATAAAGAGCAACTGCTGCCTCCGTGTAGCTGCACTGGACCCAGAGCAGGCTGGCAGAATGCACCTGCAGTAAGTTAATCAGTCAGTGTCTTGGCCGGCTTATACAGACCAGCTGTGCAGTTATGTGCACGCTGGAGGGTCCTCTGGCTGGAAAAGCTGCACCCCCCTCCTGCCCCTCTCTCTCTCCCCCCGCCTCTCTCTCTCTCTCTCTCTCTCCCTCGCTCTCTCCTGCTAGAACTGGGCAGATGATGAATAGGGATCCAACAAAGGCTCCCATTCAGTGTCGCTAAAAAGCCCTATAACGAATGCTCTGGGATGAGCGATGAGAATTACACTTCACCATTTTATGTGTTTCTCACCCTACGCCCCCCCCCCCCCCACACACACACACACACACAGCAAAAAAAACTATTGTTTCTTCGTTTAGTTGTATCACCTAAGAACAATGTCAAATCACACCTAAATGTATTACGTTGCTCAATCAAAAATGAAATTTGCCACCAAACTAATTAAAATATATAATGCGGGAGAAGATTGGAACAGTTATTTACAGTTCAGACCAATTAGCAATAACACTTTGGGTGAATGACACCCTGAGTGCCCCCCCCCCCCCTCACACACACTATATCTCCCCACAATATCTCCCCTAATAAACATCTTGTTTTATGTCGTCATATCGCAGGTCATGCATCAAGGTCGTTCCATCAAGCTCTTCGCATTAATTGTGGGATGTCCTTTAGCTAATTGCTGACTATGTTGTGTGTTGCTGCCGCAACTATAGGTAATTAATTAGCGTTCTTTCTATTTTTTTATTTCCTAACACCGCCCTCGGCTGATTACTTCACACTGCCCAGTTAATTAATGCAGCCAGTACCTCAATTACATCACATCAGCTGACAATCTACCTTTTGTTATAGGACATTTTTTCTTCCATATTTTGCCTGTTGCTGACGTCACATAAGCTTCGCTGGTGTTACCTTTTCCTCTGCAGTTTCGACCCGTGGTTGACAGCTCCGGAAAGTGGCTCGTTTAACGTGGTAACTTAACAGTCCAACAACTTCTTGGTAGAGAACAGTCATTTATCATATCATTGAAGGTCAGGTGGTACAACACTATTCATACAATCTGCTTAATTCCTCTCTTTGTTAGTATTTTATTATTATCCTCTTTCGCTGTCCACATTTATTCCTTCTGGTTACATAACATCCGCACCGGCACTTTTACGTTCATGACACGTCATCCCGTTGACTCCAAAGACCCACCCCCTTAAAAGGCCATGCAGGCCTGGCATATAACACTAGGCATATGCGCAAGGGCAACACGCCAAGGGAGGCAGCAAAAAGTGCCAAGCCGATTCTCATAATAATGATTTTCTCTACGGCTCCCCCTCTTAACGACCGCCCGTGTGTGCATCCTCGCAAAAGTAGCCAATCTGCATGAGGAAACGCAGCACTTTTGTCGGGTGAGGGGGTGCAACGGAATGCGTAGGGCAACAAAATAGTCAGCGACGTGCCTGCATCACAATCTTGCAGTTTTTTTATGTTTAAGCTGCAATCTGTATGTTTTATGTCCTCTCCTGACAGAGAAGGTTAAATGGATATTTTTCCGAACTACAATAAAGATGGCTGCCCACCTCGTTTCCAGTCTGGTTATGGACATTGTCAACCAGTAGGTGCACTACCCGACACCAGGGGTCGTCAATATGTCCGTACATGTCCGTGGCAAAGACTTTTCAAAGATTTTCTTTAATGTTCTTATTTTGATTACAAGACCCAAATTCACCAATTACTCAATGTTCAAGTCTCCTTCAGAATATGTCAGACTTATTTGGTACGACACTATGGCATATAGTAGTAGTGGTGATGACCCCTGCCCGACATCAAGGTCAAACTTTCTCAAAGGAAGAGAAGAGACCATCACTACCACTGCAGATGTGCTAGTTATGTTATATTAACCTAATCTACCATACAGATTAAAATAATGTTTTGTTAATTAAAATATAGTCCTTGATTGTAGATTTTATTATTTTGTTGTGGTTCTATTATGCGTCTCAGACATTTGATCACAGTGTTATTACACCTCGTTACTGAGTATTGTAGGCTATACAGCACTTTTATGTATAGGCATAAATATCTCAATACATCTATTTAAAAAGAAAAGTGTTTCTATAATGTGCTGATAGCTTAACCAGTTCATGTGTATGCCTACTATAACTTCAAGAATAAAAGAGTCCGCACACCAACTTATGCTCCCAGATACTAATAACTAAACATACTGGGTTTGAATCCATGTCATCCCCTCTCTCTACACTTCTACCACTTTGACCTGGTGTCCCCCTTTTGGGCATGTCATTATTGGTAAAACATTGCAAATGTACAGTATAAGCTTGTAGCCGGCCCATATTTGCTATTTTGTCTATTTTTGCATGAACGAAAAAAGCATTGCATGGACGCATCTGGGACGTATCCTCAGTGATGTATCCAGGTCATCTGGGACGTATCCTCAGTGATGTATCCAGGTCATCTGGGACGTATCCTCAGTGATGTATCCAGGTCATCTGGGACGTATCCTCAGTGATGTATCCAGGTCATCTGGGACGTATCCTCAGTGATGTATCCAGGTCATCTGGGTTTCGGGTCTACCGAACATCATACGCCTCACTCAGGTGACCCAGCCGGGGTGTTCAAGTCCCGACTTACGTCCCAGTAAGCTAGGGCCACATAATCCGTTGCTCCGGAACTACTCTACCGGGACTGGGAGGTAGATCAATCTGGAGCGTGGAAGGCGCATATGACACTAACTTAATTACAATAAAATAAGGCCGCTTAAGTGGTTAACTCTTGTAAATAGTAATAGCTACTTTTCTATTATTTATTTGAGGTGTTGTCCTGTGATGTGAGGAAAGCACCCGGGGTGTCAGTGGCCGACTTTCTGCTTGGGAATCAGACAGTCAGAAAGTTCACGGTTCAATTCCGGCTCCAATGGGTTATTGTCAATTTGTCCTTGAGCAAGGCACTGAACTCCTGCTTCAGAGGAGCAATTATACTATAATGTAAAGCATTCATTACACTAAACATGTCATTATTATAATATAATTTTGCAGACAATGTAAATTGATTGACAATATGGAGCCCTATTAGCTATGTTGCTAGTATTTGTCATTTTACATTATAAAACAAAAGTAAAAGCATAGATCTGCATCCAAACTAACACATGCGCATGCACGCACGCACACACGCACGCGCACACACACACACACACACACACACACACACACACCCACACACACACACACACACACACACACACACACTTCATGCCTGCCAGCATGCATTTGAGTACACAAATATTACCAATGACGTCATGGCATCCATATGAGCGGAGCAGTGGAAACAATGATGAATATAGCTTGTCTGGACCCCACTTTAAGAACCACCTAAATGGAAACCCTTCTAACGAGACGATCAATTGTTGCTTCTAGACTTTTCGCTTGTTCGTCCAATCACAATCATTGTCCTAATTACTTGAAAATCTGGGGGGGACATATTGTAATTTTGATTTCCCTCTGTCGTGTGTCCTACCACGTCATGCACCATAACACCTTATGCAAAAGGGTTGTTAATTTTTACGCTGGAAACATTAATTTTTGTAATCTGTCAACACAAACATTCAGACACTATAGCACAAACATACACTCTCTCTCTCTCACACGCACGCACGCGCAAGCACGCACGAGCACACACACACACACACACACACACACACACACACACACACTCACACACGCACACACACACACACACACACACACACACACACACACACACACAGGAGCACACATAGAGAATTCCGTTGGGACCACACATGACGCTGGCTGGTGTTAAAGCTGTTAGCCACGGTCTGTGCAGCGCTCCATTCCCAAAATGCCTCCCAGTTGTAACCTGAACTCTTTGAGGAACACATGGGGATGAGTGCTTAGTTAACCGTTAGTCTGCAACACCTCTTCCTCTCTCTCGTGTATGTCTATGGATTTGTTTATGCGTGTCGGTCTGTGTCTGTATTTCTGTGTTTTGGTCTGTGTCGCTGCCTACTGTATATGTATTTTTGTTTATCTGGTTATCTCTCTCTCTCTGCGTGCGTGCGTTCGTGCGTGTGTGTGTGTGTGTGCGTGTGTGTGTGCGTGCGTGCGTGCGTGTGTACGTGCTTGTGTGTGCCTGCCTGCCTCCCTGCCTGCTTGCCTGCCTGCCTGCGTGCCTGTGTGTGTGTGTGTGTGTGTGTGTGTGTTTACTATAGTTTGATCAATAGCCATTGTGAGAACAATTTTTCTGGTCCACAAAATATAAATTGTTATTTTAGGATAACAAAACAATTGGGAGTTATAGCTTACAATTGGTACAATTGTGCACGGCACCAGTCTGCAATATGTTAGGCTTTATGCGTATTTTGTAAAAAGATTTTGTTGTCCTCACAAATACAAACGTGTGCGTGCGTGCAAGGATGTGTGCATGTGATTCTCTGCCTCTCTTTTTCTCCCTCTTCCTCCCTCTGAAAAAGCAAACTCAGCACATACATTAGTTTCTGTTAATATCTTTATTTTATTTAGATTTTGTATTTGTATACATTTTCCCAAATGCATTCAAACAATACTGAACTTGAACTGATTAACTGAGTCAATGTTGGATAAACATATAATTGGATGGGATAATACTGTCATGGACATTTGAATTTCATCATACATGAATCAAACTTCCCCAGGGACAATTTTCGGCCAAACTTTTCAATTCCAATCTTTAGTTTAAAATATATTAAATGGAACGATACAGTAACTTTGACAAACATGCTGGATTACCTATCTCTAGGAACTTTCAAGTCTCTGCAAGTTGAACGGTCTGCACAGTGAAGTTTAGTAGGCCTATGTAGGTTTTGTAGGCGCAATAGAGTGACTGCTTGGATTTACAGTCAACACAGTCACCGTCAGGAGGTTGATATAAGCTACAAAGAATTATACTTTATACTAAGAAAAGAAAATCCAGCACATAAAGTAGGGGAGAGCCGCCATGGTTGTAAAATCTTTCCACTCCTTTTATCTACATATGTAATATTTTCAGGCAAACCTATACATGTCTGCTATCATAAACTACTTCAAGTTTTTTTATTGATGAAACAGGTCGGGAGTTAATCAACTGAAAGTGGACGCTGTTCCAGTGTTACATTTGCTGCGCATATGGGATTCATTGTAACGGCATGCGCCATAAATGTAACAATGCAAATAAATGCCCTTAAACATATCGTTTTCAGCTTAAATCAATTACATTTCATTGAAGCAACTCTTTAACGTTGTTTTCATACCATGGATGTGATTAGAAAATGTATCAAACATAAGGGAATTATTAAATATTACCGGGTGTACCAGTTTGGGCGTTTGAGTCAGTTCAATGGGAAAATACATTGATTACACATTTGATTGATTGAGTTGTACAATGTTACACAACCCTAAACTGATTTAGAATACACTCTGTAATTGAAAGACAGCTGACTGAACATAATATTGGCCAAAATGTCAAATATGTCAATATTCCATGTAATGTTATATGACATGGCGTGTGTTACAATTGTACCACTTTGCAAGTCCTTCTTTGGCGTTGCTTACAGACCAGAACTAACGTGTCTAAAAACGATGCAAACTAATGAACATAAGCCTGCAGACATCCATGTCGATTTTAGCTCATCAACATCAAAGAAAAGATTTGTAGACCGCAGATACTCAAGGTGAACATTTTTATGCATTTTGAGAAAAGCCAGTTTTCCGTCAATAATTCCCAGTAGGATGAAGGAAAACACTTGAAACTTCCTGGTCACGTAGAGTACGTTGTTGTACACATACTGACGTGATGATGTCATGATGGCGTTGACCAATCAAGAGATAACGTGCATGTCACAACCATGACGCGTTACAACCGTGGCGGCTCTCCCCTACTGTCTCACACATTGTGCAGTATAACATTGTAGGTTTTTTAATGATTTTACAATAAAGCATAATACACATGACTTACACAAAAGAAACACAAGTAGTAGTTAAAAACTACCCCAAATGGACAACACCCTTACACATTCTGTTGTTGACAATAGTGATTATATCATCTGCAATGTATTACAATTACAAATTGTTAATGCAGCCATCCTTTAATATGCAAATAAAAGTAGTCCCATATTTCATGGAACTTTGTAGGTCATACTGTAATAATAATAATAATAATAATAGTTACTATTTTGTTGGATGTAGTATAAAAAGTAGTATAATATAAAATCAGATTGGAAGACAGTTGTGACAAATGGCTGACCATGTAAATATAAATAGTGCTTACGGTAAGTCATTCTGCTGGTAAATATAAATAGTGCTTACGGTAAGTCATTCTGCTGGGCTACATGAAGTGAGTGTCAGGACATTTCAACTGACCATATCCAAACATTCAACCTCAATGTTCAGTCAGCTGCTGTAATGTGACACAACAAAATCAATTCTTAAATCACAAAATTGCTGCACAGAAAGTTTGTGTGTTATAGAGCGCCGCAGTCCCGCCCCTGAGCACCCTTTCAGAACGACAAGCGGCCCGGAAGAGAATTTGCCATTCTTTTTTCCCATAGACGTTTCAAAAAGTATTTATTTAAAGACCAGTAAGCCTCGGACAAAGCCAACTCGGCTGTTGTCGTCGTCCCTGCCATTTGCAAACTTCTTACGGTACCTGCAATTAAGTCATAACCGGAGTACACAGTAAATTCAGATGTTTTTATTTTACTCAGAGTTACAAATGGATACATTATAAAACCGAGGATTTCATTTTGTAGCAGCACTGACCAGCCTCTAGATCCCATAACGGCAGTGTAACCTTTTTATCAGTGAAGAATGTGATGAGATTCAATATCACAACACCCCGCGAGTCTATTATTACCCCAAAAGGGGCACACGCTCACACAGGGTTTCCTCCGTGGCAGTGTTTTCATTTGATCTGACGAAGGCCTCGCCTCGACTATCTCTCCCTGACACCTCTATAAATGTCTGCCCCGCTGCCGTGGCAATGGGACCCCCTCCCTTCCACCAGCTCTCTGCATATTTACACAGCCTTTTGGTGTGGCTCAGCGTAGCAGCACTTTCGCTCAATATACTCGGAAAACGGTGCTTGTGAGGGACAAATAGAAAGCATTAAGGCTCGTGTGGATCACGCTAGTAGAGGTGATTATGTTTTACTCAAAACATAGTGGGCTTTTTTATGCTGCTTTTACCGGATGTTTTCACAGATTGCAGACATAGAGATTACTAGTCTGTTTTGATTTTGTGAATTTAGAGATGGATTTGTCATCGGTCAATCATTCTAATTGCATATCATTTGAAGTCTATGATCTTCCACATGTGTGCTTTCAAAACAATTTAAAGTAGGTTGTTGCTGTATAGCTCCTATATACCTGTCTATGTCTGTTGTCCGACTAACTAGATTGAAATAATAATTTATCTCAGGTCGCCATAATGACAGTATTGTGGAGTTGGCATGTCCTGTATCCTATTTTGAGATATTTTACCTAACAACTTCGTGCCTGGCAAGTTCTAACATGGTTCATTGCAGTCACATAAGCGAGTAAGCCTGTTTGGTGAAAACGGAATGCCATGGAAAACGTTACTCGCAAACGCCTGCAGCCATTTTGTTGACAGTATACGGCGAGGAAGAAAAAGAACAGCACGATTGCAAACAGATGATTCAAGAGGGAAAATCTAGTACTGTCATTTTTTATTGTTTCTGTAACCTTTCGCACTGGACGTTCAGGAGAGAGACAGCTTTACGGCTTTGCTTGGAAAAAAAATAAAACATGGCGTGTTTTTTTTTTTCTTCTCCGTATTCCTCGCCTCTCGCCGTTTGAAGTGGGAGTGTATTTTTGGGGGCGGGATGTTCCGGATTTGGTCTCTTCCCATTTAATTAGAGGATTCTGGGACCATCATTGAATCTGCAGTGGGGGGCTCCGCAAGATGCGACATTCTGCCGTGAACTCGCATGACACTTTCAGCTCTATGTCTTTGTTTTATGGCGACGCAGGACATTCACGTTAAAGATACTTACGAATAAAATGCGGCCGCCGCAGAGTGTTCGCCGCCATATGGTGTCACACGCAATGTTGTGACATTTTACAGGAAGATCTCGTAAAGTACAGGGCCATATGTCACTCGGGATCTTTTATAAGTGCGCAAATTACAGATGTAATACATTCAGTGGCCTTGAGAACTGCCGATTCATTCGTTGATGAGCGCTCATGGGCTGAACAAACAAAAAACAAAAAGAAAGAAAAAAAACTAGGCCTTTTCTTTCTTCTTACATAGGACAAACGTATTAAACAAAGCTTCCGTGTTACGGTTATCTTCACATCCAGATATGAGATCCCCTACAGCCATGCAGAATGCAGAGGTTTCGGACAATAATAACACCGACCTACCTGCAGTCTCCATCAAAACAAAATGGCCGACACTCTCCCCCAGCCTCTGCTTGAATGTGGGTCCCGTAGAGGCACGCAGGGAATGGAATCTCACTGACTGACTTTAGGCTTGATGAAACGGCCTTGTCTGAGGATGAGCTAATCCGGTTTGCATGGTTGAACTGGGGGGGGTAGCTGGGCCCAGGTGGGGGCTGGGGGCGGGGTGTTCAGGGGACAGACAGACAGACAGAATGTGTCTGTTTCACACGCACATGGATACGCACGCACACACACACACACACACATACATACACGCGCACACGCACACGCACATGCACCCACGCACGCGCACACACACATGCACACACACAGAGGAGCATTCAAGAAATTCTTCCATGCACTGGCTAATCTGTGCATCACTGTATGATTTACACAGCTTAGTGACATGCATACAGTACACATGCACATACATGCGCGTGCACGCACACGCACGCACGCACACATGCACGCAGACACACACACTCATTCACATTGTCCATGCATGGCATACAGACATGCATGTACATGTCTGTACGTGCATGTATGCCACACACGGACACAAGCTTACACTCCAACACACACACACACACACACACACACACACACACACACACACCACTGGGGCAGCAGCGTGGGAGGCCTGTACATCTCAATGCTACTTTTGTTGCTTCCCCTTGATAAAACAACAGCAGCCATTTGCACCACAACTGCTCTCCTGCCCCTCGCAGCACACTTGTTGACAGCATGGCAGACAGTGCAACGCATGTGGCCTTTGAAACACTACCCTTCATGAACACATGTGCATGCAGATTACCTACCGTGTGTGTGTGTGTGTGCGCGCGCGCGCGCGTGTACACATACAGTATGTGCTACATTATATGTATGTGTACAGTAATTTCTTCCGACTTGACTCTTAATATATCCATTTGTAACTCAGAGAGTGTACAAATGGACATTTGTACACGTTTTTACACCCTCAGAGTTTCCACAAAAAAACCCCCACTGTGCTTGTGTATTATGCACATCATGGGTTTGAAAGTGCGCGTGTTTGCACGTGCACGTGCTCATGTAGTGTATAAGCACACAACATATATGTGTCTGTCTGCCTCAGTGCGATTACATACATGTCTGTCTATGTTTGCCCGCATGTCTCGTCTGTCTATGTGGCTCTGTGACTTGTCGGCCTATGTTTGTGTGTCTGTCTGTCCGTCCGTCCGTCCGTCTGTTTCACCAGGGATCAAAGCAGTAGGAAGAGTGAGTTATTGGACACAGGGTGTGAACAGACGGGGTCCGATCTCCTGTTTCGGGGGGCCCACAGAGGATCTCTCTCTCTCCATGACGTGATATCGGGACGTGCGGAAATGGCCGCGACAGACACCCTAACCGTTTTGTACGTTGTTTATGTGCATTCTCTCATTTGCACATGAGAATTGCGTAATGTTTATTTCTGTCGCCCATGTCAACATTGAGTTGCCCTGTGTACGATCATGTCCTTGCTCTTAATATGTTTAAATGCAGCCCATCCCTTAAAGCAAATAAAAAAATTATAAAAACGATTGTAAATTGTCAATTGCCAATTTAAGAGCAAGGACATGATCGTACACAGGGCAACTCAATGTTGACATGGGCGACAGAAATAAACATTACGCAATTCTCATGTGCAAATGAGAGAATGCACATAAACAATGTCAATGTCGGGAGGAAACCACCTAACTACATTTTTTAGGTTTTTGAATTTTATTTTTGCATAAATCAGTGCAATTGAACTCCCTTCAATGTGTGTTGTGTGTTGGCTAAAAATATATTGAACCAATGAAGCACTTCGGACAAAACGTCTTACCTCTTTCCTTATGTCTGCTAAAGCAACTAACTCCACCACATATCCACCTCTCATGCATTGTCAAGTAATTGACAATATAAAAAGTCACAATACCAACTTTGGTGAGGCAGTATTGCTTTGATTTCAAAATATACGGTTTTCTTCATTTCCTGAAAAATATATTTTTTTCATTTCCCAACAGCAGAGATATGCATTTGCCATGACCACATTTAATATATTTAATATACGTTGAGTAACCGATTGGTAGAGTGATAGCATTTTGTCAGGCTTATACTTTAGTGAGCTATTTAATGTTCTCAGAAACTAATTCAGTTCTTTTGAGTGTGTACTGTGTTGATATTTCATTTTGAAATGCTAATCTTTAAACTTGACCTGCCTCAGATGAACTTGAACACTTATAGCTTACAGCTTCTGCCTGGTGAGAAAAGGGTTTCTGGGCCGGAAAATCAGCTGTCACCTCCACAACTTACATTCTGATTGCGTTTCGTCTTACTCTGCTGCAAGTTTCCTGTCCTCTGTTTTCAATCGTCACTGGATTATACAGTGCCTAAAAACAAAAACATCTAAATTATTGAAAGAGAGAAAGGGGGGGGGGGGGGGGGGTGGGGGTCCCTATGGGAACCACTTTTTGGGTTTTTTTTGTTGCTATGTACAGTATATAGCAGCATACAACTTTTATAATTTTTAATCAATTTTGTTTTGTTTTTTCAGAAAACTCAAAAGGTCAGGATTAAGAAGACGTTTTTAGAATCAGTCTCGGTCCTTAATGGTGTTAAAGAGGATTTTGGAGTGTGGGGAATAGTGTTGGCACTGCATTTTCACTGTCTTAGTGTTAACAATATATAATCAGTTTCTGAGCAAGGGGCCCCATTGCGCCAAACTCAGGTTTGATCAGTGTTGCATGAACGTGAGTCTGAGACATGGAACAAAACTGGGGAATTCTGGAATCCTACAATTCTGGTGGGTCCTTCTAACACTTGTAGAAGCTTGGTTGTGTTTATTTTTTCCAGATAATAATTATTGTTTGTGATATATTGCATCCCTCCTGCCAAATTCGTAATGAATTCTATAGGTGTTTTCCACTACTCATACCACATTTTTTCCACTGTGGGGTTTAAGCGAATAACCGCTCTATTTTGTTGTCCTTGCCTCCTGTGGTGTTGAGATGTGTGCTTACTGCTTACTATACTTTGCCTGCATGGTTTTAATCCTATACCACAGTAAACCCAAAGGCAAATATCGACAGTAATGTTTATATTCTATTCAATACTCCAACTCTGTGGGGTGGGGGGGTAGGGGAAACCTTTATAATAAAAATATAATGTTGATTTATTCAGGGAATTACTGAAGAAAATGTCAAATGTTTCTAGAATTCATGAAAGTGTTTTTTCTTTTTTTTTTTGGGAATGCCCCCATTTTATTGAGATGTTCCTTAGAATTATATAGTTTACCAGTGCACAAGGCTTCAAAGATGTTTTTAAAAATATATAGCCTATTTAAGACTTAAACAATGAAACATAAATGACTCCTATTCATTCACAATTATGTTTTTCTTTTTTTGCGCTTTGGAGTGGGGATTACCGGAAAACCAACACATTCCCTTTTCAAGTGGTGTTGAATGCATCTGTGATATAATTAAATAGATCTGCGATGGATTATTTATGCTACGTCATTATTGATGGCACAGAATGGAAACAGATGCTTATCTGATACTTTACATGTGACAGGTCAGTTCATTGATAGGTTATCAAGATTATGTCATATTTTCTAGATTAGTTATCTCGTATTTTAGTCACACACAATACTGTAATACTGTATACAGTATTACAGTATTGTGTGCACACTATTATATTATAGTGTGCAATATATATTTTCCAAAAGCAACTGTCACTTTTTGCAGTTCAATCGTGTACATGAGTTTATTAACACGCTTTGACTGGTGTCTTGTAATATTATAGGCTATATAATGACATGTTATTATGGGTACTACTTCACCTGTGCAGATTGTTTTTCTAATAATTCCATACCACATGTGCAGTATGCTGAACAACATCCTGAGACGAGTTCTCAAAGTGGGATCCGGGGACCCCAGGGGTCCTTGAGGGGTTCCAGGGGGTCCCCAGCTAAATGTCTTAATATAGATTAGATAAGATAAGATAGAGAATAAAATCAGGCTAACCACTTTAAAACTTAACATAAGCCCACTTGGCTATTTGAGAAATAGACTCTACAAGCTTGTAGAGCTGCTATTTCAAAAAGCGTTTCTGAAACATTTAACAATATACAAATTCAAACATCCAATTATACATACATTTGGGGGGTCCTTAGTTGACATGAAGAGGTTTGAGAACCACTGCTCCAGAATCATCTATGGTTTTGGTGAGGCGGGAATATATTTGGGATACTGTAGCCTAGTAGTTGATTCCTCATTATCAAGAAAGACAATCAGTGTCATCCCTGTTGGGCTTTTTCTATTTATTGCCTTGATTTGCATGCAAATAAAGGCTGCATTGCTGCGGGGGGGGGCTGTGTGGCTGTGTGGCCACTCGTTACTTATAACCCCCGGAGTATAGGCCGCACACACACACACACACACACACACACACACACACACACACACACACACACACACACACACACACACACACACACACACACACACACTTCACACAATTATAGGCGGACCATGTCATTGGTATAGGAAAATGTTAATTCTTCTAATTGTTTTGAAATTTGCATTCACATTAATTAGCCTATGATTCACGCACGCTCGCTCGCGCACACAATTTTACTTCAATAATGCAAGTAACATGTTGAACATAAATTAATATAGGCCTACTGTTTATTTGCGGAGCCTTTATGAGTCAAACTCACGGTCAAAATCATAATTTTGTATGGATTTCATGTAACTATATCCTAGAAACGGTAAGAAACCAATATTGTCTGGTCCATTTTCGCCTACACTCAAGTGAACACTGCAGGGAAATGGGGATTCTACTGCAACCAACCTGTTTCAGGATATACTATAGAAGAAAACAGGTAGAGCAAGGAACCATTCAACCTGTCACAACATTTACAGTTGAATTTGACAAATTGATCTCAAACATACTGTTAAGGGCTGCCCTCGCACCGCGCGCACACACATACACACCGCGCACACACACATCCTGGAGACGATTCAGACAAACCTTACACTACAAACCTATGACCACTTTACTGAAATATTCCTGGATGACGATGGCTTCTAGGCCGACGGAAATAGCAAGGTTTCGTCAGGAAGACGTTCACTCGATAAGTAATTTGTGCAAGGTAATTACACAGTAGCACAGACATCTGTTCTTGTCGGCAAGCGACGCCTTCGCGCTATTGATTGTACAGGCCCTATACATTTTGAGTTTATCAGGGAATTGTAGACTAACACAAGCTATAGAGGCCACTCAACGTCTTTCATAAAGATAGTATATGCTATAATCTTTTATAAAGATAATATAATCTGTTATAAAGATAGGTGATTTTGCTATAAATTCCCGTGTCGCTGTGTGCAATGACTGAATTTAAAATATTCTAGAGATTAGGCCATATATAATAATTGTTTTATGTGTGTTTGTCTTCTGGGTCTTGTACATTATGTTCACTTTTCCAAATACTAGCATATAGTATCAATTGGAGAATCTTTTAAAAAGCCATAAAATTATAGGCCTAATTGGGCGACGTTTGGGCTCCCCTGGGCTTGCTCGAGTCGGCTAAATTGGCCTATATATGGAAACACATATACGACTATTTACGTTATGCTTAATTTAATTACCCAAATTAATAACTAGCTACTTTTGTTATGACTTATGAGACACACTTGTTCAATGTTTTAATCCTTTCTGGCATCGAGGGAAGACCTTTACACGTTGTAGTTTGCGTATCTCTCTCTTCTCTCTCGCTCTAATAATGATCTACTCAAAGTGGAGACGTTATAAAAAAGCTTCTCTGTCATTTAGCTGAGTGATAGACTGAGCTCAATACATTCATACCGATGCCTTCATGGAGAGAGGGTGATGGGCACTTCAAAGAACGCGAACTTATTTTGCAGGTTATTATAGACTGATTTGATCGCAGGCGCACGCGCGCCGCGCGCGCGCACGCACGACACACACACACACACACACACACACACACACACACACACACACACACACACACAGAGCGAGAGAGGGGGTGGAGCGGGGGTCTCCTCCACAATAACAGGCAATACAGTCCCCAATTTGACCAAATAGGCAATTTGTTATAGCAAATGCGAACAAAATATATTGAACATGTGATCTATACTTCGAGTCTGTTATTTTAATATGACAAAACATGTCAACGAAAAAATAAAAATAACGAGTTGCCTAACAAACGAACGAATTTTGTTTTGCTCCCTAAAACACTCCTGCATAGCCCAACTATGACAACTTTAGTTGGGAGTGATTTCCCCAAATGTAAACTGTATAGGCTATCAAATAAAAACATATACCTTTGGATACTGTTCTTAATTGGCCACTTTGACAACATGAGCTTTCAGCACTATATCAGCCTTTCTTTCTCATTTAAAATGCAGTCGTTTACTGGGGATGCATTTATTTCTATATTATTTGTTATGATACATTTTGAGCATGGGCATCTTCGGAAAAGCGACCAAGGCCTTGTATGTGACCTTGAGGAGAGAGAGGGGAGGCTTGACCCCATTGCATGACTTGTCTGACACCTGCCCTGCACCAGTCGAGCACGGCACAGCCAGTGTTGTTGCCATGGCTGCTTTTTATAAGCGAGAAAGAAACTTTAGGTCTGTTTGTTCCTGCACAGTTGCTTGTAAATATAGCAAGTATAAGCGTGTTTGGGGTGCTTGTTTCTAAAGTGTAGGCTATAGTTTCTTATTTGAACCAATTTCCTAAATGTTGCTTGAATTCAGGTTCTCAAACTTGTTCATGTCAAGGGACCCGGCCTCCCCCCCACCCCCTGCCGCAACACCTCCAATTATTATTATATATATATATATATATATATATATATATATATATATATATATATATATATATATATATATATACACCTATAGCAGAGCCACAATGGTTTGATGAAATGAGTGAACACAGGGAGACGGGCTGCACGGCGAGGCAATTTCATGCTCTGTAACGCTTTGAACAGTCTTGATATCGCCGTGTCTCGCAGTATAAATTTCCCCCCTTTTCCAAAGGCTGTTATTTGGCATATGAATATGGATTCAGTTGTCCCACTCACTTGAGCCAATGAGCTGCAAACCAACTTCACACGGGCACCAAAGTGCGCAAAATCGCACGCACACAAACACGCGCACACACACACACACACACACACACAACACACACACACACACACACACACACGCACCTCGAATTGAATCGTCCGTCGGCTATAGTCAATTAAAGTAGACCTATTAAAAAATGGATCAACATGTTTCCTTTTTTTTCCTCCAATATAAAAGTTTATTTGGAAACATGGTTTAAAATGTACATATATTCTCCCTGTTCGTCAGGGAATTCGCTAACATATACAGTCTATTTCCAAGATAGTCTGATGCTCAGAGCTTCCAAAAGAGGCCCATGAAGCATCAAGCACCAACCCAGATGGGATTAAAGAGAATATGAGGCTATTCTCTTGAACTTGTGTGGGTCTGGTGGCCCAGACGGTGTGAGCCTGTGAGGGGCGTCCTCCTGATGCGTCGAACCATATAGGAACGTCAAACCTATAACGTCAATCTACACCAAGCCATTCAAATAGTGTGACGTAATTGAATTTTAAGATTAAACATCATGGGCTATCTCCCGATGACACTTACTCTTCCAGGATGGCAGTCCCCTTGTCCAACATGGACAAGAATGGCCAATAAATGGCGTAACGAGTATGAAATCAATAACTGCACGCATATATGGCAGTCTGTACCAGATCTCAAAACAAATTCACCGTCTTTGGGAGAACAAAATGTCACCATTATGCCACTGCGCATGGTTACGTCCTTTATAGCTCTAGGTTACGTTCGTACGTAGGCCTATACGTTCAACATCGAGCATATAGCGGGCCTCGATCGAACCAACGTCCATTTCTAGGTACAAAACGCTGAGCATAGCCTAAATATGTCTTGGGCTTATAAAACCATACCGCCCGCAGATGATATAGATCCACTGTTGTCGTTTAGATCTGATGATGCTGATTGCTTTACACACATGTATAGCTATACGAAATAAGCTAAACCGAAATATTCTATAAAGTTTCTTTTTATTCCAGGCTATGTTTTCCAATAAAATCTTTGGTTTATGGTGGCAGGTCTGTTATGGAGTCTCTATTTAATTCTTCTTCTTTTTTTCTTTTCTTTTTTTAGACAATAGAGTTCACAAAAAACGGTATAGTATAGGCCTATGTTTGACAAAGATGTTCAATTTTCCAGCAAGTGCGGGGTGTGCAGTCGCTACTACACCCCTTCTTTAAATTATATATATATATATACAATATTATACAGTCATATGAGATATGCATGTTCCATCGGGTCTAAACTGCAGCCCACGGGCTAGCTATACTTCTGTGAAAGTTCAGACTTCCTGTGTATAGTCTAGCCTAGACCTGCAATAAACCACAAATGGAAATTTCGTTAGGTCTATACCCCCCCTCCACCCGTGTCCACAAGTTATCTTTTCAAAGGCGTGCGTCTCTTGCAAGCGCAAAGAACAAAAAAAAAAAATCTAATCACTGTCTTCCTTGTCCTCCTGAATGGTCGTGGTGGAATGGTTGTACAATCCTTGGGCCATGAGTTGGAGAGCCAGGCCGTTTTTAAAGCCGGTGGCCTTTTTGATTTTGGCCCTCTTGTTCTGAAACCAGATCTTGATCTGTGACTCGTTGAGGCTCAGCTCCTGGGCCAGGGACTGTCTCCGCTGCTCGGTAATGTACCGGTTGGCCTGGAACTCCGTCTTTAGTCTCTGCAGCTGCTCGGCCGTGAACGCCGTTCTGGGTCGCTTGTCCTCCTTCTCGTTTTTCGTCTTTTTCAATTTCCGTGTCCTTGGGCCTACAGTAGGGACGAAAGTAAAAACAATAATATAAATATTCAGCTATATGGTGAAAGCAGGAAGAAAGCTGTTGGCCTTCATATTAGGATGAGCTCATTCCAGGGAATCCTATTTAGACTGCGTTTTATATTATTGGAACTATTCAATCTCTCTTTCTCTCTCACCATGTCTCTGCCCCCTCACGCACGCACGCACACACACACACACACACACACACACACACACACACACACACACACACACACACACACACACACACACACACACACACACACACAGAGAGAGAGAGAGAGAGATGGGGCTGCGCATTATGTCCGTATTCATTTCCATAACATTATAATTAGGCAATCATAATAATAATAATAATAAGGGTAATAATAATAATAATACATTTGTATTCAATATAAATTAATTGTATATTAATATATGTATATCCCAATTCGTTATTATATTTATTATAAAACCCAGCAAAGCATTTAGTATTTAATTTTGAGGGGCGCAGGGGCGCTAGATAATTTGATGCCATAGTGTCTGAGAAAATAGACAATAGTGTTTACATCATGTTTACGTATGATGATAAGAGCGCCCCCCTCACTTCACACGGGTGTGATTTTTAAAATATAGCCAATAGCAGCCTTCAAGTAGGATAAGTACATTCTGAATAACATTATTATAACACACACACACACAGACACAGACAGACAGACAGACAGACAGACAGACAGACAGACAGACAGACAGACAGACAGACAGACAGAATTCAGATTGGACTGAATATTGATATGGACTAAATCCTACTTGTACAGTAGTCCCAAAATAGTATAGGGCTGTCTATGGGACCACTAATAGACTTGTTATTGTGTGTGCAGCTGTTTGTTATTCTTGCAGGAATGCATGCTGTAGCTTAGCAAACACAAATGTATATGATCCCATATTTGATACACACAACAGCAACTCTGCTATAGGAACAAACGTGTCCAGGACCAGAGCAGTCTTTTAATAGATGTGCATGGTGATGATGAAACCTATATAGTTTAAAGTACCACTTCACCACTTTTCAACCTATCTTCATATGATTGGTCCTCCTCACTAATGTTCATGATAACATAATAATAATAATAATAATAATAATCGGTCTGTGTCTCATATAGGGAGGGCTGGGCACTGGAACACGGGTTTCTGAACTTCCCACAGCCCTCATATGAGACACAGTAGAGACAGTAGAATATTATTATTTTGCTATTTTATCATGAACATATAAGTGAGGAGTCGGGACCAATTATATGAAGATTATAGGTTGAAGTCGTAACATACCAAATAACATGTATATATTTTTGTTTTGTTTTTAACGTCGGAGGGCACAAGGCTATACGCCATTGATAATGAATTGAACAGCTTTGAGACACAAACATTGCGTTAACACAAACATTGCAGACGAAGGTGAGGACGCAAATTCTGATTGGCCGAAATGAGATGAGTAATAAGAGCGCTCCAGTGGCTCCACACTTCACACGCGTGTGATTAAAAAAATACAATTGATGCTAAAAGACTTAGTGAAATGATGACAAAACATAAACATGTTATAGCCCATTTAATGTTGTTACACAGAGATGAGTTCCATACGATTTATCCAGCTAGCTTTATAGGCTGATTTATATGAAAAGGTGGACACCTTTTAAGCACATGGGTGGCTATAGGCCTACACAGTTTTACGTTATTTCCCTCTCTTAGCTCTTAGGTCTCTCTTACGTTGAACATAATATATGATAATATTGTGTATCAAATAACCGTTCTTTTATGTTTTTAATACACATTAGTGACATTATACCGTCCTTTTATAATATGGCTACACTACACACCTTAAATGTTATTTTCTGTAAATAAAATAGCCTAGTAGAACAAAGAACTTAAACAAAGCGTAGCGTTATTCAACCAAAGTCAAGAAATTGACAATTTGGACATTTTCTGAAAATGTTTCTTCTTGAGAAACAGTCAATAGGCTGATCAGGAATTCAAGCAGGCCGCTCGGTAAAGGCTATTTATTTATTATCTCACATTTCCGTTGGCGCAAGAAGCCAAGAGAGATGGTAAAATAAAATGGGCGTGTAATTAATTCAAAATGTCGTCATCATAGCCAAGACGCGTTTGGCTATCGTCCATTATTTAGCTTTAATTCCATTGTTAGCCTAAAATGTGCAGCAGGCTAGTGGGCTACTATGCTGTTCAACACCTTGCGAAGGACGTGAGATATAGCTTTGAATAACCTTTTTTTAATCCATGAGTTTTCACTATTTCATTATGTTGATGAACTGTGTTTCTGTCAAAAATATTTAACCTTCAAATTAGGAACTATATACAACATGAAGATTAATCAAATAAAATTTGCAGTTGTTATACAATGCTAAATATGTTGGGTTTGTATGGAAGTAAAACATTAATATTATTATTTATATATTATAACAATAATCTTAAATAGACTTAATGTTCACATCGATTTCACTATTATGGCTATATGTGCCGGTTGTTGTTGTGAGCGAGTTTAACTTTGAGTCAGCAGATATCCAATGTAGGCTATTCATTTATATTTTGAATTACCCTGCAAAGCATATATATATATATATTGTATAATTATGTGCTATATATGCATAAGGCCATACACAAACACGTTGGGCTACAAGGTGTTCCCTTTTGCATTTAAAATAAAACTATTTTATTGCTATAGGATATAGTTTTATAATAACTTGGCGCCTTGTAAATAAAAGACACGCGTGATACACTGTACGAGTGTAGCCATGCATGCAGCGAAGTTTTCAAAAATAAATATGCTATTGTTGTCATGCAAGCTAACTTTTGACTTATAGGTCATGCAGTATTATGATTCTCAATAATCACCAATATGACCTTTACAGTGCTTTTCTCCGAATAGCTGCGCTTGTTCGCCACTTGCATGTATAAAACACAATGCTATAGTTTCAGATTACATTTGAATTTAAAGTAAAAGCAAAAACGTGTATATTTAAATGCAGTGCAATAATTCCTATCACTGTTATATAGGCCTACCCTATAGGCTGCCTATATACTGGTAAGTAAGTTTATATATAAACATCTTATAACATCCTCAGTGTTTATTAATCAATGTAGTATAACTCCGGGAGTATAGCAAATGCAAACAATTGGACCCGCATAAGTTAATTCAGTGTGTTCATGGAACTCTGGTCTTACCAGATGACGGCCTGTCCGAGTAGCGGGTACAGTACACCCAGGCGGGCCACAGCAGCGGCTGGGACTCCGGGGTGGCCGCGCCGCCACCGGAGCCTCCTCCGCCGCCGCCGTTCAGCACCACAACAGACGAGGCAGAGTTCTGTGTGCCGCCGCCACCACCACCACCCCCAGAGCCCTCGTCGAGGAGGGCTTTGGTCGCGGCGGTCTTTTTGGGGCTCAGAGAGGACGCGGTGGAGGACGAGGTGGTGCTGTCGCTGCTGCAGTTGGAGTCCTGGCAGGGGGTACCGGGGTGATTCGGCCTGACCACCACCGACGGGTGGAGGGCGCGCGGCTCCCCTCCTCCTCGACCGGCGGTCTGCTGCTGCTGCGCCCGCTCCTGCCTCGCACCCAGGCCACCGAGCAGCTCCTTCTTGCAGCCGAAGTCTGGCCGCAGAATATTGTCTATAAAAAAGTTGGTGGTTCTGTGCGCTTGCTGTGCGACCTGCAGAGGCAATATGGGCGGCGAGGGCAGGCTGGGAGCCGGAGAAGAAACGCTCTCGCCCTCACTGGTATCCGGGCTGTTTAGATCCCGCGGATCCTCCATCGCGTGTAGCGTATACGTCGGGCTCAGCTTTTCTCTTTCTCTCTCTCCAGTTCCACTTGTTGTTGGCCTCGCTTTTATATATCCCCCCAAAATAGGACTGCGTTTTTACACTAAAACATAGTTTTATTTTTCTGTGAGATGTTGCCACTCATTATTATCACACTGGCAAAGTGTGAACATCCAGCGTGCGTAATAAGCCGGCTCTGCGTGTCATGGTCGGTCGACTTTATACTGTAACTGCGGGCTGACGGCGGTGTTTTGCTTTTCAGCGCTCTACTGTATGACAGTCCGCTCTTCTTCTCAAAGTCCTCCACATCACACTCTCTGCCTCTCTCCGACACCCTGCATGCACACGCCAACCGGAATAACATAAAAAAAATGCGCAGCGGACCAATCGTCGCACAGGACACATCTTAGACACGGGTGACGACGTCCAATCGCTTCGGGCGTCTCATAGCCGAGTATAGCCTGAGTATACCCAAATAGGCTTCACTGAAAAACCAAACAAGAGATTATCACTGCTACGTGCTTGCAGACCTGTTAGGTTGTAGGCTATCTATTACCTCTTACACGTCCGAGGCAGAAATCTAAACAAACATATACACAGCAAAGGCATGTGTTTTTTGAACTCTTGAGGGCACACAATATATGACCGTAGCCCCTCTGATAGTGATGGGGTCAGGGCAGTCAGGCCCAGAGATATAATTGGCGATTGTTCTCTGGACCATACATTGCGCAGAATTATGGATAATTATTTTGCCCCCCTTTTCAAAACGGAACAGAGAGCGGGCAGTTAAATTATCTCAAACCATCATTGTCCCCCTCCATGTGCAAATATGACAAGTAGAGAAATACGGCAACATTCATGGGACAATAGCAGGCTGCGGCCCAGTTTCCCCTTTCTGTTCTTGAGTTTAGGTTATAGCCTGCTCAATATAGTATAGCCTAACTCATTTAGATAGGGGGGGGGGGGGGTATAAAATCTTACAGGATAGACCTATTAGGCCTATATAATGAGCTGCATGGGTATTGGAGTTTTAAAGATTTACCTCACATTGTATTACTGTTTAATACCGGTATAGGCTATACATTATGCCCAACTCCTGTGCTTATCTATAGGCTTAAATAAATAAATAAATAATACTAATTAAAAAATCCATCCATCTGCTTTGAGATGTTGAGTTGGTTTACTTGGTTTTTGTAGGCTATCCAAAATATAGCCTAAGCCTTATAGTTCAACGGTTAATAGGCCTATCATATATACAAGGCATGCCCCACACATACACACACGCACGCGCGCGCGCGCACACACACACACACACACACACACACACACACACACACACACACACACACACACACACACATTAAAGACTATATAGCCAATGCAGCACAATATACACTTTTGTTCAGTATTTTATATGCTTTTATTGTTTGATTTCACTTCATGTCGGAAAGTAGAAACCCTTATGTCTTTATTCAAAACCTAATTTGTGGTTTTCAGCATTTATACCGTTTGTGTGCAAACTGTGCATGTTAGGCTATACTGCTAGGCTACAGTCCAGTCCCGCCCTTTCTCCCAAGTCATTGTCAATTGTTTTCTATATGCCGTTAAAATGGGGCCCTTATCTCGCCTGTAAAGTGACGCCACGAGAGCGGGGCCGCTCGCGGATAATTTATAGGTTTTAATTAGCCTTTATTCCGCGTGATCAGCTGGACGTTCATCACCTGGGCGCGAGCGGCGCCCAGTCAAAGGCCCTGTCACCATCGGCGCGCGGAACACTTCATCAAAGTTGCGCGCGCGGAGGCCCGCCTTATAAAAGACACGCCGCCGAGGAACACGTTGTCATTTTCAAGGTGTTGATAAAAGACGCTAAATAATAGCCTAAGAGCGGTCCACTGAGACCGCGTGCAGAAACGACTTTATTGACGCCTTAACGTGAGGGTAATCCATTAAGAGTTTTTGTATAATCATTTTGGGAAGCTGTGTGTGTGTGTGTGTGTGTGTGTGTGTGGGGGGGGGGGTGGTAGTATTATACTACATACATGCATACATACATAATACACACACACACACACGCACGCACGCACGCACGCACGCACACACACACACACACACACACACACACACACACACACACACACGCACGCACGCACGCACGCACGCACGCACACACACACACACACACACACACACACACACACACACACACACACACACACACACACACACACACACACACACAAGTTATTTATTTAGCCACGGAACCCCTGAAAATAGAATTGTTAAAAGTTGGTTTATTAATGTAGAATTATTCAACATTTTTCAATATTTTTTAAAAATCGTTTATGAAAATAGCCAAAGTATAAAATGTAATTAAAGTGATTTTTTGGATGCTATATTAACTTTTGTTTTAGCGGGGACCCTTTGGAACACCATCAAGGACCCCTGGCGGTCCCCAGACTTCACTTTTAGAACCACTGTTTGCAGCCAATTAAAGACAATTGAAGAATTGGCCTCAATCCTTACAAAATACATGACCGTCCATTTTTACACTCCCATTCTATATGCCGTATTTCATTGTGATTATTATATACTAGGCTTAGGCTATAGCCTATTATATTTTGGCCTAATAAGGAGTTTTACTATGCCGGTCCCAGTTTGGGAAGTGCAGGGCCACTGCTGATGGCATAGGCAGTATTGATACTATAGCCTACTTTTTCCATCATAGGTCACCAGACAGTTTTGAGAGAGAGAGAGAGAGAGAGAGAGAGAGAGAGAGAGAGAGAGAGAGAGAGAGAGAGAGAGAGAGAGAGAGAGAGAGAGACACACACGACACACCAAGTTTTGAATCCATGGAATTCTCGCCTGAGTCGCCTTAAAATACGCAGCACTGTCTACATATAGTACATAATGATTTGATGTCTGTGAATGCGGAAAACAGAGTTCTGCAACTGATGTCCAAATTGCCTGTTGTAGCCTACAAGAACGAACAAACATAGAATAAGATCCAATAGGCAGCTAGTGCCAGCTACAATATAATATTGCCTGAACTGCACACAACAGGATGGAGGTCGTAATGACCTAGAAAGAGAAGGTGAAGTTACTATACATTTGGTTCATTAACTTCATTTATCTTAATCTTTTTACTCACACATCAGTTTTTGGTGGCTTTCGGTTTCAACCCAGAAATAAATACTTTCTTTACTGTCCTATTGATTACGTTTCAGTATTATGATTCCATAAGCATTAATAGCGCTGTAGCACAACCATCATAGGAAAATAGCCCATTGCAACAGTTGAGGAGCATATGTCCAGACAAAATGGTATTATGATGACATCTTGTGGCGTTCCAGGGTAACGTACATCATGTAGAGCTTTTCCCTTGTGCACGCGGGTGTCTGTATTTGTCACCCCGTGTCATTGACTCATTGTGTGTCACTAGTGTGCGTGTATGTGTGTGTGTGTGTGTGTGTGTGTGTGTGTGTGTGTGTGTGTGTGTGTGTGCGTGTGTGTGTGTGTGTGTGTGCGTGCGCGCGTGTGTGTGTGTGTGTGTGTGTGTGTGTGCGCGAGCGATTTGTTTTATATTGCGATTCAATATCACTAAGTTACTTTGCTTTTCTACATGTAAGTGCCCGTGACACTTGGGTTTAACTCCAATGTTTTCTTTAGTTTGAAGTTAATTTGTTATTTACCTTGCTCATTCTGGTTTACCTTTATTTTGACACTTCCTGTTACCAACACATATCTAGCTGAAGCCTGTTAGCTTCACTCACATCAGAACCACTCACCACACTCAGCCAGAGTGACAGGGAAAGATGCAGTGTTTCTAGCAGCAGAGCCACATGGTAGGATATGTTTGCAACTTCATGTTTTCCCAGTTGACTCGACATTATTGAAATGTTTGTAGCTTCAGTATACAATATGTGGACCGTGTACCCACAGATCACAGTACTGATTGTTTGGTGACACAGTGCCTCACAGTACTGATTGTTTGGTGACAGTGCCGGTTTGCTGTGCTTCCTGAAGCTCAAGGTGGCCTTCCAGCTCTTAGCACCCTCGATAAGCGGAGCGAGGTACAGCAGTGTTTGTTTGTTTCATTTGAGTTCATGATTTAATTTATGATCTATTGTATTTTGTTGTGGTATTTCGTTTGGTCTCTGGTATCTTGGTTATGGTGCTTAGTTATTGTATCACTGCATTATTTATAATTGACCTTTAAATGAACATTTTTATTGTTTATCGTATACTGAAGTGATGAATCTAATGCACTGCTTTATTGTGAGCGAAACTATGATTATTGTGGTGAGTGAAACTATGAAATGTATGATTCTAAAAGTATTTATTTATTCAATTTTATAGTTTTCACGGTGTACCAGTGATCTTCTTCTGTACCTGAAGACGAATAAATTACACCCGTTGAGACCATCCACATCTGATTATTTCACAATTCGAGGGCAGCTACACTACAGTATAAACCAAAAGTTGAACCATACACTTCAATGCAGCCAAATAACACCAGTCAGTCTTTCTGACATGGACATAAATAATTTAATGAATATATAGCTGCAAGCAGCTATAAGATGGGGTCAAGCCCAAAAAGAAGAAGAAAAAAAGCAATATACACTGTGGCAGTTCAGCCTGCCACTGAGACTGAATGGCTAAAGTTAGAATTATTATTTATCTTTCAGTCGTATTTGTTATTGTGCCTTTATGTATATTGTGTGGTGTCTGATTAATTTGATTGATAATTGATTGTTGACTCCTGTAAGAGCCATTTGAGCCATGCATCTATTCTGTGCTGTCATTGAAGGACTTGTCAATCAAGGCCTTGGTTACCATGGTTACAGGGAGGGGTATTTAACCCTAATCAGGTGCAGGTGTTGCTGACATGCAGAGGCAAACAGTTTTTATACTGTGTTTGGAGGGCTCATTGTCTACCGGTATATTCTTTGGTTTATTTATATGTAAAAGTATAGGGCTTTGGCAGCTAATAAATATACTTAAACTGAATGGACATGTTTGGACATCACTTTCTGGAGCACGTCATAACATCAATCCTGGCTGTTGGCAACCAGTAACTCCTAATAATGGGGTTTAGGCGCTACAACTCCATTGAAGGGAGCAACTATCAGCTGTGGGGTGTGGGGAACATACCAACAGTATGAGGGTTTGTTGAGATTTATCATTGTGTATATTATGTAAATACTTTAAATGTGTAATTTAAAAAAAACTTGCGAAATGCGAGAAAAAAAAATGCGGAAATGCGAAATGGCGGCTTTTCAAAATGCGAAATGCGAAATGGCGGCTTTTCAAAATGCAAAATGGCGGCTTTTCAAAATCCTCGTTTCTCATCATTTTGGACCATGGGCTATATAGCCCATAACGTACGGCAGGGATACTCAAATAGATTTACCTGTGGGCCACATTACAAAAATGGCAAGGGGCCAGGGGCCAGTAGATAAAATTACGACATTAATGATACTTGATAACTTCTCTCTTTCAATTGCTTTATTTTCGCAAAATGTATCAAAGTACAATGTGCATGCACACAATATGTAAATAAATAAATGTGTTACATTTTCTTGCATAAACACAAAGAGCTGTTTCCATAACTGCACAAATTATTGCACATAACATGAGTAGCTGCTATAATAACATAATAACATAACATGAGTATAGCTCTTTGCCTGCCTGCCTGCCTGCCTGTCTGTCTGTCTGTCCATGAGTAGTTATTTGTCTGTCTGTCAATGAGTAGCTGTCTTACTGTCTGCCTGTCTATGAGTAGCTGTCTGCCTGCCTGTCTATGAGTAGCTGTCTGTCTGCCTGCCTGCCTGTCCAGTTGTCCATGAGTAGCTGTCTGTCTGCCTGTCTGAGTAGCTGTCTGCCTGTCTGCCTAATTGTCCATGAGTAGCTGTCTGTCTGCCTGTCTATGAGTAGCTGTCTGCCTGCCTGCCTGTCCAGTTGTCCATGAGTAGCTGTCTGTCTGCCTGTCTGAGTAGCTGTCTGCCTGCCTGCCTAATTGTCCATGAGTAGCTGTCTGTCTGCCTGTCTATGAGTAGCTGTCTGCCTGCCTGCCTAATTGTCCATGAGTAGCTGTCTGTCTGCCTGTCTATGAGTAGCTGTCTGCCTTCCTGCCTGTCCAATTGTCCATGAGTAGCTGTCTGTCTGTCTATGAGTAGCTGTCTGCCTGCCTGCCCAATTGTCTATGAGTAGCTGTCTGTCTGTCTATGAGTAGCTGTCTGCCTTCCTGCCTGTCCAATTGTCCATGAGTAGCTGTCTGTCTGTCTATGAGTAGCTGTCTGCCTTCCTGCCTGTCCAATTGTCCATGAGTAGCTGTCTGCCTGCCTGCCTGTCCAATTCTCCATGAGTATCTGTCTGTCTGCCTGTCTATGAGTAGCTGTCTGCCTGCCTGCCAGCCAGCAAGTTGGTTAACAGAAAATAAATTGTTATGGCTGAGTAAAATAAAATACAATAAACACAATTTGCCTGAAAATAGATTACCCAGCTATGACCTTTTTCATGAAAAAAAATGAGTAGTGATATGGCTGACTGAGTAAAATAAAACAATCTACCTGAAAATAGAAAGTGAAGAGCAATTTCCGCAATTACCATTTCCGCAATTTCCGCAATTTCCATTTCCTCAATTTCCATTTCCGCAATTACCATTTCCACAATTTCCATTTCCGCAATTTTCCATTTCCACCATTTCCGCAATTACAATTTCCGCAATTTCCGCAATTTCCATTTCCGCAATTTCCGCAATTTCCATTTCCATATAGCCATATAGCCCATATCGTACGGCATACTATGGCACGCCGTTTTTCATCATTTTTGAGGATTTGGAAAAAATGAAAAAAACGATGGGTTATAGCCCATGTTTTTTTAAATTTTGGAAAAAAAAGTTAGCCTCGTTTCTCATCATTTTGGACCGTGGGCTATAGCCCATATCGTACGGCATACTATGGCACGCCGTTTTTCATCATTTTTGAGGATTTGAAAAAAATGAAAAAAAACGATGGGTTATAGCCCATGTTTTTTGAAATTTTGAAAAAAAAAGTTAGCCTCGTTTCTCATCATTTTGGACCGTGGGCTATAGCCCATATCGTACGGCATACTATGGCACGCCGTTTTTCATCATTTTTGAGCATTTGAAAAAAATGAAAAAATGACAAACGATGGGTTATAGCGTATGTTTTTTGAAATTTTGGAAAAAAAAGTTAGCCTCGTTTCTCATCATTTTGGACCGTGGGCTATAGCCCATATCGTACGGCATACTATGGCACGCCGTTTTTCATTTTTGAGCATTTGAAAAAAATGAAAAAAATGAAAAAAAAAACGATGGGTTATAGCCCATGTTTTTTTAAATTTTGAAAAAAAAAGTTAGCCTCGTTTCTCATTTTGGACCGTGGGCTATAGCCCATATCGTAGGCATACTATGGAACGCCGTTTTTCATCATTTTTGAGGATTTGAAAAAAAGAAAAAAAAACGATGGGTTATAGCCCATGTTTTTTGAAATTTTGAAAAAAAAAGTTAGCCTCGTTTCTCATCATTTTGGACCGTGGGCTATAGCCCATATCGTACAGCATACTATGGCACGCTGTTTTTCATCATTTTTGAGCATTTGAAAAAAATGAAAAAATGACAAAAACGATGGGTTATAGCCCATGTTTTTTGAAATTTTGGAAAAAGAAGTTAGCCTCGTTTCTCATCATTTTGGACCGTGGGCTATAGCCCATATCGTACGGCATACTATGGCACGCCGTTTTTCATAATTTTTGAGCATTTGAAAAAAATGAAAAAATGACAAACGATGGGTTATAGCCCATGTTTTTTGAAATTTTGGAAAAAAAAGTTAGCCTCGTTTCTCATCATTTTGGACCGTGGGCTATAGCCCATATCGTACGGCATACTATGGGACGCCGTTTTTCATCATTTTTGAGGATTTGAAAAAAATTAAAAAATTAAAAAAAACGATGGGTTATAGCCCATGTTTTTTGAAATTTTGAAAAAAAAAGTTAGCCTCGTTTCTCATCATTTTGGACCGTGGGCTATAGCCCATATCGTACGGCATACTATGGCACGCCGTTTTTCATCATTTTTGAGCATTTGAAAAAAATGAAAAAATGACAAAAACAATGGGTTATAGCCCATGTTTTTTGAAATTTTGAAAAAAAAAGTTAGCCTCGTTTCTTATCATTTTGGACCGTGGGCTATAGCCCATATCGTACGGCATACTATGGCACGCCGTTTTTCATCATTTTTGAGCATTTGAAAAAAATGAAAAAATGAAAAAAACGATGGGTTATAGCCCATGTTTTTTTAAATTTTGGAAAAAAAAAGTTAGCCTCGTTTCTCATCATTTTGGACCGTGGGCTATAGCCCATATCGTACGGCATACTATGGGACGCCGTTTTTCATCATTTTTGAGGATTTGAAAAAAATTAAAAAATTAAAAAAAACGATGGGTTATAGCCCATGTTTTTTGAAATTTTGAAAAAAAAAGTTAGCCTCGTTTCTCATTATTTTGGACCGTGGGCTATAGCCCATATCGTACGGCATACTATGGCACGCCGTTTTTCATCATTTTTGAGCATTTGAAAAAAATGAAAAAATGAAAAAAAACGATGGTTATAGCCCATGTTTTTTGAAATTTTGAAAAAAAAAGTTAGCCTCGTTTCTCATCATTTTGGACCGTGGGCTATAGCCCATATCGTACGGCATACTATGGCACGCCGTTTTTCATCATTTTTGAGCATTTGAAAAAAATGAAAAAAACGATGGGTTATAGCCCATGTTTTTTGAAATTTTGGAAAAAAAAGTTAGCCTCGTTTCTCATCATTTTGGACCGTGGGCTATAGCCCATATCGTACGGCATACTATGGCACGCCGTTTTTCATCATTTTTGAGCATTTGAAAAAAATGACAAACGATGGGTTATAGCCCATGTTTTTTGAAATTTTGGAAAAAAAAGTTAGCCTCGTTTCTCATCATTTTGGACCGTGGGCTATAGCCCATATCGTACGGCATACTATGGCACGCCGTTTTTCATCATTTTTGAGCATTTGAAAAAAATGAAAAAATGACAAACGATGGGTTATAGCCCATGTTTTTTGAAATTTTGGAAAAAAAAGTTAGCCTCGTTTCTCATCATTTTGGACCGTGGGCTATAGCCCATATCGTACGGCATACTATGGCACGCCGTTTTTCATCATTTTTGAGCATTTGAAAAAAATGAAAAAATGAAAAAAAACGATGGGTTATAGCCCATGTTTTTTGAAATTTTGAAAAAAAAAGTTAGCCTCGTTTCTCATCATTTTGGACCGTGGGCTATAGCCCATATCGTACGGCATACTATGGCACGCCGTTTTTCATCATTTTTGAGCATTTGAAAAAAATGAAAAAATGACAAACGATGGGTTATAGCCCATGTTTTTTGAAATTTTGGAAAAAAAAGTTGGCCTCGTTTCTCATCATTTTGGACCGTGGGCTATAGCCCATATCGTACGGCATACTATGGCACGCCGTTTTTCATCATTTTTGAGGATTTGAAAAAAATGAAAAAATGAAAAAAAAACGATGGGTTATAGCCCATGTTTTTTGAAATTTTGAAAAAAAAAGTTAGCCTCGTTTCTCATCATTTTGGACCGTGGGCTATAGCCCATATCGTACGGCATACTATGGCACGCCGTTTTTCATCATTTTTGAGCATTTGAAAAAAATGAAAAAATGACAAAAACGATGGGTTATAGCCCATGTTTTTTGAAATTTTGGAAAAAAAAGTTAGCCTCGTTTCTCATCATTTTGGACCGTGGGCTATAGCCCATATCGTACGGCATACTATGGCACGCCGTTTTTCATCATTTTTGAGGATTTGAAAAAAATGACGAAATGAAAAAAACGATGGGTTATAGCCCATGTTTTTTGAAATTTAAAAAAAATAATTATCCTCGTTTCTCATCATTTTGGACCATGGGCTATAGCCTATATCGTACGGCATACTATAGCGCGCCGTTTTTCATCATTTTTGAGGATTTGAAAAAAATGACGAAATGAAAAAAACGATGGGTTATAGCCCATGTTTTTTGAAAATTTAAAAAAATAATTATCCTCGTTTCTCATCATTTTGGACCATGGGCTATAGCCTATATCGTACGGCATACTATAGCGCGCGTTGTTTTTCATCATTTTTGAGGATTTGAAAAAAATGACGAAATGACAAAAACGATGGGTTATAGCCCATGTTTTTGAAATTTTGAAAAAAAAAGTTAGCCTCGTTTCTCATCATTTTGGACCATGGGATATAGCCCATATCGTACGGCATACTATAGCGTGCCGTTTTTCATCATTTTTGAGGATTTGAAAAAAATGAAAAAATGAAAAAAAACGATGGGTTATAGCCCATGTTTTTTGAAATTTTGAAAAAAAAAGTTAGCCTCGTTTCTCATCATTTTGGACCGTGGGCTATAGCCCATATCATACGGCATACTATGGCACGCTGTTTTTCATCATTTTTGAGCATTTGAAAAAAATGAAAAAATGACAAAAACGATGGGTTATAGTCCATGTTTTTTGAAATTTTGAAAAAAAAAGTTAGCCTTGTTTCTCATCATTTTGGACCGTGGGCTATAGCCCATATCGTACGGCATACTATGGCACGCCGTTTTTCATCATTTTTGAGGATTTGAAAAAAATTAAAAAATTAAAAAAAACGATGGGTTATAGCCCATGTTTTTTGAAATTTTGAAAAAAAAAGTTAGCCTCGTTTCTTATCATTTTGGACCGTGGGCTATAGCCCATATCGTACGGCATACTATGGCACGCCGTTTTTCATCATTTTTGAGCATTTGAAAAAAATGAAAAAATGAAAAAAAACGATGGGTTATAGCCCATGTTTTTTGAAATTTTGGAAAAAAAAGTTAGCCTCGTTTCTCATCATTTTGGACCGTGGGCTATAGCCCATATCGTACGGCATACTATGGGACGCCGTTTTTCATCATTTTTGAGGATTTGAAAAAAATAAAAAAATGAAAAAAAACAATGGGTTATAGCCCATGTTTTTTGAAATTTTGAAAAAAAAAGTTAGCCTCGTTTCTCATCATTTTGGACCGTGGGATATAGCCCATATCGTACGGCATACTATAGCGTGCCGTTTTTCATCATTTTTGAGGATTTGAAAAAAATGAAAAAATGAAAAAAAACGATGGGTTATAGCCCATGTTTTTGAAATTTTGAAAAAAAAAGTTAGCCTCGTTTCTCATCATTTTGGACCATGGGATATAGCCCATATCGTACGGCATACTATAGCGTGCCGTTTTTCATCATTTTTGAGGATTTGAAAAAAATGAAAAAATGAAAAAAAACGATGGGTTATAGCCCATGTTTTTTGAAATTTTGAAAAAAAAAGTTAGCCTCGTTTCTCATCATTTTGGACCGTGGGCTATAGCCCATATCATACGGCATACTATGGCACGCTGTTTTTCATCATTTTTGAGCATTTGAAAAAAATGAAAAAATGACAAACGATGGGTTATAGTCCATGTTTTTTGATATTTTGAAAAAAAAAGTTAGCCTTGTTTCTCATCATTTTGGACCGTGGGCTATAGCCCATATCGTACGGCATACTATGGCACGCCGTTTTTCATCATTTTTGAGGATTTGAAAAAAATTAAAAAATTAAAAAAAACGATGGGTTATAGCCCATGTTTTTTGAAATTTTGAAAAAAAAAGTTAGCCTCGTTTCTTATCATTTTGGACCGTGGGCTATAGCCCATATCGTACGGCATACTATGGCACGCCGTTTTTCATCATTTTTGAGCATTTGAAAAAAATGAAAAAATGAAAAAAAACGATGGGTTATAGCCCATGTTTTTTGAAATTTTGGAAAAAAAAGTTAGCCTCGTTTCTCATCATTTTGGACCGTGGGCTATAGCCCATATCGTACGGCATACTATGGGACGCCGTTTTTCATCATTTTTGAGGATTTGAAAAAAATAAAAAAATGAAAAAAAACAATGGGTTATAGCCCATGTTTTTTGAAATTTTGAAAAAAAAAGTTAGCCTCGTTTCTCATCATTTTGGACCGTGGGCTATAGCCCATATCGTACGGCATACTATGGCACGCCGTTTTTCATCATTTTTGAGGATTTGAAAAAAATGAAAAAATTAAAAAAAACGATGGGTTATAGCCCATGTTTTTTGAAATTTTGAAAAAAAAAGTTAGCCTCGTTTCTCATCATTTTGGACCGTGGGCTATAGCCCATATCGTACGGCATACTATGGCACGCCGTTTTTCATCATTTTTGAGCATTTGAAAAAAATGAAAAAATGAAAAAAAAACGATGGGTTATATCCCATGTTTTTTCAAATTTTGAAAAAAAAAGTTAGCCTCGTTTCTCATCATTTTGGACCGTGGGCTATAGCCCATATCGTACGGCATACTATGGCACGCCGTTTTTCATCATTTTTGAGCATTTGAAAAAAATGAAAAAATGAAAAAAAACGATGGGTTATAGCCCATGTTTTTTGAAATTTTGAAAAAAAAAGTTAGCCTCGTTTCTCATCATTTTGGACCGTGGGCTATAGCCCATATCGTACGGCATACTATGGCACGCCGTTTTTCATCATTTTTGAGCATTTGAAAAAAATGAAA
Organism: Protomyctophum bolini; assembly: GCF_963924005.1. Lineage (NCBI taxonomy): Eukaryota > Metazoa > Chordata > Actinopteri > Myctophiformes > Myctophidae > Protomyctophum > Protomyctophum bolini. The sequence goes on along the minus strand of NC_137877.1, from coordinate 24,345,264 downwards.
AAATGACAAAAACGATGGGTTATAGCCCATGTTTTTTGAAATTTTGGAAAAAAAAGTTAGCCTCGTTTCTCATCATTTTGGACCGTGGGCTATAGCCCATATCGTACGGCATACTATGGCACGCCGTTTTTCATCATTTTTGAGGATTTGAAAAAAATGAAAAAATGAAAAAAAAACGATGGGTTATAGCCCATGTTTTTTGAAATTTTGAAAAAAAAAAGTTAGCCTCGTTTCTCATCATTTTGGACCGTGGGCTATAGCCCATATCGTACGGCATACTATGGCACGCCGTTTTTGATCATTTTTGAGCATTTGAAAAAAATGAAAAAATGAAAAAAACGATGGGTTATAGCCCATGTTTTTTGAAATTTTGGAAAAAAAAGTTAGCCTCGTTTCTCATCATTTTGGACCGTGGGCTATAGCCCATATCGTACGGCATACTATGGCACGCTGTTTTTCATCATTTTTGAGCATTTGAAAAAAATGAAAAAAACGATGGGTTATAGCCCATGTTTTTTGAAATTTTGAAAAAAAAAGTTAGCCTCGTTTCTCATCATTTTGGACCGTGGGCTATAGCCCATATCGTACGGCATACTATGGCACGCCGTTTTTCATCATTTTTGAGCATTTGAAAAAAATGACAAACGATGGGTTATAGCCCATGTTTTTTGAAATTTTGGAAAAAAAAGTTAGCCTCGTTTCTCATCATTTTGGACCGTGGGCTATAGCCCATATCGTACGGCATACTATGGCACGCCGTTTTTCATCATTTTTGAGCATTTGAAAAAAATGAAAAAATGAAAAAAAACGATGGGTTATAGCCCATGTTTTTTGAAATTTTGAAAAAAAAAGTTAGCCTCGTTTCTCATCATTTTGGACCGTGGGCTATAGCCCATATCGTACGGCATACTATGGCACGCCGTTTTTCATCATTTTTGAGCATTTGAAAAAAATGAAAAAATGACAAACGATGGGTTATAGCCCATGTTTTTTGAAATTTTGGAAAAAAAAGTTAGCCTCGTTTCTCATCATTTTGGACCGTGGGCTATAGCCCATATCGTACGGCATACTATGGCACGCCGTTTTTCATCATTTTTGAGCATTTGAAAAAAATGAAAAAATGAAAAAAAACGATGGGTTATAGCCCATGTTTTTTGAAATTTTGAAAAAAAAAGTTAGCCTCGTTTCTCATCATTTTGGACCGTGGGCTATAGCCCATATCGTACGGCATACTATGGCACGCCGTTTTTCATCATTTTTGAGCATTTGAAAAAAATGAAAAAATGACAAACGATGGGTTATAGCCCATGTTTTTTGAAATTTTGGAAAAAAAAGTTAGCCTCGTTTCTCATCATTTTGGACCGTGGGCTATAGCCCATATCGTACGGCATACTATGGCACGCCGTTTTTCATCATTTTTGAGGATTTGAAAAAAATGAAAAAATGAAAAAAAAACGATGGGTTATAGCCCATGTTTTTTGAAATTTTGAAAAAAAAAGTTAGCCTCGTTTCTCATCATTTTGGACCGTGGGCTATAGCCCATATCGTACGGCATACTATGGCACGCCGTTTTTCATCATTTTTGAGCATTTGAAAAAAATGAAAAAATGACAAAAACGATGGGTTATAGCCCATGTTTTTTGAAATTTTGGAAAAAAAAGTTAGCCTCGTTTCTCATCATTTTGGACCGTGGGCTATAGCCCATATCGTACGGCATACTATGGCACGCCGTTTTTCATCATTTTTGAGGATTTAAAAAAAAAGACGAAATGAAAAAAACGATGGGTTATAGCCCATGTTTTTTGAAATTTAAAAAAAATAATTATCCTCGTTTCTCATCATTTTGGACCATGGGCTATAGCCTATATCGTACGGCATACTATAGCGCGCCGTTTCTCATCATTTTTGAGGATTTGAAAAAAATGACGAAATGAAAAAAACGATGGGTTATAGCCCATGTTTTTTGAAAATTTAAAAAAATAATTATCCTCGTTTCTCATCATTTTGGACCATGGGCTATAGCCTATATCGTACGGCATACTATAGCGCGCGTTGTTTTTCATCATTTTTGAGGATTTGAAAAAAATTACGAAATGACAAAAACGATGGGTTATAGCCCATGTTTTTGAAATTTTGAAAAAAAAAGTTAGCCTCGTTTCTCATCATTTTGGACCATGGGATATAGCCCATATCGTACGGCATACTATAGCGTGCCGTTTTTCATCATTTTTGAGGATTTGAAAAAAATGAAAAAATGAAAAAAACGATGGGTTATAGCCCATGTTTTTTGAAATTTTGAAAAAAAAAGTTAGCCTCGTTTCTCATCATTTTGGACCGTGGGCTATAGCCCATATCATACGGCATACTATGGCACGCTGTTTTTCATCATTTTTGAGCATTTGAAAAAAATGAAAAAATGACAAAAACGATGGGTTATAGTCCATGTTTTTTGAAATTTTGAAAAAAAAAGTTAGCCTTGTTTCTCATCATTTTGGACCGTGGGCTATAGCCCATATCGTACGGCATACTATGGCACGCCGTTTTTCATCATTTTTGAGGATTTGAAAAAAATTAAAAAATTAAAAAAAACGATGGGTTATAGCCCATGTTTTTTGAAATTTTGAAAAAAAAAGTTAGCCTCGTTTCTTATCATTTTGGACCGTGGGCTATAGCCCATATCGTACGGCATACTATGGCACGCCGTTTTTCATCATTTTTGAGCATTTGAAAAAAATGAAAAAATGAAAAAAAACGATGGGTTATAGCCCATGTTTTTTGAAATTTTGGAAAAAAAAGTTAGCCTCGTTTCTCATCATTTTGGACCGTGGGCTATAGCCCATATCGTACGGCATACTATGGGACGCCGTTTTTCATCATTTTTGAGGATTTGAAAAAAATGAAAAAAAACAATGGGTTATAGCCCATGTTTTTTGAAATTTTGAAAAAAAAAGTTAGCCTCGTTTCTCATCATTTTGGACCGTGGGCTATAGCCCATATCGTACGGCATACTATGGCACGCCGTTTTTCATCATTTTTGAGCATTTGAAAAAAATGAAAAAATGACAAAAACGATGGGTTATAGCCCATGTTTTTTGAAATTTTGGAAAAAAAAGTTAGCCTCGTTTCTCATCATTTTGGACCGTGGGCTATAGCCCATATCGTACGGCATACTATGGCACGCCGTTTTTCATCATTTTTGAGGATTTGAAAAAAATGAAAAAATTAAAAAAAACGATGGGTTATAGCCCATGTTTTTTGAAATTTTGAAAAAAAAAGTTAGCCTCGTTTCTCATCATTTTGGACCGTGGGCTATAGCCCATATCGTACGGCATACTATGGCACGCCGTTTTTCATCATTTTTGAGCATTTGAAAAAAATGAAAAAATGAAAAAAAAACGATGGGTTATATCCCATGTTTTTTCAAATTTTGAAAAAAAAAGTTAGCCTCGTTTCTCATCATTTTGGACCGTGGGCTATAGCCCATATCGTACGGCATACTATGGCACGCCGTTTTTCATCATTTTTGAGCATTTGAAAAAAATGAAAAAATGAAAAAAAACGATGGGTTATAGCCCATGTTTTTTGAAATTTTGAAAAATAAAGTTAGCCTCGTTTCTCATCATTTTGGACCGTGGGCTATAGCCCATATCGTACGGCATACTATGGCACGCCGTTTTTCATCATTTTTGAGCATTTGAAAAAAATGAAAAAATGACAAAAACGATGGGTTATAGCCCATGTTTTTTGAAATTTTGGAAAAAAAAGTTAGCCTCGTTTCTCATCATTTTGGACCGTGGGCTATAGCCCATATCGTACGGCATACTATGGCACGCCGTTTTTCATCATTTTTGAGGATTTGAAAAAAATGAAAAAATTAAAAAAAACGATGGGTTATAGCCCATGTTTTTTGAAATTTTGAAAAAAAAAGTTAGCCTCGTTTCTCATCATTTTGGACCGTGGGCTATAGCCCATATCGTACGGCATACTATGGCACGCCGTTTTTCATCATTTTTGAGCATTTGAAAAAAATGAAAAAATGAAAAAAAAACGATGGGTTATATCCCATGTTTTTTCAAATTTTGAAAAAAAAAGTTAGCCTCGTTTCTCATCATTTTGGACCGTGGGCTATAGCCCATATCGTACGGCATACTATGGCACGCCGTTTTTCATCATTTTTGAGCATTTGAAAAAAATGAAAAAATGAAAAAAAACGATGGGTTATAGCCCATGTTTTTTGAAATTTTGAAAAAAAAAGTTAGCCTCGTTTCTCATCATTTTGGACCGTGGGCTATAGCCCATATCGTACGGCATACTATGGCACGCCGTTTTTCATCATTTTTGAGCATTTGAAAAAAATGAAAAAATGACAAAAACGATGGGTTATAGCCCATGTTTTTTGAAATTTTGGAAAAAAAAGTTAGCCTCGTTTCTCATCATTTTGGACCGTGGGCTATAGCCCATATCGTACGGCATACTATGGCACGCCGTTTTTCATCATTTTTGAGGATTTGAAAAAAATGAAAAAATGAAAAAAAAACGATGGGTTATAGCCCATGTTTTTTGAAATTTTGAAAAAAAAAAGTTAGCCTCGTTTCTCATCATTTTGGACCGTGGGCTATAGCCCATATCGTACGGCATACTATGGCACGCCGTTTTTGATCATTTTTGAGCATTTGAAAAAAATGAAAAAATGAAAAAAACGATGGGTTATAGCCCATGTTTTTTGAAATTTTGGAAAAAAAAGTTAGCCTCGTTTCTCATCATTTTGGACCGTGGGCTATAGCCCATATCGTACGGCATACTATGGCACGCTGTTTTTCATCATTTTTGAGCATTTGAAAAAAATGAAAAAATGACAAAAACGATGGGTTATAGCCCATGTTTTTTGAAATTTTGAAAAAAAAAGTTAGCCTTGTTTCTCATCATTTTGGACCGTTATCGTACGGCATACTATGGCACGCCGTTTTTCATCATTTTTGAGCATTTGAAAAAAATGAAAAAATGACAAAAACGATGGGTTATAGCCCATGTTTTTTGAAATTTTGAAAAAAAAAGTTAGCCTCGTTTCTCATCATTTTGGACCGTGGGCTATAGCCCATATCGTACGGCATACTATGGCACGCCGTTTTTCATCATTTTTGAGCATTTGAAAAAAATGAAAAAATGACAAAAACGATGGGTTATAGCCCATGTTTTTTGAAATTTTGGAAAAAAAAGTTAGCCTCGTTTCTCATCATTTTGGACCGTGGGCTATAGCCCATATCGTACGGCATACTATGGCACGCCGTTTTTCATCATTTTTGAGGATTTGAAAAAAATGAAAAAATTAAAAAAAACGATGGGTTATAGCCCATGTTTTTTGAAATTTTGAAAAAAAAAGTTAGCCTCGTTTCTCATCATTTTGGACCGTGGGCTATAGCCCATATCGTACGGCATACTATGGCACGCCGTTTTTCATCATTTTTGAGCATTTGAAAAAAATGAAAAAATGAAAAAAAAACGATGGGTTATATCCCATGTTTTTTCAAATTTTGAAAAAAAAAGTTAGCCTCGTTTCTCATCATTTTGGACCGTGGGCTATAGCCCATATCGTACGGCATACTATGGCACGCCGTTTTTCATCATTTTTGAGCATTTGAAAAAAATGAAAAAATGAAAAAAAACGATGGGTTATAGCCCATGTTTTTTGAAATTTTGAAAAAAAAAGTTAGCCTCGTTTCTCATCATTTTGGACCGTGGGCTATAGCCCATATCGTACGGCATACTATGGCACGCCGTTTTTCATCATTTTTGAGCATTTGAAAAAAATGAAAAAATGACAAAAACGATGGGTTATAGCCCATGTTTTTTGAAATTTTGGAAAAAAAAGTTAGCCTCGTTTCTCATCATTTTGGACCGTGGGCTATAGCCCATATCGTACGGCATACTATGGCACGCCGTTTTTCATCATTTTTGAGGATTTGAAAAAAATGAAAAAATGAAAAAAAAACGATGGGTTATAGCCCATGTTTTTTGAAATTTTGAAAAAAAAAAGTTAGCCTCGTTTCTCATCATTTTGGACCGTGGGCTATAGCCCATATCGTACGGCATACTATGGCACGCCGTTTTTGATCATTTTTGAGCATTTGAAAAAAATGAAAAAATGAAAAAAACGATGGGTTATAGCCCATGTTTTTTGAAATTTTGGAAAAAAAAGTTAGCCTCGTTTCTCATCATTTTGGACCGTGGGCTATAGCCCATATCGTACGGCATACTATGGCACGCTGTTTTTCATCATTTTTGAGCATTTGAAAAAAATGACAAAAACGATGGGTTATAGCCCATGTTTTTTGAAATTTTGAAAAAAAAAGTTAGCCTTGTTTCTCATCATTTTGGACCGTTATCGTACGGCATACTATGGCACGCCGTTTTTCATCATTTTTGAGCATTTGAAAAAAATGAAAAAATGAAAAAAGAACGATGGGTTATAGCCCATGTTTTTTGAAATTTTGAAAAAAAAAGTTAGCCTCGTTTCTCATCATTTTGGACCGTGGGCTATAGCCCATATCGTACGGCATACTATGGCACGCCGTTTTTCATCATTTTTGAGCATTTGAAAAAAATGAAAAAATGAAAAAAAACGATGGGTTATAGCCCATGTTTTTTGAAATTTTGGAAAAAAAAGTTAGCCTCGTTTCTCATCATTTTGGACCGTGGGCTATAGCCCATATCGTACGGCATACTATGGCACGCCGTTTTTCATCATTTTTGAGGATTTGAAAAAAATTAAAAAAAAAAACGATGGGTTATAGCCCATGTTTTTTGAAATTTTGAAAAAAAAAGTTAGCCTTGTTTCTCATCATTTTGGACCGTGGGCTATAGCCCATATCGTACGGCATACTATGGCACGCCGTTTTTCATCATTTTTGAGCATTTGAAAAAAATGAAAAAATGAAAAAAAACGATGGGTTATAGCCCATGTTTTTTGAAATTTTGAAAAAAAAAGTTAGCCTCGTTTCTCATCATTTTGGACCGTGGGCTATATGCCCCGTATCGTACGGCATACTATGGCACGCCGTTTTTCATCATTTTTGAGCATTTGAAAAAAATTAAAAAATGAAAAAAACGATGGGTTATAGCCCATGTTTTTTGAAATTTTGGAAAAAAAAGTTAGCCTCGTTTCTCATCATTTTGGACCGTGGGCTATAGCCCATATCGTACGGCATACTATGGCACGCTGTTTTTCATCATTTTTGAGCATTTGAAAAAAATGAAAAAATGACAAAAACGATGGGTTATAGCCCATGTTTTTTGAAATTTTGAAAAAAAAAGTTAGCCTTGTTTCTCATCATTTTGGACCGTTATCGTACGGCATACTATGGCACGCCGTTTTTCATCATTTTTGAGCATTTGAAAAAAATGAAAAAATGAAAAAAAAAACGATGGGTTATAGCCCATGTTTTTTGAAATTTTGAAAAAAAAAGTTAGCCTCGTTTCTCATCATTTTGGACCGTGGGCTATAGCCCATATCGTACGGCATACTATGGCACGCCGTTTTTCATCATTTTTGAGCATTTGAAAAAAATGAAAAAATGAAAAAAAACGATGGGTTATAGCCCATGTTTTTTGAAATTTTGGAAAAAAAGGTTAGCCTCGTTTCTCATCATTTTGGACCGTGGGCTATAGCCCATATCGTACGGCATACTATGGCACGCCGTTTTTCATCATTTTTGAGGATTTGAAAAAAATTTAAAAAAAAACGATGGGTTATAGCCCATGTTTTTTGAAATTTTGAAAAAAAAAGTTAGCCTTGTTTCTCATCATTTTGGACCGTGGGCTATAGCCCATATCGTACGGCATACTATGGCACGCCGTTTTTCATCATTTTTGAGCATTTGAAAAAAATGAAAAAATGACAAAAACGATGGGTTATAGCCCATGTTTTTTGAAATTTTGGAAAAAATAGTTAGCCTCGTTTCTCATCATTTTGGACCGTGGGCTATATGCCCCGTATCGTACGGCATACTATGGCACGCCGTTTTTCATCATTTTTGAGCATTTGAAAAAAATTAAAAAATGAAAAAAACGATGGGTTATAGCCCATGTTTTTTGAAATTTTGGAAAAAAAAGTTAGCCTCGTTTCTCATCATTTTGGACCGTGGGCTATAGCCCATATCGTACAGCATACTATGGCACGCCGTTTTTCATCATTTTTGAGGATTTGAAAAAAAATGAAAAAATGAAAAAAAAAAAACGATGGGTTATAGCCCATGTTTTTTTAAATTTTGAAAAAAAAAGTTAGCCTCGTTTCTCATCATTTTGGACCGTGGGCTATAGCCCATATCGTACGGCATACTATGGCACGCTGTTTTTCATCATTTTTGAGCATTTGAAAAAAATTAAAAAATAAAAAAAAACGATGGGTTATAGCCCATGTTTTTTGAAATTTTGAAAAAAAAAGTTAGCCTCGTTTCTCATCATTTTGGACCGTGGGCTATAGCCCATATCGTACGGCATACTATGGCACGCCGTTTTTCATCATTTTTGAGCATTTGAAAAAAATGAAAAAATGACAAAAACGATGGGTTATAGCCCATGTTTTTTGAAATTTTGGAAAAAAAAGTTAGCCTCGTTTCTCATCATTTTGGACCGTGGGCTATAGCCCATATCGTACGGCATACTATGGCACGCCGTTTTTCATCATTTTTGAGGATTTGAAAAAAATGAAAAAATTAAAAAAAACGATGGGTTAAAGCCCATGTTTTTTGAAATTTTGAAAAAAAAAGTTAGCCTCGTTTCTCATCATTTTGGACCGTGGGCTATAGCCCATATCGTACGGCATACTATGGCACGCCGTTTTTCATCATTTTTGAGCATTTGAAAAAAATGAAAAAATGAAAAAAAACGATGGGTTATAGCCCATGTTTTTTGAAATTTTGAAAAAAAAAGTTAGCCTCGTTTCTCATCATTTTGGACCGTGGGCTATAGCCCATATCGTACGGCATACTATGGCACGCCGTTTTTCATCATTTTTGAGCATTTGAAAAAAATGAAAAAATGACAAAAACGATGGGTTATAGCCCATGTTTTTTGAAATTTTGGAAAAAAAAGTTAGCCTCGTTTCTCATCATTTTGGACCGTGGGCTATAGCCCATATCGTACGGCATACTATGGCACGCCGTTTTTCATTATTTTTGAGGATTTGAAAAAAATGAAAAAATGAAAAAAAAAACGATGGGTTATAGCCCATGTTTTTTGAAATTTTGAAAAAAAAAAGTTAGCCTCGTTTCTCATCATTTTGGACCGTGGGCTATAGCCCATATCGTACGGCATACTATGGCACGCCGTTTTTGATCATTTTTGAGCATTTGAAAAAAATGAAAAAATGACAAAAACGATGGGTTATAGCCCATGTTTTTTGAAATTTTGGAAAAAAAAGTTAGCCTCGTTTCTCATCATTTTGGACCGTGGGCTATAGCCCATATCGTACGGCATACTATGGCACGCCGTTTTTCATCATTTTTGAGGATTTGAAAAAAATGAAAAAATGAAAAAAAAACGATGGGTTATAGCCCATGTTTTTTGAAATTTTGGAAAAAAAAAGTTAGCCTCGTTTCTCATCATTTTGGACCGTGGGCTATAGCCCATATCGTACGGCATACTATGGCACGCCGTTTTTGATCATTTTTGAGCATTTGAAAAAAATGAAAAAATGAAAAAAACGATGGGTTATAGCCCATGTTTTTTGAAATTTTGGAAAAAAAAGTTAGCCTCGTTTCTCATCATTTTGGACCGTGGGCTATAGCCCATATCGTACGGCATACTATGGCACGCTGTTTTTCATAATTTTTGAGCATTTGAAAAAAATGAAAAAATGACAAAAACGATGGGTTATAGCCCATGTTTTTTTTGAAAAAAAAAGTTAGCCTTGTTTCTCATCATTTTGGACCGTGGGCTATAGCCCATATCGTACGGCATACTATGGCACGCCGTTTTTCATCATTTTTGAGCATTTGAAAAAAATGAAAAAATGAAAAAAACGATGGGTTATAGCCCATGTTTTTTGAAATTTTGAAAAAAAAAGTTAGCCTCGTTTCTTATCATTTTGGACCGTGGGCTATAGCCCATATCGTACGGCATACTATGGCACGCCGTTTTTCATCATTTTTGAGCATTTGAAAAAAATGAAAAAATGAAAAAAAACGATGGGTTATAGCCCATGTTTTTTGAAATTTTGGAAAAAAAAGTTAGCCTCGTTTCTCATCATTTTGGACCGTGGGCTATAGCCCATATCGTACGGCATACTATGGGACGCCGTTTTTCATCATTTTTGAGGATTTGAAAAAAATAAAAAAATGAAAAAAAACAATGGGTTATAGCCCATGTTTTTTGAAATTTTGAAAAAAAAAGTTAGCCTCGTTTCTCATCATTTTGGACCGTGGGATATAGCCCATATCGTACGGCATACTATAGCGTGCCGTTTTTCATCATTTTTGAGGATTTGAAAAAAATGAAAAAATGAAAAAAAACGATGGGTTATAGCCCATGTTTTTGAAATTTTGAAAAAAAAAGTTAGCCTCGTTTCTCATCATTTTGGACCATGGGATATAGCCCATATCGTACGGCATACTATAGCGTGCCGTTTTTCATCATTTTTGAGGATTTGAAAAAAATGAAAAAATGAAAAAAAACGATGGGTTATAGCCCATGTTTTTTGAAATTTTGAAAAAAAAAGTTAGCCTCGTTTCTCATCATTTTGGACCGTGGGCTATAGCCCATATCATACGGCATACTATGGCACGCTGTTTTTCATCATTTTTGAGCATTTGAAAAAAATGAAAAAATGACAAACGATGGGTTATAGTCCATGTTTTTTGATATTTTGAAAAAAAAAGTTAGCCTTGTTTCTCATCATTTTGGACCGTGGGCTATAGCCCATATCGTACGGCATACTATGGCACGCCGTTTTTCATCATTTTTGAGGATTTGAAAAAAATTAAAAAATTAAAAAAAACGATGGGTTATAGCCCATGTTTTTTGAAATTTTGAAAAAAAAAGTTAGCCTCGTTTCTTATCATTTTGGACCGTGGGCTATAGCCCATATCGTACGGCATACTATGGCACGCCGTTTTTCATCATTTTTGAGCATTTGAAAAAAATGAAAAAATGAAAAAAAACGATGGGTTATAGCCCATGTTTTTTGAAATTTTGGAAAAAAAAGTTAGCCTCGTTTCTCATCATTTTGGACCGTGGGCTATAGCCCATATCGTACGGCATACTATGGGACGCCGTTTTTCATCATTTTTGAGGATTTGAAAAAAATAAAAAAATGAAAAAAAACAATGGGTTATAGCCCATGTTTTTTGAAATTTTGAAAAAAAAAGTTAGCCTCGTTTCTCATCATTTTGGACCGTGGGCTATAGCCCATATCGTACGGCATACTATGGCACGCCGTTTTTCATCATTTTTGAGGATTTGAAAAAAATGAAAAAATTAAAAAAAACGATGGGTTATAGCCCATGTTTTTTGAAATTTTGAAAAAAAAAGTTAGCCTCGTTTCTCATCATTTTGGACCGTGGGCTATAGCCCATATCGTACGGCATACTATGGCACGCCGTTTTTCATCATTTTTGAGCATTTGAAAAAAATGAAAAAATGAAAAAAAAACGATGGGTTATATCCCATGTTTTTTCAAATTTTGAAAAAAAAAGTTAGCCTCGTTTCTCATCATTTTGGACCGTGGGCTATAGCCCATATCGTACGGCATACTATGGCACGCCGTTTTTCATCATTTTTGAGCATTTGAAAAAAATGAAAAAATGAAAAAAAACGATGGGTTATAGCCCATGTTTTTTGAAATTTTGAAAAAAAAAGTTAGCCTCGTTTCTCATCATTTTGGACCGTGGGCTATAGCCCATATCGTACGGCATACTATGGCACGCCGTTTTTCATCATTTTTGAGCATTTGAAAAAAATGAAAAAATGACAAAAACGATGGGTTATAGCCCATGTTTTTTGAAATTTTGGAAAAAAAAGTTAGCCTCGTTTCTCATCATTTTGGACCGTGGGCTATAGCCCATATCGTACGGCATACTATGGCACGCCGTTTTTCATCATTTTTGAGGATTTGAAAAAAATGAAAAAATGAAAAAAAAACGATGGGTTATAGCCCATGTTTTTTGAAATTTTGAAAAAAAAAAGTTAGCCTCGTTTCTCATCATTTTGGACCGTGGGCTATAGCCCATATCGTACGGCATACTATGGCACGCCGTTTTTGATCATTTTTGAGCATTTGAAAAAAATGAAAAAATGAAAAAAACGATGGGTTATAGCCCATGTTTTTTGAAATTTTGGAAAAAAAAGTTAGCCTCGTTTCTCATCATTTTGGACCGTGGGCTATAGCCCATATCGTACGGCATACTATGGCACGCTGTTTTTCATCATTTTTGAGCATTTGAAAAAAATGAAAAAAACGATGGGTTATAGCCCATGTTTTTTGAAATTTTGAAAAAAAAAGTTAGCCTCGTTTCTCATCATTTTGGACCGTGGGCTATAGCCCATATCGTACGGCATACTATGGCACGCCGTTTTTCATCATTTTTGAGCATTTGAAAAAAATGACAAACGATGGGTTATAGCCCATGTTTTTTGAAATTTTGGAAAAAAAAGTTAGCCTCGTTTCTCATCATTTTGGACCGTGGGCTATAGCCCATATCGTACGGCATACTATGGCACGCCGTTTTTCATCATTTTTGAGCATTTGAAAAAAATGAAAAAATGAAAAAAAACGATGGGTTATAGCCCATGTTTTTTGAAATTTTGAAAAAAAAAGTTAGCCTCGTTTCTCATCATTTTGGACCGTGGGCTATAGCCCATATCGTACGGCATACTATGGCACGCCGTTTTTCATCATTTTTGAGCATTTGAAAAAAATGAAAAAATGACAAACGATGGGTTATAGCCCATGTTTTTTGAAATTTTGGAAAAAAAAGTTAGCCTCGTTTCTCATCATTTTGGACCGTGGGCTATAGCCCATATCGTACGGCATACTATGGCACGCCGTTTTTCATCATTTTTGAGCATTTGAAAAAAATGAAAAAATGAAAAAAAACGATGGGTTATAGCCCATGTTTTTTGAAATTTTGAAAAAAAAAGTTAGCCTCGTTTCTCATCATTTTGGACCGTGGGCTATAGCCCATATCGTACGGCATACTATGGCACGCCGTTTTTCATCATTTTTGAGCATTTGAAAAAAATGAAAAAATGACAAACGATGGGTTATAGCCCATGTTTTTTGAAATTTTGGAAAAAAAAGTTAGCCTCGTTTCTCATCATTTTGGACCGTGGGCTATAGCCCATATCGTACGGCATACTATGGCACGCCGTTTTTCATCATTTTTGAGGATTTGAAAAAAATGAAAAAATGAAAAAAAAACGATGGGTTATAGCCCATGTTTTTTGAAATTTTGAAAAAAAAAGTTAGCCTCGTTTCTCATCATTTTGGACCGTGGGCTATAGCCCATATCGTACGGCATACTATGGCACGCCGTTTTTCATCATTTTTGAGCATTTGAAAAAAATGAAAAAATGACAAAAACGATGGGTTATAGCCCATGTTTTTTGAAATTTTGGAAAAAAAAGTTAGCCTCGTTTCTCATCATTTTGGACCGTGGGCTATAGCCCATATCGTACGGCATACTATGGCACGCCGTTTTTCATCATTTTTGAGGATTTAAAAAAAAAGACGAAATGAAAAAAACGATGGGTTATAGCCCATGTTTTTTGAAATTTAAAAAAAATAATTATCCTCGTTTCTCATCATTTTGGACCATGGGCTATAGCCTATATCGTACGGCATACTATAGCGCGCCGTTTCTCATCATTTTTGAGGATTTGAAAAAAATGACGAAATGAAAAAAACGATGGGTTATAGCCCATGTTTTTTGAAAATTTAAAAAAATAATTATCCTCGTTTCTCATCATTTTGGACCATGGGCTATAGCCTATATCGTACGGCATACTATAGCGCGCGTTGTTTTTCATCATTTTTGAGGATTTGAAAAAAATTACGAAATGACAAAAACGATGGGTTATAGCCCATGTTTTTGAAATTTTGAAAAAAAAAGTTAGCCTCGTTTCTCATCATTTTGGACCATGGGATATAGCCCATATCGTACGGCATACTATAGCGTGCCGTTTTTCATCATTTTTGAGGATTTGAAAAAAATGAAAAAATGAAAAAAACGATGGGTTATAGCCCATGTTTTTTGAAATTTTGAAAAAAAAAGTTAGCCTCGTTTCTCATCATTTTGGACCGTGGGCTATAGCCCATATCATACGGCATACTATGGCACGCTGTTTTTCATCATTTTTGAGCATTTGAAAAAAATGAAAAAATGACAAAAACGATGGGTTATAGTCCATGTTTTTTGAAATTTTGAAAAAAAAAGTTAGCCTTGTTTCTCATCATTTTGGACCGTGGGCTATAGCCCATATCGTACGGCATACTATGGCACGCCGTTTTTCATCATTTTTGAGGATTTGAAAAAAATTAAAAAATTAAAAAAAACGATGGGTTATAGCCCATGTTTTTTGAAATTTTGAAAAAAAAAGTTAGCCTCGTTTCTTATCATTTTGGACCGTGGGCTATAGCCCATATCGTACGGCATACTATGGCACGCCGTTTTTCATCATTTTTGAGCATTTGAAAAAAATGAAAAAATGAAAAAAAACGATGGGTTATAGCCCATGTTTTTTGAAATTTTGGAAAAAAAAGTTAGCCTCGTTTCTCATCATTTTGGACCGTGGGCTATAGCCCATATCGTACGGCATACTATGGGACGCCGTTTTTCATCATTTTTGAGGATTTGAAAAAAATGAAAAAAAACAATGGGTTATAGCCCATGTTTTTTGAAATTTTGAAAAAAAAAGTTAGCCTCGTTTCTCATCATTTTGGACCGTGGGCTATAGCCCATATCGTACGGCATACTATGGCACGCCGTTTTTCATCATTTTTGAGCATTTGAAAAAAATGAAAAAATGACAAAAACGATGGGTTATAGCCCATGTTTTTTGAAATTTTGGAAAAAAAAGTTAGCCTCGTTTCTCATCATTTTGGACCGTGGGCTATAGCCCATATCGTACGGCATACTATGGCACGCCGTTTTTCATCATTTTTGAGGATTTGAAAAAAATGAAAAAATTAAAAAAAACGATGGGTTATAGCCCATGTTTTTTGAAATTTTGAAAAAAAAAGTTAGCCTCGTTTCTCATCATTTTGGACCGTGGGCTATAGCCCATATCGTACGGCATACTATGGCACGCCGTTTTTCATCATTTTTGAGCATTTGAAAAAAATGAAAAAATGAAAAAAAAACGATGGGTTATATCCCATGTTTTTTCAAATTTTGAAAAAAAAAGTTAGCCTCGTTTCTCATCATTTTGGACCGTGGGCTATAGCCCATATCGTACGGCATACTATGGCACGCCGTTTTTCATCATTTTTGAGCATTTGAAAAAAATGAAAAAATGAAAAAAAACGATGGGTTATAGCCCATGTTTTTTGAAATTTTGAAAAATAAAGTTAGCCTCGTTTCTCATCATTTTGGACCGTGGGCTATAGCCCATATCGTACGGCATACTATGGCACGCCGTTTTTCATCATTTTTGAGCATTTGAAAAAAATGAAAAAATGACAAAAACGATGGGTTATAGCCCATGTTTTTTGAAATTTTGGAAAAAAAAGTTAGCCTCGTTTCTCATCATTTTGGACCGTGGGCTATAGCCCATATCGTACGGCATACTATGGCACGCCGTTTTTCATCATTTTTGAGGATTTGAAAAAAATGAAAAAATTAAAAAAAACGATGGGTTATAGCCCATGTTTTTTGAAATTTTGAAAAAAAAAGTTAGCCTCGTTTCTCATCATTTTGGACCGTGGGCTATAGCCCATATCGTACGGCATACTATGGCACGCCGTTTTTCATCATTTTTGAGCATTTGAAAAAAATGAAAAAATGAAAAAAAAACGATGGGTTATATCCCATGTTTTTTCAAATTTTGAAAAAAAAAGTTAGCCTCGTTTCTCATCATTTTGGACCGTGGGCTATAGCCCATATCGTACGGCATACTATGGCACGCCGTTTTTCATCATTTTTGAGCATTTGAAAAAAATGAAAAAATGAAAAAAAACGATGGGTTATAGCCCATGTTTTTTGAAATTTTGAAAAAAAAAGTTAGCCTCGTTTCTCATCATTTTGGACCGTGGGCTATAGCCCATATCGTACGGCATACTATGGCACGCCGTTTTTCATCATTTTTGAGCATTTGAAAAAAATGAAAAAATGACAAAAACGATGGGTTATAGCCCATGTTTTTTGAAATTTTGGAAAAAAAAGTTAGCCTCGTTTCTCATCATTTTGGACCGTGGGCTATAGCCCATATCGTACGGCATACTATGGCACGCCGTTTTTCATCATTTTTGAGGATTTGAAAAAAATGAAAAAATGAAAAAAAAACGATGGGTTATAGCCCATGTTTTTTGAAATTTTGAAAAAAAAAAGTTAGCCTCGTTTCTCATCATTTTGGACCGTGGGCTATAGCCCATATCGTACGGCATACTATGGCACGCCGTTTTTGATCATTTTTGAGCATTTGAAAAAAATGAAAAAATGAAAAAAACGATGGGTTATAGCCCATGTTTTTTGAAATTTTGGAAAAAAAAGTTAGCCTCGTTTCTCATCATTTTGGACCGTGGGCTATAGCCCATATCGTACGGCATACTATGGCACGCTGTTTTTCATCATTTTTGAGCATTTGAAAAAAATGAAAAAATGACAAAAACGATGGGTTATAGCCCATGTTTTTTGAAATTTTGAAAAAAAAAGTTAGCCTTGTTTCTCATCATTTTGGACCGTTATCGTACGGCATACTATGGCACGCCGTTTTTCATCATTTTTGAGCATTTGAAAAAAATGAAAAAATGACAAAAACGATGGGTTATAGCCCATGTTTTTTGAAATTTTGAAAAAAAAAGTTAGCCTCGTTTCTCATCATTTTGGACCGTGGGCTATAGCCCATATCGTACGGCATACTATGGCACGCCGTTTTTCATCATTTTTGAGCATTTGAAAAAAATGAAAAAATGACAAAAACGATGGGTTATAGCCCATGTTTTTTGAAATTTTGGAAAAAAAAGTTAGCCTCGTTTCTCATCATTTTGGACCGTGGGCTATAGCCCATATCGTACGGCATACTATGGCACGCCGTTTTTCATCATTTTTGAGGATTTGAAAAAAATGAAAAAATTAAAAAAAACGATGGGTTATAGCCCATGTTTTTTGAAATTTTGAAAAAAAAAGTTAGCCTCGTTTCTCATCATTTTGGACCGTGGGCTATAGCCCATATCGTACGGCATACTATGGCACGCCGTTTTTCATCATTTTTGAGCATTTGAAAAAAATGAAAAAATGAAAAAAAAACGATGGGTTATATCCCATGTTTTTTCAAATTTTGAAAAAAAAAGTTAGCCTCGTTTCTCATCATTTTGGACCGTGGGCTATAGCCCATATCGTACGGCATACTATGGCACGCCGTTTTTCATCATTTTTGAGCATTTGAAAAAAATGAAAAAATGAAAAAAAACGATGGGTTATAGCCCATGTTTTTTGAAATTTTGAAAAAAAAAGTTAGCCTCGTTTCTCATCATTTTGGACCGTGGGCTATAGCCCATATCGTACGGCATACTATGGCACGCCGTTTTTCATCATTTTTGAGCATTTGAAAAAAATGAAAAAATGACAAAAACGATGGGTTATAGCCCATGTTTTTTGAAATTTTGGAAAAAAAAGTTAGCCTCGTTTCTCATCATTTTGGACCGTGGGCTATAGCCCATATCGTACGGCATACTATGGCACGCCGTTTTTCATCATTTTTGAGGATTTGAAAAAAATGAAAAAATGAAAAAAAAACGATGGGTTATAGCCCATGTTTTTTGAAATTTTGAAAAAAAAAAGTTAGCCTCGTTTCTCATCATTTTGGACCGTGGGCTATAGCCCATATCGTACGGCATACTATGGCACGCCGTTTTTGATCATTTTTGAGCATTTGAAAAAAATGAAAAAATGAAAAAAACGATGGGTTATAGCCCATGTTTTTTGAAATTTTGGAAAAAAAAGTTAGCCTCGTTTCTCATCATTTTGGACCGTGGGCTATAGCCCATATCGTACGGCATACTATGGCACGCTGTTTTTCATCATTTTTGAGCATTTGAAAAAAATGACAAAAACGATGGGTTATAGCCCATGTTTTTTGAAATTTTGAAAAAAAAAGTTAGCCTTGTTTCTCATCATTTTGGACCGTTATCGTACGGCATACTATGGCACGCCGTTTTTCATCATTTTTGAGCATTTGAAAAAAATGAAAAAATGAAAAAAGAACGATGGGTTATAGCCCATGTTTTTTGAAATTTTGAAAAAAAAAGTTAGCCTCGTTTCTCATCATTTTGGACCGTGGGCTATAGCCCATATCGTACGGCATACTATGGCACGCCGTTTTTCATCATTTTTGAGCATTTGAAAAAAATGAAAAAATGAAAAAAAACGATGGGTTATAGCCCATGTTTTTTGAAATTTTGGAAAAAAAAGTTAGCCTCGTTTCTCATCATTTTGGACCGTGGGCTATAGCCCATATCGTACGGCATACTATGGCACGCCGTTTTTCATCATTTTTGAGGATTTGAAAAAAATTAAAAAAAAAAACGATGGGTTATAGCCCATGTTTTTTGAAATTTTGAAAAAAAAAGTTAGCCTTGTTTCTCATCATTTTGGACCGTGGGCTATAGCCCATATCGTACGGCATACTATGGCACGCCGTTTTTCATCATTTTTGAGCATTTGAAAAAAATGAAAAAATGAAAAAAAACGATGGGTTATAGCCCATGTTTTTTGAAATTTTGAAAAAAAAAGTTAGCCTCGTTTCTCATCATTTTGGACCGTGGGCTATATGCCCCGTATCGTACGGCATACTATGGCACGCCGTTTTTCATCATTTTTGAGCATTTGAAAAAAATTAAAAAATGAAAAAAACGATGGGTTATAGCCCATGTTTTTTGAAATTTTGGAAAAAAAAGTTAGCCTCGTTTCTCATCATTTTGGACCGTGGGCTATAGCCCATATCGTACGGCATACTATGGCACGCTGTTTTTCATCATTTTTGAGCATTTGAAAAAAATGAAAAAATGACAAAAACGATGGGTTATAGCCCATGTTTTTTGAAATTTTGAAAAAAAAAGTTAGCCTTGTTTCTCATCATTTTGGACCGTTATCGTACGGCATACTATGGCACGCCGTTTTTCATCATTTTTGAGCATTTGAAAAAAATGAAAAAATGAAAAAAAAAACGATGGGTTATAGCCCATGTTTTTTGAAATTTTGAAAAAAAAAGTTAGCCTCGTTTCTCATCATTTTGGACCGTGGGCTATAGCCCATATCGTACGGCATACTATGGCACGCCGTTTTTCATCATTTTTGAGCATTTGAAAAAAATGAAAAAATGAAAAAAAACGATGGGTTATAGCCCATGTTTTTTGAAATTTTGGAAAAAAAGGTTAGCCTCGTTTCTCATCATTTTGGACCGTGGGCTATAGCCCATATCGTACGGCATACTATGGCACGCCGTTTTTCATCATTTTTGAGGATTTGAAAAAAATTTAAAAAAAAACGATGGGTTATAGCCCATGTTTTTTGAAATTTTGAAAAAAAAAGTTAGCCTTGTTTCTCATCATTTTGGACCGTGGGCTATAGCCCATATCGTACGGCATACTATGGCACGCCGTTTTTCATCATTTTTGAGCATTTGAAAAAAATGAAAAAATGACAAAAACGATGGGTTATAGCCCATGTTTTTTGAAATTTTGGAAAAAATAGTTAGCCTCGTTTCTCATCATTTTGGACCGTGGGCTATATGCCCCGTATCGTACGGCATACTATGGCACGCCGTTTTTCATCATTTTTGAGCATTTGAAAAAAATTAAAAAATGAAAAAAACGATGGGTTATAGCCCATGTTTTTTGAAATTTTGGAAAAAAAAGTTAGCCTCGTTTCTCATCATTTTGGACCGTGGGCTATAGCCCATATCGTACAGCATACTATGGCACGCCGTTTTTCATCATTTTTGAGGATTTGAAAAAAAATGAAAAAATGAAAAAAAAAAAACGATGGGTTATAGCCCATGTTTTTTTAAATTTTGAAAAAAAAAGTTAGCCTCGTTTCTCATCATTTTGGACCGTGGGCTATAGCCCATATCGTACGGCATACTATGGCACGCTGTTTTTCATCATTTTTGAGCATTTGAAAAAAATTAAAAAATAAAAAAAAACGATGGGTTATAGCCCATGTTTTTTGAAATTTTGAAAAAAAAAGTTAGCCTCGTTTCTCATCATTTTGGACCGTGGGCTATAGCCCATATCGTACGGCATACTATGGCACGCCGTTTTTCATCATTTTTGAGCATTTGAAAAAAATGAAAAAATGACAAAAACGATGGGTTATAGCCCATGTTTTTTGAAATTTTGGAAAAAAAAGTTAGCCTCGTTTCTCATCATTTTGGACCGTGGGCTATAGCCCATATCGTACGGCATACTATGGCACGCCGTTTTTCATCATTTTTGAGGATTTGAAAAAAATGAAAAAATTAAAAAAAACGATGGGTTAAAGCCCATGTTTTTTGAAATTTTGAAAAAAAAAGTTAGCCTCGTTTCTCATCATTTTGGACCGTGGGCTATAGCCCATATCGTACGGCATACTATGGCACGCCGTTTTTCATCATTTTTGAGCATTTGAAAAAAATGAAAAAATGAAAAAAAACGATGGGTTATAGCCCATGTTTTTTGAAATTTTGAAAAAAAAAGTTAGCCTCGTTTCTCATCATTTTGGACCGTGGGCTATAGCCCATATCGTACGGCATACTATGGCACGCCGTTTTTCATCATTTTTGAGCATTTGAAAAAAATGAAAAAATGACAAAAACGATGGGTTATAGCCCATGTTTTTTGAAATTTTGGAAAAAAAAGTTAGCCTCGTTTCTCATCATTTTGGACCGTGGGCTATAGCCCATATCGTACGGCATACTATGGCACGCCGTTTTTCATTATTTTTGAGGATTTGAAAAAAATGAAAAAATGAAAAAAAAAACGATGGGTTATAGCCCATGTTTTTTGAAATTTTGAAAAAAAAAAGTTAGCCTCGTTTCTCATCATTTTGGACCGTGGGCTATAGCCCATATCGTACGGCATACTATGGCACGCCGTTTTTGATCATTTTTGAGCATTTGAAAAAAATGAAAAAATGACAAAAACGATGGGTTATAGCCCATGTTTTTTGAAATTTTGGAAAAAAAAGTTAGCCTCGTTTCTCATCATTTTGGACCGTGGGCTATAGCCCATATCGTACGGCATACTATGGCACGCCGTTTTTCATCATTTTTGAGGATTTGAAAAAAATGAAAAAATGAAAAAAAAACGATGGGTTATAGCCCATGTTTTTTGAAATTTTGGAAAAAAAAAGTTAGCCTCGTTTCTCATCATTTTGGACCGTGGGCTATAGCCCATATCGTACGGCATACTATGGCACGCCGTTTTTGATCATTTTTGAGCATTTGAAAAAAATGAAAAAATGAAAAAAACGATGGGTTATAGCCCATGTTTTTTGAAATTTTGGAAAAAAAAGTTAGCCTCGTTTCTCATCATTTTGGACCGTGGGCTATAGCCCATATCGTACGGCATACTATGGCACGCTGTTTTTCATAATTTTTGAGCATTTGAAAAAAATGAAAAAATGACAAAAACGATGGGTTATAGCCCATGTTTTTTTTGAAAAAAAAAGTTAGCCTTGTTTCTCATCATTTTGGACCGTGGGCTATAGCCCATATCGTACGGCATACTATGGCACGCCGTTTTTCATCATTTTTGAGCATTTGAAAAAAATGAAAAAATGAAAAAAACGATGGGTTATAGCCCATGTTTTTTGAAATTTTGGAAAAAAAAGTTAGCCTCGTTTCTCATCATTTTGGACCGTGGGCTATAGCCCATATCGTACGGCATACTATGGCACGCCGTTTTTCATCATTTTTGAGGATTTGAAAAAAATTAAAAAAAAAACGATGGGTTATAGCCCATGTTTTTTGAAATTTTGAAAAAAAAAGTTAGCCTCGTATCTCATCATTTTGGACCGTGGGCTATATGCCCCGTATCGTACGGCATACTATGGCACGCCGTTTTTCATCATTTTTGAGCATTTGAAAAAAATTAAAAAATGAAAAAAACGATGGGTTATAGCCCATGTTTTTTGAAATTTTGGAAAAAAAAGTTAGCCTCGTTTCTCATCATTTTGGACCGTGGGCTATATATAGCCCATATCGTACAGCATACTATGGCACGCCGTTTTTCATCATTTTTGAGGATTTGAAAAAAATGAAAAAAAACGATGGGTTATAGCCCATGTTTTTTGAAATTTTGGAAAAAAAAGTTAGCCTCGTTTCTCATCATTTTGGACCGTGGGCTATAGCCCATATCGTACGGCATACTATGGCACGCCGTTTTTCATCATTTTTGAGGATTTGAAAAAAATGAAAAAATGAAAAAAAACGATGGGTTATAGCCCATGTTTTTTGAAATTTTGGAAAAAAAAAGTTAGCCTCGTTTCTCATCATTTTGGACCGTGGGCTATAGCCCATATCGTACGGCATACTATGGCACGCCGTTTTTCATCATTTTTGAGCATTTGAAAAAAATGAAAAAATGAAAAAAAACGATGGGTTATAGCCCATGTTTTTTGAAATTTTGAAAAAAAAAGTTAGCCTCGTTTCTCATCATTTTGGACCGTGGGCTATATGCCCCGTATCGTACGGCATACTATGGCACGCCGTTTTTCATCATTTTTGAGCATTTGAAAAAAATTAAAAAATGAAAAAAACGATGGGTTATAGCCCATGTTTTTTGAAATTTTGGAAAAAAAAGTTAGCCTCGTTTCTCATCATTTTGGACCGTGGGCTATATATAGCCCATATCGTACAGCATACTATGGCACGCCGTTTTTCATCATTTTTGAGGATTTGAAAAAAATGAAAAAATGAAAAAAAACGATGGGTTATAGCCCATGTTTTTTGAAATTTTGGAAAAAAAAGTTAGCCTCGTTTCTCATCATTTTGGACCGTGGGCTATAGCCCATATCGTACGGCATACTATGGCACGCCGTTTTTCATCATTTTTGAGGATTTGAAAAAAATGAAAAAATGAAAAAAAACGATGGGTTATAGCCCATGTTTTTTGAAATTTTGGAAAAAAAAAGTTAGCCTCGTTTCTCATCATTTTGGACCGTGGGCTATAGCCCATATCGTACGGCATACTATGGCACGCCGTTTTTCATCATTTTTGAGCATTTGAAAAAAATGAAAAAATGACAAAAACGATGGGTTATAGCCCATGTTTTTTGAAAATTTGGAAAAAAAAGTTAGCCTCGTTTCTCATCATTTTGGACCGTGGGCTATAGCCCATATCGTACGGCATACTATGGCACGCCGTTTTTCATCATTTTTGAGCATTTGGAAAAAATGAAAAAATGAAAAAAAACGATGGGTTATAGCCCATGTTTTTTGAAATTTTGAAAAAAAAAGTTAGCCTCGTTTCTCATTATTTTGGACCGTGGGCTATAGCCCATATCGTACGGCATACTATGGCACGCCGTTTTTCATCATTGAGCATTTGAAAAAAATGACAAAAACGATGGGTTATAGCCCATGTTTTTTGAAATTTTGAAAAAAAAAGTTAGCCTCGTTTCTCATCATTTTGGACCGTGGGCTATAGCCCATATCGTACGGCATACTATGGCACGCTGTTTTTCATCATTTTTGAGCATTTGAAAAAAATGAAAAAATGACAAAAACGATGGGTTATAGCCCATGTTTTTTGAAATTTTGGGAAAAAAAGTTAGCCTCGTTTCTCATCATTTTGGACCGTGGGCTATAGCCCATATCGTACGGCATACTATGGCACGCCGTTTTTCATCATTTTTGAGGATTTGAAAAAAATGAAAAAAATTTAAAAAAAACGATGGGTTATAGCCCATGTTTTTTGAAATTTTGAAAAAAAAAGTTAGCCTCGTTTCTCATCATTTTGGACCGTGGGCTATAGCCCATATCGTACGGCATACTATGGCACGCCGTTTTTCATCATTTTTGAGCATTTGAAAAAAATGAAAAAATGACAAAAACGATGGGTTATAGCCCATGTTTTTTGAAATTTTGGAAAAAATAGTTAGCCTCGTTTCTCATCATTTTGGACCGTGGGCTATAGCCCATATCGTACGGCATACTATGGCACGCCGTTTTTCATCATTTTTGAGCATTTGGAAAAAAAGAAAAAAAACGATGGGTTATAGCCCATGTTTTTTGAAATTTTGAAAAAAAAAAGTTAGCCTCGTTTCTCATCATTTTGGACCGTGGGCTATAGCCCATATCGTACGGCATACTATGGCACGCCGTTTTTCATCATTTTTGAGCATTTGAAAAAAATGAAAAAATGAAAAAAAACGATGGGTTATAGCCCATGTTTTTTGAAATTTTGGAAAAAAAAGT
Source organism: Protomyctophum bolini (assembly GCF_963924005.1). Classification (NCBI taxonomy): domain Eukaryota; kingdom Metazoa; phylum Chordata; class Actinopteri; order Myctophiformes; family Myctophidae; genus Protomyctophum; species Protomyctophum bolini. Next base: position 24,320,655 of record NC_137877.1, on the reverse strand, counting down.
TAGCCTCGTTTCTCATCATTTTGGACCGTGGGCTATAGCCCATATCGTACAGCATACTATGGCACGCCGTTTTTCATCATTTTTGAGGATTTGAAAAAAATGAAAAAATGAAAAAAAACGATGGGTTATAGCCCATGTTTTTTGAAATTTTGAAAAAAAAAGTTAGCCTCGTTTCTCATCATTTTGGACCGTGGGCTATAGCCCATATCGTACGGCATACTATGGAACGCCGTTTATCATCATTTTTGAGGATTTGAAAAAAATGAAAAAATGAAAAAAAAACGATGGGTTATAGCCCATGTTTTTTGAAATTTTGAAAAAAAAAGTTAGCCTCGTTTCTCATCATTTTGGACCGTGGGCTATAGCCCATATCGTACGGCATACTATGGCACGCTGTTTTTCATCATTTTTGAGCATTTGAAAAAAATGAAAAAATGACAAAAACGATGGGTTATAGCCCATGTTTTTTGAAATTTTGGAAAAAAAAGTTAGCCTCGTTTCTCATCATTTTGGACCGTGGGCTATAGCCCATATCGTACGGCATACTATGGCACGCCGTTTTTCATCATTTTTTGAGGATTTGAAAAAAATGAAAAAAAAACGATGGGTTATAGCCCATGTTTTTTTAAATTAAAAAAAAAAAGTTAGCCTCGTTTCTCATCATTTTGGACCGTGGGCTATAGCCCATATCGTACGGCATACTATGGCACGCCGTTTTTCATCATTTTTGAGCATTTGAAAAAAAATTAAAAAATGACAAAAACGATGGGATATAGCCCATGTTTTTTGAAATTTTGGAAAAAAAAGTTAGCCTCGTTTCTCATCATTTTGGACCGTGGGCTATAGCCCATATCGTACGGCATACTATGGCACGCCGTTTTTCATCATTTTTGAGGATTTGAAAAAAATTAAAAAATTAAAAAAAACGATGGGTTATAGCCCATGTTTTTTGAAATTTTGAAAAAAAAAGTTAGCCTCGTTTCTCATCATTTTGGACCGTGGGCTATAGCCCATATCGTACGGCATACTATGGCACGCCGTTTTTCATCATTTTTGAGGATTTGAAAAAAATGAAAAAATGAAAAAAAACGATGGGTTATAGCCCATGTTTTTTGAAATTTTGAAAAAAAAAGTTAGCCTCGTTTCTCATCATTTTGGACCGTGGGCTATAGCCCATATCGTACGGCATACTATGGCACGCCGTTTTTCATCATTTTTGAGCATTTGAAAAAAATGAAAAAATGACAAAAACGATGGGTTATAGCCCATGTTTTTTGAAATTTTGGAAAAAAAAGTTAGCCTCGTTTCTCATCATTTTGGACCGTGGGCTATAGCCCATATCGTACGGCATACTATGGCACGCCGTTTTTCATCATTTTTGAGCATTTGGAAAAAATGAAAAAATGAAAAAAAACGATGGGTTATAGCCCATGTTTTTTGAAATTTTGAAAAAAAAGGTTAGCCTCGTTTCTCATTTTGGACCGTGGGCTATAGCCCATATCGTACGGCATACTATGGCACGCCGTTTTTCATCATTTTTGAGCATTTGAAAAAAATTAAAAAATGACAAAAACGATGGGTTATAGCCCATGTTTTTTGAAATTTTGGAAAAAAAAGTTAGCCTCGTTTCTCATCATTTTGGACCGTGGGCTATAGCCCATATCGTACGGCATACTATGGCACGCCGTTTTTCATCATTTTTGAGCATTTGGAAAAAATGAAAAAATGAAAAAAAAAACGATGGGTTATAGCCCATGTTTTTTGAAATTTTGAAAAAAAAAGTTAGCCTCGTTTCTCATCATTTTGGACCATGGGCTATAGCCCATATCGTACGGCATACTATAGCGCGCCGTTTTTCATCATTTTTGAGGATTTGGAAAAAATTACGAAATGAAAAAAACGATGGGTTATAGCCCATGTTTTTTGAAATTTTGAAAAAATAATTATCCTCGTTTCTCATCATTTTGGACCATGGGCTATAGCCTATATCGTACGGCATACTATAGCGCGCCGTTTTTCATCATTTTTGAGGATTTGAAAAAAATGACGAAATGACAAAAACGATGGGTTATAGCCCATGTTTTTGAAATTTTGAAAAAAAAAGTTAGCCTCGTTTCTCATCATTTTGGACCATGGCCTATAGCCCATATCGTACGGCATACTATAGCGCGCCGTTTTTCATCATTTTTGAGGATTTGAAAAAAATGACGAAATGAAAAAAACGATGGGTTATAGCCCATGTTTTTTGAAATTTTGAAAAAATAATTATCCTCGTTTCTCATCATTTTGGACTATGGGCTATAGCCTATATCGTACGGCATACTATAGCGCGCCGTTTTTCATCATTTTTGAGGATTTGAAAAAAATGACGAAATGACAAAAACGATGGGTTATAGCCCATGTTTTTGAAATTTTGAAAAAAAAAGTTAGCCTCGTTTCTCATCATTTTGGACCATGGGCTATAGCCCATATCGTACGGCATACTATAGCGCGCCGTTTTTCATCATTTTGAGGATTTGAAAAAAATGACAAAATGACAAAAACGATGGGTTATAGCCCATGTTTTTTTAAATTTTGGAAAAAAAAGTTAGCCTCGTTTCTCATCATTTTGGACCATGGGCTATAGCCCATATCGTACGGCATACTATAGCGCGCCGTTTTTCATCATTTTTGAGGATTTGGAAAAAATGACGAAATGAAAAAAACGATGGGTTATAGCCCATGTTTTTTGAAATTTTGAAAAAATAATTATCCTCGTTTCTCATCATTTTGGACCATGGGCTATAGCCTATATCGTACGGCATACTATAGCGCGCCGTTTTTCATCATTTTTGAGGATTTGAAAAAAATGACGAAATGACAAAAACGATGGGTTATAGCCCATGTTTTTGAAATTTTGAAAAAAAAAGTTAGCCTCGTTTCTCATCATTTTGGACCATGGGCTATAGCCCATATCGTACGGCATACTATAGCGCGCCGTTTTTCATCATTTTGAGGATTTGAAAAAAAATGACAAAATGACAAAAACGATGGGTTATAGCCCATGTTTTTTTAAATTTTGGAAAAAAAAGTTAGCCTCGTTTCTCATCATTTTGGACCATGGGCTATAGCCCATATCGTACGGCATACTATAGCGCGCCGTTTTTCATCATTTTTGAGGATTTGGAAAAAATTACGAAATGAAAAAAACGATGGGTTATAGCCCATGTTTTTTTAAATTTTGAAAAAATTATTATCCTCGTTTCTCATAATTTTGGACCATGGGCTATAGCCTATATCGTACGGCATACTATAGCGCGCCGTTTTTCATCATTTTTGAGGATTTGAAAAAAATGACGAAATGACAAAAACGATGGGTTATAGCCCATGTTTTTGAAATTTTGAAAAAAAAAGTTAGCCTCGTTTCTCATCATTTTGGACCATGGGCTATAGCCCATATCGTACGGCATACTATAGCGCGCCGTTTTTCATCATTTTTGAGGATTTGAAAAAAATGACGAAATGAAAAAAACGATGGGTTATAGCCCATGTTTTTTGAAATTTTGAAAAAATAATTATCCTCGTTTCTCATCATTTTGGACCATGGGCTATAGCCTATATCGTACGGCATACTATAGCGCGCCGTTTTTCATCATTTTTGAGGATTTGAAAAAAATGACGAAATGACAAAAACGATGGGTTATAGCCCATGTTTTTGAAATTTTGAAAAAAAAAGTTAGCCTCGTTTCTCATCATTTTGGACCATGGGCTATAGCCCATATCGTACGGCATACTATAGCGCGCCGTTTTTCATCATTTTGAGGATTTGAAAAAAATGACGAAATGACAAAAACGATGGGTTATAGCCCATGTTTTTGAAATTTTGAAAAAAAAAGTTAGCCTCGTTTCTCATCATTTTGGACCATGGGCTATAGCCCATATCGTACGGCATACTATAGCGCGCCGTTTTTCATCATTTTTGAGGATTTGAAAAAAATGACGAAATGAAAAAAACGATGGGTTATATTGAAGCGTGCACCTACACGCGCACATGCGTATGCACACCTGGACCTGTAAATGAACAACACAAAAACTAAGGCACTGGTGTCGGACTTCTGGTTTACCGGAACGGGGTTCAACTCCCTGCAGTGCCCTGCTCAATGTGTTTTATTTACCGGAAAGTATGGGAAACATTAGCAAATTGCGGAGGATGGGAAACATTAGGAAATTGCGGAGTGTCCATCGTTTTTTGAATTTTTTAGAAAAATTGCGGAAATTGCGGAAAGTTCATGAGGAATTGTGGAAAATTGCGGAAAAAACGATCGGTTATAAATTATACGTTTTTCATCATTTTTGATGATTTGACAATATTGAAAAAAAGAAAAAAACGATGGGTTATATTGAAGCGTGCACCTACACACGCACAGGCGCACATGCGTATGCACACCTGGACCTGTAAATGAACAACACAAAAACTAAGGCACTGGTGTCGGACTTCTGGTTTACCGGAACGGGGTTCAACTCCCTGCAGTGCCCTGCTCAATGTGTTGTATTTACCGGAAAGGATGGGAAACATTAGCAAATTGCGGAGTGTTAGAGAAAAAAGGATGGGTTATAGCAGTGATACTCAACCTCAGGCCCGCGGGCCACATCAGGCCCGCGGGACCATTATGACTGGCCCACCAATGAAAATCTAAAAAAAAGAAGAAAAGAAAATCTGAATGAAGTTATCTTTAATTACATTATTATAAGTAATACTATTAGAGTTGTACTATTACTCGAATGAAAATAAAAGCTTGGGGGGGGAGGGAGATGCAATGCAAATGAAAGACATATACTGTGTATCCCTATTCCCTGACATAATTTTATAGCTAAACGGACAGAATTCTATTTTATTTGAATGATGAAACCCAGCTGCCATTAATAGTTGGAAATGGAAATGGAAATTGCGGAAATTGCGGAAATTGCGGAAATTGCGGAAATGGTTGAAATGGAAATTGCGGAAATTGCGGAAATGCGGAAATGGAAATTGCGGAAATTGCGGAAATTGTAATTGCGGAAATGGTGGAAATGGAAAATTGCGGAAATGCGGAAATGGAAATTGTGGAAATGGTAATTGCGGAAATGGAAATTGAGGAAATTGCGGAAATGGAAATTGCGGAAATTGCGGAAATGGTAATTGCGGAAATTGCGGAAATGGTGGAAATGGAAATTGCGGAAATTGCGGAAATTAAAATTGAGGAAATTGCGGAAATGGAAATTGCGGAAATTGCGGAAATGGTAATTGCGGAAATTGCGGAAATTGCTCTTCACTTATAGCTATCTATTTTCAGGTAGATTGTTTTATTTTACTCAGTCAGCCATATCACTACTCATTTTTTTTCATGAAAAAGGTCATAGCTGGGTAATCTATTTTCAGGCAAATTGTGTTTATTGTATTTTATTTTACTCAGCCATAACAATTTATTTTCTGTTAACCAACTTGCTGGCTGGCAGGCAGGCAGACAGCTACTCATAGACAGGCAGACAGACAGACAGCTACTCATGGAGAATTGGACAGGCAGGCAGTCAGACAGACAGCTACTCATAGACAGGCAGACAGACAGCTACTCATGGAGAATTGGACAGGCAGGCAGACAGCTACTCATGGACAATTGGACAGGCAGGAAGGCAGACAGCTACTCATAGACAGACAGACAGCTACTCATGGACAATTGGACAGGCAGGCAGGCAGACAGCTACTCATAGACAGACAGACAGCTACTCATAGACAGGCAGACAGTAAGACAGCTACTCATTGACAGACAGACAAATAACTACTCATGGACAGACAGACAGACAGACAGACAGACAGACAGACAGACAGGCAGGCAGGCAGGCAGGCAGGCAGGCAGGCAGGCAGGCAAAGAGCTACTCATGTTATTATGTTATTATAACAGCTACTCATGTTATGTGCAATAATTTGTGCAGTTATGGAAACAGCTCTTTGTGTTTATGCAAGAAAATGTAACACATTTATTTATTTACATATTGTGTGCATGCACATTGTACTTTGATACATTTTGCGAAAATAAAGCAATTGAAAGAGAGAAGTTATCAAGTATCATTAATGTCGTAATTTTATCTACTGGCCCCTGGCCCGTTTCCATTTTTGTAATGTGGCCCACAGGTAAATCTATTTGAGTATCCCTGGGTTATAGCACATGTTTTTTCATTTTTTTGAAAAATTGCGTTTTTCAGTCATAATGGTCCCGCGGGCCTGATGTGGCCCGCGGGCCTGAGGTTGAGTATCACTGCTATAACCCATCCTTTTTTTTCTAATTCTCCGCAATTTGCTAATGTTTCCCATCCTTTCCGGTAAATACAACACATTGAGCAGGGCACTGCAGGGAGTTGAACCCCGTTCCGGTAAACCAGAAGTCCGACACCAGTGCCTTAGTTTTTGTGTTGTTCATTTACAGGTCCAGGTGTGCATACGCATGTGCGCCTGTGCGTGTGTAGGTGCACGCTTCAATATAACCCATCGTTTTTTTCATTTTTTCAATATTGTCAAATCATCAAAAATGATGAAAAACGGTGCGCTATAGTATGCCGTACGATATAGGCTATAGCCCATGGTCCAAAATGATGAGAAACGAGGATAATTATTTTTTCAAAATTTCAAAAAACATGGGCTATAACCCATCGTTTTTTTTCATTTCGTCATTTTTTTCAAATCCTCAAAAATGATGAAAAACGGCACGCTATAGTATGCCGTACGATATGGGCTATATCCCATGGTCCAAAATGATGAGAAACGAGGCTAACTTTTTTTTTCAAAATTTCAAAAACATGGGCTATAACCCATCGTTTTTGTCATTTCGTCATTTTTTTCAAATCCTCAAAAATGATGAAAAACAACGCGCGCTATAGTATGCCGTACGATATAGGCTATAGCCCATGGTCCAAAATGATGAGAAACGAGGATAATTATTTTTTAAAATTTTCAAAAAACATGGGCTATAACCCATCGTTTTTTTCATTTCGTCATTTTTTTCAAATCCTCAAAAATGATGAAAAACGGCGCGCTATAGTATGCCGTACGATATAGGCTATAGCCCATGGTCCAAAATGATGAGAAACGAGGATAATTATTTTTTTAAAATTTCAAAAAACATGGGCTATAACCCATCGTTTTTTTCATTTCGTCATTTTTTTCAAATCCTCAAAAATGATGAAAAACGGCGCGCTATAGTATGCCGTACGATATGGGCTATAGCCCATGGTCCAAAATGATGAGAAACGAGGCTAACCTTTTTTTCCAAAATTTCAAAAAACATGGGCTATAACCCATCGTTTTTTTCATTTCGTCATTTTTTTCAAATCCTCAAAATTGATGAAAAACTGCCTGCTATAGTATGCCGTACGGTAGGAGCTATAGCCCATGTTCAAAAATGATGAAAAATGAGGATAACATTTTTTTCAAAAATTAAAAAAACGATGGGCTATAACCCATGTTTTTTGAAATTTTGAATTTTCTTCAAATCCTCAAAAATGATGAAAAACGGCGTGCTATAGTATGCCGTACGGTAGGGGCTATAGCCCATGTTCAAAAATGATGAAAAATGAGGATAACATTTTTTTCAAAAATTCAAAAAACGATGGGCTATAACCCATGTTTTTTGAAATTTTGAATTTTCTTCAAATCCTCAAAAATGATGAAAAACGGCGTGCTATAGTATGCCGTACGGTAGGGGCTATAGCCCATGTTCAAAAATGATGAAAAATGAGGATAACATTTTTTTCAAAAATTCAAAAAACGATGGGCTATAACCCATGTTTTTTGAAATTTTGAATTTTCTTCAAATCCTCAAAAATGATGAAAAACGGCGTGCTATAGTATGCCGTACGGTAGGGGCTATAGCCCATGTTCAAAAATGATGAAAAATGAGGATAACATTTTTTTCAAAAATTCAAAAAACGATGGGCTATAACCCATGTTTTTTGAAATTTTGAATTTTCTTCAAATCCTCAAAAATGATGAAAAACGGCGTGCTATAGTATGCCGTACGGTAGGGGCTATAGCCCATGTTCAAAAATGATGAAAAATGAGGATAACATTTTTTTCAAAAATTCAAAAAACGATGGGCTATAACCCATGTTTTTTGAAATTTTGAATTTTCTTCAAATCCTCAAAAATGATGAAAAACGGCGTGCTATAGTATGCCGTACGGTAGGGGCTATAGCCCATGTTCAAAAATGATGAAAAATGAGGATAACATTTTTTTCAAAAATTCAAAAAACGATGGGCTATAACCCATGTTTTTTGAAATTTAGAATTTTCTTCAAATCCTCAAAAAGGATGAAAAACGGCGTGCTATAGTATGCCGTACGGTAGGGGCTATAGCCCATGTTCAAAAATGATGAAAAATGAGGATAACATTTTTTTCAAAAATTCAAAAAACGATGGGCTATAACCCATGTTTTTTGAAATTTTGAATTTTCTTCAAATCCTCAAAAATGATGAAAAACGGCGTGCTATAGTATGCCGTACGGTAGGGGCTATAGCCCATGTTCAAAAATGATGAAAAATGAGGATAACATTTTTTTCAAAAATTCAAAAAACGATGGGCTATAACCCATGTTTTTTGAAATTTTGAATTTTCTTCAAATCCTCAAAAATGATGAAAAACGGCGTGCTATAGTATGCCGTACGGTAGGGGCTATAGCCCATGTTCAAAAATGATGAAAAATGAGGATAACATTTTTTTCAAAAATTCAAAAAACGATGGGCTATAACCCATGTTTTTTGAAATTTTGAATTTTCTTCAAATCCTCAAAAATGATGAAAAACGGCGTGCTATAGAGCGCAGCAGTCCCGCCCCCTTTCAGAAAAGGGAGTGGCCCAGGAAATGAAACTCCAATGCATTTTTCCATCGGCACTTCGAATATAATTTATTTAAAGACGGTTACGCCGCGGACAAAGCCAATTCGGATCATGACAAATCATGACAATGAACACAATGTTTTGGGACGATCAAATAATTTATAAGACGAAAAACAAAACAAATAGTGTTGTCTCCTGCCTTTATTTTCTTCTTTCTAATGATTTGATCGTCCCAAAACATTGTGTTCATTGTCATGATTTGTCATGATCCGAATTGGCTTTGTCCGCGGCGTAACCGTCTTTAAATAAATTATATTCGAAGTGCCGATGGAAAAATGCATTGGGGTTTCATTTCCTGGGCCACTCGCTTTTCTGAAAGGGGGCGGGACTGCTGCGCTCTATAGTATGCCGTACGGTAGGGGCTATAGCCCATGTTCAAAAATGATGAAAAATGAGGATAACATTTTTTTCAAAAATTCAAAAAACGATGGGCTATAACCCATGTTTTTTGAAATTTTGAATTTTCTTCAAATCCTCAAAAATGATGAAAAACTGCGTGCTATAGTATGCCGTACGGTAGGGGCTATAGCCCATGTTCAAAAATGATGAAAAATGAGGATAACATTTTTTTCAAAAATTCAAAAAACGATGGGCTATAACCCATGTTTTTTGAAATTTTGAATTTTCTTCAAATCCTCAAAAATGATGAAAAACTGCGTGCTATAGTATGCCGTACGGTAGGGGCTATAGCCCATGTTCAAAAATGATGAAAAATGAGGATAATCTTTTTTTCAAAAATTCAAAAAACGATGGGCTATAACCCATGTTTTTTGAAATTTTGAATTTTCTTCAAATCCTCAAAAATGATGAAAAACGGCGTGCTATAGTATGCCGTACGGTAGGAGCTATAGCCCATGTTCAAAAATGATGAAAAATGAGGATAACATTTTTTTCAAAAATTCAAAAAACGATGGGCTATAACCCATGTTTTTTGAAATTTTGAATTTTCTTCAAATCCTCAAAAATGATGAAAAACGGCGTGCTATAGAGCGCAGCAGTCCCGCCCCCTTTCAGAAAAGCGAGTGGCCCAGGAAATGAAACTCCAATGCATTTTTCCATCGGCACTTCGAATATAATTTATTTAAAGACGGTTACGCCGCGGACAAAGCCAATTCGGATCATGACAAATCATGACAATGAACACAATGTTTTGGGACGATCAAATAATTTATAAGACGAAAAACAAAACAAATAGTGTTGTCTCCTGCCTTTATTTTCTTCTTTCTAATGATTTGATCGTCCCAAAACATTGTGTTCATTGTCATGATTTGTCATGATCCGAATTGGCTTTGTCCGCGGCGTAACCGTCTTTAAATAAATTATATTCGAAGTGCCGATGGAAAAATGCATTGGGGTTTCATTTCCTGGGCCACTCGCTTTTCTGAAAGGGGGCGGGACTGCTGCGCTCTATAGTATGCCGTACGGTAGGGGCTATAGCCCATGTTCAAAAATGATGAAAAATGAGGATAACATTTTTTTCAAAAATTCAAAAAACGATGGGCTATAACCCATGTTTTTTGAAATTTTGAATTTTCTTCAAATCCTCAAAAATGATGAAAAACTGCGTGCTATAGTATGCCGTACGGTAGGGGCTATAGCCCATGTTCAAAAATGATGAAAAATGAGGATAACATTTTTTTCAAAAATTCAAAAAACGATGGGCTATAACCCATGTTTTTTGAAATTTTGAATTTTCTTCAAATCCTCAAAAATGATGAAAAACTGCGTGCTATAGTATGCCGTACGGTAGGGGCTATAGCCCATGTTCAAAAATGATGAAAAATGAGGATAATCTTTTTTTCAAAAATTCAAAAAACGATGGGCTATAACCCATGTTTTTTGAAATTTTGAATTTTCTTCAAATCCTCAAAAATGATGAAAAACGGCGTGCTATAGTATGCCGTACGGTAGGAGCTATAGCCCATGTTCAAAAATGATGAAAAATGAGGATAACATTTTTTTCAAAAATTCAAAAAACGATGGGCTATAACCCATGTTTTTTGAAATTTTGAATTTTCTTCAAATCCTCAAAAATGATGAAAAACGGCGTGCTATAGAGCGCAGCAGTCCCGCCCCCTTTCAGAAAAGCGAGTGGCCCAGGAAATGAAACTCCAATGCATTTTTCCATCGGCACTTCGAATATAATTTATTTAAAGACGGTTACGCCGCGGACAAAGCCAATTCGGATCATGACAAATCATGACAATGAACACAATGTTTTGGGACGATCAAATAATTTATAAGACGAAAAACAAAACAAATAGTGTTGTCTCCTGCCTTTATTTTCTTCTTTCTAATGATTTGATCGTCCCAAAACATTGTGTTCATTGTCATGATTTGTCATGATCCGAATTGGCTTTGTCCGCGGCGTAACCGTCTTTAAATAAATTATATTCGAAGTGCCGATGGAAAAATGCATTGGGGTTTCATTTCCTGGGCCACTCGCTTTTCTGAAAGGGGGCGGGACTGCTGCGCTCTATAGTATGCCGTACGGTAGGGGCTATAGCCCATGTTCAAAAATGATGAAAAATGAGGATAACATTTTTTTCAAAAATTCAAAAAACGATGGGCTATAACCCATGTTTTTTGAAATTTTGAATTTTCTTCAAATCCTCAAAAATGATGAAAAACTGCGTGCTATAGTATGCCGTACGGTAGGGGCTATAGCCCATGTTCAAAAATGATGAAAAATGAGGATAACATTTTTTTCAAAAATTCAAAAAACGATGGGCTATAACCCATGTTTTTTGAAATTTTGAATTTTCTTCAAATCCTCAAAAATGATGAAAAACTGCGTGCTATAGTATGCCGTACGGTAGGGGCTATAGCCCATGTTCAAAAATGATGAAAAATGAGGATAATCTTTTTTTCAAAAATTCAAAAAACGATGGGCTATAACCCATGTTTTTTGAAATTTTGAATTTTCTTCAAATCCTCAAAAATGATGAAAAACGGCGTGCTATAGTATGCCGTACGGTAGGAGCTATAGCCCATGTTCAAAAATGATGAAAAATGAGGATAACATTTTTTTCAAAAATTAAAAAAACGATGGGCTATAACCCATGTTTTTTGAAATTTTGAATTTTCTTCAAATCCTCAAAAATGATGAAAAACGGCGTGCTATAGAGCGCAGCAGTCCCGCCCCCTTTCAGAAAAGCGAGTGGCCCAGGAAATGAAACTCCAATGCATTTTTCCATCGGCACTTCGAATATAATTTATTTAAAGACGGTTACGCCGCGGACAAAGCCAATTCGGATCATGACAAATCATGACAATGAACACAATGTTTTGGGACGATCAAATAATTTAAAGGACGAAAAACAAAACAAATAGTGTTGTCTCCTGCCTTTATTTTCTTCTTTCTAATGATTTGATCGTCCCAAAACATTGTGTTCATTGTCATGATTTGTCATGATCCGAATTGGCTTTGTCCGCGGCGTAACCGTCTTTAAATAAATTATATTCGAAGTGCCGATGGAAAAATGCATTGGGGTTTCATTTCCTGGGCCACTCGCTTTTCTGAAAGGGGGCGGGACTGCTGCGCTCTATAGTATGCCGTACGGTAGGGGCTATAGCCCATGTTCAAAAATGAGGATAACATTTTTTTCAAAAATTCAAAAAACGATGGGCTATAACCCATGTTTTTTGAAATTTTGAATTTTCTTCAAATCCTCAAAAATGATGAAAAACGGCGTGCTATAGTATGCCGTACGGTAGGAGCTATAGCCCATGTTCAAAAATGATGAAAAATGAGGATAACATTTTTTTCAAAAATTCAAAAAACGATGGGCTATAACCCATGTTTTTTGAAATTTTGAATTTTCTTCAAATCCTCAAAAATGATGAAAAACGGCGTGCTATAGTATGCCGTACGGTAGGGGCTATAGCCCATGTTCAAAAATGATGAAAAATGATGATAACATTTTTTCAAAAATTCAAAAAACGATGGGCTATAACCCATGTTTTTTGAAATTTTGAATTTTCTTCAAATCCTCAAAAATGATGAAAAACGGCGTGCTATAGTATGCCGTACGGTAGGGGCTATAGCCCATGTTCAAAAATGATGAAAAATGAGGATAACATTTTTTTCAAAAATTCAAAAAACGATGGGCTATAACCCATGTTTTTTGAAATTTAGAATTTTCTTCAAATCCTCAAAAATGATGAAAAACGGCGTGCTATAGTATGCCGTACGGTAGGGGCTATAGCCCATGTTCAAAAATGATGAAAAATGAGGATAACATTTTTTTCAAAAATTCAAAAAACGATGGGCTATAACCCATGTTTTTTGAAATTTTGAATTTTCTTCAAATCCTCAAAAATGATGAAAAACGGCGTGCTATAGTATGCCATACGGTAGGGGCTATAGCCCATGTTCAAAAATGATGAAAAATGAGGATAACATTTTTTTCAAAAATTCAAAAAACGATGGGCTATAACCCATGTTTTTTGAAATTTTGAATTTTCTTCAAATCCTCAAAAATGATGAAAAACTGCGTGCTATAGTATGCCGTACGGTAGGGGCTTTAGCCCATGTTCAAAAATGATGAAAAATGATAATCTTTTTTTCAAAAATTCAAAAAACGATGGGCTATAACCCATGTTTTTTGAAATTTTGAATTTTCTTCAAATCCTCAAAAATGATGAAAAACGGCGTGCTATAGTATGCCGTACGGTAGGAGCTATAGCCCATGTTCAAAAATGATGAAAAATGAGGATAACATTTTTTTCAAAAATTCAAAAAACGATGGGCTATAACCCATGTTTTTTGAAATTTTGAATTTTCTTCAAATCCTCAAAAATGATGAAAAACGGCGTGCTATAGTATGCCGTACGGTAGGGGCTATAGCCCATGTTCAAAAATGATGAAAAATGAGGATAACATTTTTTTCAAAAATTCAAAAAACGATGGGCTAGGTCGGCTTGTGGTTTCACATATATTTATTGAGGGTGACATGGAGGGATTATGGTTGAATTATATTAACGCATCAAGGTGGACAGAATCAGGTTTCTACCTCTTCTCCCATTCAACATTTCTATACCAAATGAATGTTTTCTCTGAGGGTTACACCTGGGCCTTTATATGCCAGCCACAGGTGTGCCCAACTAGTATTCAGTATAGCCCCACCCACCACTAGAGGAGGAATGAGGTGATCAGCTCCGGTTCCACCCCACTCTCAGCCGGAGAGTGGTGGGGTTTTCTACAGTTACTGTCGATCACATGATCACCAACTGTCTCCTTTTACTGTTAATGTACTATGTCCTGTACTGTACTGTACTGTACATTATGTGTCGCATTTCGTTATAGGTGAACCACACTGTACTGTAGGTGAGCAATGTATCTATTTAGAATGCAATCACAGTTGCGACAGCAATGTATCTATTTATAATTGCAATCACAGTTGCGACCGCAATGTATCTATTTATAATGCAATCACAGTTGCGACCGCAATGTATGCGTTACCCTGGCGCAGAGCCGGCTCCGACCCAAAATGGCCCGGACGGGGGGAACCACTCTACATCTGAAATCAGGGGGACGAAGCGCCGAGGCGCTGCGAACCCCAAAAGCGGAATCACAAGGATTCCGAAGGACAATTCCAATCTGAATTCAAGGGGACGAAGTGCCTAAGCACTGCGACACCCCAAATGCGGAACCACAGGGATTCCGAAGGATACCTAGGGACATACACGACCCACCGAGACGGTTTAAATGGTTGTATGCGGCACAGGCGGGCGAGGACCGAAGTCCAAACGCTCGGCAGCCACATCCAGCCAGGGAAATTGTCTGACTACGCTGCTTCCCGTAAGGGATGGCAATGAAGGTCAAATAATTTAGGCACAAGAAGTTTGAGGTGACCTCATGGGTAGGAGGACACCTCGGACCCGCCGGCCACCGCCGCGCCCCCGTGAGGGACACTGATCGACAGTAACAGTAAATGTCGTTATAGGTGAGCCGTACTGTACTGTACTGTACATTATGTGTCGCATGTCGTTATAGGTGAGCCGTACTGTACTGTACTGTACATTATGTGTCGCATGTAGTTATAGGTGAGCCGTACTGTACTGTACATTATGTGTCGCATGTCGTTATAGGTGAGCCGTACTGTACTGTACATTATGTGTCGCATGTCGTTATAGGTGAGCCGTACTGTACTGTACTGTACATTATGTGTCGCATGTCGTTATAGGTGAGCCGTACTGTACTGTACATTATGTGTCGCATGTCGTTATAGGTGAGCCGTACTGTACTGTACTGTACATTATGTGTTGCATGTCGTTAAAGGTGAACCGTACTGTACTGTACTGTACTGTACTGTACTGTACATTATGTGTCGCATGTCGTTAAAGGTGAACTGTACTGTATTGTACATTATGTGTTGCATGTCGTTAAAGGTGAACCGTACTGTACTGTACTGTACTGTACTGTACTGTACATTATGTGTCGCATGTCGTTATAGGTGAACCGTACTGTACTGTAGGTGAGCAATGTATCTATTTAGAATGCAATCACAGTTGCGACAGCAATGTATCTATTTATAATTGCAATCACAGTTGCGACCGCAATGTATCTATTTAGAATGCAATCACAGTTGCGACAGCAATGTATCTATTTATAATTGCAATCACAGTTGCGACCGCAATGTATCTATTTAGAATGCAATCACAGTTGCGACCGCAATGTATCTATTTAGAATGCAATCACAGTTGCGACCGCAATGTATCTATTTAGAATGCAATCACAGTTGCGACCGCAATGTATGCGGTACCCTGGCGTAGAGCCGGCTCCGACCCAAAATGGCCCGGACGGGGGGAATCACTACATCTGAAATCAGGGGGACGAAGTGCCGAGGCGCTGCGAACCCCAAAAGCGGAATCACAAGGATTCCGAAGGACAATTCCAATCTGAATTCAAGGGGACGAAGTGCCTAGGCACTGCGACACCCCAAATGCGGAACCACAGGGATTCCGAAGGATACCTAGGGACATACACGACCCACCGAGACGGTTTAAATGGTTGTATGCGGCACAGGCGGGCGAGGACCGAAGTCCAAACGCTCGGCAGCCACATCCAGCCAGGGAAATTGTCTGACTACGCTGCTTCCCGTAAGGGATGGCAATGAAGGTCAAAAAATTTAGGCACAAGAAGTTTGAGGTGACCTCATGGGTAGGAGGACACCTCGGACCCGCCGGCCACCGCCGCACCCGTGAGGGACACTGATCGACTGATCGACAGTAACAGTAAAAGGAGACAGGAAACAGCCGTACTGTACTGTACTGTACATTATGTGTCGCATGTCGTTATAGGTGAGCCGTACTGTACTGTACATTATGTGTCGCATGTCGTTATAGGTGAACCGTACTGTACTGTATTGTACATTATGTGTCGCATGTCGTTAAAGGTGAACCGTACTGTACTGTACATTATGTGTCGCATGCCGTTAAAGGTGAACAGGTGGTGATTATGTGATCGACAGTAAAAGGAGACAGGTGGTGATCAAGCATACTGTGCCAGGTGCCAGGCCCCACTTCTTCAATGGATGATTTTAAGTGTCCAACCCCAGTACACAGTGTGTTCAGCAAGGTCAGTTGTCGGTGTGGCAGACCTTCCTCCTGTGATGCTTTCTTCTGGGTCCCAGATGTAGTGGTGACAACGTCTGAAAGAAAGAGACAGATGCTCATTATTAGCTAGTTGTTGTTCTTGCTTACTGTAAATTGTTCTGGATTAAGGGCATCTGTTAAATGCCTAAATTGTAAATTGTACATTGTTGATAAAATAAAATAAATATATACAAACACCTTGCTGTGTGTGTATATATTTAATATTATTTAATCAACAATGTACAATTTAGGCATTTAGCAGATGCCATGATGGGACTCCAAGGAATGATGGGAAATTAAATTAAATTCTTAGATTGTCTTGAAGAAATGAAATTCGTCAATTGTTTTATTGAATGAAACACAAACACACACGCACGCACACGTGCATTAACATCCACACCACCACAACGTCCTTATAGCCATGTAGGGTAATACGGTACGGAGCTGCACTAATTAATATGTTAATTTATGTCACTAGAAGAGTGACACAAATTCAACGTTTACCACCTGGAAAGTACTACGAAAAGAGGTTAATCAAACAGAAACTACAACATTTGGACAACCTGGCGGGAAGGAAACAACAAGTTAGGGAAAACTCACACAGCTTCAACAAACACACACAGCACACACATGCGCGCTTGCTCACACAGACACACAGGGGGGGCGCTGAAGCCCCCCCTGTGTGCCCCCCCCACACACACACACACACACATACACACCCTTAGGCCCATCACAATTACTACATAAGTATTTGTGATAATAGCAATACTTTTGGGATAATAGTCATAATCGTTCCCATGTTAAAAAGTAGTAGAAGTGGCAGATCTAGGAGCTCAAAACTGTTTCGATCTCGTAGATCTGATACTTTCACTATTCATGTATGTTTTATTGTAATTTAAATAATTTATGAATACTTGTGACGGGCCTAATGTACCTCAATGTACCAGTTTGAGCGGTACATTTGCATGGGGATTCCAGACAACATAGCGCGCCCACTATCGTTGACCGGGCGGGGAGACCCCCCAGGCATCTCGACCCTATCCCCGGCGTTCGGAGGTCACTCCCCTGGCGTTCCCAAGGAGCATTCCAGACATCAAGGGCAGCTGGCATAATTTTCCTTAATAAATAATGCCTATAAATAAATAAATAAATAAACAAAAAAAAGGTGTTAAAAACAAGTGTTAGAAATGACTACACCTGTACGTGCCCATCGGCCTACTTGAGAACGATGCAACTAGGGAACCTAATAATACCCGTTACTTAACCAACTTGTCATAGCACCTGGTCTCTACTGTATCTGTCTGTCTGTGCCTGAAGAGTGCAAACTGACTGTGACAAGTGGTTAAGTAATCAATTAGCAGCTGTGGGGTTGCCGTGGCAATCAATTGGCTGAGGCAGAGACTGGCAATTGCACAGGTGAGGGATTTGGGCTCATTAGGTCCACTGGCAGAGCCTGACCAGAGCCTTTTGTGGCGTTTCTGGACAACGGTGTTTGCCACCGACCCCTAATTGCTACTCCACTACATCTCAGAGGCAAATATTATGCTTTTACTCCACTACATTTATTATTATTTTAAATCTCTGAAATGACAAATACAAATAAACTAATAAGACCATTGCTGCGTCTAAAGCAACCAACTATACCAAAGATTATAAAACATTAGCCAAATAGGTAATTACATCAGAAAGGCAAAGATTTAGAAAATAACAGCTCGCAGTGCAAGGTATTGCCACTGCAATGCTGAAAAATACAATATTTCTAACAGCAATGATGAATACTATTAAAAAGTATAAGCAGTGTTGGAATTCTCATTTCTGAGGACAACTTTAGTTTTTTTCAACCAAGGTTCATGTTTTAGGTTGTTATTAGAGAAAGCAAAAGATGAGTGTTTATTGGTTTATTTTCATTTGCTGCTTTCTTTCGTTTTAACGGTTTAGCAATTTTTGACAGGGGGGGCGGGGGCATTCGAACATGGGGCTAAATACATTTATTTTACAAAATGTTATGGCAATTTCTTTAATATTATTTACTATAGTCCTACTAGACCCCAGGAAATTACATCTGGCCACAGAAGATCACGGGATCAACTGAATGTGTAGGAGGATACTGTTCACATTCAACAGATCCTGTGATCTTTTGTGGCCAGATGTAATTTCCTGGGGTCTAGTAGGACTATATTAAAAGATAAATAATAATAACAATAAAATTGCTATAGCATTTTGTAAAAAATAAATAGAAATAAACATATTTAGCCCCATGTTGGAATGCCCCCCCCCATTTCAAAAATGTGTAAAATCGCTAAAACGAAAGAAAGCAGCAAATGAAAGAAAATGTGCTCATCTTTTACTTTCTCTAATAACCTAAAACATGAATCTAACGTTGTCCTTTAAGTAAAAGTATCAATAGTGCTGTATAGAAATACTGTTTCTGTAAAAGTCCAGACTTTTAAATGTACTTCAACAAAAGTACAAAAGTATTAGTTTTAAAGATGTACATAAAGTACTAAAAGTAGAAAGTAGTCATTCTGCAAAATGTCCCTTTACAAGTTTTCAAATGTGAGCTTGTAGATCTGCTATTTTTGATAAATCCTGATAATGTGGCGCAAATCTTTCAGAGCGAACATTTAACTAAAATCTTTGCTTCTATTTATTTTTTGTAATAAATATAAAAAATAATCTGCAAAGTAACTAGTAACTAATGTTTTCAAATAAATGCAGTGGAGGTAAAAGTAGAATATTTGGATCCGAGATGTAGTGGTTCGTAGAAGTTAAAAATATTGGGGAAAAACTCAAGTGCAAATGCCTCAAAATGTTAACGGATGACCAAAACCTACTCAAATTCCCTCAAACGGTTTTTAACATTGTAACATTTTAACATTGTTGTAGTAACCATAACAGTGTAAGGCTAATGACATTGAAACACTGCAATACATTGTAATATTGTAAATTACAATATTAATATAATATGATAATACAATTTGTAATAGCATTGTAACACTATGTAACTAAATAAATAAATTCCAACTCACCAGTCTGCCAGTTCCACAGGCCGGGGAGAGGCAGGGAGCCAAATCTGTACCTCTCCCCCACGCTGTTCTGAGGAGGAGAGGCAGGGAGCCAAATCTGTACCTCTCCCCCACGCTGTTCTGAGGAGGAGAGGCAGGGAGCCAAATCTGTACCTCTCCCCCACACTGTTCTGAGGAGGAGAGGCAGGGAGCCAAATCTGTACCTCTCCCCCACGCTGTTCTGAGGAGGAGAGGCAGGGAGCCAAATCTGTACCTCTCCCACACGCTGTTCTGAGGAGGAGAGGCAGGGAGCCAAATCTGTACCTCTCCCCCACGCTGTTCTGAGGAGGAGGCAGGGAGCCAAATCTGTACCTCTCCCCCACGCTGTTCTGAGGAGGAGAGGCAGGGAGCCAAATCTGTACCTCTCCCCTACGCTGTTCTGAGGAGGAGAGGCAGGGAGCCAAATCTGTACCTCTCCCCCACGCTGTTCTGAGGAGGAGAGGCAGGGAGCCAAATCTGTACCTCTCCCCCACGCTGTTCTGAGGAGGAGAGGCAGGGAGCCAAATCTGTACCTCTCCCCCACGCTGTTCTGAGGAGGAGAGGCAGGGAGCCAAATCTGTACCTCTCCCCCACGCTGTTCTGAGGAGGAGAGGCAGGGAGCCAAATCTGTACCTCTCCCCCACGCTGTTCTGAGGAGGAGAGGCAGGGAGCCAAATCTGTACCTCTCCCCCACGCTGTTCTGAGGAGGAGAGGCAGGGAGCCAAATCTGTACCTCTCCCCCACGCTGTTCTGAGGAGGAGAGGCAGGGAGCCAAATCTGTACCTCTCCCCCACGCTGTTCTGAGGAGGAGAGGCAGGGAGCCAAATCTGTACCTCTCCCCCACGCTGTTCTGAGGAGGGTTCCAGACAAGAGCACCAGGCATCATTCTCCTTTAGAAATAAACAAGAAAAAGGATATATATTAAAAAGAAAAACATCAGACCCGTCTGAAGTGAGTGGTAAAGGAAAGGAAAGGTACTATGATTACCCAGGGTAAAAAATTATCTGCAAAGTAACTAGTAACTAATGTTTTCAAATAAATGCAGTGGAGGTAAAAGTAGAATATTTGGATCCGAGATGTAGTGGTTCGTTGAAGTTAAAAATATTGGGGAAAAACTTATTAATATAATATGCTATTACAATTTGTAATACCATTGTAACACTATAACTAAATAAATAAATTCCAACTCACCAGTCTGCCAGGTCCACAGGCCGGGGAGAGGCAGGGAGCCAAATCTGTACCTCTCCCCCACGCTGTTCTGAGGAGGAGAGGCAGGGAGCCAAATCTGTACCTCTCCCCCACACTGTTCTGAGGAGGAGAGGCAGGGAGCCAAATCTGTACCTCTCCGACATGCGACACATAATGTACAGTACAGTACGGCCATGGCTGCTGGGGGGCTGAGGGCCATGGCTGCTGGGGGGCTGGGGCCCATGGTCGCTGCTGCGCCGATGGTGGCGGTGGAGCTGGGGAGGGGGACTCCGGTCCATCTGATGGCAGGGTGATCCGTGCTCGAAGGACCATGAAAGAATTGTATACTGTACGAAGGGGTTTGCTGGTTGTAGGCTATATCACCCTTACACCAGTGTGCCTATTAGAGAACCATGCACGACCATAGTCGGCTTGTGGTTTCACATATATTTATTGAGGGTGACATGGAGGGATTATGGTTGAATTATATTAACGCATCAAGGTGGACAGAATCAGGTTTCTACCTCTTCTCCCATTCAACATTTCTATACCAAATGAATGTTTTCTCTGAGGGTTACACCTGGGCCTTTATAGGCCAGCCACAGGTGTGCCCAACTAGTATTCAGTATAGCCCCACCCACCACTAGAGGAGGAATGAGGTGATCAGCTCCGGTTCCACCCCACTCTCAGCCGGAGAGTGGTGGGGTTTTCTACAGTTACTGTCGATCACATGATCACCAACTGTCTCCTTTTACTGTTAATGTACTATGTCCTGTACTGTACTGTACTGTACATTATGTGTCGCATTTCGTTATAGGTGAACCGCACTGTACTGTAGGTGAGCAATGTATCTATTTAGAATGCAATCACAGTTGCGACAGCAATGTATCTATTTATAATTGCAATCACAGTTGCGACCGCAATGTATCTATTTATAATGCAATCACAGTTGCGACCGCAATGTATGCGTTACCCTGGCGCAGAGCCGGCTCCGACCCAAAATGGCCCGGACGGGGGGAATCACTCTACATCTGAAATCAGGGGGACGAAGCGCTGAGGTGCTGCGAACCCCAAAAGCGGAATCACAAGGATTCCGAAGGACAATTCCAATCTGAATTCAAGGGGACGAAGTGCCTAAGCACTGCGACACCCCAAATGCGGAACCACAGGGATTCCGAAGGATACCTAGGGACATACACGACCCACCGAGACGGTTTAAATGGTTGTATGCGGCACAGGCGGGCGAGGACCGAAGTCCAAACGCTCGGCAGCCACATCCAGCCAGGGAAATTGTCTGACTACGCTGCTTCCCGTAAGGGATGGCAATGAAGGTCAAATAATTTAGGCACAAGAAGTTTGAGGTGACCTCATGGGTAGGAGGACACCTCGGACCCGCCGGCCACCGCCGCGCCCGTGAGGGACACTGATCGACAGTAACAGTAAATGTCGTTATAGGTGAGCCGTACTGTACTGTACTGTACATTATGTGTCGCATGTCGTTATAGGTGAGCCGTACTGTACTGTACTGTACTGTACATTATGTGTCGCATGTAGTTATAGGTGAGCCGTACTGTACTGTACTGTACATTATGTGTCGCATGTCGTTATAGGTGAGCCGTACTGTACTGTACATTATGTGTCGCATGTCGTTATAGGTGAGCCGTACTGTACTGTACTGTACATTATGTGTCGCATGTCGTTATAGGTGAGCCGTACTGTACTGTACTGTACATTATGTGTCGCATGTCGTTATAGGTGAGCCGTACTGTACTGTACTGTACATTATGTGTCGCATGTCGTTATAGGTGAGCCGTACTGTACTGTACTGTACATTATGTGTTGCATGTCGTTAAAGGTGAACCGTACTGTACTGTACTGTACTGTACATTATGTGTCGCATGTCGTTAAAGGTGAACCGTACTGTACTGTACATTATGTGTCGCATGCCGTTAAAGGTGAACCGTACTGTACTGTACTGTACATTATGTGTCGCATGTCGTTAAAGGTGAACTGTACTGTACTGTACATTATGTGTTGCATGTCGTTAAAGGTGAACCGTACTGTACTGTACTGTACTGTACATTATGTGTCGCATGTCGTTATAGGTGAACTGTACTGTACTGTAGGTGAGCAATGTATCTATTTAGAATGCAATCACAGTTGCGACCGCAATGTATCTATTTAGAATGCAATCACAGTTGCGACCGCAATGTATCTATTTATAATGCAATCACAGTTGCGACCACAATGTATCTATTTAGAATGCAATCACAGTTGCGACCGCAATGTATGCGTTACCCTGGCGCAGAGCCGGCTCCGACCCAAAATGGCCCGGACGGGGGGAACCACTCTACATCTGAAATCAGGGGGACGAAGCGCCGAGGCGCTGCGAACCCCAAAAGCGGAATCACAAGGATTCCGAAGGACAATTCCAATCTGAATTCAAGGGGACGAAGTGCCTAGGCACTGCGACACCCCAAATGCGGAACCACAGGGATTCCGAAGGATACCTAGGGACATACACGACCCACCGAGACGGTTTAAATGGTTGTATGCGGCACAGGCGGGCGAGGACCGAAGTCCAAACGCTCGGCAGCCACATCCAGCCAGGGAAATTGTCTGACTACGCTGCTTCCCGTAAGGGATGGCAATGAAGGTCAAATAATTTAGGCACAAGAAGTTTGAGGTGACCTCATGGGTAGGAGGACACCTCGGACCCGCCGGCCACCGCCGCGCCCGTGAGGGACACTGATCGACAGTAACAGTAAATGTCGTTATAGGTGAGCCGTACTGTATTGTACTGTACATTATGTGTCGCATGTCGTTATAGGTGAGCCGTACTGTACTGTACATTATGTGTCGCATGTAGTTATAGGTGAGCCGTACTGTACTGTACTGTACATTATGTGTCGCATGTCGTTATAGGTGAGCCGTACTGTACTGTACATTATGTGTCGCATGTCGTTATAGGTGAGCCGTACTGTACTGTACATTATGTGTCGCATGTCGTTATAGGTGAGCCGTACTGTACTGTACATTATGTGTCGCATGTCGTTATAGGTGAGCCGTACTGTACTGTACTGTACTGTACATTATGTGTTGCATGTCGTTAAAGGTGAACCGTACTGTACTGTACTGTACATTATGTGTCGCATGTCGTTAAAGGTGAACCGTTCTGTACTGTACATTATGTGTCGCATGTCGTTAAAGGTGAACCGTACTGTACTGTACTGTACATTATGTGTCGCATGTCGTTAAAGGTGAACTGTACTGTACTGTACATTATGTGTTGCATGTCGTTAAAGGTGAACCGTACTGTACTGTACTGTACTGTACATTATGTGTCGCATGTCGTTATAGGTGAACCGTACTGTACTGTAGGTGAGCAATGTATCTATTTAGAATGCAATCACAGTTGCGACCGCAATGTATCCATTTATAATGCAATCACAGTTGCGACCGCAATGTATCTATTTAGAATGCAATCACAGTTGCGACCGCAATGTATGCGGTACCCTGGCGCAGAGCCGGCTCCGACCCAAAATGGCCCGGACGGGGGGAATCACTACATCTGAAATCAGGGGGACGAAGCGCCGAGGCGCTGCGAACCCCAAAAGCGGAATCACAAGGATTCCGAAGGACAATTCCAATCTGAATTCAAGGGGACGAAGTGCCTAAGCACTGCGACACCCCAAATGCGGAACCACAGGGATTCCGAAGGATACCTAGGGACATACACGACCCACCGAGACGGTTTAAATGGTTGTATGCGGCACAGGCGGGCGAGGACCGAAGTCCAAACGCTCGGCAGCCACATCCAGCCAGGGAAATTGTCTGACTACGCTGCTTCCCGTAAGGGATGGCAATGAAGGTCAAATAATTTAGGCACAAGAAGTTTGAGGTGACCTCATGGGTAGGAGGACACCTCGGACCCGCCGGCCACCGCCGCGCCCGTGAGGGACACTGATCGACAGTAACAGTAAAAGGAGACAGGAAACAGCCGTACTGTACTGTACTGTACATTATGTGTCGCATGTCGTTATAGGTGAGCCGTACTGTACTGTACATTATGTGTCGCATGTCGTTATAGGTGAACCGTACTGTACTGTACATTATGTGTCGCATGTCGTTAAAGGTGAACCGTACTGTACTGTACTGTACATTATGTGTCGCATGCCGTTAAAGGTGAACAGGTGGTGATTATGTGATCGACAGTAAAAGGAGACAGGTGGTGATCAAGCATACTGTGCCAGGTGCCAGGCCCCACTTCTTCAATGGATGATTTTAAGTGTCCAACCCCAGTACACAGTGTGTTCAGCAAGGTCAGTTGTCGGTGTGGCAGACCTTCCTCCTGTGATGCTTTCTTCTGGGTCCCAGATGTAGTGGTGACAACGTCTGAAAGAAAGAGACAGATGCTCATTATTAGCTAGTTGTTCTTCTTGCTTACTGTAAATTGTTCTGGATTAAGGGCATCTGTTAAATGCCTAAATTGTAAATTGTACATTGTTGATAAAATAAAATAAATATATACAAACACCTTGCTGTGTGTGTATATATTTAATATTATTTAATCAACAATGTACAATTTAGGCATTTAGCAGATTCCCTTAATCCAAATAGTATAGGTAATATAGTTACCTTGCCATGATGGGACTCCAAGGAATGATGGGAAATTAAATTAAATTCTTAGATTGTCTTGAAGAAATGAAATTCGTCAATTGTTTTATTGAATGAAACACAAACACACACGCACGCACACGTGCATTAACATCCACACCACCACAACGTCCTTATAGCCATGTAGGGTAATACGGTACGGAGCTGCACTAATTAATATCTGTTAATTTATGTCACTAGAAGAGTGACACAAATTCAACGTTTACCACCTGGAAAGTACTACGAAAAGAGGTTAATCAAACAGAAACTACAACATTTGGACAACCTGGCGGGAAGGAAACAACAAGTTAGGGAAAACTCACACAGCTTCAACAAACACACACAGCACACACATGCGCGCTTGCTCACACAGACACACAGGGGGGGCGCTGAAGCCCCCCCTGTGTGCCCCCCCCCCACACACACACACACACACACACACACACACATACACACCCTTAGGCCCATCACAATTACTACATAAGTATTTGTGATAATAGCAATACTTTTGGGATAATAGTCATAATCGTTCCCATGTTAAAAAGTAGTGGAAGTGGCAGATCTAGGAGCTCAAAACTGTTTTGATCTCGTAGATCTGATACTTTCACTATTCATGTATGTTTTATTGTAATTTAAATAATTTATGAATACTTGTGACGGGCCTAATGTACCTCAATGTACCAGTTTGAGCGGTACATTTGCATGGGGATTCCAGACAACATAGCGCGCCCACTATCGTTGACCGGGCGGGGAGACCCCCCAGGCATCTCGACCCTATCCCCGGCGTTCGGAGGTCACTCCCCTGGCGTTCCCAAGGAGCATTCCAGACATCAAGGGCAGCTGGCATAATTTTCCTTAATAAATAATGCCTATAAATAAATAAATAAATAAACAAAAAAAAGGTGTTAAAAACAAGTGTTAGAAATGACTACACCTGTACATCTGTGCCTGAAGAGTGCAAACTGACTGTGACAAGTGGTTAAGTAATCAATTAGCAGCTGTGGGGTTGCCGTGGCAATCAATTGGCTGAGGCAGAGACTGGCAATTGCACAGGTGAGGGATTTGGGCTCATTAGGTCCACTGGCAGAGCCTGACCAGAGCCTTTTGTGGCGTTTCTGGACAACGGTGTTTGCCACCGACCCCTAATTGCTACTCCACTACATCTCAGAGGCAAATATTATGCTTTTACTCCACTACATTTATTATTATTTTAAATCTCTGAAATGACAAATACAAATAAACGAATAAGACCATTGCTGCGTCTAAAGCAACCAACTATACCAAAGATTATCAAACATTAGCCAAATTGGTAATTACATCAGAAAGGCAAAGATTTTGAAAATAACAGCTCGCAGTTCAAGGTATTGCCACTGCAATGCTGAAAAATACAATATTTCTAACAGCAATGATGAATACTATTAAAAAGTATAAGCAGTGTTGGAATTCTCATTTCTGAGGACAACTTTAGTTTTTTTCAACCAAGGTTCATGTTTTAGGTTGTTATTAGAGAAAGCAAAAGATGAGTGTTTATTGGTTTATTTTCATTTGCTGCTTTCTTTCGTTTTAACGATTTTAGCAATTTTTGACAGGGGGGTGGGGGCATTCGAACATGGGGCTAAATACATTTATTTTACAAAATTTTATGGCAATTTCTTTAATATTATTTACTATAGTCCTACTAGACCACAGGAAATGACATCTGGCCACAGAAGATCACGGGATCAACTGAATGTGTAGGAGGATACTGTTCACATTCAACAGATCCTGTGATCTTTTGTGGCCAGATGTAATTTCCTGGGGTCTAGGACTATAGCAAAAAAAAAATAATAGCATTTTGTAAAAAATAAATAGAAATAAACATATTTAGCCCCATGTTGGAATGCCCCCCCCCCCCCCCCCATTTCAAAAATGGGTAAAAATCGCTAAAACGAAAGAAAGCAGCAAATGAAAGAAAATGTGCTCATATTTTACTTTCTCTAATAACCTAAAACATGAATCTAACGTTGTCCTTTAAGTAAAAGTATCAATAGTGCTGTATAGAAATACTGTTTCTGTAAAAGTCCAGAATTTAAAATGTACTTCAACAAAAGTACAACAGTATTAGTTTTAAAAATGTACATGTACAAGTAGAAAGTAGTCATTCTGCAAAATGTCCCTTTACAAGTTTTCAAATGTGAGGTTGTAGATCTGCTATTTTTGAAAGATCCTGAAAATGTGGCGCAAATCTTTCAGAGCGAACATTTAACTAAAATCTTTGCTTCTATTTATTTTTTGTTATAAATATAAAAAATAATCTGCAAAGTAACTAGTAACTAATGTTTTCAAATAAATGCAGTGGAGGTAAAAGTATAATATTTGGATCCGAGATGTAGTGGTTCGTAGATGTTAAAAATATTGGGGAAAAACTCAAGTGCAAATGCCTCAAAATGTTAACGGATGACCAAAACCTACTCAAATTCCCTCAAACGGTTTTTAACATTGTAACATTTTAACATTATTGTAGTAACCATATCAGTGTAAGGCTAATGACATTGAAACACTGCAATACATTGTAATTTTGAAAATTACAATATTAATATAATATGCTATTACAATTTGTAATAGCATTGTAACACTATGTAACTAAATAAATAAATTCCAACTCACCAGTCTGCCAGGTCCACAGGCCGGGGAGAGGCAGGGAGCCAAATCTGTACCTCTCCCCCACGCTGTTCTGAGGAGGAGAGGCAGGGAGCCAAATCTGTACCTCTCCCCCACGCTGTTCTGAGGAGGAGAGGCAGGGAGCCAAATCTGTACCTCTCCCCCACGCTGTTCTGAGGAGGAGAGGCAGGGAGCCAAATCTGTACCTCTCCCCCACGCTGTTCTGAGGAGGAGAGGCAGGGAGCCAAATCTGTACCTCTCCCCCACGCTGTTCTGAGGAGGAGAGGCAGGGAGCCAAATCTGTACCTTTCCCCCACGCTGTTCTGAGGAGGAGAGGCAGGGAGCCAAATCTGTACCTCTCCCCCACGCTGTTCTGAGGAGGAGAGGCAGGGAGCCAAATCTGTACCTCTCCCCCACGCTGTTCTGAGGAGGGTTCCAGACAAGAGCACCAGGCATCATTCTCCTTTAGAAATAAACAAGAAAAAGGATATATATTAAAAAGAAAAACATCAGAACCGTCTGAAGTGAGTGGTAAAGGATAGGAAAGGTACTATGTTTACCCAGGGTAACTGGATTAAGGAAAGGAAAGGTTTTAACATTATTGTAGTAACCATAACAGTGTAAGGCTAATGACATTGACACACTGCAATACATTGTAATATTGTAAATTACAATATTAATATAATATGCTATTACAATTTGTAATAGCATTGTAACACTATGTAACTAAATAAATAAATTCCAACTCACCAGTCTGCCAGGTCCACAGGCCGGGGAGAGGCAGGGAGCCAAATCTGTACCTCTCCCTCACGCTGTTCTGAGGAGGAGAGGCAGGGAGCCAAATCTGTACCTCTCCCCCACGCTGTTCTGAGGAGGAGAGGCAGGGAGCCAAATCTGTACCTCTCCCCCACGCTGTTCTGAGGAGGAGAGGCAGGGAGCCAAATCTGTACCTCTCCCCCACGCTGTTCTGAGGAGGAGAGGCAGGGAGCCAAATCTGTACCTCTCCCCCACGCTGTTCTGAGGAGGGTTCCAGATCCCCCACCGCCGTTCTGAGGAGGGTTCCAGACAAGGGTTGTACTGTACTGTACATTATGTGTCGCATGTCGTTATAGGTGAACAGTACTGTACTGTACTGTACATTATGTGTCGCATGTCGTTATAGGTGAACAGTACTGTACTGTACTGTACATTATGTGTCGCATGTCGTTATAGGTGAATAGTACTGTACTGTACTGTACATAATGCGTCGCATGTCGTTATAGGTGAACAGTACTGTACTGTACATAATGCGTCGCATGTCGTTATAGGTGAACAGTACTGTACTGTACTGTACATAATGCGTCCCATGTCGTTATAGGTGAACAGTACTGTACTGTACTGTACATTATGTGTCGCATGTCGTTATAGGTGAACAGTACTGTACTGTACATAATGCGTCGCATGTCGTTATAGGTGAACAGTACTGTACTGTACTGTACATTATGTGTCTCATGTCATTATAGGTGAACAGTACTGTACTGTACTGTACATTATGTGTCGCATGTCGTTATAGGTGAACAGTACTGTACTGTACTGTACATAATGCGTCGCATGTCGTTATAGGTGAACAGTACTGTACTGTACTGTACATTATGTGTCGCATGTCATTATAGGTGAACAGTACTGTACTGTACTGTACATTATGTGTCGCATGTCGTTATAGGTGAACAGTACTGTACTGTACTGTACATAATGCGTCGCATGTCGTTATAGGTGAACAGTACTGTACTGTACTGTACATTATGTGTCGCATGTCGTTATAGGTGAACAGTACTGTACTGTACTGTACTGTACATAATGCGTCGCATGTCGTTATAGGTGAACAGTACTGTACTGTACTGTACATAATGCGTCGCATGTC
Source organism: Protomyctophum bolini (assembly GCF_963924005.1). NCBI lineage: Eukaryota > Metazoa > Chordata > Actinopteri > Myctophiformes > Myctophidae > Protomyctophum > Protomyctophum bolini. The sequence goes on along the minus strand of NC_137877.1, from coordinate 24,290,723 downwards.
GTTATAGGTGAACAGTACTGTACTGTACTGTACATAATGCGTCGCATGTCGTTATAGGTGAACAGTACTGTACTGTACTGTACATTATGTGTCGCATGTCGTTATAGGTGAACAGTACTGTACTGTACTGTACTGTACATAATGCGTCGCATGTCGTTATAGGTGAACAGTACTGTACTGTACATAATGCGTCGCATGTCGTTATAGGTGAACAGTACTGTACTGTACTGTACATAATGCGTCGCATGTCGTTATAGGTGAACAGTACTGTACTGTACTGTACATTATGTGTCGCATGTCGTTATAGGTGAACAGTACTGTACTGTACTGTACATAATGCGTCGCATGTCGTTATAGGTGAACAGTACTGTACTGTACATAATGCGTCGCATGTCGTTATAGGTGAACAGTACTGTACTGTACTGTACATAATGCGTCGCATGTCGTTATAGGTGAACAGTACTGTACTGTACATAATGCGTCGCATGTCGTTATAGGTGAACAGTACTGTACTGTACTGTACATAATGCGTCGCATGTCGTTATAGGTGAACAGTACTGTACTGTACATAATGCGTCGCATGTCGTTATAGGTGAACAGTACTGTACTGTACTGTACATAATGCGTCGCATGTCGTTATAGGTGAACAGTACTGTACTGTACTGTACATTAGTGAGAAACAGCTCCTAAAACATTATTTGACACTTTTGGTTGTTGAAAAACAGCTTCTAACCATTATTTGACACTTTGGTTGTTGAGAAACAGCTCCTAAAACATTATTTTACACTTTTGGTTATTGAGAAACAGCTCCTAAAACATTATTTGACACTTTTGGTTGTTGAAAAACAGCTTCTAACCATTATTTGACACTTTGGTTGTTGAGAAACAGCTCCTAAAACATTATTTTACACTTTTGGTTATTGAGAAACAGCTCCTAAAACATTATTTGACACTTTTGGTTGTTGAAAAACAGCTTCTAACCATTATTTGACACTTTGGTTGTTGAGAAACAGCTCCTAAAACATTATTTTACACTTTTGGTTATTGAGAAACAGCTCCTAAAACATTATTTGACACTTTTGGTTGTTGAAAAACAGCTTCTAACCATTATTTGACACTTTGGTTGTTGAGAAACAGCTCCTAAAACATTATTTTACACTTTTGGTTAGTGAGAAACAGCTCCTAAAACATTATTTGACACTTTTGGTTGTTGAAAAACAGCTTCTAACCATTATTTGACACTTTGGTTGTTGAGAAACAGCTCCTAAAACATTATTTTACACTTTTGGTTAGTGAGAAACAGCTCCTAAAACATTATTTGACACTTTTGGTTGTTGAAAAACAGCTTCTAACCATTATTTGACACTTTGGTTGTTGAGAAACAGCTCCTAAAACATTATTTTACACTTTTGGTTATTGAGAAACAGCTCCTAAAACATTATTTGACACTTTTGGTTGTTAAAAAACAGCTTCTAACCATTATTTGACACTTTGGTTGTTGAGAAACAGCTCCTAAAACATTATTTTACACTTTTGGTTATTGAGAAACAGCTCCTAAAACATTATTTGACACTTTTGGTTGTTGAAAAACAGCTTCTAACCATTATTTGACACTTTGGTTGTTGAGAAACAGCTCCTAAAACATTATTTTACACTTTTGGTTGTTGAGAAACAGCTCCTAAAACATTATTTTACACTTTTGGTTGTTGAAAAACAGCTTCTAACCATTATTTGACACTTTGGTTGTTGAGAAACAGCTCCTAAAACATTATTTTACACTTTTGGTTATTGAGAAACAGCTCCTAAAACATTATTTGACACTTTTGGTTATTATTATTGGTGATTATTATTATTTTGGGAGGCAAATTATTTTGGGAGGCAAATTATTTTGGCAAATTATTTTGGGAGGCAAATTATTTTGGCAAATTATTTTGGGAGGCAAATTATTTTGGGAGGCAAATTATTTTGGGAGGCAAATTATTTTGGCAAATTATTTTGGGAGGCAAATTATTTTGGCAAATTATTTTGGGAGGCAAATTATTTTGGGAGGCAAATAATTTTGGCAAATTATTTTGGGAGGCAAATTATTTTGGGAGGCAAATTATTTTGGGAGGCAAATAATTTTGGCAAATAATTTTGGGAGGCAAATTATTTTGGGAGGCAAATTATTTTGGCAAATTATTTTGGGAGGCAAATTATTTTGGCAAATTATTTTGGGAGGCAAATTATTTTGGCAAATTATTTTGGGACGCAAATTATTTAAATTATTTTACACTTTTGGTTATTGAGAAACAGCTCCTAAAACATTATTTTACACTTTTGGTTAGTGAGAAACAGCTCCTAAAACATTATTTGACACTTTTGGTTGTTGAAAAACAGCTTCTAACCATTATTTGACACTTTGGTTGTTGAGAAACAGCTCCTAAAACATTATTTTACACTTTTGGTTATTGAGAAACAGCTCCTAAAACATTATTTGACACTTTTGGTTGTTAAAAAACAGCTTCTAACCATTATTTGACACTTTGGTTGTTGAGAAACAGCTCCTAAAACATTATTTTACACTTTTGGTTATTGAGAAACAGCTCCTAAAACATTATTTGACACTTTTGGTTGTTGAAAAACAGCTTCTAACCATTATTTGACACTTTGGTTGTTGAGAAACAGCTCCTAAAACATTATTTTACACTTTTGGTTGTTGAGAAACAGCTCCTAAAACATTATTTTACACTTTTGGTTGTTGAAAAACAGCTTCTAACCATTATTTGACACTTTGGTTGTTGAGAAACAGCTCCTAAAACATTATTTTACACTTTTGGTTATTGAGAAACAGCTCCTAAAACATTATTTGACACTTTTGGTTATTATTATTGGTGATTATTATTATTTTGGGAGGCAAATTATTTTGGGAGGCAAATTATTTTGGCAAATTATTTTGGGAGGCAAATTATTTTGGCAAATTATTTTGGGAGGCAAATTATTTTGGCAAATTATTTTGGGAGGCAAATTATTTTGGGAGGCAAATAATTTTGGCAAATTATTTTGGGAGGCAAATTATTTTGGGAGGCAAATTATTTTGGGAGGCAAATTATTTTGGGAGGCAAATTATTTTGGGAGGCAAATAATTTTGGCAAATAATTTTGGGAGGCAAATTATTTTGGGAGGCAAATTATTTTGGCAAATTATTTTGGGAGGCAAATTATTTTGGCAAATTATTTTGGGAGGCAAATTATTTTGGCAAATTATTTTGGGAGGCAAATTATTTAAATTATTTTACACTTTTGGTTATTGAGAAACAGCTCCTAAAACATTATTTGACACTTTTGGTTGTTGAAAAACAGCTTCTAACCATTATTTGACACTTTGGTTGTTGAGAAACAGCTCCTAAAACATTATTTTACACTTTTGGTTATTGAGAAACAGCTCCTAAAACATTATTTTACACTTTTGGTTGTTGAAAAACAGCTTCTAACCATTATTTGACACTTTGGTTGTTGAGAAACAGCTCCTAAAACATTATTTTACACTTTTGGTTAGTGAGAAACAGCTCCTAAAACATTATTTGACACTTTTGGTTGTTGAAAAACAGCTTCTAACCATTATTTGACACTTTGGTTGTTGAGAAACAGCTCCTAAAACATTATTTTACACTTTTGGTTATTGAGAAACAGCTCCTAAAACATTATTTGACACTTTTGGTTGTTGAAAAACAGCTTCTAACCATTATTTGACACTTTGGTTGTTGAGAAACAGCTCCTAAAACATTATTTTACACTTTTGGTTATTGAGAAACAGCTCCTAAAACATTATTTGACACTTTTGGTTGTTGAAAAACAGCTTCTAACCATTATTTGACACTTTGGTTGTTGAGAAACAGCTCCTAAAACATTATTTTACACTTTTGGTTATTGAGAAACAGCTCCTAAAACATTATTTGACACTTTTGGTTGTTGAGAAACAGCTCCTAAAACATTATTTGACACTTTTGGTTGTTGAAAAACAGCTTCTAACCATTATTTGACACTTTGGTTGTTGAGAAACAGCTCCTAAAACATTATTTTACACTTTTGGTTATTGAGAAACAGCTCCTAAAACATTATTTGACACTTTTGGTTGTTAAAAAACAGCTTCTAACCCTTATTTGACACTTTGGTTGTTGAGAAACAGCTCCTAAAACATTATTTTACACTTTTGGTTATTGAGAAACAGCTCCTAAAACATTATTTGAAACTTTTGGTTGTTGAAAAACAGCTTCTAACCATTATTTGACACTTTGGTTGTTGAGAAACAGCTCCTAAAACATTATTTTACACTTTTGGTTGTTGAGAAACAGCTCCTAAAACATTATTTTACACTTTTGGTTGTTGAAAAACAGCTTCTAACCATTATTTGACACTTTGGTTGTTTAGAAACAGCTCCTAAAACATTATTTTACACTTTTGGTTATTGAGAAACAGCTCCTAAAACATTATTTGACACTTTTGGTTATTATTATTGGTGATTATTATTATTTTGGGAGGCAAATTATTTTGGCAAATTATTTTGGGAGGCAAATTATTTTGGGAGGCAAATTATTTTGGCAAATTATTTTGGGAGGCAAATTATTTTGGGAGGCAAATTATTTTGGCAAATTATTTTGGGAGGCAAATTATTTTGGGAGGCAAATTATTTTGGGAGGCAAATTATTTTGGCAAATTATTTTGGGAGGCAAATTATTTTGGGAGGCAAATTATTTTGGGAGGCAAATTATTTTGGGAGGCAAATTATTTTGGGAGGCAAATTATTTGGCAAATTATTTTGGGAGGAAAATTATTTTGGGAGGAAAATTATTTTGGGAGGCAAATTATTTTGGGAGGCAAATTATTTTGGGAGGCAAATTATTTTGGGAGGCAAATTATTTTGGGAGGCAAATTATTTTGGGAGGCAAATTATTTTGGGAGGCAAATTATTTTGGGAGGTAAATTATTTTGGCAAATTTCTTTTGGAGGCAAATTATTTTGGCAAATTATTTTAGGAGGCAAATTATTTTGGCAAATTATTTTGGGAGGCAAATTATTTTGGCAAATTATTTTGGGAGGCAAATTATTTTGGGAGGCAAATTATTTTGGCAAAATATTTTGGGAGGCAAATTATTTTGGGAGGCAAATTATTTTGGGAGGCAAATTATTTTGGCAAATTATTTTGGCAGGCAAATGATTTTGGGAGGCAAATTATTTTGGGAGGCAAATTATTTTGGAAGGCAAATTATTTTGGCAAATTATTTTGGGAGGCAAATTATTTTGGCAAATTATTTTGGGAGGCAAATTATTTTGGCAAATTATTTTGGGAGGCAAATTATTTTGGCAAATTATTTTGGGAGGCAAATTATTTTGGCAAATTATTTTGGGAGGCAAATTATTTTGGGAGGCAAATAATTTTGGCAAATAATTTTGGGAGGCAAATTATTTTGGGAGGCAAATTATTTTGGCAAATTATTTTGGGAGGCAAATTATTTTGGGAGGCAAATTATTTTGGGAGGCAAATTATTTTGGGAGGCAAATTATTTAAATTATTTTACACTTCTGGTTATTGAGAAACAGCTCCTAAAACATTATTTGACACTTTTGGTTGTTGAAAAACAGCTTCTAACCATTATTTGACACTTTGGTTGTTGAGAAACAGCTCCTAAAACATTATTTTACACTTTTGGTTATTGAGAAACAGCTCCTAAAACATTATTTTACACTTTTGGTTGTTGAAAAACAGCTTCTAACCATTATTTGACACTTTGGTTGTTGAGAAACAGCTCCTAAAACATTATTTTACACTTTTGGTTAGTGAGAAACAGCTCCTAAAACATTATTTGACACTTTTGGTTGTTGAAAAACAGCTTCTAACCATTATTTGACACTTTGGTTGTTGAGAAACAGCTCCTAAAACATTATTTTACACTTTTGGTTATTGAGAAACAGCTCCTAAAACATTATTTGACACTTTTGGTTGTTGAAAAACAGCTTCTAACCATTATTTGACACTTTGGTTGTTGAGAAACAGCTCCTAAAACATTATTTTACACTTTTGGTTATTGAGAAACAGCTCCTAAAACATTATTTGACACTTTTGGTTGTTGAAAAACAGCTTCTAACCATTATTTGACACTTTGGTTGTTGAGAAACAGCTCCTAAAACATTATTTTACACTTTTGGTTATTGAGAAACAGCTCCTAAAACATTATTTGACACTTTTGGTTGTTGAAAAACAGCTTCTAACCATTATTTGACACTTTGGTTGTTGAGAAACAGCTCCTAAAACATTATTTTACACTTTTGGTTAGTGAGAAACAGCTCCTAAAACATTATTTGACACTTTTGGTTGTTGAAAAACAGCTTCTAACCATTATTTGACACTTTGGTTGTTGAGAAACAGATCCTAAAACATTATTTTACACTTTTGGTTATTGAGAAACAGCTCCTAAAACATTATTTGACACTTTTGGTTGTTGAAAAACAGCTTCTAACCATTATTTGACACTTTGGTTGTTGAGAAACAGCTCCTAAAACATTATTTTACACTTTTGGTTATTGAGAAACAGCTCCTAAAACATTATTTGACACTTTTGGTTGTTGAAAAACAGCTTCTAACCATTATTTGACACTTTGGTTGTTGAGAAACAGCTCCTAAAACATTATTTTACACTTTTGGTTGTTGAGAAACAGCTCCTAAAACATTATTTAACACTTTTGGTTGTTGAAAAACAGCTTCTAACCATTATTTGACACTTTGGTTGTTGAGAAACAGCTCCTAAAACATTATTTTACACTTTTGGTTATTGAGAAACAGCTCCTAAAACATTATTTTACACTTTTGGTTGTTGAAAAACAGCTTCTAACCATTATTTGACACTTTGGTTGTTGAGAAACAGCTCCTAAAACATTATTTTACACTTTTGGTTATTGAGAAACAGCTCCTAAAACATTATTTGACACTTTTGGTTGTTGAAAAACAGCTTCTAACCATTATTTGACACTTTGGTTGTTGAGAAACAGCTCCTAAAACATTATTTTACACTTTTGGTTGTTGAGAAACAGCTCCTAAAACATTATTTAACACTTTTGGTTGTTGAAAAACAGCTTCTAACCATTATTTGACACTTTGGTTGTTGAGAAACAGCTCCTAAAACATTATTTTACACTTTTGGTTATTGAGAAACAGCTCCTAAAACATTATTTTACACTTTTGGTTGTTGAAAAACAGCTTCTAACCATTATTTGACACTTTTGGTTATTGAGAAACAGCTCCTAAAACATTATTTGACACTTTTGGTTGTTGAAAAACAGCTTCTAACCATTATTTGACACTTTGGTTGTTGAGAAACAGCTCCTAAAACATTATTTTACACTTTTGGTTATTGAGAAACAGCTCCTAAAACATTATTTGACACTTTTGGTTGTTGAAAAACAGCTTCTAACCATTATTTGACACTTTGGTTGTTGAGAAACAGCTCCTAAAACATTATTTTACACTTTTGGTTATTGAGAAACAGCTCCTAAAACATTATTTGACACTTTTGGTTGTTGAAAAACAGCTTCTAACCATTATTTGACACTTTGGTTGTTGAGAAACAGCTCCTAAAACATTATTTTACACTTTTGGTTAGTGAGAAACAGCTCCTAAAACATTATTTGACACTTTTGGTTGTTGAAAAACAGCTTCTAACCATTATTTGACACTTTGGTTGTTGAGAAACAGCTCCTAAAACATTATTTTACACTTTTGGTTATTGAGAAACAGCTCCTAAAACATTATTTGACACTTTTGGTTGTTAAAAAACAGCTTCTAACCATTATTTGACACTTTGGTTGTTGAGAAACAGCTCCTAAAACATTATTTTACACTTTTGGTTATTGAGAAACAGCTCCTAAAACATTATTTGACACTTTTGGTTGTTGAAAAACAGCTTCTAACCATTATTTGACACTTTGGTTGTTGAGAAACAGCTCCTAAAACATTATTTTACACTTTTGGTTGTTGAGAAACAGCTCCTAAAACATTATTTTACACTTTTGGTTGTTGAAAAACAGCTTCTAACCATTATTTGACACTTTGGTTGTTGAGAAACAGCTCCTAAAACATTATTTTACACTTTTGGTTATTGAGAAACAGCTCCTAAAACATTATTTGACACTTTTGGTTATTATTATTGGTGATTATTATTATTTTGGGAGGCAAATTATTTTGGCAAATTATTTTGGGAGGCAAATTATTTTGGGAGGCAAATTATTTTGGCAAATTATTTTGGGAGGCAAATTATTTTGGGAGGCAAATTATTTTGGCAAATTATTTTGGGAGGCAAATTATTTTGGCAAATTATTTTGGGAGGCAAATTATTTTGGGAGGCAAATTATTTTGGGAGGCAAATTATTTGGCAAATTATTTTGGGAGGAAAATTATTTTGGGAGGCAAATTATTTTGGGAGGCAAATTATTTTGGGAGGCAAATTATTTTGGCAAATTATTTTGGGAGGCAAATTATTTTGGGAGGCAAATTATTTTGGGAGGCAAATTATTTTGGGAGGTAAATTATTTTGGCAAATTTCTTTGGGAGGCAAATTATTTTGGCAAATTATTTTAGGAGGCAAATTATTTTGGCAAATTATTTTGGGAGGCAAATTATTTTGGCAAATTATTTTGGGAGGCAAATTATTTTGGGAGGCAAATTATTTTGGCAAATTATTTTGGCAAAATATTTTGGGAGGCAAATTATTTTGGGAGGCAAATTATTTTGGGAGGCAAATTATTTTGGCAGGCAAATGATTTTGGGAGGCAAATTATTTTGGGAGGCAAATTATTTTGGAAGGCAAATTATTTTGGCAAATTATTTTGGGAGGCAAATTATTTTGGCAAATTATTTTGGGAGGCAAATTATTTTGGCAAATTATTTTGGCAAACTATTTTGGCAAATTATTTTGGGAGGCAAATTATTTTGGGAGGCAAATTATTTTGGCAAATTATTTTGGGAGGCAAATTATTTTGGCAAATTATTTTGGGAGGCAAATTATTTTGGGAGGCAAATAATTTTGGCAAATAATTTTGGGAGGCAAATTATTTTGGGAGGCAAATTATTTTGGGAGGCAAATTATTTTGGGAGGCAAATAATTTTGGCAAATAATTTTGGGAGGCAAATTATTTTGGCAAATTATTTTGGGAGGCAAATTATTTTGGCAAATTATTTTGGGAGGCAAATTATTTTGGCAAATTATTTTGGGAGGCAAATTATTTAAATTATTTTACACTTTTGGTTATTGAGAAACAGCTCCTAAAACATTGACACTTTTGGTTGTTGAAAAACAGCTTCTAACCATTATTTGACACTTTGGTTGTTGAGAAACAGCTCCTAAAACATTATTTTACACTTTTGGTTATTGAGAAACAGCTCCTAAAACATTATTTTACACTTTTGGTTGTTGAAAAACAGCTTCTAACCATTATTTGACACTTTGGTTGTTGAGAAACAGCTCCTAAAACATTATTTTACACTTTTGGTTAGTGAGAAACAGCTCCTAAAACATTATTTGACACTTTTGGTTGTTGAAAAACAGCTTCTAACCATTATTTGACACTTTGGTTGTTGAGAAACAGCTCCTAAAACATTATTTTACACTTTTGGTTATTGAGAAACAGCTCCTAAAACATTATTTGACACTTTTGGTTGTTGAAAAACAGCTTCTAACCATTATTTGACACTTTGGTTGTTGAGAAACAGCTCCTAAAACATTATTTTACACTTTTGGTTATTGAGAAACAGCTCCTAAAACATTATTTGACACTTTTGGTTGTTGAAAAACAGCTTCTAACCATTATTTGACACTTTGGTTGTTGAGAAACAGCTCCTAAAACATTATTTTACACTTTTGGTTATTGAGAAACAGCTCCTAAAACATTATTTGACACTTTTGGTTGTTGAAAAACAGCTTCTAACCATTATTTGACACTTTGGTTGTTGAGAAACAGCTCCTAAAACATTATTTTACACTTTTGGTTAGTGAGAAACAGCTCCTAAAACATTATTTGACACTTTTGGTTGTTGAAAAACAGCTTCTAACCATTATTTGACACTTTGGTTGTTGAGAAACAGCTGCTAAAACATTATTTTACACTTTTGGTTAGTGAGAAACAGCTCCTAAAACATTATTTGACACTTTTGGTTGTTGAAAAACAGCTTCTAACCATTATTTGACACTTTGGTTGTTGAGAAACAGCTCCTAAAACATTATTTTACACTTTTGGTTATTGAGAAACAGCTCCTAAAACATTATTTGACACTTTTGGTTGTTAAAAAACAGCTTCTAACCATTATTTGACACTTTGGTTGTTGAGAAACAGCTCCTAAAACATTATTTTACACTTTTGGTTATTGAGAAACAGCTCCTAAAACATTATTTGACACTTTTGGTTGTTGAAAAACAGCTTCTAACCATTATTTGACACTTTGGTTGTTGAGAAACAGCTCCTAAAACATTATTTTACACTTTTGGTTGTTGAGAAACAGCTCCTAAAACATTATTTTACACTTTTGGTTGTTGAAAAACAGCTTCTAACCATTATTTGACACTTTGGTTGTTGAGAAACAGCTCCTAAAACATTATTTTACACTTTTGGTTATTGAGAAACAGCTCCTAAAACATTATTTGACACTTTTGGTTATTATTATTGGTGATTATTATTATTTTGGGAGGCAAATTATTTTGGGAGGCAAATTATTTTGGCAAATTATTTTGGCAAATTTCTTTGGGAGGCAAATTATTTTGGCAAATTATTTTAGGAGGCAAATTATTTTGGCAAATTATTTTGGGAGGCAAATTATTTTGGCAAATTATTTTGGGAGGCAAATTATTTTGGGAGGCAAATTATTTTGGCAAATTATTTTGGCAAAATATTTTGGGAGGCAAATTATTTTGGGAGGCAAATTATTTTGGGAGGCAAATTATTTTGGCAGGCAAATGATTTTGGGAGGCAAATTATTTTGGGAGGCAAATTATTTTGGAAGGCAAATTATTTTGGCAAATTATTTTGGGAGGCAAATTATTTTGGCAAATTATTTTGGGAGGCAAATTATTTTGGCAAATTATTTTGGCAAACTATTTTGGCAAATTATTTTGGGAGGCAAATTATTTTGGGAGGCAAATTATTTTGGCAAATTATTTTGGGAGGCAAATTATTTTGGCAAATTATTTTGGGAGGCAAATTATTTTGGGAGGCAAATAATTTTGGCAAATAATTTTGGGAGGCAAATTATTTTGGGAGGCAAATTATTTTGGGAGGCAAATTATTTTGGGAGGCAAATAATTTTGGCAAATAATTTTGGGAGGCAAATTATTTTGGCAAATTATTTTGGGAGGCAAATTATTTTGGCAAATTATTTTGGGAGGCAAATTATTTTGGCAAATTATTTTGGGAGGCAAATTATTTAAATTATTTTACACTTTTGGTTATTGAGAAACAGCTCCTAAAACATTGACACTTTTGGTTGTTGAAAAACAGCTTCTAACCATTATTTGACACTTTGGTTGTTGAGAAACAGCTCCTAAAACATTATTTTACACTTTTGGTTATTGAGAAACAGCTCCTAAAACATTATTTTACACTTTTGGTTGTTGAAAAACAGCTTCTAACCATTATTTGACACTTTGGTTGTTGAGAAACAGCTCCTAAAACATTATTTTACACTTTTGGTTAGTGAGAAACAGCTCCTAAAACATTATTTGACACTTTTGGTTGTTGAAAAACAGCTTCTAACCATTATTTGACACTTTGGTTGTTGAGAAACAGCTCCTAAAACATTATTTTACACTTTTGGTTATTGAGAAACAGCTCCTAAAACATTATTTGACACTTTTGGTTGTTGAAAAACAGCTTCTAACCATTATTTGACACTTTGGTTGTTGAGAAACAGCTCCTAAAACATTATTTTACACTTTTGGTTATTGAGAAACAGCTCCTAAAACATTATTTGACACTTTTGGTTGTTGAAAAACAGCTTCTAACCATTATTTGACACTTTGGTTGTTGAGAAACAGCTCCTAAAACATTATTTTACACTTTTGGTTATTGAGAAACAGCTCCTAAAACATTATTTGACACTTTTGGTTGTTGAAAAACAGCTTCTAACCATTATTTGACACTTTGGTTGTTGAGAAACAGCTCCTAAAACATTATTTTACACTTTTGGTTAGTGAGAAACAGCTCCTAAAACATTATTTGACACTTTTGGTTGTTGAAAAACAGCTTCTAACCATTATTTGACACTTTGGTTGTTGAGAAACAGCTGCTAAAACATTATTTTACACTTTTGGTTAGTGAGAAACAGCTCCTAAAACATTATTTGACACTTTTGGTTGTTGAAAAACAGCTTCTAACCATTATTTGACACTTTGGTTGTTGAGAAACAGCTCCTAAAACATTATTTTACACTTTTGGTTATTGAGAAACAGCTCCTAAAACATTATTTGACACTTTTGGTTGTTAAAAAACAGCTTCTAACCATTATTTGACACTTTGGTTGTTGAGAAACAGCTCCTAAAACATTATTTTACACTTTTGGTTATTGAGAAACAGCTCCTAAAACATTATTTGACACTTTTGGTTGTTGAAAAACAGCTTCTAACCATTATTTGACACTTTGGTTGTTGAGAAACAGCTCCTAAAACATTATTTTACACTTTTGGTTGTTGAGAAACAGCTCCTAAAACATTATTTTACACTTTTGGTTGTTGAAAAACAGCTTCTAACCATTATTTGACACTTTGGTTGTTGAGAAACAGCTCCTAAAACATTATTTTACACTTTTGGTTATTGAGAAACAGCTCCTAAAACATTATTTGACACTTTTGGTTATTATTATTGGTGATTATTATTATTTTGGGAGGCAAATTATTTTGGGAGGCAAATTATTTTGGCAAATTATTTTGGGAGGCAAATTATTTTGGCAAATTATTTTGGGAGGCAAATTATTTTGGGAGGCAAATTATTTTGGCAAATTATTTTGGGAGGCAAATTATTTTGGCAAATTATTTTGGGAGGCAAATTATTTTGGGAGGCAAATTATTTTGGGAGGCAAATTATTTTGGCAAATTATTTTGGGAGGCAAATTATTTTGGGAGGCAAATTATTTGGCAAATTATTTTGGGAGGAAAATTATTTTGGGAGGCAAATTATTTTGGGAGGCAAATTATTTTGGGAGGCAAATTATTTTGGCAAATTATTTTGGGAGGCAAATTATTTTGGCAAATTATTTTGGGAGGCAAATTATTTTGGGAGGCAAATTATTTTGGGAGGCAAATTATTTTGGGAGGTAAATTATTTTGGCAAATTTCTTTGGGAGGCAAATTATTTTGGCAAATTATTTTAGGAGGCAAATTATTTTGGCAAATTATTTTGGGAGGCAAATTATTTTGGGAGGCAAATTATTTTGGCAAATTATTTTGGCAAAATATTTTGGGAGGCAAATTATTTTGGGAGGCAAATTATTTTGGGAGGCAAATTATTTTGGGAGGCAAATTATTTTGGCAAATTATTTTGGCAGGCAAATGATTTTGGGAGGCAAATTATTTTGGGAGGCAAATTATTTTGGAAGGCAAATTATTTTGGCAAATTATTTTGGGAGGCAAATTATTTTGGCAAATTATTTTGGGAGGCAAATTATTTTGGCAAATTATTTTGGGAGGCAAATTATTTTGGCAAATTATTTTGGGAGGCAAATTATTTTGGCAAATTATTTTGGGAGGCAAATTATTTTGGGAGGCAAATTATTTTGGGAGGCAAATTATTTTGGGAGGCAAATTATTTTGGCAAATAATTTTGGGAGGCAAATAATTTTGGGAGGCAAATAATTTTGGGAGGCAAATTATTTTGGGAGGCAAATTATTTTGGGAGGCAAATAATTTTGGCAAATAATTTTGGGAGGCAAATTATTTTGGGAGGCAAATTATTTTGGCAAATTATTTTGGGAGGCAAATTATTTTGGCAAATTATTTTGGGAGGCAAATTATTTTGGCAAATTATTTTGGGAGGCAAATTATTTAAATTATTTTACACTTTTGGTTATTGAGAAACAGCTCCTAAAACATTATTTGACACTTTTGGTTGTTGAAAAACAGCTTCTGACCATTATTTGACACTTTGGTTGTTGAGAAACAGCTCCTAAAACATTATTTTACACTTTTGGTTATTGAGAAACAGCTCCTAAAACATTATTTTACACTTTTGGTTGTTGAAAAACAGCTTCTAACCATTATTTGACACTTTGGTTGTTGAGAAACAGCTCCTAAAACATTATTTTACACTTTTGGTTAGTGAGAAACAGCTCCTAAAACATTATTTGACACTTTTGGTTGTTGAAAAACAGCTTCTAACCATTATTTGACACTTTGGTTGTTGAGAAACAGCTCCTAAAACATTATTTTACACTTTTGGTTATTGAGAAACAGCTCCTAAAACATTATTTGACACTTTTGGTTGTTGAAAAACAGCTTCTAACCATTATTTGACACTTTGGTTGTTGAGAAACAGCTCCTAAAACATTATTTTACACTTTTTGTTATTGAGAAACAGCTCCTAAAACATTATTTGACACTTTTGGTTGTTGAAAAACAGCTTCTAACCATTATTTGACACTTTGGTTGTTGAGAAACAGCTCCTAAAACATTATTTTACACTTTTGGTTATTGAGAAACAGCTCCTAAAACATTATTTGACACTTTTGGTTGTTGAAAAACAGCTTCTAACCATTATTTGACACTTTGGTTGTTGAGAAACAGCTCCTAAAACATTATTTTACACTTTTGGTTAGTGAGAAACAGCTCCTAAAACATTATTTGACACTTTTAGTTGTTGAAAAACAGCTTCTAACCATTATTTGACACTTTGGTTGTTGAGAAACAGATCCTAAAACATTATTTTACACTTTTGGTTATTGAGAAACAGCTCCTAAAACATTATTTGACACTTTTGGTTGTTGAAAAACAGCTTCTAACCATTATTTGACACTTTGGTTGTTGAGAAACAGCTCCTAAAACATTATTTTACACTTTTGGTTATTGAGAAACAGCTCCTAAAACATTATTTGACACTTTTGGTTGTTGAAAAACAGCTTCTAACCATTATTTGACACTTTGGTTGTTGAGAAACAGCTCCTAAAACATTATTTTACACTTTTGGTTGTTGAGAAACAGCTCCTAAAACATTATTTAACACTTTTGGTTGTTGAAAAACAGCTTCTAACCATTATTTGACACTTTGGTTGTTGAGAAACAGCTCCTAAAACATTATTTTACACTTTTGGTTATTGAGAAACAGCTCCTAAAACATTATTTTACACTTTTGGTTGTTGAAAAACAGCTTCTAACCATTATTTGACACTTTGGTTGTTGAGAAACAGCTCCTAAAACATTATTTTACACTTTTGGTTATTGAGAAACAGCTCCTAAAACATTATTTGACACTTTTGGTTGTTGAAAAACAGCTTCTAACCATTATTTGACACTTTGGTTGTTGAGAAACAGCTCCTAAAACATTATTTTACACTTTTGGTTATTGAGAAACAGCTCCTAAAACATTATTTGACACTTTTGGTTGTTGAAAAACAGCTTCTAAACATTATTTGACACTTTGGTTGTTGAGAAACAGCTCCTAAAACATTATTTTACACTTTTGGTTAGTGAGAAACAGCTCCTAAAACATTATTTGACACTTTTGGTTGTTGAAAAACAGCTTCTAACCATTATTTGACACTTTGGTTGTTGAGAAACAGCTCCTAAAACATTATTTTACACTTTTGGTTATTGAGAAACAGCTCCTAAAACATTATTTGAAACTTTTGGTTGTTAAAAAACAGCTTCTAACCATTATTTGACACTTTGGTTGTTGAGAAACAGCTCCTAAAACATTATTTTACACTTTTGGTTATTGAGAAACAGCTCCTAAAACATTATTTGACACTTTTGGTTGTTGAAAAACAGCTTCTAACCATTATTTGACACTTTGGTTGTTGAGAAACAGCTCCTAAAACATTATTTTACACTTTTGGTTGTTGAGAAACAGCTCCTAAAACATTATTTTACACTTTTGGTTGTTGAAAAACAGCTTCTAACCATTATTTGACACTTTGGTTGTTGAGAAACAGCTCCTAAAACATTATTTTACACTTTTGGTTATTGAGAAACAGCTCCTAAAACATTATTTGACACTTTTGGTTATTATTATTGGTGATTATTATTATTTTGGGAGGCAAATTATTTTGGCAAATTATTTTGGGAGGCAAATTATTTTGGGAGGCAAATTATTTTGGGAGGCAAATTATTTTGGGAGGCAAATTATTTTGGGAGGCAAATTATTTTGGCAAATTATTTTGGGAGGCAAATTATTTTGGCAAATTATTTTGGGAGGCAAATTATTTTGGGAGGCAAATTATTTTGGGAGGCAAATTATTTTGGGAGGCAAATTATTTTGGGAGGCAAATTATTTTGGCAAATTATTTTGGGAGGCAAATTATTTTGGGAGGCAAATTATTTTGGCAAATTATTTTGGGAGGCAAATTATTTTGGCAAATTATTTTGGGAGGCAAATTATTTTGGGAGGCAAATTATTTGGCAAATTATTTTGGGAGGCAAATTATTTTGGCAAATTATTTTGGGAGGCAAATTATTTTGGCAAATTATTTTGGGAGGCAAATTATTTTGGGAGGCAAATTATTTTGGCAAATTATTTTGGGAGGCAAATTATTTTGGCAAATTATTTTAGGAGGCAAATTATTTTGGCAAATTATTTTGGGAGGCAAATTATTTTGGCAAATTATTTTGGGAGGCAAATAATTTTGGGAGGCAAATTATTTTGGGAGGCAAATTATTTTGGGAGGCAAATAATTTTGGCAAATAATTTTGGGAGGCAAATTATTTTGGGAGGCAAATTATTTTGGCAAATTATTTTGGGAGGCAAATTATTTTGGCAAATTATTTTGGGAGGCAAATTATTTTGGCAAATTATTTTGGGAGGCAAATTATTTAAATTATTTTACACTTTTGGTTATTGAGAAACAGCTCCTAAAACATTATTTGACACTTTTGGTTGTTGAAAAACAGCTTCTGACCATTATTTGACACTTTGGTTGTTGAGAAACAGCTCCTAAAACATTATTTTACACTTTTGGTTATTGAGAAACAGCTCCTAAAACATTATTTTACACTTTTGGTTGTTGAAAAACAGCTTCTAACCATTATTTGACACTTTGGTTGTTGAGAAACAGCTCCTAAAACATTATTTTACACTTTTGGTTAGTGAGAAACAGCTCCTAAAACATTATTTGACACTTTTGGTTGTTGAAAAACAGCTTCTAACCATTATTTGACACTTTGGTTGTTGAGAAACAGCTCCTAAAACATTATTTTACACTTTTGGTTATTGAGAAACAGCTCCTAAAACATTATTTGACACTTTTGGTTGTTGAAAAACAGCTTCTAACCATTATTTGACACTTTGGTTGTTGAGAAACAGCTCCTAAAACATTATTTTACACTTTTTGTTATTGAGAAACAGCTCCTAAAACATTATTTGACACTTTTGGTTGTTGAAAAACAGCTTCTAACCATTATTTGACACTTTGGTTGTTGAGAAACAGCTCCTAAAACATTATTTTACACTTTTGGTTATTGAGAAACAGCTCCTAAAACATTATTTGACACTTTTGGTTGTTGAAAAACAGCTTCTAACCATTATTTGACACTTTGGTTGTTGAGAAACAGCTCCTAAAACATTATTTTACACTTTTGGTTAGTGAGAAACAGCTCCTAAAACATTATTTGACACTTTTAGTTGTTGAAAAACAGCTTCTAACCATTATTTGACACTTTGGTTGTTGAGAAACAGATCCTAAAACATTATTTTACACTTTTGGTTATTGAGAAACAGCTCCTAAAACATTATTTGACACTTTTGGTTGTTGAAAAACAGCTTCTAACCATTATTTGACACTTTGGTTGTTGAGAAACAGCTCCTAAAACATTATTTTACACTTTTGGTTATTGAGAAACAGCTCCTAAAACATTATTTGACACTTTTGGTTGTTGAAAAACAGCTTCTAACCATTATTTGACACTTTGGTTGTTGAGAAACAGCTCCTAAAACATTATTTTACACTTTTGGTTGTTGAGAAACAGCTCCTAAAACATTATTTAACACTTTTGGTTGTTGAAAAACAGCTTCTAACCATTATTTGACACTTTGGTTGTTGAGAAACAGCTCCTAAAACATTATTTTACACTTTTGGTTATTGAGAAACAGCTCCTAAAACATTATTTTACACTTTTGGTTGTTGAAAAACAGCTTCTAACCATTATTTGACACTTTGGTTGTTGAGAAACAGCTCCTAAAACATTATTTTACACTTTTGGTTATTGAGAAACAGCTCCTAAAACATTATTTGACACTTTTGGTTGTTGAAAAACAGCTTCTAACCATTATTTGACACTTTGGTTGTTGAGAAACAGCTCCTAAAACATTATTTTACACTTTTGGTTATTGAGAAACAGCTCCTAAAACATTATTTGACACTTTTGGTTGTTGAAAAACAGCTTCTAAACATTATTTGACACTTTGGTTGTTGAGAAACAGCTCCTAAAACATTATTTTACACTTTTGGTTAGTGAGAAACAGCTCCTAAAACATTATTTGACACTTTTGGTTGTTGAAAAACAGCTTCTAACCATTATTTGACACTTTGGTTGTTGAGAAACAGCTCCTAAAACATTATTTTACACTTTTGGTTATTGAGAAACAGCTCCTAAAACATTATTTGAAACTTTTGGTTGTTAAAAAACAGCTTCTAACCATTATTTGACACTTTGGTTGTTGAGAAACAGCTCCTAAAACATTATTTTACACTTTTGGTTATTGAGAAACAGCTCCTAAAACATTATTTGACACTTTTGGTTGTTGAAAAACAGCTTCTAACCATTATTTGACACTTTGGTTGTTGAGAAACAGCTCCTAAAACATTATTTTACACTTTTGGTTGTTGAGAAACAGCTCCTAAAACATTATTTTACACTTTTGGTTGTTGAAAAACAGCTTCTAACCATTATTTGACACTTTGGTTGTTGAGAAACAGCTCCTAAAACATTATTTTACACTTTTGGTTATTGAGAAACAGCTCCTAAAACATTATTTGACACTTTTGGTTATTATTATTGGTGATTATTATTATTTTGGGAGGCAAATTATTTTGGCAAATTATTTTGGGAGGCAAATTATTTTGGGAGGCAAATTATTTTGGGAGGCAAATTATTTTGGGAGGCAAATTATTTTGGGAGGCAAATTATTTTGGCAAATTATTTTGGGAGGCAAATTATTTTGGCAAATTATTTTGGGAGGCAAATTATTTTGGGAGGCAAATTATTTTGGGAGGCAAATTATTTTGGGAGGCAAATTATTTTGGGAGGCAAATTATTTTGGCAAATTATTTTGGGAGGCAAATTATTTTGGGAGGCAAATTATTTTGGCAAATTATTTTGGGAGGCAAATTATTTTGGCAAATTATTTTGGGAGGCAAATTATTTTGGGAGGCAAATTATTTGGCAAATTATTTTGGGAGGCAAATTATTTTGGCAAATTATTTTGGGAGGCAAATTATTTTGGCAAATTATTTTGGGAGGCAAATTATTTTGGGAGGCAAATTATTTTGGCAAATTATTTTGGGAGGCAAATTATTTTGGCAAATTATTTTAGGAGGCAAATTATTTTGGCAAATTATTTTGGGAGGCAAATTATTTTGGCAAATTATTTTGGGAGGCAAATTATTTTGGGAGGCAAATTATTTTGGCAAAATATTTTGGGAGGCAAATTATTTTGGGAGGCAAATTATTTTGGGAGGCAAATTATTTTGGCAAATTATTTTGGCAGGCAAATGATTTTGGGAGGCAAATTATTTTGGAAGGCAAATTATTTTGGCAAATTATTTTGGGAGGCAAATTATTTTGGCAAATTATTTTGGCAAATTATTTTGGGAGGCAAATTATTTTGGCAAATTATTTTGGGAGGCAAATTATTTTGGCAAATTATTTTGGGAGGCAAATTATTTTGGGAGGCAAATAATTTTGGCAAATTATTTTGGGAGGCAAATTATTTTGGGAGGCAAATTATTTTGGGAGGCAAATTATTTTGGGAGGCAAATAATTTTGGCAAATTATTTTGGGAGGCAAATTATTTTTGGGAGGCAAATTATTTTGGCAAATTATTTTGGGAGGCAAATTATTTTGGCAAATTATTTTGGGAGGCAAATTATTTTGGGAGGCAAATTATTTTGGCAAATTATTTTGGGAGGCAAATTATTTAAATTATTTAACACTTTTGGTTGTTGAAAAACAGCTTCTAACCATTATTTGACACTTTGGTTGTTGAGAAACAGCTCCTAAAACATTATTTTACACTTTTGGTTATTGAGAAACAGCTCCTAAAACATTATTTTACACTTTTGGTTGTTGAAAAACAGCTTCTAACCATTATTTGACACTTTGGTTGTTGAGAAACAGCTCCTAAAACATTATTTTACACTTTTGGTTAGTGAGAAACAGCTCCTAAAACATTATTTGACACTTTTGGTTGTTGAAAAACAGCTTCTAACCATTATTTGACACTTTGGTTGTTGAGAAACAGCTCCTAAAACATTATTTTACACTTTTGGTTATTGAGAAACAGCTCCTAAAACATTATTTGACACTTTTGGTTGTTGAAAAACAGCTTCTAACCATTATTTGACACTTTGGTTGTTGAGAAACAGCTCCTAAAACATTATTTTACACTTTTGGTTATTGAGAAACAGCTCCTAAAACATTATTTGACACTTTTGGTTGTTGAAAAACAGCTTCTAACCATTATTTGACACTTTGGTTGTTGAGAAACAGCTCCTAAAACATTATTTTACACTTTTGGTTATTGAGAAGCAGCTCCTAAAACATTATTTGACACTTTTGGTTGTTGAAAAACAGCTTCTAACCATTATTTGACACTTTGGTTGTTGAGAAACAGCTCCTAAAACATTATTTTACACTTTTGGTTAGTGAGAAACAGCTCCTAAAACATTATTTGACACTTTTGGTTGTTGAAAAACAGCTTCTAACCATTATTTGACACTTTGGTTGTTGAGAAACAGCTCCTAAAACATTATTTTACACTTTTGGTTATTGAGAAACAGCTCCTAAAACATTATTTGACACTTTTGGTTGTTGAAAAACAGCTTCTAACCATTATTTGACACTTTGGTTGTTGAGAAACAGCTCCTAAAACATTATTTTACACTTTTGGTTGTTGAGAAACAGCTCCTAAAACATTATTTGACACTTTTGGTTGTTGAATAACAGCTTCTAACCATTATTTGACACTTTGGTTGTTGAGAAACAGCTCCTAAAACATTATTTTACACTTTTGGTTGTTGAGAAACAGCTCCTAAAACATTATTTGACACTTTTGGTTGTTGAAAAACAGCTTCTAACCATTATTTGACACTTTGGTTGTTGAGAAACAGCTCCTAAAACATTATTTGACACTTTTGGTTATTGAGAAACAGCTCCTAAAACATTATTTGACACTTTTGGTTGTTGAAAAACAGCTTCTAACCATTATTTGACACTTTGGTTGTTGAGAAACAGCTCCTAGAACATTATTTTACACTTTTGGTTATTGAGAAACAGCTCCTAAAACATTATTTGACACTTTTGGTTGTTGAAAAACAGCTTCTAACCATTATTTGACACTTTGGTTGTTGAGAAACAGATCCTAAAACATTATTTTACACTTTTGGTTATTGAGAAACAGCTCCTAAAACATTATTTGACAATTTTGGTTATTGAAAAACAGTTTCTAACCATTATTTGACACTTTGGTTGTTGAGAAAAGCTCCTAAAACATTATTTTACACTTTTGGTTAGTGAGAAACAGCTCCTAAAACATTATTTGACACTTTTGGTTGTTGAAAAACAGCTTCTAACCATTATTTGACACTTTGGTTGTTGAGAAACAGCTCCTAAAACATTATTTTACACTTTTGGTTATTGAGAAACAGCTCCTAAAACATTATTTGACACTTTTGGTTGTTAAAAAACAGCTTCTAACCATTATTTGACACTTTGGTTGTTGAGAAACAGCTCCTAAAACATTATTTTACACTTTTGGTTATTGAGAAACAGCTCCTAAAACATTATTTGACACTTTTGGTTGTTGAAAAACAGCTTCTAACCATTATTTGACACTTTGGTTGTTGAGAAACAGCTCCTAAAACATTATTTTACACTTTTGGTTGTTGAGAAACAGCTCCTAAAACATTATTTTACACTTTTGGTTGTTGAAAAACAGCTTCTAACCATTATTTGACACTTTGGTTGTTGAGAAACAGCTCCTAAAACATTATTTTACACTTTTGGTTATTGAGAAACAGCTCCTAAAACATTATTTGACACTTTTGGTTATTATTATTGGTGATTATTATTATTTTGGGAGGCAAATTATTTTGGCAAATTATTTTGGGAGGCAAATTATTTTGGGAGGCAAATAATTTTGGCAAATAATTTTGGGAGGCAAATTATTTTGGGAGGCAAATTATTTTGGGAGGCAAATTATTTTGGGAGGCAAATAATTTTGGCAAATTATTTTGGGAGGCAAATTATTTTTGGGAGGCAAATTATTTTGGCAAATTATTTTGGGAGGCAAATTATTTTGGCAAATTATTTTGGGAGGCAAATTATTTTGGGAGGCAAATTATTTTGGCAAATTATTTTGGGAGGCAAATTATTTAAATTATTTAACACTTTTGGTTGTTGAAAAACAGCTTCTAACCATTATTTGACACTTTGGTTGTTGAGAAACAGCTCCTAAAACATTATTTTACACTTTTGGTTATTGAGAAACAGCTCCTAAAACATTATTTTACACTTTTGGTTGTTGAAAAACAGCTTCTAACCATTATTTGACACTTTGGTTGTTGAGAAACAGCTCCTAAAACATTATTTTACACTTTTGGTTAGTGAGAAACAGCTCCTAAAACATTATTTGACACTTTTGGTTGTTGAAAAACAGCTTCTAACCATTATTTGACACTTTGGTTGTTGAGAAACAGCTCCTAAAACATTATTTTACACTTTTGGTTATTGAGAAACAGCTCCTAAAACATTATTTGACACTTTTGGTTGTTGAAAAACAGCTTCTAACCATTATTTGACACTTTGGTTGTTGAGAAACAGCTCCTAAAACATTATTTTACACTTTTGGTTATTGAGAAACAGCTCCTAAAACATTATTTGACACTTTTGGTTGTTGAAAAACAGCTTCTAACCATTATTTGACACTTTGGTTGT
This sequence comes from Protomyctophum bolini, assembly GCF_963924005.1. Lineage (NCBI taxonomy): Eukaryota > Metazoa > Chordata > Actinopteri > Myctophiformes > Myctophidae > Protomyctophum > Protomyctophum bolini. Next base: position 24,267,349 of record NC_137877.1, on the reverse strand, counting down.
TGAGAAACAGCTCCTAAAACATTATTTTACACTTTTGGTTATTGAGAAGCAGCTCCTAAAACATTATTTGACACTTTTGGTTGTTGAAAAACAGCTTCTAACCATTATTTGACACTTTGGTTGTTGAGAAACAGCTCCTAAAACATTATTTTACACTTTTGGTTAGTGAGAAACAGCTCCTAAAACATTATTTGACACTTTTGGTTGTTGAAAAACAGCTTCTAACCATTATTTGACACTTTGGTTGTTGAGAAACAGCTCCTAAAACATTATTTTACACTTTTGGTTATTGAGAAACAGCTCCTAAAACATTATTTGACACTTTTGGTTGTTGAAAAACAGCTTCTAACCATTATTTGACACTTTGGTTGTTGAGAAACAGCTCCTAAAACATTATTTTACACTTTTGGTTGTTGAGAAACAGCTCCTAAAACATTATTTGACACTTTTGGTTGTTGAATAACAGCTTCTAACCATTATTTGACACTTTGGTTGTTGAGAAACAGCTCCTAAAACATTATTTTACACTTTTGGTTGTTGAGAAACAGCTCCTAAAACATTATTTGACACTTTTGGTTGTTGAAAAACAGCTTCTAACCATTATTTGACACTTTGGTTGTTGAGAAACAGCTCCTAAAACATTATTTGACACTTTTGGTTATTGAGAAACAGCTCCTAAAACATTATTTGACACTTTTGGTTGTTGAAAAACAGCTTCTAACCATTATTTGACACTTTGGTTGTTGAGAAACAGCTCCTAGAACATTATTTTACACTTTTGGTTATTGAGAAACAGCTCCTAAAACATTATTTGACACTTTTGGTTGTTGAAAAACAGCTTCTAACCATTATTTGACACTTTGGTTGTTGAGAAACAGATCCTAAAACATTATTTTACACTTTTGGTTATTGAGAAACAGCTCCTAAAACATTATTTGACAATTTTGGTTATTGAAAAACAGTTTCTAACCATTATTTGACACTTTGGTTGTTGAGAAAAGCTCCTAAAACATTATTTTACACTTTTGGTTAGTGAGAAACAGCTCCTAAAACATTATTTGACACTTTTGGTTGTTGAAAAACAGCTTCTAACCATTATTTGACACTTTGGTTGTTGAGAAACAGCTCCTAAAACATTATTTTACACTTTTGGTTATTGAGAAACAGCTCCTAAAACATTATTTGACACTTTTGGTTGTTAAAAAACAGCTTCTAACCATTATTTGACACTTTGGTTGTTGAGAAACAGCTCCTAAAACATTATTTTACACTTTTGGTTATTGAGAAACAGCTCCTAAAACATTATTTGACACTTTTGGTTGTTGAAAAACAGCTTCTAACCATTATTTGACACTTTGGTTGTTGAGAAACAGCTCCTAAAACATTATTTTACACTTTTGGTTGTTGAGAAACAGCTCCTAAAACATTATTTTACACTTTTGGTTGTTGAAAAACAGCTTCTAACCATTATTTGACACTTTGGTTGTTGAGAAACAGCTCCTAAAACATTATTTTACACTTTTGGTTATTGAGAAACAGCTCCTAAAACATTATTTGACACTTTTGGTTATTATTATTGGTGATTATTATTATTTTGGGAGGCAAATTATTTTGGCAAATTATTTTGGGAGGCAAATTATTTTGGGAGGCAAATTATTTTGGCAAATTATTTTGGGAGGCAAATTATTTTGGCAAATTATTTTGGGAGGCAAATTATTTTGGGAGGCAAATTATTTTGGCAAATTATTTTGGGAGGCAAATTATTTTGGCAAATTATTTTGGGAGGCAAATTATTTTGGGAGGCAAATTATTTTGGCAAATTATTTTGGGAGGCAAATTATTTTGGGAGGCAAATTATTTGGCAAATTATTTTGGGAGGAAAATTATTTTGGGAGGCAAATTATTTTGGGAGGCAAATTATTTTGGGAGGCAAATTATTTTGGCAAATTATTTTGGGAGGCAAATTATTTTGGCAAATTATTTTGGGAGGCAAATTATTTTGGGAGGCAAATTATTTTGGGAGGCAAATTATTTTGGGAGGTAAATTATTTTGGCAAATTTCTTTGGGAGGCAAATTATTTTGGCAAATTATTTTAGGAGGCAAATTATTTTGGCAAATTATTTTGGGAGGCAAATTATTTTGGCAAATTATTTTGGGAGGCAAATTATTTTGGGAGGCAAATTATTTTGGCAAATTATTTTGGCAAAATATTTTGGGAGGCAAATTATTTTGGGAGGCAAATTATTTTGGGAGGCAAATTATTTTGGGAGGCAAATTATTTTGGCAAATTATTTTGGCAGGCAAATGATTTTGGGAGGCAAATTATTTTGGGAGGCAAATTATTTTGGAAGGCAAATTATTTTGGCAAATTATTTTGGCAAATTATTTTGGGAGGCAAATTATTTTGGCAAATTATTTTGGCAAACTATTTTGGCAAATTATTTTGGGAGGCAAATTATTTTGGCAAATTATTTTGGGAGGCAAATTATTTTGGCAAATTATTTTGGGAGGCAAATTATTTTGGGAGGCAAATTATTTTGGGAGGCAAATTATTTTGGGAGGCAAATAACTTTGGCAAATAATTTTGGGAGGCAAATTATTTTGGGAGGCAAATTATTTTGGGAGGCAAATTATTTTGGCAAATTATTTTGGGAGGCAAATTATTTTGGGAGGCAAATTATTTTGGCAAATTATTTTGGGAGGCAAATTATTTTGGCAAATTATTTTGGGAGGCAAATTATTTTGGGAGGCAAATTATTTTGGCAAATTATTTTGGGAGGCAAATTATTTTGGGAGGCAAATTATTTTGGGAGGCAAATTATTTTGGGAGGCAAATTATTTTGGCAAATTATTTTGGGAGGCAAATTATTTTGGGAGGCAAATTATTTGGCAAATTATTTTGGGAGGAAAATTATTTTGGGAGGCAAATTATTTTGGGAGGCAAATTATTTTGGGAGGCAAATTATTTTGGCAAATTATTTTGGCAAATTATTTTGGGAGGCAAATTATTTTGGGAGGCAAATTATTTTGGGAGGCAAATTATTTTGGGAGGCAAATTATTTTGGCAAATTATTTTGGCAGGCAAATGATTTTGGGAGGCAAATTATTTTGGGAGGCAAATTATTTTGGAAGGCAAATTATTTTGGCAAATTATTTTGGGAGGCAAATTATTTTGGCAAATTATTTTGGGAGGCAAATTATTTTGGGAGGCAAATTATTTTGGCAAATTATTTTGGGAGGCAAATTATTTTGGCAAATTATTTTGGGAGGCAAATTATTTTGGCAAATTATTTTGGGAGGCAAATTATTTTGGGAGGCAAATTATTTTGGCAAATTATTTTGGCAAATTATTTTGGGAGGCAAATTATTTTGGGAGGCAAATTATTTTGGGAGGCAAATTATTTTGGGAGGCAAATTATTTTGGCAAATTATTTTGGCAGGCAAATGATTTTGGGAGGCAAATTATTTTGGGAGGCAAATTATTTTGGAAGGCAAATTATTTTGGCAAATTATTTTGGGAGGCAAATTATTTTGGCAAATTATTTTGGGAGGCAAATTATTTTGGCAAATTTCTTTGGGAGGCAAATTATTTTGGCAAATTATTTTAGGAGGCAAATTATTTTGGCAAATTATTTTGGGAGGCAAATTATTTTGGCAAATTATTTTGGGAGGCAAATTATTTTGGGAGGCAAATTATTTTGGCAAATTATTTTGGCAAATTATTTTGGGAGGCAAATTATTTTGGGAGGCAAATTATTTTGGGAGGCAAATTATTTTGGGAGGCAAATTATTTTGGCAAATTATTTTGGCAGGCAAATGATTTTGGGAGGCAAATTATTTTGGGAGGCAAATTATTTTGGAAGGCAAATTATTTTGGCAAATTATTTTGGGAGGCAAATTATTTTGGCAAATTATTTTGGGAGGCAAATTATTTTGGGAGGCAAATTATTTTGGCAAATTATTTTGGGAGGCAAATTATTTTGGCAAATTATTTTGGGAGGCAAATTATTTTGGGAGGCAAATTATTTTGGGAGGTAAATTATTTTGGCAAATTTCTTTGGGAGGCAAATTATTTTGGCAAATTATTTTAGGAGGCAAATTATTTTGGCAAATTATTTTGGGAGGCAAATTATTTTGGCAAATTATTTTGGGAGGCAAATTATTTTGGGAGGCAAATTATTTTGGGAGGCAAATTATTTTGGCAAATTATTTTGGCAAAATATTTTGGGAGGCAAATTATTTTGGGAGGCAAATTATTTTGGGAGGCAAATTATTTTGGGAGGCAAATTATTTTGGCAAATTATTTTGGCAGGCAAATGATTTTGGGAGGCAAATTATTTTGGGAGGCAAATTATTTTGGCAAATTATTTTGGCAAATTATTTTGGCAAATTATTTTGGGAGGCAAATTATTTTGGCAAATTATTTTGGCAAACTATTTTGGCAAATTATTTTGGGAGGCAAATTATTTTGGCAAATTATTTTGGGAGGCAAATTATTTTGGCAAATTATTTTGGGAGGCAAATTATTTTGGCAAATTATTTTGGGAGGCAAATTATTTTGGGAGGCAAATTATTTTGGGAGGCAAATAACTTTGGCAAATAATTTTGGGAGGCAAATTATTTTGGGAGGCAAATTATTTTGGGAGGCAAATTATTTTGGCAAATTATTTTGGGAGGCAAATTATTTTGGGAGGCAAATTATTTTGGGAGGCAAATTATTTTGGCAAATTATTTTGGGAGGCAAATTATTTTGGCAAATTATTTTGGGAGGCAAATTATTTTGGGAGGCAAATTATTTTGGCAAATTATTTTGGGAGGCAAATTATTTTGGGAGGCAAATTATTTTGGGAGGCAAATTATTTTGGCAAATTATTTTGGGAGGCAAATTATTTTGGGAGGCAAATTATTTGGCAAATTATTTTGGGAGGAAAATTATTTTGGGAGGCAAATTATTTTGGGAGGCAAATTATTTTGGCAAATTATTTTGGGAGGCAAATTATTTTGGGAGGCAAATTATTTTGGGAGGCAAATTATTTTGGGAGGCAAATTATTTTGGGAGGTAAATTATTTTGGCAAATTTCTTTGGGAGGCAAATTATTTTGGCAAATTATTTTAGGAGGCAAATTATTTTGGCAAATTATTTTGGGAGGCAAATTATTTTGGCAAATTATTTTGGGAGGCAAATTATTTTGGGAGGCAAATTATTTTGGCAAAATATTTTGGGAGGCAAATTATTTTGGGAGGCAAATTATTTTGGGAGGCAAATTATTTTGGGAGGCAAATTATTTTGGCAAATTATTTTGGCAGGCAAATGATTTTGGGAGGCAAATTATTTTGGGAGGCAAATTATTTTGGAAGGCAAATTATTTTGGCAAATTATTTTGGGAGGCAAATTATTTTGGCAAATTATTTTGGGAGGCAAATTATTTTGGCAAATTATTTTGGCAAACTATTTTGGCAAATTATTTTGGGAGGCAAATTATTTTGGCAAATTATTTTGGGAGGCAAATTATTTTGGCAAATTATTTTGGGAGGCAAATTATTTTGGCAAATTATTTTGGGAGGCAAATTATTTTGGGAGGCAAATTATTTTGGGAGGCAAATAACTTTGGCAAATAATTTTGGGAGGCAAATAATTTTGGGAGGCAAATTATTTTGGGAGGCAAATAATTTTGGCAAATTATTTTGGGAGGCAAATTATTTTGGGAGGCAAATTATTTTGGCAAATTATTTTGGGAGGCAAATTATTTTGGCAAATTATTTTGGGAGGCAAATTATTTTGGCAAATTATTTTGGGAGGCAAATTATTTAAATTATTTTACACTTTTGGTTATTGAGAAACAGCTCCTAAAACATTATTTGACACTTTTGGTTGTTGAAAAACAGCTTCTAACCATTATTTGACACTTTGGTTGTTGAGAAACAGCTCCTAAAACATTATTTTACACTTTTGGTTATTGAGAAACAGCTCCTAAAACATTATTTTACACTTTTGGTTGTTGAAAAACAGCTTCTAACCATTATTTGACACTTTGGTTGTTGAGAAACAGCTCCTAAAACATTATTTTACACTTTTGGTTAGTGAGAAACAGCTCCTAAAACATTATTTGACACTTTTGGTTGTTGAAAAACAGCTTCTAACCATTATTTGACACTTTGGTTGTTGAGAAACAGCTCCTAAAACATTATTTTACACTTTTGGTTATTGAGAAACAGCTCCTAAAACATTATTTGACACTTTTGGTTGTTGAAAAACAGCTTCTAACCATTATTTGACACTTTGGTTGTTGAGAAACAGCTCCTAAAACATTATTTTACACTTTTGGTTATTGAGAAACAGCTCCTAAAACATTATTTGACACTTTTGGTTGTTGAAAAACAGCTTCTAACCATTATTTGACACTTTGGTTGTTGAGAAACAGCTCCTAAAACATTATTTTACACTTTTGGTTATTGAGAAACAGCTCCTAAAACATTATTTGACACTTTTGGTTGTTGAAAAACAGCTTCTAACCATTATTTGACACTTTGGTTGTTGAGAAACAGCTCCTAAAACATTATTTTACACTTTTGGTTAGTGAGAAACAGCTCCTAAAACATTATTTGACACTTTTGGTTGTTGAAAAACAGCTTCTAACCATTATTTGACACTTTGGTTGTTGAGAAACAGATCCTAAAACATTATTTTACACTTTTGGTTATTGAGAAACAGCTCCTAAAACATTATTTGACACTTTTGGTTGTTGAAAAACAGCTTCTAACCATTATTTGACACTTTGGTTGTTGAGAAACAGCTCCTAAAACATTATTTTACACTTTTGGTTATTGAGAAACAGCTCCTAAAACATTATTTGACACTTTTGGTTGTTGAAAAACAGCTTCTAACCATTATTTGACACTTTGGTTGTTGAGAAACAGCTCCTAAAACATTATTTTACACTTTTGGTTATTGAGAAACAGCTCCTAAAACATTATTTGACACTTTTGGTTGTTGAAAAACAGCTTCTAACCATTATTTGACACTTTGGTTGTTGAGAAACAGCTCCTAAAACATTATTTTACACTTTTGGTTAGTGAGAAACAGCTCCTAAAACATTATTTGACACTTTTGGTTGTTGAAAAACAGCTTCTAACCATTATTTGACACTTTGGTTGTTGAGAAACAGCTCCTAAAACATTATTTTACACTTTTGGTTATTGAGAAACAGCTCCTAAAACATTATTTGACACTTTTGGTTGTTAAAAAACAGCTTCTAACCATTATTTGACACTTTGGTTGTTGAGAAACAGCTCCTAAAACATTATTTTACACTTTTGGTTATTGAGAAACAGCTCCTAAAACATTATTTGACACTTTTGGTTGTTGAAAAACAGCTTCTAACCATTATTTGACACTTTGGTTGTTGAGAAACAGCTCCTAAAACATTATTTTACACTTTTGGTTGTTGAGAAACAGCTCCTAAAACATTATTTTACACTTTTGGTTGTTGAAAAACAGCTTCTAACCATTATTTGACACTTTGGTTGTTGAGAAACAGCTCCTAAAACATTATTTTACACTTTTGGTTATTGAGAAACAGCTCCTAAAACATTATTTGACACTTTTGGTTATTATTATTGGTGATTATTATTATTTTGGGAGGCAAATTATTTTGGCAAATTATTTTGGGAGGCAAATTATTTTGGGAGGCAAATTATTTTGGCAAATTATTTTGGCAAAATATTTTGGGAGGCAAATTATTTTGGGAGGCAAATTATTTTGGGAGGCAAATTATTTTGGGAGGCAAATTATTTTGGCAAATTATTTTGGCAGGCAAATGATTTTGGGAGGCAAATTATTTTGGGAGGCAAATTATTTTGGAAGGCAAATTATTTTGGCAAATTATTTTGGGAGGCAAATTATTTTGGCAAATTATTTTGGGAGGCAAATTATTTTGGGAGGCAAATTATTTTGGCAAATTATTTTGGGAGGCAAATTATTTTGGCAAATTATTTTGGGAGGCAAATTATTTTGGGAGGCAAATTATTTTGGGAGGCAAATTATTTTGGGAGGTAAATTATTTTGGCAAATTTCTTTGGGAGGCAAATTATTTTGGCAAATTATTTTAGGAGGCAAATTATTTTGGCAAATTATTTTGGGAGGCAAATTATTTTGGCAAATTATTTTGGGAGGCAAATTATTTTGGGAGGCAAATTATTTTGGCAAATTATTTTGGCAAAATATTTTGGGAGGCAAATTATTTTGGGAGGCAAATTATTTTGGGAGGCAAATTATTTTGGGAGGCAAATTATTTTGGCAAATTATTTTGGCAGGCAAATGATTTTGGGAGGCAAATTATTTTGGGAGGCAAATTATTTTGGAAGGCAAATTATTTTGGCAAATTATTTTGGCAAATTATTTTGGGAGGCAAATTATTTTGGCAAATTATTTTGGCAAACTATTTTGGCAAATTATTTTGGGAGGCAAATTATTTTGGCAAATTATTTTGGGAGGCAAATTATTTTGGCAAATTATTTTGGGAGGCAAATTATTTTGGGAGGCAAATTATTTTGGGAGGCAAATAACTTTGGCAAATAATTTTGGGAGGCAAATTATTTTGGGAGGCAAATTATTTTGGGAGGCAAATTATTTTGGCAAATTATTTTGGGAGGCAAATTATTTTGGGAGGCAAATTATTTTGGCAAATTATTTTGGGAGGCAAATTATTTTGGCAAATTATTTTGGGAGGCAAATTATTTTGGGAGGCAAATTATTTTGGCAAATTATTTTGGGAGGCAAATTATTTTGGGAGGCAAATTATTTTGGGAGGCAAATTATTTTGGCAAATTATTTTGGGAGGCAAATTATTTTGGGAGGCAAATTATTTGGCAAATTATTTTGGGAGGAAAATTATTTTGGGAGGCAAATTATTTTGGGAGGCAAATTATTTTGGCAAATTATTTTGGGAGGCAAATTATTTTGGGAGGCAAATTATTTTGGGAGGTAAATTATTTTGGCAAATTTCTTTGGGAGGCAAATTATTTTGGCAAATTATTTTAGGAGGCAAATTATTTTGGCAAATTATTTTGGGAGGCAAATTATTTTGGGAGGCAAATTATTTTGGGAGGCAAATTATTTTGGCAAATTATTTTGGCAAAATATTTTGGGAGGCAAATTATTTTGGGAGGCAAATTATTTTGGGAGGCAAATTATTTTGGGAGGCAAATTATTTTGGCAAATTATTTTGGCAGGCAAATGATTTTGGGAGGCAAATTATTTTGGGAGGCAAATTATTTTGGAAGGCAAATTATTTTGGCAAATTATTTTGGGAGGCAAATTATTTTGGCAAATTATTTTGGGAGGCAAATTATTTTGGCAAATTATTTTGGCAAACTATTTTGGCAAATTATTTTGGGAGGCAAATTATTTTGGCAAATTATTTTGGGAGGCAAATTATTTTGGCAAATTATTTTGGGAGGCAAATTATTTTGGCAAATTATTTTGGGAGGCAAATTATTTTGGGAGGCAAATTATTTTGGGAGGCAAATAACTTTGGCAAATAATTTTGGGAGGCAAATAATTTTGGGAGGCAAATAATTTTGGGAGGCAAATTATTTTGGGAGGCAAATAATTTTGGCAAATTATTTTGGGAGGCAAATTATTTTGGGAGGCAAATTATTTTGGCAAATTATTTTGGGAGGCAAATTATTTTGGCAAATTATTTTGGGAGGCAAATTATTTTGGCAAATTATTTTGGGAGGCAAATTATTTAAATTATTTTACACTTTTGGTTATTGAGAAACAGCTCCTAAAACATTATTTGACACTTTTGGTTGTTGAAAAACAGCTTCTAACCATTATTTGACACTTTGGTTGTTGAGAAACAGCTCCTAAAACATTATTTTACACTTTTGGTTGTTGAAAAACAGCTTCTAACCATTATTTGACACTTTGGTTGTTGAGAAACAGCTCCTAAAACATTATTTTACACTTTTGGTTAGTGAGAAACAGCTCCTAAAACATTATTTGACACTTTTGGTTGTTGAAAAACAGCTTCTAACCATTATTTGACACTTTGGTTGTTGAGAAACAGCTCCTAAAACATTATTTTACACTTTTGGTTATTGAGAAACAGCTCCTAAAACATTATTTGACACTTTTGGTTGTTGAAAAACAGCTTCTAACCATTATTTGACACTTTGGTTGTTGAGAAACAGCTCCTAAAACATTATTTTACACTTTTGGTTATTGAGAAACAGCTCCTAAAACATTATTTGACACTTTTGGTTGTTGAAAAACAGCTTCTAACCATTATTTGACACTTTGGTTGTTGAGAAACAGCTCCTAAAACATTATTTTACACTTTTGGTTATTGAGAAACAGCTCCTAAAACATTATTTGACACTTTTGGTTGTTGAAAAACAGCTTCTAACCATTATTTGACACTTTGGTTGTTGAGAAACAGCTCCTAAAACATTATTTTACACTTTTGGTTAGTGAGAAACAGCTCCTAAAACATTATTTGACACTTTTGGTTGTTGAAAAACAGCTTCTAACCATTATTTGACACTTTGGTTGTTGAGAAACAGATCCTAAAACATTATTTTACACTTTTGGTTATTGAGAAACAGCTCCTAAAACATTATTTGACACTTTTGGTTGTTGAAAAACAGCTTCTAACCATTATTTGACACTTTGGTTGTTGAGAAACAGCTCCTAAAACATTATTTTACACTTTTGGTTATTGAGAAACAGCTCCTAAAACATTATTTGACACTTTTGGTTGTTGAAAAACAGCTTCTAACCATTATTTGACACTTTGGTTGTTGAGAAACAGCTCCTAAAACATTATTTTACACTTTTGGTTATTGAGAAACAGCTCCTAAAACATTATTTGACACTTTTGGTTGTTGAAAAACAGCTTCTAACCATTATTTGACACTTTGGTTGTTGAGAAACAGCTCCTAAAACATTATTTTACACTTTTGGTTAGTGAGAAACAGCTCCTAAAACATTATTTGACACTTTTGGTTGTTGAAAAACAGCTTCTAACCATTATTTGACACTTTGGTTGTTGAGAAACAGATCCTAAAACATTATTTTACACTTTTGGTTATTGAGAAACAGCTCCTAAAACATTATTTGACACTTTTGGTTGTTGAAAAACAGCTTCTAACCATTATTTGACACTTTGGTTGTTGAGAAACAGCTCCTAAAACATTATTTTACACTTTTGGTTATTGAGAAACAGCTCCTAAAACATTATTTGACACTTTTGGTTGTTGAAAAACAGCTTCTAACCATTATTTGACACTTTGGTTGTTGAGAAACAGCTCCTAAAACATTATTTTACACTTTTGGTTATTGAGAAACAGCTCCTAAAACATTATTTGACACTTTTGGTTGTTGAAAAACAGCTTCTAACCATTATTTGACACTTTGGTTGTTGAGAAACAGCTCCTAAAACATTATTTTACACTTTTGGTTAGTGAGAAACAGCTCCTAAAACATTATTTGACACTTTTGGTTGTTGAAAAACAGCTTCTAACCATTATTTGACACTTTGGTTGTTGAGAAACAGCTCCTAAAACATTATTTTACACTTTTGGTTATTGAGAAACAGCTCCTAAAACATTATTTGACACTTTTGGTTGTTAAAAAACAGCTTCTAACCATTATTTGACACTTTGGTTGTTGAGAAACAGCTCCTAAAACATTATTTTACACTTTTGGTTATTGAGAAACAGCTCCTAAAACATTATTTGACACTTTTGGTTGTTGAAAAACAGCTTCTAACCATTATTTGACACTTTGGTTGTTGAGAAACAGCTCCTAAAACATTATTTTACACTTTTGGTTGTTGAGAAACAGCTCCTAAAACATTATTTTACACTTTTGGTTGTTGAAAAACAGCTTCTAACCATTATTTGACACTTTGGTTGTTGAGAAACAGCTCCTAAAACATTATTTTACACTTTTGGTTATTGAGAAACAGCTCCTAAAACATTATTTGACACTTTTGGTTATTATTATTGGTGATTATTATTATTTTGGGAGGCAAATTATTTTGGCAAATTATTTTGGGAGGCAAATTATTTTGGGAGGCAAATTATTTTGGCAAATTATTTTGGCAAAATATTTTGGGAGGCAAATTATTTTGGCAAATTATTTTGGCAAATTATTTTGGCAAAATATTTTGGGAGGCAAATTATTTTGGGAGGCAAATTATTTTGGGAGGCAAATTATTTTGGGAGGCAAATTATTTTGGCAAATTATTTTGGGAGGCAAATTATTTTGGGAGGCAAATTATTTGGCAAATTATTTTGGGAGGAAAATTATTTTGGGAGGCAAATTATTTTGGGAGGCAAATTATTTTGGCAAATTATTTTGGGAGGCAAATTATTTTGGGAGGCAAATTATTTTGGGAGGTAAATTATTTTGGCAAATTTCTTTGGGAGGCAAATTATTTTGGCAAATTATTTTAGGAGGCAAATTATTTTGGCAAATTATTTTGGGAGGCAAATTATTTTGGCAAATTATTTTGGGAGGCAAATTATTTTGGGAGGCAAATTATTTTGGCAAATTATTTTGGCAAAATATTTTGGGAGGCAAATTATTTTGGGAGGCAAATTATTTTGGGAGGCAAATTATTTTGGGAGGCAAATTATTTTGGCAAATTATTTTGGCAGGCAAATGATTTTGGGAGGCAAATTATTTTGGGAGGCAAATTATTTTGGAAGGCAAATTATTTTGGCAAATTATTTTGGGAGGCAAATTATTTTGGCAAATTATTTTGGGAGGCAAATTATTTTGGCAAATTATTTTGGCAAACTATTTTGGCAAATTATTTTGGGAGGCAAATTATTTTGGCAAATTATTTTGGGAGGCAAATTATTTTGGCAAATTATTTTGGGAGGCAAATTATTTTGGCAAATTATTTTGGGAGGCAAATTATTTTGGGAGGCAAATTATTTTGGGAGGCAAATAACTTTGGCAAATAATTTTGGGAGGCAAATAATTTTGGGAGGCAAATAATTTTGGGAGGCAAATTATTTTGGGAGGCAAATAATTTTGGCAAATTATTTTGGGAGGCAAATTATTTTGGGAGGCAAATTATTTTGGCAAATTATTTTGGGAGGCAAATTATTTTGGCAAATTATTTTGGGAGGCAAATTATTTTGGCAAATTATTTTGGGAGGCAAATTATTTAAATTATTTTACACTTTTGGTTATTGAGAAACAGCTCCTAAAACATTATTTGACACTTTTGGTTGTTGAAAAACAGCTTCTAACCATTATTTGACACTTTGGTTGTTGAGAAACAGCTCCTAAAACATTATTTTACACTTTTGGTTGTTGAAAAACAGCTTCTAACCATTATTTGACACTTTGGTTGTTGAGAAACAGCTCCTAAAACATTATTTTACACTTTTGGTTAGTGAGAAACAGCTCCTAAAACATTATTTGACACTTTTGGTTGTTGAAAAACAGCTTCTAACCATTATTTGACACTTTGGTTGTTGAGAAACAGCTCCTAAAACATTATTTTACACTTTTGGTTATTGAGAAACAGCTCCTAAAACATTATTTGACACTTTTGGTTGTTGAAAAACAGCTTCTAACCATTATTTGACACTTTGGTTGTTGAGAAACAGCTCCTAAAACATTATTTTACACTTTTGGTTATTGAGAAACAGCTCCTAAAACATTATTTGACACTTTTGGTTGTTGAAAAACAGCTTCTAACCATTATTTGACACTTTGGTTGTTGAGAAACAGCTCCTAAAACATTATTTTACACTTTTGGTTATTGAGAAACAGCTCCTAAAACATTATTTGACACTTTTGGTTGTTGAAAAACAGCTTCTAACCATTATTTGACACTTTGGTTGTTGAGAAACAGCTCCTAAAACATTATTTTACACTTTTGGTTAGTGAGAAACAGCTCCTAAAACATTATTTGACACTTTTGGTTGTTGAAAAACAGCTTCTAACCATTATTTGACACTTTGGTTGTTGAGAAACAGATCCTAAAACATTATTTTACACTTTTGGTTATTGAGAAACAGCTCCTAAAACATTATTTGACACTTTTGGTTGTTGAAAAACAGCTTCTAACCATTATTTGACACTTTGGTTGTTGAGAAACAGCTCCTAAAACATTATTTTACACTTTTGGTTATTGAGAAACAGCTCCTAAAACATTATTTGACACTTTTGGTTGTTGAAAAACAGCTTCTAACCATTATTTGACACTTTGGTTGTTGAGAAACAGCTCCTAAAACATTATTTTACACTTTTGGTTATTGAGAAACAGCTCCTAAAACATTATTTGACACTTTTGGTTGTTGAAAAACAGCTTCTAACCATTATTTGACACTTTGGTTGTTGAGAAACAGCTCCTAAAACATTATTTTACACTTTTGGTTAGTGAGAAACAGCTCCTAAAACATTATTTGACACTTTTGGTTGTTGAAAAACAGCTTCTAACCATTATTTGACACTTTGGTTGTTGAGAAACAGATCCTAAAACATTATTTTACACTTTTGGTTATTGAGAAACAGCTCCTAAAACATTATTTGACACTTTTGGTTGTTGAAAAACAGCTTCTAACCATTATTTGACACTTTGGTTGTTGAGAAACAGCTCCTAAAACATTATTTTACACTTTTGGTTATTGAGAAACAGCTCCTAAAACATTATTTGACACTTTTGGTTGTTGAAAAACAGCTTCTAACCATTATTTGACACTTTGGTTGTTGAGAAACAGCTCCTAAAACATTATTTTACACTTTTGGTTATTGAGAAACAGCTCCTAAAACATTATTTGACACTTTTGGTTGTTGAAAAACAGCTTCTAACCATTATTTGACACTTTGGTTGTTGAGAAACAGCTCCTAAAACATTATTTTACACTTTTGGTTAGTGAGAAACAGCTCCTAAAACATTATTTGACACTTTTGGTTGTTGAAAAACAGCTTCTAACCATTATTTGACACTTTGGTTGTTGAGAAACAGCTCCTAAAACATTATTTTACACTTTTGGTTATTGAGAAACAGCTCCTAAAACATTATTTGACACTTTTGGTTGTTAAAAAACAGCTTCTAACCATTATTTGACACTTTGGTTGTTGAGAAACAGCTCCTAAAACATTATTTTACACTTTTGGTTATTGAGAAACAGCTCCTAAAACATTATTTGACACTTTTGGTTGTTGAAAAACAGCTTCTAACCATTATTTGACACTTTGGTTGTTGAGAAACAGCTCCTAAAACATTATTTTACACTTTTGGTTGTTGAGAAACAGCTCCTAAAACATTATTTTACACTTTTGGTTGTTGAAAAACAGCTTCTAACCATTATTTGACACTTTGGTTGTTGAGAAACAGCTCCTAAAACATTATTTTACACTTTTGGTTATTGAGAAACAGCTCCTAAAACATTATTTGACACTTTTGGTTATTATTATTGGTGATTATTATTATTTTGGGAGGCAGATTATTTTGGCAAATTATTTTGGGAGGCAAATTATTTTGGGAGGCAAATTATTTTGGCAAATTATTTTGGCAAAATATTTTGGGAGGCAAATTATTTTGGGAGGCAAATTATTTTGGGAGGCAAATTATTTTGGGAGGCAAATTATTTTGGCAAATTATTTTGGCAGGCAAATGATTTTGGGAGGCAAATTATTTTGGGAGGCAAATTATTTTGGAAGGCAAATTATTTTGGCAAATTATTTTGGGAGGCAAATTATTTTGGCAAATTATTTTGGGAGGCAA
This sequence comes from Protomyctophum bolini, assembly GCF_963924005.1. Classification (NCBI taxonomy): domain Eukaryota; kingdom Metazoa; phylum Chordata; class Actinopteri; order Myctophiformes; family Myctophidae; genus Protomyctophum; species Protomyctophum bolini. The sequence goes on along the minus strand of NC_137877.1, from coordinate 24,251,587 downwards.
ATTATTTTGGGAGGCAAATTATTTTGGCAAATTATTTTGGGAGGCAAATTATTTTGGCAAATTATTTTGGGAGGCAAATTATTTTGGGAGGCAAATTATTTTGGGAGGCAAATTATTTTGGGAGGTAAATTATTTTGGCAAATTTCTTTGGGAGGCAAATTATTTTGGCAAATTATTTTAGGAGGCAAATTATTTTGGCAAATTATTTTGGGAGGCAAATTATTTTGGCAAATTATTTTGGGAGGCAAATTATTTTGGGAGGCAAATTATTTTGGCAAATTATTTTGGCAAAATATTTTGGGAGGCAAATTATTTTGGGAGGCAAATTATTTTGGGAGGCAAATTATTTTGGGAGGCAAATTATTTTGGCAGGCAAATGATTTTGGGAGGCAAATTATTTTGGGAGGCAAATTATTTTGGAAGGCAAATTATTTTGGCAAATTATTTTGGCAAATTATTTTGGGAGGCAAATTATTTTGGCAAATTATTTTGGCAAACTATTTTGGCAAATTATTTTGGGAGGCAAATTATTTTGGCAAATTATTTTGGGAGGCAAATTATTTTGGCAAATTATTTTGGGAGGCAAATTATTTTGGCAAATTATTTTGGGAGGCAAATTATTTTGGGAGGCAAATTATTTTGGGAGGCAAATAACTTTGGCAAATAATTTTGGGAGGCAAATTATTTTGGGAGGCAAATTATTTTGGGAGGCAAATTATTTTGGCAAATTATTTTGGGAGGCAAATTATTTTGGGAGGCAAATTATTTTGGCAAATTATTTTGGGAGGCAAATTATTTTGGCAAATTATTTTGGGAGGCAAATTATTTTGGGAGGCAAATTATTTTGGCAAATTATTTTGGGAGGCAAATTATTTTGGGAGGCAAATTATTTTGGGAGGCAAATTATTTTGGCAAATTATTTTGGGAGGCAAATTATTTTGGGAGGCAAATTATTTGGCAAATTATTTTGGGAGGAAAATTATTTTGGGAGGCAAATTATTTTGGGAGGCAAATTATTTTGGCAAATTATTTTGGGAGGCAAATTATTTTGGGAGGCAAATTATTTTGGGAGGCAAATTATTTTGGGAGGTAAATTATTTTGGCAAATTTCTTTGGGAGGCAAATTATTTTGGCAAATTATTTTAGGAGGCAAATTATTTTGGCAAATTATTTTGGGAGGCAAATTATTTTGGCAAATTATTTTGGGAGGCAAATTATTTTGGGAGGCAAATTATTTTGGCAAATTATTTTGGCAAAATATTTTGGGAGGCAAATTATTTTGGGAGGCAAATTATTTTGGGAGGCAAATTATTTTGGGAGGCAAATTATTTTGGCAAATTATTTTGGCAGGCAAATGATTTTGGGAGGCAAATTATTTTGGGAGGCAAATTATTTTGGAAGGCAAATTATTTTGGCAAATTATTTTGGCAAATTATTTTGGGAGGCAAATTATTTTGGCAAATTATTTTGGGAGGCAAATTATTTTGGCAAATTATTTTGGCAAACTATTTTGGCAAATTATTTTGGGAGGCAAATTATTTTGGCAAATTATTTTGGGAGGCAAATTATTTTGGCAAATTATTTTGGGAGGCAAATTATTTTGGCAAATTATTTTGGGAGGCAAATTATTTTGGGAGGCAAATTATTTTGGGAGGCAAATAACTTTGGCAAATAATTTTGGGAGGCAAATAATTTTGGGAGGCAAATAATTTTGGGAGGCAAATTATTTTGGGAGGCAAATTATTTTGGGAGGCAAATTATTTTGGGAGGCAAATTATTTTGGCAAATTATTTTGGGAGGCAAATTATTTTGGCAAATTATTTTGGGAGGCAAATTATTTTGGCAAATTATTTTGGGAGGCAAATTATTTAAATTATTTTACACTTTTGGTTATTGAGAAACAGCTCCTAAAACATTATTTGACACTTTTGGTTGTTGAAAAACAGCTTCTAACCATTATTTGACACTTTGGTTGTTGAGAAACAGCTCCTAAAACATTATTTTACACTTTTGGTTATTGAGAAACAGCTCCTAAAACATTATTTTACACTTTTGGTTGTTGAAAAACAGCTTCTAACCATTATTTGACACTTTGGTTGTTGAGAAACAGCTCCTAAAACATTATTTTACACTTTTGGTTAGTGAGAAACAGCTCCTAAAACATTATTTGACACTTTTGGTTGTTGAAAAACAGCTTCTAACCATTATTTGACACTTTGGTTGTTGAGAAACAGCTCCTAAAACATTATTTTACACTTTTGGTTATTGAGAAACAGCTCCTAAAACATTATTTGACACTTTTGGTTGTTGAAAAACAGCTTCTAACCATTATTTGACACTTTGGTTGTTGAGAAACAGCTCCTAAAACATTATTTTACACTTTTGGTTATTGAGAAACAGCTCCTAAAACATTATTTGACACTTTTGGTTGTTGAAAAACAGCTTCTAACCATTATTTGACACTTTGGTTGTTGAGAAACAGCTCCTAAAACATTATTTTACACTTTTGGTTATTGAGAAACAGCTCCTAAAACATTATTTGACACTTTTGGTTGTTGAAAAACAGCTTCTAACCATTATTTGACACTTTGGTTGTTGAGAAACAGCTCCTAAAACATTATTTTACACTTTTGGTTAGTGAGAAACAGCTCCTAAAACATTATTTGACACTTTTGGTTGTTGAAAAACAGCTTCTAACCATTATTTGACACTTTGGTTGTTGAGAAACAGATCCTAAAACATTATTTTACACTTTTGGTTATTGAGAAACAGCTCCTAAAACATTATTTGACACTTTTGGTTGTTGAAAAACAGCTTCTAACCATTATTTGACACTTTGGTTGTTGAGAAACAGCTCCTAAAACATTATTTTACACTTTTGGTTATTGAGAAACAGCTCCTAAAACATTATTTGACACTTTTGGTTGTTGAAAAACAGCTTCTAACCATTATTTGACACTTTGGTTGTTGAGAAACAGCTCCTAAAACATTATTTTACACTTTTGGTTATTGAGAAACAGCTCCTAAAACATTATTTGACACTTTTGGTTGTTGAAAAACAGCTTCTAACCATTATTTGACACTTTGGTTGTTGAGAAACAGCTCCTAAAACATTATTTTACACTTTTGGTTATTGAGAAACAGCTCCTAAAACATTATTTGACACTTTTGGTTGTTGAAAAACAGCTTCTAACCATTATTTGACACTTTGGTTGTTGAGAAACAGCTCCTAAAACATTATTTTACACTTTTGGTTAGTGAGAAACAGCTCCTAAAACATTATTTGACACTTTTGGTTGTTGAAAAACAGCTTCTAACCATTATTTGACACTTTGGTTGTTGAGAAACAGATCCTAAAACATTATTTTACACTTTTGGTTATTGAGAAACAGCTCCTAAAACATTATTTGACACTTTTGGTTGTTGAAAAACAGCTTCTAACCATTATTTGACACTTTGGTTGTTGAGAAACAGCTCCTAACCATTATTTGACACTTTGGTTGTTGAGAAACAGCTCCTAAAACATTATTTTACACTTTTGGTTATTGAGAAACAGCTCCTAAAACATTATTTGACACTTTTGGTTGTTGAAAAACAGCTTCTAACCATTATTTGACACTTTGGTTGTTGAGAAACAGCTCCTAAAACATTATTTTACACTTTTGGTTATTGAGAAACAGCTTCTAACCATTATTTGACACTTTGGTTGTTGAGAAACAGCTCCTAAAACATTATTTTACACTTTTGGTTATTGAGAAACAGCTCCTAAAACATTATTTGACACTTTTGGTTGTTGAAAAACAGCTTCTAACCATTATTTGACACTTTGGTTGTTGAGAAACAGCTCCTAAAACATTATTTTACACTTTTGGTTAGTGAGAAACAGATCCTAAAACATTATTTTACACTTTTGGTTATTGAGAAACAGCTCCTAAAACATTATTTGACACTTTTGGTTGTTGAAAAACAGCTTCTAACCATTATTTGACACTTTTGGTTGTTGAAAAACAGCTTCTAACCATTATTTGACACTTTGGTTGTTGAGAAACAGCTCCTAAAACATTATTTTACACTTTTGGTTATTGAGAAACAGCTCCTAAAACATTATTTGACACTTTTGGTTGTTGAAAAACAGCTTCTAACCATTATTTGACACTTTGGTTGTTGAGAAACAGCTCCTAAAACATTATTTTACACTTTTGGTTATTGAGAAACAGCTCCTAAAACATTATTTGACACTTTTGGTTGTTGAAAAACAGCTTCTAACCATTATTTGACACTTTGGTTGTTGAGAAACAGCTCCTAAAACATTATTTTACACTTTTGGTTAGTGAGAAACAGCTCCTAAAACATTATTTGACACTTTTGGTTGTTGAAAAACAGCTTCTAACCATTATTTGACACTTTGGTTGTTGAGAAACAGCTCCTAAAACATTATTTTACACTTTTGGTTAGTGAGAAACAGCTCCTAAAACATTATTTGACACTTTTGGTTGTTGAAAAACAGCTTCTAACCATTATTTGACACTTTGGTTGTTGAGAAACAGCTCCTAAAACATTATTTTACACTTTTGGTTATTGAGAAACAGCTCCTAAAACATTATTTGACACTTTTGGTTGTTGAAAAACAGCTTCTAACCATTATTTGACACTTTGGTTGTTGAGAAACAGCTCCTAAAACATTATTTTACACTTTTGGTTATTGAGAAACAGCTCCTAAAACATTATTTGACACTTTTGGTTGTTGAAAAACAGCTTCTAACCATTATTTGACACTTTGGTTGTTGAGAAACAGCTCCTAAAACATTATTTTACACTTTTGGTTATTGAGAAACAGCTCCTAAAACATTATTTGACACTTTTGGTTGTTGAAAAACAGCTTCTAACCATTATTTGACACTTTGGTTGTTGAGAAACAGCTCCTAAAACATTATTTTACACTTTTGGTTAGTGAGAAACAGCTCCTAAAACATTATTTGACACTTTTGGTTGTTGAAAAACAGCTTCTAACCATTATTTGACACTTTGGTTGTTGAGAAACAGATCCTAAAACATTATTTTACACTTTTGGTTATTGAGAAACAGCTCCTAAAACATTATTTGACACTTTTGGTTGTTGAAAAACAGCTTCTAACCATTATTTGACACTTTGGTTGTTGAGAAACAGCTCCTAAAACATTATTTTACACTTTTGGTTATTGAGAAACAGCTCCTAAAACATTATTTGACACTTTTGGTTGTTGAAAAACAGCTTCTAACCATTATTTGACACTTTGGTTGTTGAGAAACAGCTCCTAAAACATTATTTTACACTTTTGGTTATTGAGAAACAGCTCCTAAAACATTATTTGACACTTTTGGTTGTTGAAAAACAGCTTCTAACCATTATTTGACACTTTGGTTGTTGAGAAACAGCTCCTAAAACATTATTTTACACTTTTGGTTAGTGAGAAACAGCTCCTAAAACATTATTTGACACTTTTGGTTGTTGAAAAACAGCTTCTAACCATTATTTGACACTTTGGTTGTTGAGAAACAGCTCCTAAAACATTATTTTACACTTTTGGTTATTGAGAAACAGCTCCTAAAACATTATTTGACACTTTTGGTTGTTAAAAAACAGCTTCTAACCATTATTTGACACTTTGGTTGTTGAGAAACAGCTCCTAAAACATTATTTTACACTTTTGGTTATTGAGAAACAGCTCCTAAAACATTATTTGACACTTTTGGTTGTTGAAAAACAGCTTCTAACCATTATTTGACACTTTGGTTGTTGAGAAACAGCTCCTAAAACATTATTTTACACTTTTGGTTGTTGAGAAACAGCTCCTAAAACATTATTTTACACTTTTGGTTGTTGAAAAACAGCTTCTAACCATTATTTGACACTTTGGTTGTTGAGAAACAGCTCCTAAAACATTATTTTACACTTTTGGTTATTGAGAAACAGCTCCTAAAACATTATTTGACACTTTTGGTTATTATTATTGGTGATTATTATTATTTTGGGAGGCAAATTATTTTGGGAGGCAAATTATTTTGGCAAATTATTTTGGGAGGCAAATTATTTTGGCAAATTATTTTGGGAGGCAAATTATTTTGGGAGGCAAATTATTTTGGGAGGCAAATTATTTTGGCAAATTATTTTGGGAGGCAAATTATTTTGGCACATTATTTTGGGAGGCAAATTATTTTGGGAGGCAAATAATTTTGGCAAATTATTTTGGGAGGCAAATTATTTTGGGAGGCAAATTATTTTGGGAGGCAAATTATTTTGGGAGGCAAATAATTTTGGCAAATTATTTTGGGAGGCAAATTATTTTGGGAGGCAAATTATTTTGGCAAATTATTTTGGGAGGCAAATTATTTTGGCAAATTATTTTGGGAGGCAAATTATTTTGGCAAATTATTTTGGGAGGCAAATTATTTAAATTATTTTACACTTTTGGTTATTGAGAAACAGCTCCTAAAACATTATTTGACACTTTTGGTTGTTGAAAAACAGCTTCTAACCATTATTTGACACTTTGGTTGTTGAGAAACAGCTCCTAAAACATTATTTTACACTTTTGGTTATTGAGAAACAGCTCCTAAAACATTATTTTACACTTTTGGTTGTTGAAAAACAGCTTCTAACCATTATTTGACACTTTGGTTGTTGAGAAACAGCTCCTAAAACATTATTTTACACTTTTGGTTAGTGAGAAACAGCTCCTAAAACATTATTTGACACTTTTGGTTGTTGAAAAACAGCTTCTAACCATTATTTGACACTTTGGTTGTTGAGAAACAGCTCCTAAAACATTATTTTACACTTTTGGTTATTGAGAAACAGCTCCTAAAACATTATTTGACACTTTTGGTTGTTGAAAAACAGCTTCTAACCATTATTTGACACTTTGGTTGTTGAGAAACAGCTCCTAAAACATTATTTTACACTTTTGGTTATTGAGAAACAGCTCCTAAAACATTATTTGACACTTTTGGTTGTTGAAAAACAGCTTCTAACCATTATTTGACACTTTGGTTGTTGAGAAACAGCTCCTAAAACATTATTTTACACTTTTGGTTATTGAGAAACAGCTCCTAAAACATTATTTGACACTTTTGGTTGTTGAAAAACAGCTTCTAACCATTATTTGACACTTTGGTTGTTGAGAAACAGCTCCTAAAACATTATTTTACACTTTTGGTTAGTGAGAAACAGCTCCTAAAACATTATTTGACACTTTTGGTTGTTGAAAAACAGCTTCTAACCATTATTTGACACTTTGGTTGTTGAGAAACAGATCCTAAAACATTATTTTACACTTTTGGTTATTGAGAAACAGCTCCTAAAACATTATTTGACACTTTTGGTTGTTGAAAAACAGCTTCTAACCATTATTTGACACTTTGGTTGTTGAGAAACAGCTCCTAAAACATTATTTTACACTTTTGGTTATTGAGAAACAGCTCCTAAAACATTATTTGACACTTTTGGTTGTTGAAAAACAGCTTCTAACCATTATTTGACACTTTGGTTGTTGAGAAACAGCTCCTAAAACATTATTTTACACTTTTGGTTAGTGAGAAACAGCTCCTAAAACATTATTTGACACTTTTGGTTGTTGAAAAACAGCTTCTAACCATTATTTGACACTTTGGTTGTTGAGAAACAGCTCCTAAAACATTATTTTACACTTTTGGTTATTGAGAAACAGCTCCTAAAACATTATTTGACACTTTTGGTTGTTAAAAAACAGCTTCTAACCATTATTTGACACTTTGGTTGTTGAGAAACAGCTCCTAAAACATTATTTTACACTTTTGGTTATTGAGAAACAGCTCCTAAAACATTATTTGACACTTTTGGTTGTTGAAAAACAGCTTCTAACCATTATTTGACACTTTGGTTGTTGAGAAACAGCTCCTAAAACATTATTTTACACTTTTGGTTGTTGAGAAACAGCTCCTAAAACATTATTTTACACTTTTGGTTGTTGAAAAACAGCTTCTAACCATTATTTGACACTTTGGTTGTTGAGAAACAGCTCCTAAAACATTATTTTACACTTTTGGTTATTGAGAAACAGCTCCTAAAACATTATTTGACACTTTTGGTTATTATTATTGGTGATTATTATTATTTTGGGAGGCAAATTATTTTGGGAGGCAAATTATTTTGGCAAATTATTTTGGGAGGCAAATTATTTTGGCAAATTATTTTGGGAGGCAAATTATTTTGGGAGGCAAATTATTTTGGGAGGCAAATTATTTTGGCAAATTATTTTGGGAGGCAAATTATTTTGGCACATTATTTTGGGAGGCAAATTATTTTGGGAGGCAAATAATTTTGGCAAATTATTTTGGGAGGCAAATTATTTTGGGAGGCAAATTATTTTGGGAGGCAAATTATTTTGGGAGGCAAATAATTTTGGCAAATTATTTTGGGAGGCAAATTATTTTGGGAGGCAAATTATTTTGGCAAATTATTTTGGGAGGCAAATTATTTTGGCAAATTATTTTGGGAGGCAAATTATTTTGGCAAATTATTTTGGGAGGCAAATTATTTAAATTATTTTACACTTTTGGTTATTGAGAAACAGCTCCTAAAACATTATTTGACACTTTTGGTTGTTGAAAAACAGCTTCTAACCATTATTTGACACTTTGGTTGTTGAGAAACAGCTCCTAAAACATTATTTTACACTTTTGGTTATTGAGAAACAGCTCCTAAAACATTATTTTACACTTTTGGTTGTTGAAAAACAGCTTCTAACCATTATTTGACACTTTGGTTGTTGAGAAACAGCTCCTAAAACATTATTTTACACTTTTGGTTAGTGAGAAACAGCTCCTAAAACATTATTTGACACTTTTGGTTGTTGAAAAACAGCTTCTAACCATTATTTGACACTTTGGTTGTTGAGAAACAGCTCCTAAAACATTATTTTACACTTTTGGTTATTGAGAAACAGCTCCTAAAACATTATTTGACACTTTTGGTTGTTGAAAAACAGCTTCTAACCATTATTTGACACTTTGGTTGTTGAGAAACAGCTCCTAAAACATTATTTTACACTTTTGGTTATTGAGAAACAGCTCCTAAAACATTATTTGACACTTTTGGTTGTTGAAAAACAGCTTCTAACCATTATTTGACACTTTGGTTGTTGAGAAACAGCTCCTAAAACATTATTTTACACTTTTGGTTATTGAGAAACAGCTCCTAAAACATTATTTGACACTTTTGGTTGTTGAGAAACAGCTCCTAAAACATTATTTGACACTTTTGGTTGTTGAAAAACAGCTTCTAACCATTATTTGACACTTTGGTTGTTGAGAAACAGCTCCTAAAACATTATTTTACACTTTTGGTTATTGAGAAACAGCTCCTAAAACATTATTTGACACTTTTGGTTGTTAAAAAACAGCTTCTAACCCTTATTTGACACTTTGGTTGTTGAGAAACAGCTCCTAAAACATTATTTTACACTTTTGGTTATTGAGAAACAGCTCCTAAAACATTATTTGAAACTTTTGGTTGTTGAAAAACAGCTTCTAACCATTATTTGACACTTTGGTTGTTGAGAAACAGCTCCTAAAACATTATTTTACACTTTTGGTTGTTGAGAAACAGCTCCTAAAACATTATTTTACACTTTTGGTTGTTGAAAAACAGCTTCTAACCATTATTTGACACTTTGGTTGTTTAGAAACAGCTCCTAAAACATTATTTTACACTTTTGGTTATTGAGAAACAGCTCCTAAAACATTATTTGACACTTTTGGTTATTATTATTGGTGATTATTATTATTTTGGGAGGCAAATTATTTTGGCAAATTATTTTGGGAGGCAAATTATTTTGGGAGGCAAATTATTTTGGCAAATTATTTTGGGAGGCAAATTATTTTGGGAGGCAAATTATTTTGGCAAATTATTTTGGGAGGCAAATTATTTTGGGAGGCAAATTATTTTGGGAGGCAAATTATTTTGGCAAATTATTTTGGGAGGCAAATTATTTTGGGAGGCAAATTATTTTGGCAAATTATTTTGGGAGGCAAATTATTTTGGGAGGCAAATTATTTTGGGAGGCAAATTATTTGGCAAATTATTTTGGTAGGAAAATTATTTTGGGAGGAAAATTATTTTGGGAGGCAAATTATTTTGGCAAATTATTTTGGGAGGCAAATTATTTTGGGAGGCAAATTATTTTGGGAGGCAAATTATTTTGGGAGGCAAATTATTTTGGGAGGCAAATTATTTTGGGAGGTAAATTATTTTGGCAAATTTCTTTGGGAGGCAAATTATTTTGGCAAATTATTTTAGGAGGCAAATTATTTTGGCAAATTATTTTGGGAGGCAAATTATTTTGGGAGGCAAATTATTTTGGCAAATTATTTTGGGAGGCAAATTATTTTGGGAGGCAAATTATTTTGGCAAAATATTTTGGGAGGCAAATTATTTTGGGAGGCAAATTATTTTGGGAGGCAAATTATTTTGGCAAATTATTTTGGCAGGCAAATGATTTTGGGAGGCAAATTATTTTGGGAGGCAAATTATTTTGGAAGGCAAATTATTTTGGCAAATTATTTTGGGAGGCAAATTATTTTGGCAAATTATTTTGGGAGGCAAATTATTTTGGCAAATTATTTTGGGAGGCAAATTATTTTGGCAAATTATTTTGGGAGGCAAATTATTTTGGGAGGCAAATTATTTTGGGAGGCAAATTATTTTGGGAGGCAAATTATTTTGGGAGGCAAATTATTTTGGGAGGCAAATAATTTTGGCAAATAATTTTGGGAGGCAAATTATTTTGGGAGGCAAATTATTTTGGCAAATTATTTTGGGAGGCAAATTATTTTGGGAGGCAAATTATTTTGGGAGGCAAATTATTTTGGGAGGCAAATTATTTAAATTATTTTACACTTCTGGTTATTGAGAAACAGCTCCTAAAACATTATTTGACACTTTTGGTTGTTGAAAAACAGCTTCTAACCATTATTTGACACTTTGGTTGTTGAGAAACAGCTCCTAAAACATTATTTTACACTTTTGGTTATTGAGAAACAGCTCCTAAAACATTATTTTACACTTTTGGTTGTTGAAAAACAGCTTCTAACCATTATTTGACACTTTGGTTGTTGAGAAACAGCTCCTAAAACATTATTTTACACTTTTGGTTAGTGAGAAACAGCTCCTAAAACATTATTTGACACTTTTGGTTGTTGAAAAACAGCTTCTAACCATTATTTGACACTTTGGTTGTTGAGAAACAGCTCCTAAAACATTATTTTACACTTTTGGTTATTGAGAAACAGCTCCTAAAACATTATTTGACACTTTTGGTTGTTGAAAAACAGCTTCTAACCATTATTTGACACTTTGGTTGTTGAGAAACAGCTCCTAAAACATTATTTTACACTTTTGGTTATTGAGAAACAGCTCCTAAAACATTATTTGACACTTTTGGTTGTTGAAAAACAGCTTCTAACCATTATTTGACACTTTGGTTGTTGAGAAACAGCTCCTAAAACATTATTTTACACTTTTGGTTATTGAGAAACAGCTCCTAAAACATTATTTGACACTTTTGGTTGTTGAAAAACAGCTTCTAACCATTATTTGACACTTTGGTTGTTGAGAAACAGCTCCTAAAACATTATTTTACACTTTTGGTTAGTGAGAAACAGCTCCTAAAACATTATTTGACACTTTTGGTTGTTGAAAAACAGCTTCTAACCATTATTTGACACTTTGGTTGTTGAGAAACAGATCCTAAAACATTATTTTACACTTTTGGTTATTGAGAAACAGCTCCTAAAACATTAATTGACACTTTTGGTTGTTGAAAAACAGCTTCTAACCATTATTTGACACTTTGGTTGTTGAGAAACAGCTCCTAAAACATTATTTTACACTTTTGGTTATTGAGAAACAGCTCCTAAAACATTATTTGACACTTTTGGTTGTTGAAAAACAGCTTCTAACCATTATTTGACACTTTGGTTGTTGAGAAACAGCTCCTAAAACATTATTTTACACTTTTGGTTGTTGAGAAACAGCTCCTAAAACATTATTTAACACTTTTGGTTGTTGAAAAACAGCTTCTAACCATTATTTGACACTTTGGTTGTTGAGAAACAGCTCCTAAAACATTATTTTACACTTTTGGTTATTGAGAAACAGCTCCTAAAACATTATTTTACACTTTTGGTTGTTGAAAAACAGCTTCTAACCATTATTTGACACTTTGGTTGTTGAGAAACAGCTCCTAAAACATTATTTTACACTTTTGGTTATTGAGAAACAGCTCCTAAAACATTATTTGACACTTTTGGTTGTTGAAAAACAGCTTCTAACCATTATTTGACACTTTGGTTGTTGAGAAACAGCTCCTAAAACATTATTTTACACTTTTGGTTATTGAGAAACAGCTCCTAAAACATTATTTGACACTTTTGGTTGTTGAAAAACAGCTTCTAACCATTATTTGACACTTTGGTTGTTGAGAAACAGCTCCTAAAACATTATTTTACACTTTTGGTTATTGAGAAACAGCTCCTAAAACATTATTTGACACTTTTGGTTGTTGAAAAACAGCTTCTAACCATTATTTGACACTTTGGTTGTTGAGAAACAGCTCCTAAAACATTATTTTACACTTTTGGTTAGTGAGAAACAGCTCCTAAAACATTATTTGACACTTTTGGTTGTTGAAAAACAGCTTCTAACCATTATTTGACACTTTGGTTGTTGAGAAACAGCTCCTAAAACATTATTTTACACTTTTGGTTATTGAGAAACAGCTCCTAAAACATTATTTGACACTTTTGGTTGTTAAAAAACAGCTTCTAACCATTATTTGACACTTTGGTTGTTGAGAAACAGCTCCTAAAACATTATTTTACACTTTTGGTTATTGAGAAACAGCTCCTAAAACATTATTTGACACTTTTGGTTGTTGAAAAACAGCTTCTAACCATTATTTGACACTTTGGTTGTTGAGAAACAGCTCCTAAAACATTATTTTACACTTTTGGTTGTTGAGAAACAGCTCCTAAAACATTATTTTACACTTTTGGTTGTTGAAAAACAGCTTCTAACCATTATTTGACACTTTGGTTGTTGAGAAACAGCTCCTAAAACATTATTTTACACTTTTGGTTATTGAGAAACAGCTCCTAAAACATTATTTGACACTTTTGGTTATTATTATTGGTGATTATTATTATTTTGGGAGGCAAATTATTTTGGCAAATTATTTTGGGAGGCAAATTATTTTGGGAGGCAAATTATTTTGGCAAATTATTTTGGGAGGCAAATTATTTTGGCAAATTATTTTGGGAGGCAAATTATTTTGGCAAATTATTTTGGGAGGCAAATTATTTTGGGAGGCAAATTATTTTGGGAGGCAAATTATTTTGGGAGGCAAATTATTTGGCAAATTATTTTGGGAGGAAAATTATTTTGGGAGGCAAATTATTTTGGGAGGCAAATTATTTTGGGAGGCAAATTATTTTGGCAAATTATTTTGGGAGGCAAATTATTTTGGGAGGCAAATTATTTTGGGAGGCAAATTATTTTGGGAGGTAAATTATTTTGGCAAATTTCTTTGGGAGGCAAATTATTTTGGCAAATTATTTTAGGAGGCAAATTATTTTGGCAAATTATTTTGGGAGGCAAATTATTTTGGCAAATTATTTTGGGAGGCAAATTATTTTGGGAGGCAAATTATTTTGGCAAATTATTTTGGCAAAATATTTTGGGAGGCAAATTATTTTGGGAGGCAAATTATTTTGGGAGGCAAATTATTTTGGGAGGCAAATTATTTTGGCAAATTATTTTGGCAGGCAAATGATTTTGGAAGGCAAATTATTTTGGCAAATTATTTTGGGAGGCAAATTATTTTGGCAAATTATTTTGGGAGGCAAATTATTTTGGCAAATTATTTTGGCAAACTATTTTGGCAAATTATTTTGGGAGGCAAATTATTTTGGGAGGCAAATTATTTTGGCAAATTATTTTGGGAGGCAAATTATTTTGGCAAATTATTTTGGGAGGCAAATTATTTTGGGAGGCAAATTATTTTGGGAGGCAAATAATTTTGGCAAATAATTTTGGGAGGCAAATTATTTTGGGAGGCAAATAATTTTGGGAGGCAAATTATTTTGGGAGGCAAATTATTTTGGCAAATTATTTTGGGAGGCAAATTATTTTGGCAAATTATTTTGGGAGGCAAATTATTTTGGCAAATTATTTTGGGAGGCAAATTATTTAAATTATTTTACACTTTTGGTTATTGAGAAACAGCTCCTAAAACATTGACACTTTTGGTTGTTGAAAAACAGCTTCTAACCATTATTTGACACTTTGGTTGTTGAGAAACAGCTCCTAAAACATTATTTTACACTTTTGGTTATTGAGAAACAGCTCCTAAAACATTATTTTACACTTTTGGTTGTTGAAAAACAGCTTCTAACCATTATTTGACACTTTGGTTGTTGAGAAACAGCTCCTAAAACATTATTTTACACTTTTGGTTAGTGAGAAACAGCTCCTAAAACATTATTTGACACTTTTGGTTGTTGAAAAACAGCTTCTAACCATTATTTGACACTTTGGTTGTTGAGAAACAGCTCCTAAAACATTATTTTACACTTTTGGTTATTGAGAAACAGCTCCTAAAACATTATTTGACACTTTTGGTTGTTGAAAAACAGCTTCTAACCATTATTTGACACTTTGGTTGTTGAGAAACAGCTCCTAAAACATTATTTTACACTTTTGGTTATTGAGAAACAGCTCCTAAAACATTATTTGACACTTTTGGTTGTTGAAAAACAGCTTCTAACCATTATTTGACACTTTGGTTGTTGAGAAACAGCTCCTAAAACATTATTTTACACTTTTGGTTATTGAGAAACAGCTCCTAAAACATTATTTGACACTTTTGGTTGTTGAAAAACAGCTTCTAACCATTATTTGACACTTTGGTTGTTGAGAAACAGCTCCTAAAACATTATTTTACACTTTTGGTTAGTGAGAAACAGCTCCTAAAACATTATTTGACACTTTTGGTTGTTGAAAAACAGCTTCTAACCATTATTTGACACTTTGGTTGTTGAGAAACAGCTGCTAAAACATTATTTTACACTTTTGGTTAGTGAGAAACAGCTCCTAAAACATTATTTGACACTTTTGGTTGTTGAAAAACAGCTTCTAACCATTATTTGACACTTTGGTTGTTGAGAAACAGCTCCTAAAACATTATTTTACACTTTTGGTTATTGAGAAACAGCTCCTAAAACATTATTTGACACTTTTGGTTGTTAAAAAACAGCTTCTAACCATTATTTGACACTTTGGTTGTTGAGAAACAGCTCCTAAAACATTATTTTACACTTTTGGTTATTGAGAAACAGCTCCTAAAACATTATTTGACACTTTTGGTTGTTGAAAAACAGCTTCTAACCATTATTTGACACTTTGGTTGTTGAGAAACAGCTCCTAAAACATTATTTTACACTTTTGGTTGTTGAGAAACAGCTCCTAAAACATTATTTTACACTTTTGGTTGTTGAAAAACAGCTTCTAACCATTATTTGACACTTTGGTTGTTGAGAAACAGCTCCTAAAACATTATTTTACACTTTTGGTTATTGAGAAACAGCTCCTAAAACATTATTTGACACTTTTGGTTATTATTATTGGTGATTATTATTATTTTGGGAGGCAAATTATTTTGGGAGGCAAATTATTTTGGCAAATTATTTTGGGAGGCAAATTATTTTGGCAAATTATTTTGGGAGGCAAATTATTTTGGGAGGCAAATTATTTTGGGAGGCAAATTATTTTGGCAAATTATTTTGGGAGGCAAATTATTTTGGCAAATTATTTTGGGAGGCAAATTATTTTGGGAGGCAAATTATTTTGGCAAATTATTTTGGGAGGCAAATTATTTTGGGAGGCAAATTATTTGGCAAATTATTTTGGGAGGAAAATTATTTTGGGAGGCAAATTATTTTGGGAGGCAAATTATTTTGGGAGGCAAATTATTTTGGGAGGCAAATTATTTTGGCAAATTATTTTGGGAGGCAAATTATTTTGGGAGGCAAATTATTTTGGGAGGTAAATTATTTTGGCAAATTTCTTTGGGAGGCAAATTATTTTGGCAAATTATTTTAGGAGGCAAATTATTTTGGCAAATTATTTTGGGAGGCAAATTATTTTGGGAGGCAAATTATTTTGGCAAATTATTTTGGCAAAATATTTTGGGAGGCAAATTTTTTTGGGAGGCAAATTATTTTGGGAGGCAAATTATTTTGGGAGGCAAATTATTTTGGCAAATTATTTTGGCAGGCAAATGATTTTGGGAGGCAAATTATTTTGGGAGGCAAATTATTTTGGAAGGCAAATTATTTTGGCAAATTATTTTGGGAGGCAAATTATTTTGGCAAATTATTTTGGGAGGCAAATTATTTTGGCAAATTATTTTGGCAAATTATTTTGGGAGGCAAATTATTTTGGCAAATTATTTTGGGAGGCAAATTATTTTGGGAGGCAAATTATTTTGGCAAATTATTTTGGGAGGCAAATTATTTTGGGAGGCAAATAATTTTGGCAAATAATTTTGGGAGGCAAATAATTTTGGGAGGCAAATTATTTTGGGAGGCAAATTATTTTGGGAGGCAAATAATTTTGGCAAATAATTTTGGGAGGCAAATTATTTTGGGAGGCAAATTATTTTGGCAAATTATTTTGGGAGGCAAATTATTTTGGGAGGCAAATTATTTTGGCAAATTATTTTGGGAGGCAAATTATTTTGGCAAATTATTTTGGGAGGCAAATTATTTTGGCAAATTATTTTGGGAGGCAAATTATTTTGGGAGGCAAATTATTTTGGCAAATTATTTTGGGAGGCAAATTATTTTGGCAAATTATTTTGGCAAACTATTTTGGCAAATTATTTTGGGAGGCAAATTATTTTGGGAGGCAAATTATTTTGGCAAATTATTTTGGGAGGCAAATTATTTTGGCAAATTATTTTGGGAGGCAAATTATTTTGGGAGGCAAATTATTTTGGGAGGCAAATAATTTTGGCAAATAATTTTGGGAGGCAAATTATTTTGGGAGGCAAATAATTTTGGGAGGCAAATTATTTTGGGAGGCAAATTATTTTGGCAAATTATTTTGGGAGGCAAATTATTTTGGCAAATTATTTTGGGAGGCAAATTATTTTGGCAAATTATTTTGGGAGGCAAATTATTTAAATTATTTTACACTTTTGGTTATTGAGAAACAGCTCCTAAAACATTGACACTTTTGGTTGTTGAAAAACAGCTTCTAACCATTATTTGACACTTTGGTTGTTGAGAAACAGCTCCTAAAACATTATTTTACACTTTTGGTTATTGAGAAACAGCTCCTAAAACATTATTTTACACTTTTGGTTGTTGAAAAACAGCTTCTAACCATTATTTGACACTTTGGTTGTTGAGAAACAGCTCCTAAAACATTATTTTACACTTTTGGTTAGTGAGAAACAGCTCCTAAAACATTATTTGACACTTTTGGTTGTTGAAAAACAGCTTCTAACCATTATTTGACACTTTGGTTGTTGAGAAACAGCTCCTAAAACATTATTTTACACTTTTGGTTATTGAGAAACAGCTCCTAAAACATTATTTGACACTTTTGGTTGTTGAAAAACAGCTTCTAACCATTATTTGACACTTTGGTTGTTGAGAAACAGCTCCTAAAACATTATTTTACACTTTTGGTTATTGAGAAACAGCTCCTAAAACATTATTTGACACTTTTGGTTGTTGAAAAACAGCTTCTAACCATTATTTGACACTTTGGTTGTTGAGAAACAGCTCCTAAAACATTATTTTACACTTTTGGTTATTGAGAAACAGCTCCTAAAACATTATTTGACACTTTTGGTTGTTGAAAAACAGCTTCTAACCATTATTTGACACTTTGGTTGTTGAGAAACAGCTCCTAAAACATTATTTTACACTTTTGGTTAGTGAGAAACAGCTCCTAAAACATTATTTGACACTTTTGGTTGTTGAAAAACAGCTTCTAACCATTATTTGACACTTTGGTTGTTGAGAAACAGCTGCTAAAACATTATTTTACACTTTTGGTTAGTGAGAAACAGCTCCTAAAACATTATTTGACACTTTTGGTTGTTGAAAAACAGCTTCTAACCATTATTTGACACTTTGGTTGTTGAGAAACAGCTCCTAAAACATTATTTTACACTTTTGGTTATTGAGAAACAGCTCCTAAAACATTATTTGACACTTTTGGTTGTTAAAAAACAGCTTCTAACCATTATTTGACACTTTGGTTGTTGAGAAACAGCTCCTAAAACATTATTTTACACTTTTGGTTATTGAGAAACAGCTCCTAAAACATTATTTGACACTTTTGGTTGTTGAAAAACAGCTTCTAACCATTATTTGACACTTTGGTTGTTGAGAAACAGCTCCTAAAACATTATTTTACACTTTTGGTTGTTGAGAAACAGCTCCTAAAACATTATTTTACACTTTTGGTTGTTGAAAAACAGCTTCTAACCATTATTTGACACTTTGGTTGTTGAGAAACAGCTCCTAAAACATTATTTTACACTTTTGGTTATTGAGAAACAGCTCCTAAAACATTATTTGACACTTTTGGTTATTATTATTGGTGATTATTATTATTTTGGGAGGCAAATTATTTTGGGAGGCAAATTATTTTGGCAAATTATTTTGGGAGGCAAATTATTTTGGCAAATTATTTTGGGAGGCAAATTATTTTGGGAGGCAAATTATTTTGGGAGGCAAATTATTTTGGCAAATTATTTTGGGAGGCAAATTATTTTGGCAAATTATTTTGGGAGGCAAATTATTTTGGGAGGCAAATTATTTTGGCAAATTATTTTGGGAGGCAAATTATTTTGGGAGGCAAATTATTTGGCAAATTATTTTGGGAGGAAAATTATTTTGGGAGGCAAATTATTTTGGGAGGCAAATTATTTTGGGAGGCAAATTATTTTGGGAGGCAAATTATTTTGGCAAATTATTTTGGGAGGCAAATTATTTTGGGAGGCAAATTATTTTGGGAGGTAAATTATTTTGGCAAATTTCTTTGGGAGGCAAATTATTTTGGCAAATTATTTTAGGAGGCAAATTATTTTGGCAAATTATTTTGGGAGGCAAATTATTTTGGGAGGCAAATTATTTTGGCAAATTATTTTGGCAAAATATTTTGGGAGGCAAATTTTTTTGGGAGGCAAATTATTTTGGGAGGCAAATTATTTTGGGAGGCAAATTATTTTGGCAAATTATTTTGGCAGGCAAATGATTTTGGGAGGCAAATTATTTTGGGAGGCAAATTATTTTGGAAGGCAAATTATTTTGGCAAATTATTTTGGGAGGCAAATTATTTTGGCAAATTATTTTGGGAGGCAAATTATTTTGGCAAATTATTTTGGCAAATTATTTTGGGAGGCAAATTATTTTGGCAAATTATTTTGGGAGGCAAATTATTTTGGGAGGCAAATTATTTTGGGAGGCAAATTATTTTGGGAGGCAAATAATTTTGGCAAATTATTTTGGGAGGCAAATTATTTTGGCAAATTATTTTGGGAGGCAAATTATTTTGGGAGGCAAATTATTTTGGCAAATTATTTTGGGAGGCAAATTATTTTGGCAAATTATTTTGGGAGGCAAATTATTTTGGCAAATTATTTTGGGAGGCAAATTATTTTGGGAGGCAAATTATTTTGGCAAATTATTTTGGGAGGCAAATTATTTTGGCAAATTATTTTGGCAAACTATTTTGGCAAATTATTTTGGGAGGCAAATTATTTTGGGAGGCAAATTATTTTGGCAAATTATTTTGGGAGGCAAATTATTTTGGCAAATTATTTTGGGAGGCAAATTATTTTGGGAGGCAAATTATTTTGGGAGGCAAATAATTTTGGCAAATAATTTTGGGAGGCAAATTATTTTGGGAGGCAAATAATTTTGGGAGGCAAATTATTTTGGGAGGCAAATTATTTTGGCAAATTATTTTGGGAGGCAAATTATTTTGGCAAATTATTTTGGGAGGCAAATTATTTTGGCAAATTATTTTGGGAGGCAAATTATTTAAATTATTTTACACTTTTGGTTATTGAGAAACAGCTCCTAAAACATTGACACTTTTGGTTGTTGAAAAACAGCTTCTAACCATTATTTGACACTTTGGTTGTTGAGAAACAGCTCCTAAAACATTATTTTACACTTTTGGTTATTGAGAAACAGCTCCTAAAACATTATTTTACACTTTTGGTTGTTGAAAAACAGCTTCTAACCATTATTTGACACTTTGGTTGTTGAGAAACAGCTCCTAAAACATTATTTTACACTTTTGGTTAGTGAGAAACAGCTCCTAAAACATTATTTGACACTTTTGGTTGTTGAAAAACAGCTTCTAACCATTATTTGACACTTTGGTTGTTGAGAAACAGCTCCTAAAACATTATTTTACACTTTTGGTTATTGAGAAACAGCTCCTAAAACATTATTTGACACTTTTGGTTGTTGAAAAACAGCTTCTAACC
This sequence comes from Protomyctophum bolini, assembly GCF_963924005.1. Lineage (NCBI taxonomy): Eukaryota > Metazoa > Chordata > Actinopteri > Myctophiformes > Myctophidae > Protomyctophum > Protomyctophum bolini. The sequence goes on along the minus strand of NC_137877.1, from coordinate 24,230,996 downwards.
ATTATTTGACACTTTGGTTGTTGAGAAACAGCTCCTAAAACATTATTTTACACTTTTGGTTATTGAGAAACAGCTCCTAAAACATTATTTGACACTTTTGGTTGTTGAAAAACAGCTTCTAACCATTATTTGACACTTTGGTTGTTGAGAAACAGCTCCTAAAACATTATTTTACACTTTTGGTTATTGAGAAACAGCTCCTAAAACATTATTTGACACTTTTGGTTGTTGAAAAACAGCTTCTAACCATTATTTGACACTTTGGTTGTTGAGAAACAGCTGCTAAAACATTATTTTACACTTTTGGTTAGTGAGAAACAGCTCCTAAAACATTATTTGACACTTTTGGTTGTTGAAAAACAGCTTCTAACCATTATTTGACACTTTGGTTGTTGAGAAACAGCTCCTAAAACATTATTTTACACTTTTGGTTATTGAGAAACAGCTCCTAAAACATTATTTGACACTTTTGGTTGTTAAAAAACAGCTTCTAACCATTATTTGACACTTTGGTTGTTGAGAAACAGCTCCTAAAACATTATTTTACACTTTTGGTTATTGAGAAACAGCTCCTAAAACATTATTTGACACTTTTGGTTGTTGAAAAACAGCTTCTAACCATTATTTGACACTTTGGTTGTTGAGAAACAGCTCCTAAAACATTATTTTACACTTTTGGTTGTTGAGAAACAGCTCCTAAAACATTATTTTACACTTTTGGTTGTTGAAAAACAGCTTCTAACCATTATTTGACACTTTGGTTGTTGAGAAACAGCTCCTAAAACATTATTTTACACTTTTGGTTATTGAGAAACAGCTCCTAAAACATTATTTGACACTTTTGGTTATTATTATTGGTGATTATTATTATTTTGGGAGGCAAATTATTTTGGGAGGCAAATTATTTTGGCAAATTATTTTGGGAGGCAAATTATTTTGGCAAATTATTTTGGGAGGCAAATTATTTTGGGAGGCAAATTATTTTGGGAGGCAAATTATTTTGGCAAATTATTTTGGGAGGCAAATTATTTTGGCAAATTATTTTGGGAGGCAAATTATTTTGGGAGGCAAATTATTTTGGCAAATTATTTTGGGAGGCAAATTATTTTGGGAGGCAAATTATTTGGCAAATTATTTTGGGAGGAAAATTATTTTGGGAGGCAAATTATTTTGGGAGGCAAATTATTTTGGGAGGCAAATTATTTTGGGAGGCAAATTATTTTGGCAAATTATTTTGGGAGGCAAATTATTTTGGGAGGCAAATTATTTTGGGAGGTAAATTATTTTGGCAAATTTCTTTGGGAGGCAAATTATTTTGGCAAATTATTTTAGGAGGCAAATTATTTTGGCAAATTATTTTGGGAGGCAAATTATTTTGGGAGGCAAATTATTTTGGCAAATTATTTTGGCAAAATATTTTGGGAGGCAAATTTTTTTGGGAGGCAAATTATTTTGGGAGGCAAATTATTTTGGGAGGCAAATTATTTTGGCAAATTATTTTGGCAGGCAAATGATTTTGGGAGGCAAATTATTTTGGGAGGCAAATTATTTTGGAAGGCAAATTATTTTGGCAAATTATTTTGGGAGGCAAATTATTTTGGCAAATTATTTTGGGAGGCAAATTATTTTGGCAAATTATTTTGGCAAATTATTTTGGGAGGCAAATTATTTTGGCAAATTATTTTGGGAGGCAAATTATTTTGGGAGGCAAATTATTTTGGGAGGCAAATTATTTTGGGAGGCAAATAATTTTGGCAAATTATTTTGGGAGGCAAATTATTTTGGCAAATTATTTTGGGAGGCAAATTATTTTGGGAGGCAAATTATTTTGGCAAATTATTTTGGGAGGCAAATTATTTTGGCAAATTATTTTGGGAGGCAAATTATTTTGGCAAATTATTTTGGGAGGCAAATTATTTTGGGAGGCAAATTATTTTGGCAAATTATTTTGGGAGGCAAATTATTTTGGCAAATTATTTTGGCAAACTATTTTGGCAAATTATTTTGGGAGGCAAATTATTTTGGGAGGCAAATTATTTTGGCAAATTATTTTGGGAGGCAAATTATTTTGGCAAATTATTTTGGGAGGCAAATTATTTTGGGAGGCAAATTATTTTGGGAGGCAAATAATTTTGGCAAATAATTTTGGGAGGCAAATTATTTTGGGAGGCAAATAATTTTGGGAGGCAAATTATTTTGGGAGGCAAATTATTTTGGCAAATTATTTTGGGAGGCAAATTATTTTGGCAAATTATTTTGGGAGGCAAATTATTTTGGCAAATTATTTTGGGAGGCAAATTATTTAAATTATTTTACACTTTTGGTTATTGAGAAACAGCTCCTAAAACATTGACACTTTTGGTTGTTGAAAAACAGCTTCTAACCATTATTTGACACTTTGGTTGTTGAGAAACAGCTCCTAAAACATTATTTTACACTTTTGGTTATTGAGAAACAGCTCCTAAAACATTATTTTACACTTTTGGTTGTTGAAAAACAGCTTCTAACCATTATTTGACACTTTGGTTGTTGAGAAACAGCTCCTAAAACATTATTTTACACTTTTGGTTAGTGAGAAACAGCTCCTAAAACATTATTTGACACTTTTGGTTGTTGAAAAACAGCTTCTAACCATTATTTGACACTTTGGTTGTTGAGAAACAGCTCCTAAAACATTATTTTACACTTTTGGTTATTGAGAAACAGCTCCTAAAACATTATTTGACACTTTTGGTTGTTGAAAAACAGCTTCTAACCATTATTTGACACTTTGGTTGTTGAGAAACAGCTCCTAAAACATTATTTTACACTTTTGGTTATTGAGAAACAGCTCCTAAAACATTATTTGACACTTTTGGTTGTTGAAAAACAGCTTCTAACCATTATTTGACACTTTGGTTGTTGAGAAACAGCTCCTAAAACATTATTTTACACTTTTGGTTATTGAGAAACAGCTCCTAAAACATTATTTGACACTTTTGGTTGTTGAAAAACAGCTTCTAACCATTATTTGACACTTTGGTTGTTGAGAAACAGCTCCTAAAACATTATTTTACACTTTTGGTTAGTGAGAAACAGCTCCTAAAACATTATTTGACACTTTTGGTTGTTGAAAAACAGCTTCTAACCATTATTTGACACTTTGGTTGTTGAGAAACAGCTGCTAAAACATTATTTTACACTTTTGGTTAGTGAGAAACAGCTCCTAAAACATTATTTGACACTTTTGGTTGTTGAAAAACAGCTTCTAACCATTATTTGACACTTTGGTTGTTGAGAAACAGCTCCTAAAACATTATTTTACACTTTTGGTTATTGAGAAACAGCTCCTAAAACATTATTTGACACTTTTGGTTGTTAAAAAACAGCTTCTAACCATTATTTGACACTTTGGTTGTTGAGAAACAGCTCCTAAAACATTATTTTACACTTTTGGTTATTGAGAAACAGCTCCTAAAACATTATTTGACACTTTTGGTTGTTGAAAAACAGCTTCTAACCATTATTTGACACTTTGGTTGTTGAGAAACAGCTCCTAAAACATTATTTTACACTTTTGGTTGTTGAGAAACAGCTCCTAAAACATTATTTTACACTTTTGGTTGTTGAAAAACAGCTTCTAACCATTATTTGACACTTTGGTTGTTGAGAAACAGCTCCTAAAACATTATTTTACACTTTTGGTTATTGAGAAACAGCTCCTAAAACATTATTTGACACTTTTGGTTATTATTATTGGTGATTATTATTATTTTGGGAGGCAAATTATTTTGGGAGGCAAATTATTTTGGCAAATTATTTTGGGAGGCAAATTATTTTGGCAAATTATTTTGGGAGGCAAATTATTTTGGGAGGCAAATTATTTTGGCAAATTATTTTGGGAGGCAAATTATTTTGGCAAATTATTTTGGGAGGCAAATTATTTTGGGAGGCAAATTATTTTGGCAAATTATTTTGGGAGGCAAATTATTTTGGGAGGCAAATTATTTGGCAAATTATTTTGGGAGGAAAATTATTTTGGGAGGCAAATTATTTTGGGAGGCAAATTATTTTGGGAGGCAAATTATTTTGGGAGGCAAATTATTTTGGCAAATTATTTTGGGAGGCAAATTATTTTGGGAGGCAAATTATTTTGGGAGGTAAATTATTTTGGCAAATTTCTTTGGGAGGCAAATTATTTTGGCAAATTATTTTAGGAGGCAAATTATTTTGGCAAATTATTTTGGGAGGCAAATTATTTTGGGAGGCAAATTATTTTGGCAAATTATTTTGGCAAAATATTTTGGGAGGCAAATTTTTTTGGGAGGCAAATTATTTTGGGAGGCAAATTATTTTGGGAGGCAAATTATTTTGGCAAATTATTTTGGCAGGCAAATGATTTTGGGAGGCAAATTATTTTGGGAGGCAAATTATTTTGGAAGGCAAATTATTTTGGCAAATTATTTTGGGAGGCAAATTATTTTGGCAAATTATTTTGGGAGGCAAATTATTTTGGCAAATTATTTTGGCAAATTATTTTGGGAGGCAAATTATTTTGGCAAATTATTTTGGGAGGCAAATTATTTTGGGAGGCAAATTATTTTGGCAAATTATTTTGGGAGGCAAATTATTTTGGGAGGCAAATAATTTTGGCAAATAATTTTGGGAGGCAAATTATTTTGGGAGGCAAATTATTTTGGGAGGCAAATAATTTTGGCAAATTATTTTGGGAGGCAAATTATTTTGGGAGGCAAATTATTTTGGCAAATTATTTTGGGAGGCAAATTATTTTGGGAGGCAAATTATTTTGGCAAATTATTTTGGGAGGCAAATTATTTTGGCAAATTATTTTGGGAGGCAAATTATTTTGGCAAATTATTTTGGGAGGCAAATTATTTTGGGAGGCAAATTATTTTGGGAGGCAAATTATTTTGGGAGGCAAATTATTTGGCAAATTATTTTGGGAGGAAAATTATTTTGGGAGGCAAATTATTTTGGGAGGCAAATTATTTTGGCAAATTATTTTGGGAGGCAAATTATTTTGGGAGGCAAATTATTTTGGGAGGCAAATTATTTTGGGAGGTAAATTATTTTGGCAAATTTCTTTGGGAGGCAAATTATTTTGGCAAATTATTTTAGGAGGCAAATTATTTTGGCAAATTATTTTGGGAGGCAAATTATTTTGGCAAATTATTTTGGGAGGCAAATTATTTTGGGAGGCAAATTATTTTGGCAAATTATTTTGGCAAAATATTTTGGGAGGCAAATTATTTTGGGAGGCAAATTATTTTGGGAGGCAAATTATTTTGGCAAATTATTTTGGCAGGCAAATGATTTTGGGAGGCAAATTATTTTGGGAGGCAAATTATTTTGGAAGGCAAATTATTTTGGCAAATTATTTTGGGAGGCAAATTATTTTGGCAAATTATTTTGGGAGGCAAATTATTTTGGCAAATTATTTTGGCAAACTATTTTGGCAAATTATTTTGGGAGGCAAATTATTTTGGCAAATTATTTTGGGAGGCAAATTATTTTGGCAAATTATTTTGGGAGGCAAATTATTTTGGGAGGCAAATAATTTTGGCAAATTATTTTGGGAGGCAAATTATTTTGGGAGGCAAATTATTTTGGGAGGCAAATAATTTTGGCAAATAATTTTGGGAGGCAAATTATTTTGGGAGGCAAATTATTTTGGCAAATTATTTTGGGAGGCAAATTATTTTGGCAAATTATTTTGGGAGGCAAATTATTTTGGCAAATTATTTTGGGAGGCAAATTATTTAAATTATTTTACACTTTTGGTTATTGAGAAACAGCTCCTAAAACATTGACACTTTTGGTTGTTGAAAAACAGCTTCTAACCATTATTTGACACTTTGGTTGTTGAGAAACAGCTCCTAAAACATTATTTTACACTTTTGGTTATTGAGAAACAGCTCCTAAAACATTATTTTACACTTTTGGTTGTTGAAAAACAGCTTCTAACCATTATTTGACACTTTGGTTGTTGAGAAACAGCTCCTAAAACATTATTTTACACTTTTGGTTAGTGAGAAACAGCTCCTAAAACATTATTTGACACTTTTGGTTGTTGAAAAACAGCTTCTAACCATTATTTGACACTTTGGTTGTTGAGAAACAGCTCCTAAAACATTATTTTACACTTTTGGTTATTGAGAAACAGCTCCTAAAACATTATTTGACACTTTTGGTTGTTGAAAAACAGCTTCTAACCATTATTTGACACTTTGGTTGTTGAGAAACAGCTCCTAAAACATTATTTTACACTTTTGGTTATTGAGAAACAGCTCCTAAAACATTATTTGACACTTTTGGTTGTTGAAAAACAGCTTCTAACCATTATTTGACACTTTGGTTGTTGAGAAACAGCTCCTAAAACATTATTTTACACTTTTGGTTATTGAGAAACAGCTCCTAAAACATTATTTGACACTTTTGGTTGTTGAAAAACAGCTTCTAACCATTATTTGACACTTTGGTTGTTGAGAAACAGCTCCTAAAACATTATTTTACACTTTTGGTTAGTGAGAAACAGCTCCTAAAACATTATTTGACACTTTTGGTTGTTGAAAAACAGCTTCTAACCATTATTTGACACTTTGGTTGTTGAGAAACAGCTGCTAAAACATTATTTTACACTTTTGGTTAGTGAGAAACAGCTCCTAAAACATTATTTGACACTTTTGGTTGTTGAAAAACAGCTTCTAACCATTATTTGACACTTTGGTTGTTGAGAAACAGCTCCTAAAACATTATTTTACACTTTTGGTTATTGAGAAACAGCTCCTAAAACATTATTTGACACTTTTGGTTGTTAAAAAACAGCTTCTAACCATTATTTGACACTTTGGTTGTTGAGAAACAGCTCCTAAAACATTATTTTACACTTTTGGTTATTGAGAAACAGCTCCTAAAACATTATTTGACACTTTTGGTTGTTGAAAAACAGCTTCTAACCATTATTTGACACTTTGGTTGTTGAGAAACAGCTCCTAAAACATTATTTTACACTTTTGGTTGTTGAGAAACAGCTCCTAAAACATTATTTTACACTTTTGGTTGTTGAAAAACAGCTTCTAACCATTATTTGACACTTTGGTTGTTGAGAAACAGCTCCTAAAACATTATTTTACACTTTTGGTTATTGAGAAACAGCTCCTAAAACATTATTTGACACTTTTGGTTATTATTATTGGTGATTATTATTATTTTGGGAGGCAAATTATTTTGGGAGGCAAATTATTTTGGCAAATTATTTTGGGAGGCAAATTATTTTGGCAAATTATTTTGGGAGGCAAATTATTTTGGGAGGCAAATTATTTTGGGAGGCAAATTATTTTGGCAAATTATTTTGGGAGGCAAATTATTTTGGCAAATTATTTTGGGAGGCAAATTATTTTGGGAGGCAAATTATTTTGGCAAATTATTTTGGGAGGCAAATTATTTTGGGAGGCAAATTATTTGGCAAATTATTTTGGGAGGCAAATTATTTTGGCAAATTATTTTGGGAGGCAAATTATTTTGGGAGGCAAATTATTTTGGGAGGCAAATTATTTTGGGAGGTAAATTATTTTGGCAAATTTCTTTGGGAGGCAAATTATTTTGGCAAATTATTTTAGGAGGCAAATTATTTTGGCAAATTATTTTGGGAGGCAAATTATTTTGGGAGGCAAATTATTTTGGCAAATTATTTTGGCAAAATATTTTGGGAGGCAAATTTTTTTGGGAGGCAAATTATTTTGGGAGGCAAATTATTTTGGGAGGCAAATTATTTTGGCAAATTATTTTGGCAGGCAAATGATTTTGGGAGGCAAATTATTTTGGGAGGCAAATTATTTTGGAAGGCAAATTATTTTGGCAAATTATTTTGGGAGGCAAATTATTTTGGCAAATTATTTTGGGAGGCAAATTATTTTGGCAAATTATTTTGGCAAATTATTTTGGGAGGCAAATTATTTTGGCAAATTATTTTGGGAGGCAAATTATTTTGGCAAATTATTTTGGGAGGCAAATTATTTTGGCAAATTATTTTGGGAGGCAAATTATTTTGGGAGGCAAATTATTTTGGGAGGCAAATAATTTTGGCAAATAATTTTGGGAGGCAAATAATTTTGGGAGGCAAATTATTTTGGGAGGCAAATTATTTTGGGAGGCAAATAATTTTGGCAAATTATTTTGGGAGGCAAATTATTTTGGGAGGCAAATTATTTTGGCAAATTATTTTGGGAGGCAAATTATTTTGGGAGGCAAATTATTTTGGCAAATTATTTTGGGAGGCAAATTATTTTGGCAAATTATTTTGGGAGGCAAATTATTTAAATTATTTTACACTTTTGGTTATTGAGAAACAGCTCCTAAAACATTATTTGACACTTTTGGTTGTTGAAAAACAGCTTCTGACCATTATTTGACACTTTGGTTGTTGAGAAACAGCTCCTAAAACATTATTTTACACTTTTGGTTATTGAGAAACAGCTCCTAAAACATTATTTTACACTTTTGGTTGTTGAAAAACAGCTTCTAACCATTATTTGACACTTTGGTTGTTGAGAAACAGCTCCTAAAACATTATTTTACACTTTTGGTTAGTGAGAAACAGCTCCTAAAACATTATTTGACACTTTTGGTTGTTGAAAAACAGCTTCTAACCATTATTTGACACTTTGGTTGTTGAGAAACAGCTCCTAAAACATTATTTTACACTTTTGGTTATTGAGAAACAGCTCCTAAAACATTATTTGACACTTTTGGTTGTTGAAAAACAGCTTCTAACCATTATTTGACACTTTGGTTGTTGAGAAACAGCTGCTAAAACATTATTTTACACTTTTGGTTAGTGAGAAACAGCTCCTAAAACATTATTTGACACTTTTGGTTGTTGAAAAACAGCTTCTAACCATTATTTGACACTTTGGTTGTTGAGAAACAGCTCCTAAAACATTATTTTACACTTTTGGTTATTGAGAAACAGCTCCTAAAACATTATTTGACACTTTTGGTTGTTAAAAAACAGCTTCTAACCATTATTTGACACTTTGGTTGTTGAGAAACAGCTCCTAAAACATTATTTTACACTTTTGGTTATTGAGAAACAGCTCCTAAAACATTATTTGACACTTTTGGTTGTTGAAAAACAGCTTCTAACCATTATTTGACACTTTGGTTGTTGAGAAACAGCTCCTAAAACATTATTTTACACTTTTGGTTGTTGAGAAACAGCTCCTAAAACATTATTTTACACTTTTGGTTGTTGAAAAACAGCTTCTAACCATTATTTGACACTTTGGTTGTTGAGAAACAGCTCCTAAAACATTATTTTACACTTTTGGTTATTGAGAAACAGCTCCTAAAACATTATTTGACACTTTTGGTTATTATTATTGGTGATTATTATTATTTTGGGAGGCAAATTATTTTGGGAGGCAAATTATTTTGGCAAATTATTTTGGGAGGCAAATTATTTTGGCAAATTATTTTGGGAGGCAAATTATTTTGGGAGGCAAATTATTTTGGGAGGCAAATTATTTTGGCAAATTATTTTGGGAGGCAAATTATTTTGGCAAATTATTTTGGGAGGCAAATTATTTTGGGAGGCAAATTATTTTGGCAAATTATTTTGGGAGGCAAATTATTTTGGGAGGCAAATTATTTGGCAAATTATTTTGGGAGGCAAATTATTTTGGCAAATTATTTTGGGAGGCAAATTATTTTGGGAGGCAAATTATTTTGGGAGGCAAATTATTTTGGGAGGTAAATTATTTTGGCAAATTTCTTTGGGAGGCAAATTATTTTGGCAAATTATTTTAGGAGGCAAATTATTTTGGCAAATTATTTTGGGAGGCAAATTATTTTGGGAGGCAAATTATTTTGGCAAATTATTTTGGCAAAATATTTTGGGAGGCAAATTTTTTTGGGAGGCAAATTATTTTGGGAGGCAAATTATTTTGGGAGGCAAATTATTTTGGGAGGCAAATTATTTTGGCAAATTATTTTGGCAGGCAAATGATTTTGGGAGGCAAATTATTTTGGGAGGCAAATTATTTTGGAAGGCAAATTATTTTGGCAAATTATTTTGGGAGGCAAATTATTTTGGCAAATTATTTTGGGAGGCAAATTATTTTGGCAAATTATTTTGGCAAATTATTTTGGGAGGCAAATTATTTTGGCAAATTATTTTGGGAGGCAAATTATTTTGGCAAATTATTTTGGGAGGCAAATTATTTTGGCAAATTATTTTGGGAGGCAAATTATTTTGGGAGGCAAATTATTTTGGGAGGCAAATAATTTTGGCAAATAATTTTGGGAGGCAAATAATTTTGGGAGGCAAATTATTTTGGGAGGCAAATTATTTTGGGAGGCAAATAATTTTGGCAAATTATTTTGGGAGGCAAATTATTTTGGGAGGCAAATTATTTTGGCAAATTATTTTGGGAGGCAAATTATTTTGGGAGGCAAATTATTTTGGCAAATTATTTTGGGAGGCAAATTATTTTGGCAAATTATTTTGGGAGGCAAATTATTTAAATTATTTTACACTTTTGGTTATTGAGAAACAGCTCCTAAAACATTATTTGACACTTTTGGTTGTTGAAAAACAGCTTCTGACCATTATTTGACACTTTGGTTGTTGAGAAACAGCTCCTAAAACATTATTTTACACTTTTGGTTATTGAGAAACAGCTCCTAAAACATTATTTTACACTTTTGGTTGTTGAAAAACAGCTTCTAACCATTATTTGACACTTTGGTTGTTGAGAAACAGCTCCTAAAACATTATTTTACACTTTTGGTTAGTGAGAAACAGCTCCTAAAACATTATTTGACACTTTTGGTTGTTGAAAAACAGCTTCTAACCATTATTTGACACTTTGGTTGTTGAGAAACAGCTCCTAAAACATTATTTTACACTTTTGGTTATTGAGAAACAGCTCCTAAAACATTATTTGACACTTTTGGTTGTTGAAAAACAGCTTCTAACCATTATTTGACACTTTGGTTGTTGAGAAACAGCTCCTAAAACATTATTTTACACTTTTTGTTATTGAGAAACAGCTCCTAAAACATTATTTGACACTTTTGGTTGTTGAAAAACAGCTTCTAACCATTATTTGACACTTTGGTTGTTGAGAAACAGCTCCTAAAACATTATTTTACACTTTTGGTTATTGAGAAACAGCTCCTAAAACATTATTTGACACTTTTGGTTGTTGAAAAACAGCTTCTAACCATTATTTGACACTTTGGTTGTTGAGAAACAGCTCCTAAAACATTATTTTACACTTTTGGTTAGTGAGAAACAGCTCCTAAAACATTATTTGACACTTTTGGTTGTTGAAAAACAGCTTCTAACCATTATTTGACACTTTGGTTGTTGAGAAACAGATCCTAAAACATTATTTTACACTTTTGGTTATTGAGAAACAGCTCCTAAAACATTATTTGACACTTTTGGTTGTTGAAAAACAGCTTCTAACCATTATTTGACACTTTGGTTGTTGAGAAACAGCTCCTAAAACATTATTTTACACTTTTGGTTATTGAGAAACAGCTCCTAAAACATTATTTGACACTTTTGGTTGTTGAAAAACAGCTTCTAACCATTATTTGACACTTTGGTTGTTGAGAAACAGCTCCTAAAACATTATTTTACACTTTTGGTTGTTGAGAAACAGCTCCTAAAACATTATTTAACACTTTTGGTTGTTGAAAAACAGCTTCTAACCATTATTTGACACTTTGGTTGTTGAGAAACAGCTCCTAAAACATTATTTTACACTTTTGGTTATTGAGAAACAGCTCCTAAAACATTATTTTACACTTTTGGTTGTTGAAAAACAGCTTCTAACCATTATTTGACACTTTGGTTGTTGAGAAACAGCTCCTAAAACATTATTTTACACTTTTGGTTATTGAGAAACAGCTCCTAAAACATTATTTGACACTTTTGGTTGTTGAAAAACAGCTTCTAACCATTATTTGACACTTTGGTTGTTGAGAAACAGCTCCTAAAACATTATTTTACACTTTTGGTTATTGAGAAACAGCTCCTAAAACATTATTTGACACTTTTGGTTGTTGAAAAACAGCTTCTAAACATTATTTGACACTTTGGTTGTTGAGAAACAGCTCCTAAAACATTATTTTACACTTTTGGTTAGTGAGAAACAGCTCCTAAAACATTATTTGACACTTTTGGTTGTTGAAAAACAGCTTCTAACCATTATTTGACACTTTGGTTGTTGAGAAACAGCTCCTAAAACATTATTTTACACTTTTGGTTATTGAGAAAAAGCTCCTAAAACATTATTTGAAACTTTTGGTTGTTAAAAAACAGCTTCTAACCATTATTTGACACTTTGGTTGTTGAGAAACAGCTCCTAAAACATTATTTTACACTTTTGGTTATTGAGAAACAGCTCCTAAAACATTATTTGACACTTTTGGTTGTTGAAAAACAGCTTCTAACCATTATTTGACACTTTGGTTGTTGAGAAACAGCTCCTAAAACATTATTTTACACTTTTGGTTGTTGAGAAACAGCTCCTAAAACATTATTTTACACTTTTGGTTGTTGAAAAACAGCTTCTAACCATTATTTGACACTTTGGTTGTTGAGAAACAGCTCCTAAAACATTATTTTACACTTTTGGTTATTGAGAAACAGCTCCTAAAACATTATTTGACACTTTTGGTTATTATTATTGGTGATTATTATTATTTTGGGAGGCAAATTATTTTGGCAAATTATTTTGGGAGGCAAATTATTTTGGGAGGCAAATTATTTTGGGAGGCAAATTATTTTGGGAGGCAAATTATTTTGGCAAATTATTTTGGGAGGCAAATTATTTTGGCAAATTATTTTGGGAGGCAAATTATTTTGGGAGGCAAATTATTTTGGCAAATTATTTTGGGAGGCAAATTATTTTGGGAGGCAAATTATTTTGGGAGGCAAATTATTTTGGCAAATTATTTTGGGAGGCAAATTATTTTGGGAGGCAAATTATTTGGCAAATTATTTTGGGAGGAAAATTATTTTGGGAGGCAAATTATTTTGGCAAATTATTTTGGGAGGCAAATTATTTTGGCAAATTATTTTGGGAGGCAAATTATTTTGGCAAATTATTTTGGGAGGCAAATTATTTTGGGAGGCAAATTATTTTGGCAAATTATTTTGGGAGGCAAATTATTTTGGCAAATTATTTTAGGAGGCAAATTATTTTGGCAAATTATTTTGGGAGGCAAATTATTTTGGCAAATTATTTTGGGAGGCAAATTATTTTGGGAGGCAAATTATTTTGGCAAAATATTTTGGGAGGCAAATTATTTTGGGAGGCAAATTATTTTGGGAGGCAAATTATTTTGGCAAATTATTTTGGCAGGCAAATGATTTTGGGAGGCAAATTATTTTGGAAGGCAAATTATTTTGGCAAATTATTTTGGGAGGCAAATTATTTTGGCAAATTATTTTGGCAAATTATTTTGGGAGGCAAATTATTTTGGCAAATTATTTTGGGAGGCAAATTATGTTGGCAAATTATTTTGGGAGGCAAATTATTTTGGGAGGCAAATTATTTTGGGAGGCAAATAATTTTGGCAAATTATTTTGGGAGGCAAATTATTTTGGGAGGCAAATTATTTTGGGAGGCAAATTATTTTGGGAGGCAAATAATTTTGGCAAATAATTTTGGGAGGCAAATTATTTTTGGGAGGCAAATTATTTTGGCAAATTATTTTGGGAGGCAAATTATTTTGGCAAATTATTTTGGGAGGCAAATTATTTTGGGAGGCAAATTATTTTGGCAAATTATTTTGGGAGGCAAATTATTTAAATTATTTTACACTTTTGGTTATTGAGAAACAGCTCCTAAAACATTATTTGACACTTTTGGTTGTTGAAAAACAGCTTCTAACCATTATTTGACACTTTGGTTGTTGAGAAACAGCTCCTAAAACATTATTTTACACTTTTGGTTATTGAGAAACAGCTCCTAAAACATTATTTTACACTTTTGGTTGTTGAAAAACAGCTTCTAACCATTATTTGACACTTTGGTTGTTGAGAAACAGCTCCTAAAACATTATTTTACACTTTTGGTTAGTGAGAAACAGCTCCTAAAACATTATTTGACACTTTTGGTTGTTGAAAAACAGCTTCTAACCATTATTTGACACTTTGGTTGTTGAGAAACAGCTCCTAAAACATTATTTTACACTTTTGGTTATTGAGAAACAGCTCCTAAAACATTATTTGACACTTTTGGTTGTTGAAAAACAGCTTCTAACCATTATTTGACACTTTGGTTGTTGAGAAACAGCTCCTAAAACATTATTTTACACTTTTGGTTATTGAGAAACAGCTCCTAAAACATTATTTGACACTTTTGGTTGTTGAAAAACAGCTTCTAACCATTATTTGACACTTTGGTTGTTGAGAAACAGCTCCTAAAACATTATTTTACACTTTTGGTTATTGAGAAGCAGCTCCTAAAACATTATTTGACACTTTTGGTTGTTGAAAAACAGCTTCTAACCATTATTTGACACTTTGGTTGTTGAGAAACAGCTCCTAAAACATTATTTTACACTTTTGGTTATTGAGAAACAGCTCCTAAAACATTATTTGACACTTTTGGTTGTTGAAAAACAGCTTCTAACCATTATTTGACACTTTGGTTGTTGAGAAACAGCTCCTAAAACATTATTTTACACTTTTGGTTATTGAGAAACAGCTCCTAAAACATTATTTTACACTTTTGGTTGTTGAAAAACAGCTTCTAACCATTATTTGACACTTTGGTTGTTGAGAAACAGCTCCTAAAACATTATTTTACACTTTTGGTTAGTGAGAAACAGCTCCTAAAACATTATTTGACACTTTTGGTTGTTGAAAAACAGCTTCTAACCATTATTTGACACTTTGGTTGTTGAGAAACAGCTCCTAAAACATTATTTTACACTTTTGGTTATTGAGAAACAGCTCCTAAAACATTATTTGACACTTTTGGTTGTTGAAAAACAGCTTCTAACCATTATTTGACACTTTGGTTGTTGAGAAACAGCTCCTAAAACATTATTTTACACTTTTGGTTATTGAGAAACAGCTCCTAAAACATTATTTGACACTTTTGGTTGTTGAAAAACAGCTTCTAACCATTATTTGACACTTTGGTTGTTGAGAAACAGCTCCTAAAACATTATTTTACACTTTTGGTTATTGAGAAGCAGCTCCTAAAACATTATTTGACACTTTTGGTTGTTGAAAAACAGCTTCTAACCATTATTTGACACTTTGGTTGTTGAGAAACAGCTCCTAAAACATTATTTTACACTTTTGGTTAGTGAGAAACAGCTCCTAAAACATTATTTGACACTTTTGGTTGTTGAAAAACAGCTTCTAACCATTATTTGACACTTTGGTTGTTGAGAAACAGCTCCTAAAACATTATTTTACACTTTTGGTTATTGAGAAACAGCTCCTAAAACATTATTTGACACTTTTGGTTGTTGAAAAACAGCTTCTAACCATTATTTGACACTTTGGTTGTTGAGAAACAGCTCCTAAAACATTATTTTACACTTTTGGTTGTTGAGAAACAGCTCCTAAAACATTATTTGACACTTTTGGTTGTTGAATAACAGCTTCTAACCATTATTTGACACTTTGGTTGTTGAGAAACAGCTCCTAAAACATTATTTTACACTTTTGGTTGTTGAGAAACAGCTCCTAAAACATTATTTGACACTTTTGGTTGTTGAAAAACAGCTTCTAACCATTATTTGACACTTTGGTTGTTGAGAAACAGCTCCTAAAACATTATTTGACACTTTTGGTTATTGAGAAACAGCTCCTAAAACATTATTTGACACTTTTGGTTGTTGAAAAACAGCTTCTAACCATTATTTGACACTTTGGTTGTTGAGAAACAGCTCCTAGAACATTATTTTACACTTTTGGTTATTGAGAAACAGCTCCTAAAACATTATTTGACACTTTTGGTTGTTGAAAAACAGCTTCTAACCATTATTTGACACTTTGGTTGTTGAGAAACAGATCCTAAAACATTATTTTACACTTTTGGTTATTGAGAAACAGCTCCTAAAACATTATTTGACAATTTTGGTTATTGAAAAACAGTTTCTAACCATTATTTGACACTTTGGTTGTTGAGAAAAGCTCCTAAAACATTATTTTACACTTTTGGTTAGTGAGAAACAGCTCCTAAAACATTATTTGACACTTTTGGTTGTTGAAAAACAGCTTCTAACCATTATTTGACACTTTGGTTGTTGAGAAACAGCTCCTAAAACATTATTTTACACTTTTGGTTATTGAGAAACAGCTCCTAAAACATTATTTGACACTTTTGGTTGTTGAAAAACAGCTTCTAACCATTATTTGACACTTTGGTTGTTGAGAAACAGCTCCTAAAACATTATTTTACACTTTTGGTTGTTGAGAAACAGCTCCTAAAACATTATTTTACACTTTTGGTTGTTGAAAAACAGCTTCTAACCATTATTTGACACTTTGGTTGTTGAGAAACAGCTCCTAAAACATTATTTTACACTTTTGGTTATTGAGAAACAGCTCCTAAAACATTATTTGACACTTTTGGTTATTATTATTGGTGATTATTATTATTTTGGGAGGCAAATTATTTTGGCAAATTATTTTGGGAGGCAAATTATTTTGGGAGGCAAATTATTTTGGCAAATTATTTTGGGAGGCAAATTATTTTGGCAAATTATTTTGGGAGGCAAATTATTTTGGGAGGCAAATTATTTTGGCAAATTATTTTGGGAGGCAAATTATTTTGGCAAATTATTTTGGGAGGCAAATTATTTTGGGAGGCAAATTATTTTGGCAAATTATTTTGGGAGGCAAATTATTTTGGGAGGCAAATTATTTGGCAAATTATTTTGGGAGGCAAATTATTTTGGGAGGCAAATTATTTTGGCAAATTATTTTGGGAGGCAAATTATTTTGGCAAATTATTTTGGGAGGCAAATTATTTTGGGAGGCAAATTATTTTGGGAGGCAAATTATTTTGGGAGGTAAATTATTTTGGCAAATTTCTTTGGGAGGCAAATTATTTTGGCAAATTATTTTAGGAGGCAAATTATTTTGGCAAATTATTTTGGGAGGCAAATTATTTTGGCAAATTATTTTGGGAGGCAAATTATTTTGGGAGGCAAATTATTTTGGCAAATTATTTTGGCAAAATATTTTGGGAGGCAAATTATTTTGGGAGGCAAATTATTTTGGGAGGCAAATTATTTTGGGAGGCAAATTATTTTGGCAAATTATTTTGGCAGGCAAATGATTTTGGGAGGCAAATTATTTTGGGAGGCAAATTATTTTGGAAGGCAAATTATTTTGGCAAATTATTTTGGGAGGCAAATTATTTTGGCAAATTATTTTGGGAGGCAAATTATTTTGGCAAATTATTTTGGCAAACTATTTTGGCAAATTATTTTGGGAGGCAAATTATTTTGGCAAATTATTTTGGGAGGCAAATTATTTTGGCAAATTATTTTGGGAGGCAAATTATTTTGGCAAATTATTTTGGGAGGCAAATTATTTTGGGAGGCAAATTATTTTGGGAGGCAAATAACTTTGGCAAATAATTTTGGGAGGCAAATTATTTTGGGAGGCAAATTATTTTGGGAGGCAAATTATTTTGGGAGGCAAATTATTTTGGGAGGCAAATTATTTTGGCAAATTATTTTGGGAGGCAAATTATTTTGGCAAATTATTTTGGGAGGCAAATTATTTTGGGAGGCAAATTATTTTGGCAAATTATTTTGGGAGGCAAATTATTTTGGCAAATTATTTTGGGAGGCAAATTATTTTGGGAGGCAAATTATTTTGGCAAATTATTTTGGGAGGCAAATTATTTTGGGAGGCAAATGATTTTGGGAGGCAAATTATTTTGGAAGGCAAATTATTTTGGCAAATTATTTTGGGAGGCAAATTATTTTGGCAAATTATTTTGGGAGGCAAATTATTTTGGCAAATTATTTTGGCAAACTATTTTGGCAAATTATTTTGGGAGGCAAATTATTTTGGCAAATTATTTTGGGAGGCAAATTATTTTGGGAGGCAAATTATTTTGGCAAATTATTTTGGGAGGCAAATTATTTTGGGAGGCAAATTATTTTGGGAGGCAAATAACTTTGGCAAATAATTTTGGGAGGCAAATTATTTTGGGAGGCAAATTATTTTGGGAGGCAAATTATTTTGGGAGGCAAATTATTTTGGGAGGCAAATAATTTTGGCAAATAATTTTGGGAGGCAAATTATTTTGGGAGGCAAATTATTTTGGCAAATTATTTTGGGAGGCAAATTATTTTGGCAAATTATTTTGGGAGGCAAATTATTTTGGCAAATTATTTTGGGAGGCAAATTATTTAAATTATTTTACACTTTTGGTTATTGAGAAACAGCTCCTAAAACATTATTTGACACTTTTGGTTGTTGAAAAACAGCTTCTAACCATTATTTGACACTTTGGTTGTTGAGAAACAGCTCCTAAAACATTATTTTACACTTTTGGTTATTGAGAAACAGCTCCTAAAACATTATTTTACACTTTTGGTTGTTGAAAAACAGCTTCTAACCATTATTTGACACTTTGGTTGTTGAGAAACAGCTCCTAAAACATTATTTTACACTTTTGGTTAGTGAGAAACAGCTCCTAAAACATTATTTGACACTTTTGGTTGTTGAAAAACAGCTTCTAACCATTATTTGACACTTTGGTTGTTGAGAAACAGCTCCTAAAACATTATTTTACACTTTTGGTTATTGAGAAACAGCTCCTAAAACATTATTTGACACTTTTGGTTGTTGAAAAACAGCTTCTAACCATTATTTGACACTTTGGTTGTTGAGAAACAGCTCCTAAAACATTATTTTACACTTTTGGTTATTGAGAAACAGCTCCTAAAACATTATTTGACACTTTTGGTTGTTGAAAAACAGCTTCTAACCATTATTTGACACTTTGGTTGTTGAGAAACAGCTCCTAAAACATTATTTTACACTTTTGGTTATTGAGAAACAGCTCCTAAAACATTATTTGACACTTTTGGTTGTTGAAAAACAGCTTCTAACCATTATTTGACACTTTGGTTGTTGAGAAACAGCTCCTAAAACATTATTTTACACTTTTGGTTAGTGAGAAACAGCTCCTAAAACATTATTTGACACTTTTGGTTGTTGAAAAACAGCTTCTAACCATTATTTGACACTTTGGTTGTTGAGAAACAGATCCTAAAACATTATTTTACACTTTTGGTTATTGAGAAACAGCTCCTAAAACATTATTTGACACTTTTGGTTGTTGAAAAACAGCTTCTAACCATTATTTGACACTTTGGTTGTTGAGAAACAGCTCCTAAAACATTATTTTACACTTTTGGTTATTGAGAAACAGCTCCTAAAACATTATTTGACACTTTTGGTTGTTGAAAAACAGCTTCTAACCATTATTTGACACTTTGGTTGTTGAGAAACAGCTCCTAAAACATTATTTTACACTTTTGGTTATTGAGAAACAGCTCCTAAAACATTATTTGACACTTTTGGTTGTTGAAAAACAGCTTCTAACCATTATTTGACACTTTGGTTGTTGAGAAACAGCTCCTAAAACATTATTTTACACTTTTGGTTAGTGAGAAACAGCTCCTAAAACATTATTTGACACTTTTGGTTGTTGAAAAACAGCTTCTAACCATTATTTGACACTTTGGTTGTTGAGAAACAGCTCCTAAAACATTATTTTACACTTTTGGTTATTGAGAAACAGCTCCTAAAACATTATTTGACACTTTTGGTTGTTGAAAAACAGCTTCTAACCATTATTTGACACTTTGGTTGTTGAGAAACAGCTCCTAAAACATTATTTTACACTTTTGGTTATTGAGAAACAGCTCCTAAAACATTATTTGACACTTTTGGTTGTTGAAAAACAGCTTCTAACCATTATTTGACACTTTGGTTGTTGAGAAACAGCTCCTAAAACATTATTTTACACTTTTGGTTATTGAGAAACAGCTCCTAAAACATTATTTGACACTTTTGGTTGTTGAAAAACAGCTTCTAACCATTATTTGACACTTTGGTTGTTGAGAAACAGCTCCTAAAACATTATTTTACACTTTTGGTTAGTGAGAAACAGCTCCTAAAACATTATTTGACACTTTTGGTTGTTGAAAAACAGCTTCTAACCATTATTTGACACTTTGGTTGTTGAGAAACAGCTCCTAAAACATTATTTTACACTTTTGGTTATTGAGAAACAGCTCCTAAAACATTATTTGACACTTTTGGTTGTTAAAAAACAGCTTCTAACCATTATTTGACACTTTGGTTGTTGAGAAACAGCTCCTAAAACATTATTTTACACTTTTGGTTATTGAGAAACAGCTCCTAAAACATTATTTGACACTTTTGGTTGTTGAAAAACAGCTTCTAACCATTATTTGACACTTTGGTTGTTGAGAAACAGCTCCTAAAACATTATTTTACACTTTTGGTTGTTGAGAAACAGCTCCTAAAACATTATTTTACACTTTTGGTTGTTGAAAAACAGCTTCTAACCATTATTTGACACTTTGGTTGTTGAGAAACAGCTCCTAAAACATTATTTTACACTTTTGGTTATTGAGAAACAGCTCCTAAAACATTATTTGACACTTTTGGTTATTATTATTGGTGATTATTATTATTTTGGGAGGCAAATTATTTTGGCAAATTATTTTGGGAGGCAAATTATTTTGGGAGGCAAATTATTTTGGCAAATTATTTTGGGAGGCAAATTATTTTGGCAAATTATTTTGGGAGGCAAATTATTTTGGGAGGCAAATTATTTTGGCAAATTATTTTGGGAGGCAAATTATTTTGGCAAATTATTTTGGGAGGCAAATTATTTTGGGAGGCAAATTATTTTGGCAAATTATTTTGGGAGGCAAATTATTTTGGGAGGCAAATTATTTGGCAAATTATTTTGGGAGGAAAATTATTTTGGGAGGCAAATTATTTTGGGAGGCAAATTATTTTGGGAGGCAAATTATTTTGGCAAATTATTTTGGGAGGCAAATTATTTTGGGAGGTAAATTATTTTGGCAAATTTCTTTGGGAGGCAAATTATTTTGGCAAATTATTTTAGGAGGCAAATTATTTTGGCAAATTATTTTGGGAGGCAAATTATTTTGGCAAATTATTTTGGGAGGCAAATTATTTTGGGAGGCAAATTATTTTGGGAGGCAAATTATTTTGGCAAATTATTTTGGCAAAATATTTTGGGAGGCAAATTATTTTGGGAGGCAAATTATTTTGGGAGGCAAATTATTTTGGGAGGCAAATTATTTTGGCAAATTATTTTGGCAGGCAAATGATTTTGGGAGGCAAATTATTTTGGGAGGCAAATTATTTTGGAAGGCAAATTATTTTGGCAAATTATTTTGGGAGGCAAATTATTTTGGCAAATTATTTTGGGAGGCAAATTATTTTGGCAAATTATTTTGGCAAACTATTTTGGCAAATTATTTTGGGAGGCAAATTATTTTGGGAGGCAAATTATTTTGGCAAATTATTTTGGGAGGCAAATTATTTTGGGAGGCAAATAATTTTGGCAAATAATTTTGGGAGGCAAATTATTTTGGGAGGCAAATTATTTTGGGAGGCAAATAATTTTGGCAAATTATTTTGGGAGGCAAATTATTTTGGGAGGCAAATTATTTTGGCAAATTATTTTGGGAGGCAAATTATTTTGGCAAATTATTTTGGGAGGCAAATTATTTTGGCAAATTATTTTGGGAGGCAAATTATTTAAATTATTTTACACTTTTGGTTATTGAGAAACAGCTCCTAAAACATTATTTGACACTTTTGGTTGTTGAAAAACAGCTTCTAACCATTATTTGACACTTTGGTTGTTGAGAAACAGCTCCTAAAACATTATTTTACACTTTTGGTTATTGAGAAACAGCTCCTAAAACATTATTTTACACTTTTGGTTGTTGAAAAACAGCTTCTAACCATTATTTGACACTTTGGTTGTTGAGAAACAGCTCCTAAAACATTATTTTACACTTTTGGTTAGTGAGAAACAGCTCCTAAAACATTATTTGACACTTTTGGTTGTTGAAAAACAGCTTCTAACCATTATTTGACACTTTGGTTGTTGAGAAACAGCTCCTAAAACATTATTTTACACTTTTGGTTATTGAGAAACAGCTCCTAAAACATTATTTGACACTTTTGGTTGTTGAAAAACAGCTTCTAACCATTATTTGACACTTTGGTTGTTGAGAAACAGCTCCTAAAACATTATTTTACACTTTTGGTTATTGAGAAACAGCTCCTAAAACATTATTTGACACTTTTGGTTGTTGAAAAACAGCTTCTAACCATTATTTGACACTTTGGTTGTTGAGAAACAGCTCCTAAAACATTATTTTACACTTTTGGTTATTGAGAAACAGCTCCTAAAACATTATTTGACACTTTTGGTTGTTGAAAAACAGCTTCTAACCATTATTTGACACTTTGGTTGTTGAGAAACAGCTCCTAAAACATTATTTTACACTTTTGGTTAGTGAGAAACAGCTCCTAAAACATTATTTGACACTTTTGGTTGTTGAAAAACAGCTTCTAACCATTATTTGACACTTTGGTTGTTGAGAAACAGCTCCTAAAACATTATTTTACACTTTTGGTTAGTGAGAAACAGCTCCTAAAACATTATTTGACACTTTTGGTTGTTGAAAAACAGCTTCTAACCATTATTTGACACTTTGGTTGTTGAGAAACAGCTCCTAAAACATTATTTTACACTTTTGGTTATTGAGAAACAGCTCCTAAAACATTATTTGACACTTTTGGTTGTTAAAAAACAGCTTCTAACCATGATTTGACACTTTGGTTGTTGAGAAACAGCTCCTAAAACATTATTTTACACTTTTGGTTATTGAGAAACAGCTCCTAAAACATTATTTGACACTTTTGGTTGTTGAAAAACAGCTTCTAACCATTATTTGACACTTTGGTTGTTGAGAAACAGCTCCTAAAACATTATTTTACACTTTTGGTTATTGAGAAACAGCTCCTAAAACATTATTTGACACTTTTGGTTGTTGAAAAACAGCTTCTAACCATGGGCTATAACCCATGTTTTTTGAAATTTTGAATTTTCTTCAAATCCTCAAAAATGATGAAAAACGGCGTGCTATAGAGCGCAGCAGTCCCGCCCCCTTTCAGAAAAGCGAGTGGCCCAGGAAATGAAACTCCAATGCATTTTTCCATCGGCACTTCGAATATAATTTATTTAAAGACGGTTACGCCGCGGACAAAGCCAATTCGGATCATGACAAATCATGACAATGAACACAATGTTTTGGGACGATCAAATAATTTAAAGGACGAAAAACAAAACAAATAGTGTTGTCTCCTGCCTTTATTTTCTTCTTTCTAATGATTTGATCGTCCCAAAACATTGTGTTCATTGTCATGATTTGTCATGATCCGAATTGGCTTTGTCCGCGGCGTAACCGTCTTTAAATAAATTATATTCGAAGTGCCGATGGAAAAATGCATTGGGGTTTCATTTCCTGGGCCACTCGCTTTTCTGAAAGGGGGCGGGACTGCTGCGCTCTATAGTATGCCGTACGGTAGGGGCTATAGCCCATGTTCAAAAATGATGAAAAATGAGGATAACATTTTTTTCAAAAATTCAAAAAACGATGGGCTATAACCCATGTTTTTTGAAATTTTGAATTTTCTTCAAATCCTCAAAAATGATGAAAAACGGCGTGCTATAGTATGCCGTACGGTAGGAGCTATAGCCCATGTTCAAAAATGATGAAAAATGAGGATAACATTTTTTTCAAAAATTCAAAAAACGATGGGCTATAACCCATGTTTTTTGAAATTTTGAATTTTCTTCAAATCCTCAAAAATGATGAAAAACGGCGTGCTATAGTATGCCGTACGGTAGGGGCTATAGCCCATGTTCAAAAATGATGAAAAATGATGATAACATTTTTTCAAAAATTCAAAAAACGATGGGCTATAACCCATGTTTTTTGAAATTTTGAATTTTCTTCAAATCCTCAAAAATGATGAAAAACGGCGTGCTATAGTATGCCGTACGGTAGGGGCTATAGCCCATGTTCAAAAATGATGAAAAATGAGGATAACATTTTTTTCAAAAATTCAAAAAACGATGGGCTATAACCCATGTTTTTTGAAATTTAGAATTTTCTTCAAATCCTCAAAAATGATGAAAAACGGCGTGCTATAGTATGCCGTACGGTAGGGGCTATAGCCCATGTTCAAAAATGATGAAAAATGAGGATAACATTTTTTTCAAAAATTCAAAAAACGATGGGCTATAACCCATGTTTTTTGAAATTTTGAATTTTCTTCAAATCCTCAAAAATGATGAAAAACGGCGTGCTATAGTATGCCATACGGTAGGGGCTATAGCCCATGTTCAAAAATGATGAAAAATGAGGATAACATTTTTTTCAAAAATTCAAAAAACGATGGGCTATAACCCATGTTTTTTGAAATTTTGAATTTTCTTCAAATCCTCAAAAATGATGAAAAACTGCGTGCTATAGTATGCCGTACGGTAGGGGCTATAGCCCATGTTCAAAAATGATGAAAAATGATAATCTTTTTTTCAAAAATTCAAAAAACGATGGGCTATAACCCATGTTTTTTGAAATTTTGAATTTTCTTCAAATACTCAAAAATGATGAAAAACGGCGTGCTATAGTATGCCGTACGGTAGGAGCTATAGCCCATGTTCAAAAATGATGAAAAATGAGGATAACATTTTTTTCAAAAATTCAAAAAACGATGGGCTATAACCCATGTTTTTTGAAATTTTGAATTTTCTTCAAATCCTCAAAAATGATGAAAAACGGCGTGCTATAGTATGCCGTACGGTAGGGGCTATAGCCCATGTTCAAAAATGATGAAAAATGAGGATAACATTTTTTTCAAAAATTCAAAAAACGATGGGCTAGGTCGGCTTGTGGTTTCACATATATTTATTGAGGGTGACATGGAGGGATTATGGTTGAATTATATTAACGCATCAAGGTGGACAGAATCAGGTTTCTACCTCTTCTCCCATTCAACATTTCTATACCAAATGAATGTTTTCTCTGAGGGTTACACCTGGGCCTTTATATGCCAGCCACAGGTGTGCCCAACTAGTATTCAGTATAGCCCCACCCACCACTAGAGGAGGAATGAGGTGATCAGCTCCGGTTCCACCCCACTCTCAGCCGGAGAGTGGTGGGGTTTTCTACAGTTACTGTCGATCACATGATCACCAACTGTCTCCTTTTACTGTTAATGTACTATGTCCTGTACTGTACTGTACTGTACATTATGTGTCGCATTTCGTTATAGGTGAACCACACTGTACTGTAGGTGAGCAATGTATCTATTTAGAATGCAATCACAGTTGCGACAGCAATGTATCTATTTATAATTGCAATCACAGTTGCGACCGCAATGTATCTATTTATAATGCAATCACAGTTGCGACCGCAATGTATGCGTTACCCTGGCGCAGAGCCGGCTCCGACCCAAAATGGCCCGGACGGGGGGAACCACTCTACATCTGAAATCAGGGGGACGAAGCGCCGAGGCGCTGCGAACCCCAAAAGCGGAATCACAAGGATTCCGAAGGACAATTCCAATCTGAATTCAAGGGGACGAAGTGCCTAAGCACTGCGACACCCCAAATGCGGAACCACAGGGATTCCGAAGGATACCTAGGGACATACACGACCCACCGAGACGGTTTAAATGGTTGTATGCGGCACAGGCGGGCGAGGACCGAAGTCCAAACGCTCGGCAGCCACATCCAGCCAGGGAAATTGTCTGACTACGCTGCTTCCCGTAAGGGATGGCAATGAAGGTCAAATAATTTAGGCACAAGAAGTTTGAGGTGACCTCATGGGTAGGAGGACACCTCGGACCCGCCGGCCACCGCCGCGCCCCCGTGAGGGACACTGATCGACAGTAACAGTAAATGTCGTTATAGGTGAGCCGTACTGTACTGTACTGTACATTATGTGTCGCATGTCGTTATAGGTGAGCCGTACTGTACTGTACTGTACATTATGTGTCGCATGTAGTTATAGGTGAGCCGTACTGTACTGTACATTATGTGTCGCATGTCGTTATAGGTGAGCCGTACTGTACTGTACATTATGTGTCGCATGTCGTTATAGGTGAGCCGTACTGTACTGTACTGTACATTATGTGTCGCATGTCGTTATAGGTGAGCCGTACTGTACTGTACATTATGTGTCGCATGTCGTTATAGGTGAGCCGTACTGTACTGTACTGTACATTATGTGTTGCATGTCGTTAAAGGTGAACCGTACTGTACTGTACTGTACTGTACTGTACATTATGTGTCGCATGTCGTTAAAGGTGAACTGTACTGTATTGTACATTATGTGTTGCATGTCGTTAAAGGTGAACCGTACTGTACTGTACTGTACTGTACTGTACTGTACATTATGTGTCGCATGTCGTTATAGGTGAACCGTACTGTACTGTAGGTGAGCAATGTATCTATTTAGAATGCAATCACAGTTGCGACAGCAATGTATCTATTTATAATTGCAATCACAGTTGCGACCACAATGTATCTATTTAGAATGCAATCACAGTTGCGACCGCAATGTATGCGGTACCCTGGCGTAGAGCCGGCTCCGACCCAAAATGGCCCGGACGGGGGGAATCACTACATCTGAAATCAGGGGGACGAAGTGCCGAGGCGCTGCGAACCCCAAAAGCGGAATCACAAGGATTCCGAAGGACAATTCCAATCTGAATTCAAGGGGACGAAGTGCCTAGGCACTGCGACACCCCAAATGCGGAACCACAGGGATTCCGAAGGATACCTAGGGACATACACGACCCACCGAGACGGATTAAATGGTTGTATGCGGCACAGGCGGGCGAGGACCGAAGTCCAAACGCTCGGCAGCCACATCCAGCCAGGGAAATTGTCTGACTACGCTGCTTCCCGTAAGGGATGGCAATGAAGGTCAAAAAATTTAGGCACAAGAAGTTTGAGGTGACCTCATGGGTAGGAGGACACCTCGGACCCGCCGGCCACCGCCGCGCCCGTGAGGGACACTGATCGACTGATCGACAGTAACAGTAAAAGGAGACAGGAAACAGCCGTACTGTACTGTACTGTACATTATGTGTCGCATGTCGTTATAGGTGAGCCGTACTGTACTGTACATTATGTGTCGCATGTCGTTATAGGTGAACCGTACTGTACTGTATTGTACATTATGTGTCGCATGTCGTTAAAGGTGAACCGTACTGTACTGTACATTATGTGTCGCATGCCGTTAAAGGTGAACAGGTGGTGATTATGTGATCGACAGTAAAAGGAGACAGGTGGTGATCAAGCATACTGTGCCAGGTGCCAGGCCCCACTTCTTCAATGGATGATTTTAAGTGTCCAACCCCAGTACACAGTGTGTTCAGCAAGGTCAGTTGTCGGTGTGGCAGACCTTCCTCCTGTGATGCTTTCTTCTGGGTCCCAGATGTAGTGGTGACAACGTCTGAAAGAAAGAGACAGATGCTCATTATTAGCTAGTTGTTGTTCTTGCTTACTGTAAATTGTTCTGGATTAAGGGCATCTGTTAAATGCCTAAATTGTAAATTGTACATTGTTGATAAAATAAAATAAATATATACAAACACCTTGCTGTGTGTGTATATATTTAATATTATTTAATCAACAATGTACAATTTAGGCATTTAGCAGATGCCATGATGGGACTCCAAGGAATGATGGGAAATTAAATTAAATTCTTAGATTGTCTTGAAGAAATGAAATTCGTCAATTGTTTTATTGAATGAAACACAAACACACACGCACGCACACGTGCATTAACATCCACACCACCACAACGTTCTTATAGCCATGTAGGGTAATACGGTACGGAGCTGCACTAATTAATATGTTAATTTATGTCACTAGAAGAGTGACACAAATTCAACGTTTACCACCTGGAAAGTACTACGAAAAGAGGTTAATCAAACAGAAACTACAACATTTGGACAACCTGGCGGGAAGGAAACAACAAGTTAGGGAAAACTCACACAGCTTCAACAAACACACACAGCACACACATGCGCGCTTGCTCACACAGACACACAGGGGGGGCGCTGAAGCCCCCCCTGTGTGCCCCCCCCACACACACACACACACACACACCCTTAGGCCCATCACAATTACTACATAAGTATTTGTGATAATAGCAATACTTTTGGGATAATAGTCATAATCGTTCCCATGTTAAAAAGTAGTAGAAGTGGCAGATCTAGGAGCTCAAAACTGTTTCGATCTCGTAGATCTGATACTTTCACTATTCATGTATGTTTTATTGTAATTTAAATAATTTATGAATACTTGTGACGGGCCTAATGTACCTCAATGTACCAGTTTGAGCGGTACATTTGCATGGGGATTCCAGACAACATAGCGCGCCCACTATCGTTGACCGGGCGGGGAGACCCCCCAGGCATCTCGACCCTATCCCCGGCGTTCGGAGGTCACTCCCCTGGCGTTCCCAAGGAGCATTCCAGACATCAAGGGCAGCTGGCATAATTTTCCTTAATAAATAATGCCTATAAATAAATAAATAAATAAACAAAAAAAAGGTGTTAAAAACAAGTGTTAGAAATGACTACACCTGTACGTGCCCATCGGCCTACTTGAGAACGATGCAACTAGGGAACCTAATAATACCCGTTACTTAACCAACTTGTCATAGCACCTGGTCTCTACTGTATCTGTCTGTCTGTGCCTGAAGAGTGCAAACTGACTGTGACAAGTGGTTAAGTAATCAATTAGCAGCTGTGGGGTTGCCGTGGCAATCAATTGGCTGAGGCAGAGACTGGCAATTGCACAGGTGAGGGATTTGGGCTCATTAGGTCCACTGGCAGAGCCTGACCAGAGCCTTTTGTGGCGTTTCTGGACAACGGTGTTTGCCACCGACCCCTAATTGCTACTCCACTACATCTCAGAGGCAAATATTATGCTTTTACTCCACTACATTTATTATTATTTTAAATCTCTGAAATGACAAATACAAATAAACTAATAAGACCATTGCTGCGTCTAAAGCAACCAACTATACCAAAGATTATAAAACATTAGCCAAATAGGTAATTACATCAGAAAGGCAAAGATTTAGAAAATAACAGCTCGCAGTGCAAGGTATTGCCACTGCAATGCTGAAAAATACAATATTTCTAACAGCAATGATGAATACTATTAAAAAGTATAAGCAGTGTTGGAATTCTCATTTCTGAGGACAACTTTAGTTTTTTTCAACCAAGGTTCATGTTTTAGGTTGTTATTAGAGAAAGCAAAAGATGAGTGTTTATTGGTTTATTTTCATTTGCTGCTTTCTTTCGTTTTAACGGTTTAGCAATTTTTGACAGGGGGGGCGGGGGCATTCGAACATGGGGCTAAATACATTTATTTTACAAAATGTTATGGCAATTTCTTTAATATTATTTACTATAGTCCTACTAGACCCCAGGAAATTACATCTGGCCACAGAAGATCACGGGATCAACTGAATGTGTAGGAGGATACTGTTCACATTCAACAGATCCTGTGATCTTTTGTGGCCAGATGTAATTTCCTGGGGTCTAGTAGGACTATATTAAAAGATAAATAATAATAACAATAAAATTGCTATAGCATTTTGTAAAAAATAAATAGAAATAAACATATTTAGCCCCATGTTGGAATGCCCCCCCCCATTTCAAAAATGTGTAAAATCGCTAAAACGAAAGAAAGCAGCAAATGAAAGAAAATGTGCTCATCTTTTACTTTCTCTAATAACCTAAAACATGAATCTAATGTTGTCCTTTAAGTAAAAGTATCAATAGTGCTGTATAGAAATACTGTTTCTGTAAAAGTCCAGACTTTTAAATGTACTTCAACAAAAGTACAAAAGTATTAGTTTTAAAGATGTACATAAAGTACTAAAAGTAGAAAGTAGTCATTCTGCAAAATGTCCCTTTACAAGTTTTCAAATGTGAGCTTGTAGATCTGCTATTTTTGATAAATCCTGATAATGTGGCGCAAATCTTTCAGAGCGAACATTTAACTAAAATCTTTGCTTCTATTTATTTTTTGTAATAAATATAAAAAATAATCTGCAAAGTAACTAGTAACTAATGTTTTCAAATAAATGCAGTGGAGGTAAAAGTAGAATATTTGGATCCGAGATGTAGTGGTTCGTAGAAGTTAAAAATATTGGGGAAAAACTCAAGTGCAAATGCCTCAAAATGTTAACGGATGACCAAAACCTACTCAAATTCCCTCAAACGGTTTTTAACATTGTAACATTTTAACATTGTTGTAGTAACCATAACAGTGTAAGGCTAATGACATTGAAACACTGCAATACATTGTAATATTGTAAATTACAATATTAATATAATATGATAATACAATTTGTAATAGCATTGTAACACTATGTAACTAAATAAATAAATTCCAACTCACCAGTCTGCCAGTTCCACAGGCCGGGGAGAGGCAGGGAGCCAAATCTGTACTTCTCCCCCACGCTGTTCTGAGGAGGAGAGGCAGGGAGCCAAATCTGTACCTCTCCCCCACGCTGTTCTGAGGAGGAGAGGCAGGGAGCCAAATCTGTACCTCTCCCCCACACTGTTCTGAGGAGGAGAGGCAGGGAGCCAAATCTGTACCTCTCCCCCACGCTGTTCTGAGGAGGAGAGGCAGGGAGCCAAATCTGTACCTCTCCCACACGCTGTTCTGAGGAGGAGAGGCAGGGAGCCAAATCTGTACCTCTCCCCCACGCTGTTCTGAGGAGGAGGCAGGGAGCCAAATCTGTACCTCTCCCCCACGCTGTTCTGAGGAGGAGAGGCAGGGAGCCAAATCTGTACCTCTCCCCTACGCTGTTCTGAGGAGGAGAGGCAGGGAGCCAAATCTGTACCTCTCCCCCACGCTGTTCTGAGGAGGAGAGGCAGGGAGCCAAATCTGTACCTCTCCCCCACGCTGTTCTGAGGAGGAGAGGCAGGGAGCCAAATCTGTACCTCTCCCCCACGCTGTTCTGAGGAGGAGAGGCAGGGAGCCAAATCTGTACCTCTCCCCCACGCTGTTCTGAGGAGGAGAGGCAGGGAGCCAAATCTGTACCTCTCCCCCACGCTGTTCTGAGGAGGAGAGGCAGGGAGCCAAATCTGTACCTCTCCCCCACGCTGTTCTGAGGAGGAGAGGCAGGGAGCCAAATCTGTACCTCTCCCCCACGCTGTTCTGAGGAGGAGAGGCAGGGAGCCAAATCTGTACCTCTCCCCCACGCTGTTCTGAGGAGGAGAGGCAGGGAGCCAAATCTGTACCTCTCCCCCACGCTGTTCTGAGGAGGGTTCCAGACAAGAGCACCAGGCATCATTCTCCTTTAGAAATAAACAAGAAAAAGGATATATATTAAAAAGAAAAACATCAGACCCGTCTGAAGTGAGTGGTAAAGGAAAGGAAAGGTACTATGATTACCCAGGGTAAAAAATTATCTGCAAAGTAACTAGTAACTAATGTTTTCAAATAAATGCAGTGGAGGTAAAAGTAGAATATTTGGATCCGAGATGTAGTGGTTCGTTGAAGTTAAAAATATTGGGGAAAAACGTATTAATATAATATGCTATTACAATTTGTAATACCATTGTAACACTATAACTAAATAAATAAATTCCAACTCACCAGTCTGCCAGGTCCACAGGCCGGGGAGAGGCAGGGAGCCAAATCTGTACCTCTCCCCCACGCTGTTCTGAGGAGGAGAGGCAGGGAGCCAAATCTGTACCTCTCCCCCACACTGTTCTGAGGAGGAGAGGCAGGGAGCCAAATCTGTACCTCTCCGACATGCGACACATAATGTACAGTACAGTACGGCCATGGCTGCTGGGGGGCTGAGGGCCATGGCTGCTGGGGGGCTGGGGCCCATGGTCGCTGCTGCGCCGATGGTGGCGGTGGAGCTGGGGAGGGGGACTCCGGTCCATCTGATGGCAGGGTGATCCGTGCTCGAAGGACCATGAAAGAATTGTATACTGTACGAAGGGGTTTGCTGGTTGTAGGCTATATCACCCTTACACCAGTGTGCCTATTAGAGAACCATGCACGACCATAGTCGGCTTGTGGTTTCACATATATTTATTGAGGGTGACATGGAGGGATTATGGTTGAATTATATTAACGCATCAAGGTGGACAGAATCAGGTTTCTACCTCTTCTCCCATTCAACATTTCTATACCAAATGAATGTTTTCTCTGAGGGTTACACCTGGGCCTTTATAGGCCAGCCACAGGTGTGCCCAACTAGTATTCAGTATAGCCCCACCCACCACTAGAGGAGGAATGAGGTGATCAGCTCCGGTTCCACCCCACTCTCAGCCGGAGAGTGGTGGGGTTTTCTACAGTTACTGTCGATCACATGATCACCAACTGTCTCCTTTTACTGTTAATGTACTATGTCCTGTACTGTACTGTACTGTACATTATGTGTCGCATTTCGTTATAGGTGAACCGCACTGTACTGTAGGTGAGCAATGTATCTATTTAGAATGCAATCACAGTTGCGACAGCAATGTATCTATTTATAATTGCAATCACAGTTGCGACCGCAATGTATCTATTTATAATGCAATCACAGTTGCGACCGCAATGTATGCGTTACCCTGGCGCAGAGCCGGCTCCGACCCAAAATGGCCCGGACGGGGGGAATCACTCTACATCTGAAATCAGGGGGACGAAGCGCTGAGGTGCTGCGAACCCCAAAAGCGGAATCACAAGAATTCCGAAGGACAATTCCAATCTGAATTCAAGGGGACGAAGTGCCTAAGCACTGCGACACCCCAAATGCGGAACCACAGGGATTCCGAAGGATACCTAGGGACATACACGACCCACCGAGACGGTTTAAATGGTTGTATGCGGCACAGGCGGGCGAGGACCGAAGTCCAAACGCTCGGCAGCCACATCCAGCCAGGGAAATTGTCTGACTACGCTGCTTCCCGTAAGGGATGGCAATGAAGGTCAAATAATTTAGGCACAAGAAGTTTGAGGTGACCTCATGGGTAGGAGGACACCTCGGACCCGCCGGCCACCGCCGCGCCCGTGAGGGACACTGATCGACAGTAACAGTAAATGTCGTTATAGGTGAGCCGTACTGTACTGTACTGTACATTATGTGTCGCATGTCGTTATAGGTGAGCCGTACTGTACTGTACTGTACTGTACATTATGTGTCGCATGTAGTTATAGGTGAGCCGTACTGTACTGTACTGTACATTATGTGTCGCATGTCGTTATAGGTGAGCCGTACTGTACTGTACATTATGTGTCGCATGTCGTTATAGGTGAGCCGTACTGTACTGTACTGTACATTATGTGTCGCATGTCGTTATAGGTGAGCCGTACTGTACTGTACTGTACATTATGTGTCGCATGTCGTTATAGGTGAGCCGTACTGTACTGTACTGTACATTATGTGTCGCATGTCGTTATAGGTGAGCCGTACTGTACTGTACTGTACATTATGTGTTGCATGTCGTTAAAGGTGAACCGTACTGTACTGTACTGTACTGTACATTATGTGTCGCATGTCGTTAAAGGTGAACCGTACTGTACTGTACATTATGTGTCGCATGTCGTTAAAGGTGAACCGTACTGTACTGTACTGTACATTATGTGTCGCATGTCGTTAAAGGTGAACTGTACTGTACTGTACATTATGTGTTGCATGTCGTTAAAGGTGAACCGTACTGTACTGTACTGTACTGTACATTATGTGTCGCATGTCGTTATAGGTGAACCGTACTGTACTGTAGGTGAGCAATGTATCTATTTAGAATGCAATCACAGTTGCGACAGCAATGTATCTATTTAGAATGCAATCACAGTTGCGACCGCAATGTATCTATTTATAATTGCAATCACAGTTGCGACCACAATGTATCTATTTAGAATGCAATCACAGTTGCGACCGCAATGTATCTATTTAGAATGCAATCACAGTTGCGACCGCAATGTATGCGTTACCCTGGCGCAGAGCCGGCTCCGACCCAAAATGGCCCGGACGGGGGGAACCACTCTACATCTGAAATCAGGGGGACGAAGCGCAGAGGCGCTGCGAACCCCAAAAGCGGAATCACAAGGATTCCGAAGGACAATTCCAATCTGAATTCAAGGGGACGAAGTGCCTAAGCACTGCGACACCCCAAATGCGGAACCACAGGGATTCCGAAGGATACCTAGGGACATACACGACCCACCGAGACGGTTTAAATGGTTGTATGCGGCACAGGCGGGCGAGGACCGAAGTCCAAACGCTCGGCAGCCACATCCAGCCAGGGAAATTGTCTGACTACGCTGCTTCCCGTAAGGGATGGCAATGAAGGTCAAATAATTTAGGCACAAGAAGTTTGAGGTGACCTCATGGGTAGGAGGACACCTCGGACCCGCCGGCCACCGCCGCGCCCCCGTGAGGGACACTGATCGACAGTAACAGTAAATGTCGTTATAGGTGAGCCGTACTGTACTGTACTGTACATTATGTGTCGCATGTCGTTATAGGTGAGCCGTACTGTACTGTACTGTACATTATGTGTCGCATGTAGTTATAGGTGAGCCGTACTGTACTGTACATTATGTGTCGCATGTCGTTATAGGTGAGCCGTACTGTACTGTACATTATGTGTCGCATGTCGTTATAGGTGAGCCGTACTGTACTGTACTGTACATTATGTGTCGCATGTCGTTATAGGTGAGCCGTACTGTACTGTACATTATGTGTCGCATGTCGTTATAGGTGAGCCGTACTGTACTGTACATTATGTGTTGCATGTCGTTAAAGGTGAACCGTACTGTACTGTACTGTACTGTACTGTACTGTACATTATGTGTCGCATGTCGTTAAAGGTGAACTGTACTGTATTGTACATTATGTGTTGCATGTCGTTAAAGGTGAACCGTACTGTACTGTACTGTACTGTACTGTACATTATGTGTCGCATGTCGTTATAGGTGAACCGTACTGTACTGTAGGTGAGCAATGTATCTATTTAGAATGCAATCACAGTTGCGACAGCAATGTATCTATTTATAATTGCAATCACAGTTGCGACCGCAATGTATCTATTTAGAATGCAATCACAGTTGCGACCGCAATGTATCTATTTAGAATGCAATCACAGTTGCGACCGCAATGTATGCGGTACCCTGGCGTAGAGCCGGCTCCGACCCAAAATGGCCCGGACGGGGGGAATCACTACATCTGAAATCAGGGGGACGAAGTGCCGAGGCGCTGCGAACCCCAAAAGCGGAATCACAAGGATTCCGAAGGACAATTCCAATCTGAATTCAAGGGGACGAAGTGCCTAGGCACTGCGACACCCCAAATGCGGAACCACAGGGATTCCGAAGGATACCTAGGGACATACACGACCCACCGAGACGGTTTAAATGGTTGTATGCGGCACAGGCGGGCGAGGACCGAAGTCCAAACGCTCGGCAGCCACATCCAGCCAGGGAAATTGTCTGACTACGCTGCTTCCCGTAAGGGATGGCAATGAAGGTCAAAGAATTTAGGCACAAGAAGTTTGAGGTGACCTCATGGGTAGGAGGACACCTCGGACCCGCCGGCCACCGCCGCGCCCGTGAGGGACACTGATCGACTGATCGACAGTAACAGTAAAAGGAGACAGGAAACAGCCGTACTGTACTGTACTGTACATTATGTGTCGCATGTCGTTATAGGTGAGCCGTACTGTACTGTACATTATGTGTCGCATGTCGTTATAGGTGAACCGTACTGTACTGTATTGTACATTATGTGTCGCATGTCGTTAAAGGTGAACCGTACTGTACTGTACATTATGTGTCGCATGCCGTTAAAGGTGAACAGGTGGTGATTATGTGATCGACAGTAAAAGGAGTCAGGTGGTGATCAAGCATACTGTGCCAGGTGCCAGGCCCCACTTCTTCAATGGATGATTTTAAGTGTCCAACCCCAGTACACAGTGTGTTCAGCAAGGTCAGTTGTCGGTGTGGCAGACCTTCCTCCTGTGATGCTTTCTTCTGGGTCCCAGATGTAGTGGTGACAACGTCTGAAAGAAAGAGACAGATGCTCATTATTAGCTAGTTGTTGTTCTTGCTTACTGTAAATTGTTCTGGATTAAGGGCATCTGTTAAATGCCTAAATTGTAAATTGTACATTGTTGATAAAATAAAATAAATATATACAAACACCTTGCTGTGTGTGTATATATTTAATATTATTTAATCAACAATGTACAATTTAGGCATTTAGCAGATTCCCTTAATCCAAATAGTATAGGTAATATAGTTACCTTGCCATGATGGGACTCCAAGGAATGATGGGAAATTAAATTAAATTCTTAGATTGTCTTGAAGAAATGAAATTCGTCAATTGTTTTATTGAATGAAACACAAACACACACGCACGCACACGTGCATTAACATCCACACCACCACAACGTCCTTATAGCCATGTAGGGTAATACGGTACGGAGCTGCACTAATTAATATGTTAATTTATGTCACTAGAAGAGTGACACAAATTCAACGTTTACCACCTGGAAAGTACTACGAAAAGAGGTTAATCAAACAGAAACTACAACATTTGGACAACCTGGCGGGAAGGAAACAACAAGTTAGGGAAAACTCACACAGCTTCAACAAACACACACAGCACACACATGCGCGCTTGCTCACACAGACACACAGGGGGGGCGCTGAAGCCCCCCCTGTGTGCCCCCCCCCCACACACACACACACACACACACCCTTAGGCCCATCACAATTACTACATAAGTATTTGTGATAATAGCAATACTTTTGGGATAATAGTCATAATCGTTCCCATGTTAAAAAGTAGTAGAAGTGGCAGATCTAGGAGCTCAAAACTGTTTCGATCTCGTAGATCTGATACTTTCACTATTCATGTATGTTTTATTGTAATTTAAATAATTTATGAATACTTGTGACGGGCCTAATGTACCTCAATGTACCAGTTTGAGCGGTACATTTGCATGGGGATTCCAGACAACATAGCGCGCCCACTATCGTTGACCGGGCGGGGAGACGCCCCAGGCATCTCGACCCTATCCCCGGCGTTCGGAGGTCACTCCCCTGGCGTTCCCAAGGAGCATTCCAGACATCAAGGGCAGCTGGCATAATTTTCCTTAATAAATAATGCCTATAAATAAATAAATAAATAAACAAAAAAAAGGTGTTAAAAACAAGTGTTAGAAATGACTACACCTGTACGTGCCCATCGGCCTACTTGAGAACGATGCAACTAGGGAACCTAATAATACCCGTTACTTAACCAACTTGTCATAGCACCTGGTCTCTACTGTATCTGTCTGTCTGTGCCTGAAGAGTGCAAACTGACTGTGACAAGTGGTTAAGTAATCAATTAGCAGCTGTGGGGTTGCCGTGGCAATCAATTGGCTGAGGCAGAGACTGGCAATTGCACAGGTGAGGGATTTGGGCTCATTAGGTCCACTGGCAGAGCCTGACCAGAGCCTTTTGTGGCGTTTCTGGACAACGGTGTTTGCCACCGACCCCTAATTGCTACTCCACTACATCTCAGAGGCAAATATTATGCTTTTACTCCACTACATTTATTATTATTTTAAATCTCTGAAATGACAAATACAAATAAACTAATAAGACCATTGCTGCGTCTAAAGCAACCAACTATACCAAAGATTATAAAACATTAGCCAAATAGGTAATTACATCAGAAAGGCAAAGATTTAGAAAATAACAGCTCGCAGTGCAAGGTATTGCCACTGCAATGCTGAAAAATACAATATTTCTAACAGCAATGATGAATACTATTAAAAAGTATAAGCAGTGTTGGAATTCTCATTTCTGAGGACAACTTTAGTTTTTTTCAACCAAGGTTCATGTTTTAGGTTGTTATTAGAGAAAGCAAAAGATGAGTGTTTATTGGTTTATTTTCATTTGCTGCTTTCTTTCGTTTTAACGGTTTAGCAATTTTTGACAGGGGGGGCGGGGGCATTCGAACATGGGGCTAAATACATTTATTTTACAAAATGTTATGGCAATTTCTTTAATATTATTTACTATAGTCCTACTAGACCCCAGGAAATTACATCTGGCCACAGAAGATCACGGGATCAACTGAATGTGTAGGAGGATACTGTTCACATTCAACAGATCCTGTGATCTTTTGTGGCCAGATGTAATTTCCTGGGGTCTAGTAGGACTATATTAAAAGATAAATAATAATAACAATAAAATTGCTATAGCATTTTGTAAAAAATAAATAGAAATAAACATATTTAGCCCCATGTTGGAATGCCCCCCCCCATTTCAAAAATGTGTAAAATCGCTAAAACGAAAGAAAGCAGCAAATGAAAGAAAATGTGCTCATCTTTTACTTTCTCTAATAACCTAAAACATGAATCTAATGTTGTCCTTTAAGTAAAAGTATCAATAGTGCTGTATAGAAATACTGTTTCTGTAAAAGTCCAGACTTTTAAATGTACTTCAACAAAAGTACAAAAGTATTAGTTTTAAAGATGTACATAAAGTACTAAAAGTAGAAAGTAGTCATTCTGCAAAATGTCCCTTTACAAGTTTTCAAATGTGAGCTTGTAGATCTGCTATTTTTGATAAATCCTGATAATGTGGCGCAAATCTTTCAGAGCGAACATTTAACTAAAATCTTTGCTTCTATTTATTTTTTGTAATAAATATAAAAAATAATCTGCAAAGTAACTAGTAACTAATGTTTTCAAATAAATGCAGTGGAGGTAAAAGTAGAATATTTGGATCCGAGATGTAGTGGTTCGTAGAAGTTAAAAATATTGGGGAAAAACTCAAGTGCAAATGCCTCAAAATGTTAACGGATGACCAAAACCTACTCAAATTCCCTCAAACGGTTTTTAACATTGTAACATTTTAACATTGTTGTAGTAACCATAACAGTGTAAGGCTAATGACATTGAAACACTGCAATACATTGTAATATTGTAAATTACAA
This sequence comes from Protomyctophum bolini, assembly GCF_963924005.1. Taxonomy (NCBI): domain Eukaryota; kingdom Metazoa; phylum Chordata; class Actinopteri; order Myctophiformes; family Myctophidae; genus Protomyctophum; species Protomyctophum bolini. The sequence goes on along the minus strand of NC_137877.1, from coordinate 24,191,867 downwards.
TATTAATATAATATGATAATACAATTTGTAATAGCATTGTAACACTATGTAACTAAATAAATAAATTCCAACTCACCAGTCTGCCAGTTCCACAGGCCGGGGAGAGGCAGGGAGCCAAATCTGTACCTCTCCCCCACGCTGTTCTGAGGAGGAGAGGCAGGGAGCCAAATCTGTACCTCTCCCCCACGCTGTTCTGAGGAGGAGAGGCAGGGAGCCAAATCTGTACCTCTCCCCCACACTGTTCTGAGGAGGAGAGGCAGGGAGCCAAATCTGTACCTCTCCCCCACGCTGTTCTGAGGAGGAGAGGCAGGGAGCCAAATCTGTACCTCTCCCACACGCTGTTCTGAGGAGGAGAGGCAGGGAGCCAAATCTGTACCTCTCCCCCACGCTGTTCTGAGGAGGAGGCAGGGAGCCAAATCTGTACCTCTCCCCCACGCTGTTCTGAGGAGGAGAGGCAGGGAGCCAAATCTGTACCTCTCCCCTACGCTGTTCTGAGGAGGAGAGGCAGGGAGCCAAATCTGTACCTCTCCCCCACGCTGTTCTGAGGAGGAGAGGCAGGGAGCCAAATCTGTACCTCTCCCCCACGCTGTTCTGAGGAGGAGAGGCAGGGAGCCAAATCTGTACCTCTCCCCCACGCTGTTCTGAGGAGGAGAGGCAGGGAGCCAAATCTGTACCTCTCCCCCACGCTGTTCTGAGGAGGAGAGGCAGGGAGCCAAATCTGTACCTCTCCCCCACGCTGTTCTGAGGAGGAGAGGCAGGGAGCCAAATCTGTACCTCTCCCCCACGCTGTTCTGAGGAGGAGAGGCAGGGAGCCAAATCTGTACCTCTCCCCCACGCTGTTCTGAGGAGGAGAGGCAGGGAGCCAAATCTGTACCTCTCCCCCACGCTGTTCTGAGGAGGAGAGGCAGGGAGCCAAATCTGTACCTCTCCCCCACGCTGTTCTGAGGAGGGTTCCAGACAAGAGCACCAGGCATCATTCTCCTTTAGAAATAAACAAGAAAAAGGATATATATTAAAAAGAAAAACATCAGACCCGTCTGAAGTGAGTGGTAAAGGAAAGGAAAGGTACTATGATTACCCAGGGTAAAAAATTATCTGCAAAGTAACTAGTAACTAATGTTTTCAAATAAATGCAGTGGAGGTAAAAGTAGAATATTTGGATCCGAGATGTAGTGGTTCGTTGAAGTTAAAAATATTGGGGAAAAACTTATTAATATAATATGCTATTACAATTTGTAATACCATTGTAACACTATAACTAAATAAATAAATTCCAACTCACCAGTCTGCCAGGTCCACAGGCCGGGGAGAGGCAGGGAGCCAAATCTGTACCTCTCCCCCACGCTGTTCTGAGGAGGAGAGGCAGGGAGCCAAATCTGTACCTCTCCCCCACACTGTTCTGAGGAGGAGAGGCAGGGAGCCAAATCTGTACCTCTCCGACATGCGACACATAATGTACAGTACAGTACGGCCATGGCTGCTGGGGGGCTGAGGGCCATGGCTGCTGGGGGGCTGGGGCCCATGGTCGCTGCTGCGCCGATGGTGGCGGTGGAGCTGGGGAGGGGGACTCCGGTCCATCTGATGGCAGGGTGATCCGTGCTCGAAGGACCATGAAAGAATTGTATACTGTACGAAGGGGTTTGCTGGTTGTAGGCTATATCACCCTTACACCAGTGTGCCTATTAGAGAACCATGCACGACCATAGTCGGCTTGTGGTTTCACATATATTTATTGAGGGTGACATGGAGGGATTATGGTTGAATTATATTAACGCATCAAGGTGGACAGAATCAGGTTTCTACCTCTTCTCCCATTCAACATTTCTATACCAAATGAATGTTTTCTCTGAGGGTTACACCTGGGCCTTTATAGGCCAGCCACAGGTGTGCCCAACTAGTATTCAGTATAGCCCCACCCACCACTAGAGGAGGAATGAGGTGATCAGCTCCGGTTCCACCCCACTCTCAGCCGGAGAGTGGTGGGGTTTTCTACAGTTACTGTCGATCACATGATCACCAACTGTCTCCTTTTACTGTTAATGTACTATGTCCTGTACTGTACTGTACTGTACATTATGTGTCGCATTTCGTTATAGGTGAACCGCACTGTACTGTACTGTACTGTACATTATGTGTCGCATGTAGTTATAGGTGAGCCGTACTGTACTGTACTGTACTGTACATTATGTGTCGCATGTAGTTATAGGTGAGCCGTACTGTACTGTACTGTACATTATGTGTCGCATGTCGTTATAGGTGAGCCGTACTGTACTGTACATTATGTGTCGCATGTCGTTATAGGTGAGCCGTACTGTACTGTACTGTACATTATGTGTCGCATGTCGTTATAGGTGAGCCGTACTGTACTGTACTGTACATTATGTGTCGCATGTCGTTATAGGTGAGCCGTACTGTACTGTACATTATGTGTCGCATGTCGTTATAGGTGAGCCGTACTGTACTGTACTGTACATTATGTGTTGCATGTCGTTAAAGGTGAACCGTACTGTACTGTACTGTACTGTACATTATGTGTCGCATGTCGTTAAAGGTGAACCGTACTGTACTGTACATTATGTGTCGCATGCCGTTAAAGGTGAACCGTACTGTACTGTACTGTACATTATGTGTCGCATGTCGTTAAAGGTGAACTGTACTGTACTGTACATTATGTGTTGCATGTCGTTAAAGGTGAACCGTACTGTACTGTACTGTACTGTACATTATGTGTCGCATGTCGTTAAAGGTGAACCGTACTGTACTGTACATTATGTGTCGCATGCCGTTAAAGGTGAACCGTACTGTACTGTACTGTACATTATGTGTCGCATGTCGTTAAAGGTGAACTGTACTGTACTGTACATTATGTGTTGCATGTCGTTAAAGGTGAACCGTACTGTACTGTACTGTACTGTACATTATGTGTCGCATGTCGTTATAGGTGAACCACACTGTACTGTAGGTGAGCAATGTATCTATTTAGAATGCAATCACAGTTGCGACCACAATGTATCTATTTAGAATGCAATCACAGTTGCGACCGCAATGTATGCGTTACCCTGGCGCAGAGCCGGCTCCGACCCAAAATGGCCCGGACGGGGGGAATCACTACATCTGAAATCAGGGGGACGAAGCGCCGAGGCGCTGCGAACCCCAAAAGCGGAATCACAAGGATTCCGAAGGACAATTCCAATCTGAATTCAAGGGGACGAAGTGCCTAGGCACTGCGACACCCCAAATGCGGAACCACAGGGATTCCGAAGGATACCTAGGGACATACACGACCCACCGAGACGGTTTAAATGGTTGTATGCGGCACAGGCGGGCGAGGACCGAAGTCCAAACGCTCGGCAGCCACATCCAGCCAGGGAAATTGTCTGACTACGCTGCTTCCCGTAAGGGATGGCAATGAAGGTCAAATAATTTAGGCACAAGAAGTTTGAGGTGACCTCATGGGTAGGAGGACACCTCGGACCCGCCGGCCACCGCCGCGCCCGTGAGGGACACTGATCGACAGTAACAGTAAATGTCGTTATAGGTGAGCCGTACTGTATTGTACTGTACATTATGTGTCGCATGTCGTTATAGGTGAGCCGTACTGTACTGTACATTATGTGTCGCATGTAGTTATAGGTGAGCCGTACTGTACTGTACTGTACATTATGTGTCGCATGTCGTTATAGGTGAGCCGTACTGTACTGTACATTATGTGTCGCATGTCGTTATAGGTGAGCCGTACTGTACTGTACATTATGTGTCGCATGTCGTTATAGGTGAGCCGTACTGTACTGTACATTATGTGTCGCATGTCGTTATAGGTGAGCCGTACTGTACTGTACTGTACTGTACATTATGTGTTGCATGTCGTTAAAGGTGAACCGTACTGTACTGTACTGTACATTATGTGTCGCATGTCGTTAAAGGTGAACCGTTCTGTACTGTACATTATGTGTCGCATGTCGTTAAAGGTGAACCGTACTGTACTGTACATTATGTGTCGCATGTCGTTAAAGGTGAACTGTACTGTACTGTACATTATGTGTTGCATGTCGTTAAAGGTGAACCGTACTGTACTGTACTGTACTGTACATTATGTGTCGCATGTCGTTATAGGTGAACTGTACTGTACTGTAGGTGAGCAATGTATCTATTTAGAATGCAATCACAGTTGCGACAGCAATGTATCTATTTATAATTGCAATCACAGTTGCGACCACAATGTATCTATTTATAATGCAATCACAGTTGCGACCGCAATGTATCTATTTAGAATGCAATCACAGTTGCGACCGCAATGTATGCGTTACCCTGGCGCAGAGCCGGCTCCGACCCAAAATGGCCCGGACGGGGGGAATCACTACATCTGAAATCAGGGGGACGAAGCGCCGAGGCGCTGCGAACCCCAAAAGCGGAATCACAAGGATTCCGAAGGACAATTCCAATCTGAATTCAAGGGGACGAAGTGCCTAAGCACTGCGACACCCCAAATGCGGAACCACAGGGATTCCGAAGGATACCTAGGGACATACACGACCCACCGAGACGGTTTAAATGGTTGTATGCGGCACAGGCGGGCGAGGACCGAAGTCCAAACGCTCGGCAGCCACATCCAGCCAGGGAAATTGTCTGACTACGCTGCTTCCCGTAAGGGATGGCAATGAAGGTCAAATAATTTAGGCACAAGAAGTTTGAGGTGACCTCATGGGTAGGAGGACACCTCGGACCCGCCGGCCACCGCCGCGCCCGTGAGGGACACTGATCGACAGTAACAGTAAAAGGAGACAGGAAACAGCCGTACTGTACTGTACTGTACATTATGTGTCGCATGTCGTTATAGGTGAGCCGTACTGTACTGTACATTATGTGTCGCATGTCGTTATAGGTGAACCGTACTGTACTGTACATTATGTGTCGCATGTCGTTAAAGGTGAACCGTACTGTACTGTACTGTACTGTACATTATGTGTCGCATGCCGTTAAAGGTGAACAGGTGGTGATTATGTGATCGACAGTAAAAGGAGACAGGTGGTGATCAAGCATACTGTGCCAGGTGCCAGGCCCCACTTCTTCAATGGATGATTTTAAGTGTCCAACCCCAGTACACAGTGTGTTCAGCAAGGTCAGTTGTCGGTGTGGCAGACCTTCCTCCTGTGATGCTTTCTTCTGGGTCCCAGATGGAGTGGTGACAACGTCTGAAAGAAAGAGACAGATGCTCATTATTAGCTAGTTGTTCTTCTTGCTTACTGTAAATTGTTCTGGATTAAGGGCATCTGTTAAATGCCTAAATTGTAAATTGTACATTGTTGATAAAATAAAATAAATATATACAAACACCTTGCTGTGTGTGTATATATTTAATATTATTTAATCAACAATGTACAATTTAGGCATTTAGCAGATTCCCTTAATCCAAATAGTATAGGTAATATAGTTACCTTGCCATGATGGGACTCCAAGGAATGATGGGAAATTAAATTAAATTCTTAGATTGTCTTGAAGAAATGAAATTCGTCAATTGTTTTATTGAATGAAACACAAACACACACGCACGCACACGTGCATTAACATCCACACCACCACAACGTCCTTATAGCCATGTAGGGTAATACGGTACGGAGCTGCACTAATTAATATCTGTTAATTTATGTCACTAGAAGAGTGACACAAATTCAACGTTTACCACCTGGAAAGTACTACGAAAAGAGGTTAATCAAACAGAAACTACAACATTTGGACAACCTGGCGGGAAGGAAACAACAAGTTAGGGAAAACTCACACAGCTTCAACAAACACACACAGCACACACATGCGCGCTTGCTCACACAGACACACAGGGGGGGCGCTGAAGCCCCCCCTGTGTGCCCCCCCCCCCCCCACACACACACACACACACACACACATACACACCCTTAGGCCCATCACAATTACTACATAAGTATTTGTGATAATAGCAATACTTTTGGGATAATAGTCATAATCGTTCCCATGTTAAAAAGTAGTGGAAGTGGCAGATCTAGGAGCTCAAAACTGTTTTGATCTCGTAGATCTGATACTTTCACTATTCATGTATGTTTTATTGTAATTTAAATAATTTATGAATACTTGTGACGGGCCTAATGTACCTCAATGTACCAGTTTGAGCGGTACATTTGCATGGGGATTCCAGACAACATAGCGCGCCCACTATCGTTGACCGGGCGGGGAGACCCCCCAGGCATCTCGACCCTATCCCCGGCGTTCGGAGGTCACTCCCCTGGCGTTCCCAAGGAGCATTCCAGACATCAAGGGCAGCTGGCATAATTTTCCTTAATAAATAATGCCTATAAATAAATAAATAAATAAACAAAAAAAAGGTGTTAAAAACAAGTGTTAGAAATGACTACACCTGTACATCTGTGCCTGAAGAGTGCAAACTGACTGTGACAAGTGGTTAAGTAATCAATTAGCAGCTGTGGGGTTGCCGTGGCAATCAATTGGCTGAGGCAGAGACTGGCAATTGCACAGGTGAGGGATTTGGGCTCATTAGGTCCACTGGCAGAGCCTGACCAGAGCCTTTTGTGGCGTTTCTGGACAACGGTGTTTGCCACCGACCCCTAATTGCTACTCCACTACATCTCAGAGGCAAATATTATGTTTTTACTCCACTACATTTATTATTATTTTAAATCTCTGAAATGACAAATACAAATAAACGAATAAGACCATTGCTGCGTCTAAAGCAACCAACTATACCAAAGATTATCAAACATTAGCCAAATTGGTAATTACATCAGAAAGGCAAAGATTTTGAAAATAACAGCTCGCAGTTCAAGGTATTGCCACTGCAATGCTGAAAAATACAATATTTCTAACAGCAATGATGAATACTATTAAAAAGTATAAGCAGTGTTGGAATTCTCATTTCTGAGGACAACTTTAGTTTTTTTCAACCAAGGTTCATGTTTTAGGTTGTTATTAGAGAAAGCAAAAGATGAGTGTTTATTGGTTTATTTTCATTTGCTGCTTTCTTTCGTTTTAACGATTTTAGCAATTTTTGACAGGGGGGTGGGGGCATTCGAACATGGGGCTAAATACATTTATTTTACAAAATTTTATGGCAATTTCTTTAATATTATTTACTATAGTCCTACTAGACCACAGGAAATGACATCTGGCCACAGAAGATCACGGGATCAACTGAATGTGTAGGAGGATACTGTTCACATTCAACAGATCCTGTGATCTTTTGTGGCCAGATGTAATTTCCTGGGGTCTAGGACTATAGCAAAAAAATAATAATAGCATTTTGTAAAAAATAAATAGAAATAAACATATTTAGCCCCATGTTGGAATGCCCCCCCCCCCCCCCCCCATTTCAAAAATGGGTAAAAATCGCTAAAACGAAAGAAAGCAGCAAATGAAAGAAAATGTGCTCATATTTTACTTTCTCTAATAACCTAAAACATGAATCTAACGTTGTCCTTTAAGTAAAAGTATCAATAGTGCTGTATAGAAATACTGTTTCTGTAAAAGTCCAGAATTTAAAATGTACTTCAACAAAAGTACAACAGTATTAGTTTTAAAAATGTACATGTACAAGTAGAAAGTAGTCATTCTGCAAAATGTCCCTTTACAAGTTTTCAAATGTGAGGTTGTAGATCTGCTATTTTTGAAAGATCCTGAAAATGTGGCGCAAATCTTTCAGAGCGAACATTTAACTAAAATCTTTGCTTCTATTTATTTTTTGTTATAAATATAAAAAATAATCTGCAAAGTAACTAGTAACTAATGTTTTCAAATAAATGCAGTGGAGGTAAAGGTATAATATTTGGATCCGAGATGTAGTGGTTCGTAGATGTTAAAAATATTGGGGAAAAACTCAAGTGCAAATGCCTCAAAATGTTAACGGATGACCAAAACCTACTCAAATTCCCTCAAACGGTTTTTAACATTGTAACATTTTAACATTATTGTAGTAACCATATCAGTGTAAGGCTAATGACATTGAAACACTGCAATACATTGTAATTTTGAAAATTACAATATTAATATAATATGCTATTACAATTTGTAATAGCATTGTAACACTATGTAACTAAATAAATAAATTCCAACTCACCAGTCTGCCAGGTCCACAGGCCGGGGAGAGGCAGGGAGCCAAATCTGTACCTCTCCCCCACGCTGTTCTGAGGAGGAGAGGCAGGGAGCCAAATCTGTACCTCTCCCCCACGCTGTTCTGAGGAGGAGAGGCAGGGAGCCAAATCTGTACCTCTCCCCCACGCTGTTCTGAGGAGGAGAGGCAGGGAGCCAAATCTGTACCTCTCCCCCACGCTGTTCTGAGGAGGAGAGGCAGGGAGCCAAATCTGTACCTCTCCCCCACGCTGTTCTGAGGAGGAGAGGCAGGGAGCCAAATCTGTACCTTTCCCCCACGCTGTTCTGAGGAGGAGAGGCAGGGAGCCAAATCTGTACCTCTCCCCCACGCTGTTCTGAGGAGGAGAGGCAGGGAGCCAAATCTGTACCTCTCCCCCACGCTGTTCTGAGGAGGGTTCCAGACAAGAGCACCAGGCATCATTCTCCTTTAGAAATAAACAAGAAAAAGGATATTAAAAAGAAAAACATCAGAACCGTCTGAAGTGAGTGGTAAAGGATAGGAAAGGTACTATGTTTACCCAGGGTAACTGGATTAAGGAAAGGAAAGGTTTTAACATTATTGTAGTAACCATAACAGTGTAAGGCTAATGACATTGACACACTGCAATACATTGTAATATTGTAAATTACAATATTAATATAATATGCTATTACAATTTGTAATAGCATTGTAACACTATGTAACTAAATAAATAAATTCCAACTCACCAGTCTGCCAGGTCCACAGGCCGGGGAGAGGCAGGGAGCCAAATCTGTACCTCTCCCTCACGCTGTTCTGAGGAGGAGAGGCAGGGAGCCAAATCTGTACCTCTCCCCCACGCTGTTCTGAGGAGGAGAGGCAGGGAGCCAAATCTGTACCTCTCCCCCACGCTGTTCTGAGGAGGAGAGGCAGGGAGCCAAATCTGTACCTCTCCCCCACGCTGTTCTGAGGAGGAGAGGCAGGGAGCCAAATCTGTACCTCTCCCCCACGCTGTTCTGAGGAGGGTTCCAGATCCCCCACCGCCGTTCTGAGGAGGGTTCCAGACAAGGGTTGTACTGTACTGTACATTATGTGTCGCATGTCGTTATAGGTGAACAGTACTGTACTGTACTGTACATTATGTGTCGCATGTCGTTATAGGTGAACAGTACTGTACTGTACTGTACATTATGTGTCGCATGTCGTTATAGGTGAATAGTACTGTACTGTACTGTACATAATGCGTCGCATGTCGTTATAGGTGAACAGTACTGTACTGTACATAATGCGTCGCATGTCGTTATAGGTGAACAGTACTGTACTGTACTGTACATAATGCGTCCCATGTCGTTATAGGTGAACAGTACTGTACTGTACTGTACATTATGTGTCGCATGTCGTTATAGGTGAACAGTACTGTACTGTACATAATGCGTCGCATGTCGTTATAGGTGAACAGTACTGTACTGTACTGTACTGTACATTATGTGTCTCATGTCATTATAGGTGAACAGTACTGTACTGTACTGTACATTATGTGTCGCATGTCGTTATAGGTGAACAGTACTGTACTGTACTGTACATAATGCGTCGCATGTCGTTATAGGTGAACAGTACTGTACTGTACTGTACATTATGTGTCGCATGTCGTTATAGGTGAACAGTACTGTACTGTACTGTACATTATGTGTCGCATGTCGTTATAGGTGAACAGTACTGTACTGTACTGTACTGTACATAATGCGTCGCATGTCGTTATAGGTGAACAGTACTGTACTGTACTGTACATAATGCGTCGCATGTCGTTATAGGTGAACAGTACTGTACTGTACTGTACATAATGCGTCGCATGTCGTTATAGGTGAACAGTACTGTACTGTACTGTACATTATGTGTCGCATGTCGTTATAGGTGAACAGTACTGTACTGTACTGTACATAATGCGTCGCATGTCGTTATAGGTGAACAGTACTGTACTGTACATAATGCGTCGCATGTCGTTATAGGTGAACAGTACTGTACTGTACTGTACATAATGCGTCGCATGTCGTTATAGGTGAACAGTACTGTACTGTACTGTACATTATGTGTCGCATGTCGTTATAGGTGAACAGTACTGTACTGTACTGTACATAATGCGTCGCATGTCGTTATAGGTGAACAGTACTGTACTGTACATAATGCGTCGCATGTCGTTATAGGTGAACAGTACTGTACTGTACTGTACATAATGCGTCGCATGTCGTTATAGGTGAACAGTACTGTACTGTACATAATGCGTCGCATGTCGTTATAGGTGAACAGTACTGTACTGTACTGTACATAATGCGTCGCATGTCGTTATAGGTGAACAGTACTGTACTGTACATAATGCGTCGCATGTCGTTATAGGTGAACAGTACTGTACTGTACTGTACATAATGCGTCGCATGTCGTTATAGGTGAACAGTACTGTACTGTACATAATGCGTCGCATGTCGTTATAGGTGAACAGTACTGTACTGTACTGTACATAATGCGTCGCATGTCGTTATAGATGAACAGTACTGTACATAATGCGTCGCATGTCGTTATAGGTGAACAGTACTGTACTGTACTGTACATTATGTGTCGCATGTCGTTATAGGTGAACAGTACATTACTGTACTGTACTGTACATAATGCGTCGCATGTCGTTATAGGTAAACAGTACTGTACTGTACTGTACATTATGTGTCGCATGTCATTATAGGTGAACAGTACTGTACTGTACTGTACATAATGCGTCGCATGTCGTTATAGGTGAACAGTACTGTACTGTACTGTACATTATGTGTCGCATGTCGTTATAGGTGAACAGTACTGTACTGTACATTATGTGTCGCATGTCGTTATAGGTAAACAGTACTGTACTGTACTGTACATAATGCGTCGCATGTCGTTATAGGTGAACAGTACTGTACTGTACTGTACATAATGCGTCGCATGTCGTTATAGGTGAACAGTACTGTACTGTACTGTACATAATGCGTCGCATGTCGTTATAGGTGAACAGTACTGTACTGTACATAATGCGTCGCATGTCGTTATAGGTGAACAGTACTGTACTGTACTGTACATAATGCGTCGCATGTCGTTATAGATGAACAGTACTGTACATAATGCGTCGCATGTCGTTATAGGTGAACAGTACTGTACTGTACTGTACATTATGTGTCGCATGTCGTTATAGGTGAACAGTACATTACTGTACTGTACTGTACATAATGCGTCGCATGTCGTTATAGGTAAACAGTACTGTACTGTACTGTACATTATGTGTCGCATGTCATTATAGGTGAACAGTACTGTACTGTACTGTACATAATGCGTCGCATGTCGTTATAGGTGAACAGTACTGTACTGTACTGTACATTATGTGTCGCATGTCGTTATAGGTGAACAGTACTGTACTGTACATTATGTGTCGCATGTCGTTATAGGTAAACAGTACTGTACTGTACTGTACATAATGCGTCGCATGTCGTTATAGGTGAACAGTACTGTACTGTACTGTACATAATGCGTCGCATGTCGTTATAGGTGAACAGTACTGTACTGTACTGTACATAATGCGTCGCATGTCGTTATAGGTGAACAGTACTGTACTGTACATTATGTGTCGCATGTCGTTATAGGTGAACAGTACTGTACTGTACTGTACATTATGTGTCGCATGTCGTTATAGGTGAACAGTACTGTACTGTACATAATGCATCGCATGTCGTTATAGGTGAACAGTACTGTACTGTACATAATGCGTCGCATGTCGTTATAGGTGAACAGTACTGTACTGTACTGTACATAATGCGTCGCATGTCATTATATGTGAACAGTACTGTACTGTACTGTACATTATGTGTCGCATGTCGTTATAGGTGAACAGTACTGTACTGTACATAATGCGTCGCATGTCGTTATAGGTGCACAGTACTGTACTGTACTGTACATAATGCGTCGCATGTCGTTATAGGTCGTTATAGGTGAACAGTACTGTACTGTACTGTACATAATGCGTCCCATGTCGTTATAGGTGAACAGTACTGTACAGGTCGTTATAGGTGAACAGTACTGTACTGTACTGTACATAATGCGTCCCATGTCGTTATAGGTGAACAGTACTGTACTGTACTGTACATTATGTGTCGCATGTCGTTATAGGTGAACAGTACTGTACTGTACATAATGCGTCGCATGTCGTTATAGGTGAACAGTACTGTACTGTACATAATGCGTCGCATGTCGTTATAGGTGAACAGTACTGTACTGTACTGTACATAATGCGTCGCATGTCGTTATAGGTGAACAGTACTGTACTGTACTGTACATTATGTGTCGCATGTCGTTATAGGTGAATCACTCTACATCTGAAATCAGGGGGACGAAGCTCAGAGGCGCTGCGAACCCCAAAAGCGGAATCACAAGGATTCCGAAGGACAATTCCAATCTGAATTCAAGGGGACGAAGTGCCTAGGCACTGCGACACCCCAAATGCGGAACCACAGGGATTCCGAAGGATACCGAGGGACATACACAACCCACCGAGACGGTTTAAATGGTTGTATGCGGCACAGACGGGCGAGGACCGAAGTCCAAACGCTCGGCAGCCACATCCAGCCAGGACCAAAGCAGAAGGCGCCCCTCTCCCACTCCCTTACGGGTGTAGGCCAGGACGCCTCTACTTTACTGTGGGGCCTTGAGCCCACGCGGGCCGGGCAAAGAGTGGTTGTACGCAGTGTAGATGGGCGAGGGCCGGAGCCCAGACGCCCGCCGACCAAGCACAATCCGGAACTCTAGATTGGTGGTATATTCCCCTCCTAACGGAGGAGCCTTACCCGAATCGGGTTACGAGCGTAAGGCGTCCCTGCAGAGCCCAAAGGGTTGCAGTGAACGTTAGGTCACCGCACTGCCCTCCAAGAGGGTGCGCCACAAACGTTGCCTGCGATCCTAAGATCCTAGCAAACATGCGGGCTTCATGCGGATTGACACCGTGCTCTTCCCCCCGACCGAAACGAGGCGAACTGCCGATCGAACAAGGCGGACGCCCCCGCACCGACCCCCACGCAAGCCCATGGGTCCCCCACCCGCCATGGCGGGCAGGCGAATCCATGAACGGCATGCCGGATCAAGCAACGAGAGCGCCCCTCGCATCCATCAACAACCCTTGCGGGCACAGTTCGGAAATACCACCAAGAAGGAGCAGAAAGCCCCGCTCCGCACCCAAAGAGCACGGGTCGGGGAACTGCTTAAGGGGCCTTGAGCCCCCGCGGGCCGGGCAAAGACTGGTTGTATGCGGCACAGGCGGGCTCGGCCAACTCGGCAGCCACATCCAACCAGGGAAATTGTCTGACTACGCTGCTTCCCATAAGGGATGGCAATGAAGGTCAAATAATTTAGGCACAAGAAGTTTGAGGTGACCTCATGGGTAGGAGGACACCTCGGACCCGCCGGCCACCGCCGCGCCCGCGAGGGACACTGATCGACTGATCGACAGTAACAGTAAAAGGAGACAGGAAACAGCCGTACTGTACTGTACATTATGTGTTGCATGTCGTTATAGGTGAGCCGTACTGTACTGTACTGTACTGTACTGTACATTATGTGTCGCATGTCGTTATAGGTGAGACGTAATGTACTGTACTGTACATTATGTGTCGCATGTCATTATAGGTGAACAGTACTGTACTGTACTGTACATAATGCGTCGCATGTCGTTATAGGTGAACAGTACTGTACTGTACTGTACATTATGTGTCGCATGTCGTTATAGGTGAACAGTACTGTACTGTACTGTACATAATGCGTCGCATGTCGTTATAGGTGAACAGTACTGTACTGTACTGTACATTATGTGTCGCATGTCGTTATAGGTGAACAGTACTGTACTGTACTGTACATTATGTGTCGCATGTCGTTATAGGTGAACAGTACTGTACTGTACTGTACATAATGCGTCGCATGTCGTTATAGGTGAACAGTACTGTACTGTACATAATGCGTCGCATGTCGTTATAGGTGAACAGTACTGTACTGTACTGTACTGTACATAATGCGTCGCATGGCGTTATAGGTGAACAGTACTGTACTGTACTGTACATTATGTGTCGCATGTCGTTATAGGTGAACAGTACTGTACTGTACTGTACATAATGCGTCGCATGTCGTTATAGGTGAACAGTACTGTACTGTACTGTACATTATGTGTCGCATGTCGTTATAGGTGAACAGTACTGTACTGTACTGTACATTATGTGTCGCATGTCGTTATAGGTGAACAGTACTGTACTGTACATAATGCGTCGCATGTCGTTATAGGTGAACAGTACTGTACTGTACTGTACATAATGCGTTGCATGTCGTTATAGGTGAACAGTACTGTACTGTACTGTACATTATGTGTCGCATGTCGTTATAGGTGAACAGTACATTACTGTACTGTACTGTACATAATGCGTCGCATGTCGTTATAGGTAAACAGTACTGTACTGTACTGTACATTATGTGTCGCATGTCGTTATAGGTGAACAGTACTGTACTGTACTGTACATAATGCGTCGCATGTCGTTATAGGTGAACAGTACTGTACTGTACTGTACATTATGTGTCGCATGTCGTTATAGGTGAACAGTACTGTACTGTACATAATGCGTCGCATGTCGTTATAGGTGAACAGTACTGTACTGTACATAATGCGTCGCATGTCGTTATAGGTGAACAGTACTGTACTGTACTGTACATAATGCATCGCATGTCGTTATAGGTGAACAGTACTGTACTGTACTGTACATTATGTGTCGCATGTTGTGATAGGTGAACAGTACTGTACTGTACTGTACATAATGCGTCGCATGTCGTTATAGGTGAACAGTACTGTACTGTACATTATGTGTCGCATGTCGTTATAGGTGAATAGTGCTGTACTGTACATAATGCGTCGCATGTCGTTATAGGTGAACAGTACTGTACTGTACTGTACATAATGCGTCGCATGTCGTTATAGGTGAACAGTACTGTACTGTACTGTACATAATGCGTCGCATGTCGTTATAGGTGAACAGTACTGTACTGTACTGTACATTATGTGTCGCATGTCGTTATAGGTGAATCACTCTACATCTGAAATCAGGGGGACGAAGCTCAGAGGCGCTGCGAACCCCAAAAGCGGAATCACAAGGATTCCGAAGGACAATTCCAATCTGAATTCAAGGGGACGAAGTGCCTAGGCACTGCAACACCCCAAATGCGGAACCACAGGGATTCCGAAGGATACCGAGGGACATACACAACCCACCGAGACGGTTTAAATGGTTGTATGCGGCACAGACGGGCGAGGACCGAAGTCCAAACGCTCGGCAGCCACATCCAGCCAGGACCAAAGCAGAAGGCGCCCCTCTCCCACTCCCTTACGGGTGTAGGCCAGGACGCCTCTACTTTACTGTGGGGCCTTGAGCCCACGCGGGCCGGGCAAAGAGTGGTTGTACGCAGTGTAGATGGGCGAGGGCCGGAGCCCAGACGCCCGCCGACCAAGCACAACCCGGAACTCTAGATTGGTGGTATATTCCCCTCCTAACGGAGGAGCCTTACCCGAATCGGGTTACGAGCGTAAGGCGTCCCTGCAGAGCCCAAAGGGTTGCAGTGAACGTTAGGTCACCGCACTGCCCTCCAAGAGGGTGCGCCACAAACGTTGCCTGCGATCCGAAGATCCTAGCAAACATGCGGGCTTCATGCGGATTGACACCGTGCTCTTCCCCCCGACCGAAACGAGGCGAACTGCCGATCGAACAAGGCCGACGCCCCCGCACCGACCCCCACGCAAGCCCATGGGTCCCCCACCCGCCATGGCGGGCAGGCGGATCCATGAACGGCATGCCGGATCAAGCAACGAGAGCGCCCCTCGCATCCATCAACAACCCTTGCGGGCACAGTTCGGAAATACCACCAAGAAGGAGCAGAAAGCCCCGCTCCGCACCCAAAGAGCACGGGTCGGGGAACTGCTTAAGGGGCCTTGAGCCCCCGCGGGCCGGGCAAAGACTGGTTGTATGCGGCACAGGCGGGCTCGGCCAACTCGGCAGCCACATCCAACCAGGGAAATTGTCTGACTACGCTGCTTCCCATAAAAGATGGCAATGAAGGTCAAATAATTTAGGCACAAGAAGTTTGAGGTGACCTCATGGGTAGGAGGACACCTCGGACCCGCCGGCCACCGCCGCGCCCGCGAGGGACACTGATCGACTGATCGACAGTAACAGTAAAAGGAGACAGGAAACAGCCGTACTGTACTGTACATTATGTGTTGCATGTCGTTATAGGTGAGCCGTACTGTACTGTACTGTACATTATGTGTCGCATGTCGTTATAGGTGAGACGTAATGTACTGTACTGTACATTATGTGTCGCATGTCATTATAGGTGAACAGTACTGTACTGTACATAATGCGTCGCATGTCGTTATAGGTGAACAGTACTGTACTGTACTGTACATTATGTGTCGCATGTCGTTATAGGTGAACAGTACTGTACTGTACTGTACATAATGCGTCGCATGTCGTTATAGGTGAACAGTACTGTACTGTACTGTACATTATGTGTCGCATGTCGTTATAGGTGAACAGTACTGTACTGTACATTATGTGTCGCATGTCGTTATAGGTGAACAGTACTGTACTGTACTGTACATAATGCGTCGCATGTCGTTATAGGTGAACAGTACTGTACTGTACATAATGCGTCGCATGTCGTTATAGGTGAACAGTACTGTACTGTACTGTACATAATGCGTCGCATGTCGTTATAGGTGAACAGTACTGTACTGTACTGTACATTATGTGTCGCATGTCGTTATAGGTGAACAGTACTGTACTGTACTGTACATTATGTGTCGCATGTCGTTATAGGTGAACAGTACTGTACTGTACTGTACATAATGCGTCGCATGTCGTTATAGGTGAACAGTACTGTACTGTACTGTACATAATGCGTCGCATGTCGTTATAGGTGAACAGTACTGTACTGTACTGTACATAATGCGTCGCATGTCGTTATAGGTGAACAGTACTGTACTGTACTGTACATTATGTGTCTCATGTCGTTATAGGTGAACAGTACTGTACTGTACATAATGCGTCGCATGTCGTTATAGGTGAACAGTACTGTACTGTACATTATGTGTCGCATGTCGTTATAGGTGAACAGTACTGTACTGTACATAATGCGTCGCATGTCGTTATAGGTGAACAGTACTGTACTGTACTGTACATAATGCGTCGCATGTCGTTATAGGTGAACAGTACTGTACTGTACTGTACATAATGCGTCGCATGTCGTTATAGGTGAACAGTACTGTACTGTACTGTACATAATGCGTCGCATGTCGTTATAGGTGAACAGTACTGTACTGTACTGTACATTATGTGTCGCATGTCGTTATAGGTGAATCACTCTACATCTGAAATCAGGGGGACGAAGCTCAGAGGCGCTGCGAACCCCAAAAGCGGAATCACAAGGATTCCGAAGGACAATTCCAATCTGAATTCAAGGGGACGAAGTGCCTAGGCACTGCGACACCCCAAATGCGGAACCACAGGGATTCCGAAGGATACCGAGGGACATACACAACCCACCGAGACGGTTTAAATGGTTGTATGCGGCACAGACGGGCGAGGACCGAAGTCCAAACGCTCGGCAGCCACATCCAGCCAGGAACAAAGCAGAAGGCGCCCCTCTCCCACTCCCTTACGGGTGTAGGCCAGGACGCCTCTACTTTACTGTGGGGCCTTGAGCCCACGCGGGCCGGGCAAAGAGTGGTTGTACGCAATGTAGATGGGCGAGGGCCGGAGCCCAGACGCCCGCCGACCAAGCACAACCCGGAACTCTAGATTGGTGGTATATTCCCCTCCTAACGGAGGAGCCTTACCCGAATCGGGTTACGAGCGTAAGGCGTCCCTGCAGAGCCCAAAGGGTTGCAGTGAACGTTAGGTCACCGCACTGCCCTCCAAGAGGGTGCGCCACAAACGTTGCCTGCGATCCGAAGATCCTAGCAAACATGCGGGCTTCATGCGGATTGACACCGTGCTCTTCCCCCCGACCGAAACGAGGCGAACTGCCGATCGAACAAGGCGGACGCCCCCGCACCGACCCCCACGCAAGCCCATGGGTCCCCCACCCGCCATGGCGGGCAGGCGAATCCATGAACGGCATGCCGGATCAAGCAACGAGAGCGCCCCTCGCATCCATCAACAACCCTTGCGGGCACAGTTCGGAAATACCACCAAGAAGGAGCAGAAAGCCCCGCTCCGCACCCAAAGAGCACGGGTCGGGGAACTGCTTAAGGGGCCTTGAGCCCCCGCGGGCCGGGCAAAGACTGGTTGTATGCGGCACAGGCGGGCTCGGCCAACTCGGCAGCCACATCCAACCAGGGAAATTGTCTGACTACGCTGCTTCCCATAAGGGATGGCAATGAAGGTCAAATAATTTAGGCACAAGAAGTTTGAGGTGACCTCATGGGTAGGAGGACACCTCGGACCCGCCGGCCACCGCCGCGCCCGCGAGGGACACTGATCGACTGATCGACAGTAACAGTAAAAGGAGACAGGAAACAGCCGTACTGTACTGTACATTATGTGTTGCATGTCGTTATAGGTGAGCCGTACTGTACTGTACTGTACTGTACTGTACATTATGTGTCGCATGTCGTTATAGGTGAGACGTAATGTACTGTACTGTACATTATGTGTCGCATGTCATTATAGGTGAACAGTACTGTACTGTACTGTACATAATGCGTCGCATGTCGTTATAGGTGAACAGTACTGTACTGTACTGTACATTATGTGTCGCATGTCGTTATAGGTGAACAGTACTGTACTGTACTGTACATAATGCGTCGCATGTCGTTATAGGTGAACAGTACTGTACTGTACTGTACATTATGTGTCGCATGTCGTTATAGGTGAACAGTACTGTACTGTACTGTACATTATGTGTCGCATGTCGTTATAGGTGAACAGTACTGTACTGTACTGTACATAATGCGTCGCATGTCATTATAGGTGAACAGTACTGTACTGTACATAATGCGTCGCATGTCGTTATAGGTGAACAGTACTGTACTGTACTGTACATAATGCGTCGCATGTCGTTATAGGTGAACAGTACTGTACTGTACTGTACATTATGTGTCGCATGTCGTTATAGGTGAACAGTACTGTACTGTACTGTACATAATGCGTCGCATGTCGTTATAGGTGAACAGTACTGTACTGTACTGTACATTATGTGTCGCATGTCGTTATAGGTGAACAGTACTGTACTGTACTGTACATTATGTGTCGCATGTCGTTATAGGTGAACAGTACTGTACTGTACTGTACATAATGCGTCGCATGTCGTTATAGGTGAACAGTACTGTACTGTACATAATGCGTCGCATGTCGTTATAGGTGAACAGTACTGTACTGTACTGTACATAATGCGTCGCATGTCGTTATAGGTGAACAGTACTGTACTGTACTGTACTGTACATTATGTGTCGCATGTCGTTATAGGTGAACAGTACTGTACTGTACTGTACATAATGCGTCGCATGTCGTTATAGGTGAACAGTACTGTACTGTACATAATGCGTCGCATGTCGTTATAGGTGAACAGTACTGTACTGTACTGTACATAATGCGTTGCATGTCGTTATAGGTGAACAGTACTGTACTGTACTGTACATTATGTGTCGCATGTCGTTATAGGTGAACAGTACATTACTGTACTGTACTGTACATAATGCGTCGCATGTCGTTATAGGTAAACAGTACTGTACTGTACTGTACATTATGTGTCGCATGTCGTTATAGGTGAACAGTACTGTACTGTACTGTACATAATGCGTCGCATGTCGTTATAGGTGAACAGTACTGTACTGTACTGTACATTATGTGTCGCATGTCGTTATAGGTGAACAGTACTGTACTGTACATAATGCGTCGCATGTCGTTATAGGTGAACAGTACTGTACTGTACATAATGCGTCGCATGTCGTTATAGGTGAACAGTACTGTACTGTACTGTACATAATGCATCGCATGTCGTTATAGGTGAACAGTACTGTACTGTACTGTACATTATGTGTCGCATGTTGTGATAGGTGAACAGTACTGTACTGTACTGTACATAATGCGTCGCATGTCGTTATAGGTGAACAGTACTGTACTGTACATTATGTGTCGCATGTCGTTATAGGTGAATAGTGCTGTACTGTACATAATGCGTCGCATGTCGTTATAGGTGAACAGTACTGTACTGTACTGTACATAATGCGTCGCATGTCGTTATAGGTGAACAGTACTGTACTGTACTGTACATAATGCGTCGCATGTCGTTATAGGTGAACAGTACTGTACTGTACTGTACATAATGCGTCGCATGTCGTTATAGGTGAACAGTACTGTACTGTACTGTACATTATGTGTCGCATGTCGTTATAGGTGAATCACTCTACATCTGAAATCAGGGGGACGAAGCTCAGAGGCGCTGCGAACCCCAAAAGCGGAATCACAAGGATTCCGAAGGACAATTCCAATCTGAATTCAAGGGGACGAAGTGCCTAGGCACTGCGACACCCCAAATGCGGAACCACAGGGATTCCGAAGGATACCGAGGGACATACACAACCCACCGAGACGGTTTAAATGGTTGTATGCGGCACAGACGGGCGAGGACCGAAGTCCAAACGCTCGGCAGCCACATCCAGCCAGGACCAAAGCAGAAGGCGCCCCTCTCCCACTCCCTTACGGGTGTAGGCCAGGACGCCTCTACTTTACTGTGGGGCCTTGAGCCCACGCGGGCCGGGCAAAGAGTGGTTGTACGCAGTGTAGATGGGCGAGGGCCGGAGCCCAGACGCCCGCCGACCAAGCACAACCCGGAACTCTAGATTGGTGGTATATTCCCCTCCTAACGGAGGAGCCTTACCCGAATCGGGTTACGAGCGTAAGGCGTCCCTGCAGAGCCCAAAGGGTTGCAGTGAACGTTAGGTCACCGCACTGCCCTCCAAGAGGGTGCGCCACAAACGTTGCCTGCGATCCGAAGATCCTAGCAAACATGCGGGCTTCATGCGGATTGACACCGTGCTCTTCCCCCCGACCGAAACGAGGCGAACTGCCGATCGAACAAGGCCGACGCCCCCGCACCGACCCCCACGCAAGCCCATGGGTCCCCCACCCGCCATGGCGGGCAGGCGGATCCATGAACGGCATGCCGGATCAAGCAACGAGAGCGCCCCTCGCATCCATCAACAACCCTTGCGGGCACAGTTCGGAAATACCACCAAGAAGGAGCAGAAAGCCCCGCTCCGCACCCAAAGAGCACGGGTCGGGGAACTGCTTAAGGGGCCTTGAGCCCCCGCGGGCCGGGCAAAGACTGGTTGTATGCGGCACAGGCGGGCTCGGCCAACTCGGCAGCCACATCCAACCAGGGAAATTGTCTGACTACGCTGCTTCCCATAAAAGATGGCAATGAAGGTCAAATAATTTAGGCACAAGAAGTTTGAGGTGACCTCATGGGTAGGAGGACACCTCGGACCCGCCGGCCACCGCCGCGCCCGCGAGGGACACTGATCGACTGATCGACAGTAACAGTAAAAGAAGACAGGAAACAGCCGTACTGTACTGTACATTATGTGTTGCATGTCGTTATAGGTGAGCCGTACTGTTGTGACAAAATGCACATTATATTATTATTATTATCTACTTTTTCCAATGTGTGTAATTGTATACGTGTGATATGAATACATGCGAAACCCTGTGATATGTGCACCTCCAATTCATGTGGGAGGTAATGGGCCTGATTAGCATGACAGTGATTGCCACACGCCACTTGTCAAATAGAGGGTGTGGTGCAGGAAGAGGAGACCTGTGTACTAGTGTGAACGGGTGTGAGGAGATCTCAGAGGTGCCAGGGTCGGTGGTTAGTGGGAAAATCACATCGACTAACTACTGTTGGACCTGCAGCCTAAACTACAATCTACAGACTGTCGGGCTCAGCCAAACGCGGAGTAAGCGGCCGTGTTGGAATGCTGGGGAGACTCTGTCGTCTGCGCTGGATTCATGCATGAACTGCCGGTCAACGGGAAGCATCGCGGGTGAGAGATATCCGTGTTCTGTTGGATTACCGGTGGATTATAGTTTGGGGCATCCCTAATTTGCGTTTCATGTGGATCTGATGAACTATACTGTGGGAGCGCATTGAGAAGAGGACGGTCGCGGGACCGTTGTTGATTTAGAGCGCCTGCCTCGCGTGACGAACTTGTTTGCGTTTGTTGTGTACAACTGACGTCAGGACTTTGTTGGGTTAAAAGGGGATTGAGGAATTGGGTGTTGATTGTTTGTATGTTTATTATTTTGGGTATATGGTCAGAAGCGAGGGTGTTGTATTGTCCGATTGATTGATTTAGTTATTAAATATGTGAGTTTCATTAAGCTAAAAACCTGCCGATCCCGTCTTTTTCCTTTAGTTAATAGTTTTCCTTTCTAACCAAAAGGCCGATTGTTACAGGTGGTGGCCCATACGGGGATCGCAGGTGTAAGTTTAATTAGTGAAACCACCATTTGATGATTGTTGTTAAAAAGGTACAAAAAAACAATACACTGTAAAAAAAAAAAACGGCTAAGACCATACAATATTATACACTGTAAAAAAAAAAAAGAGAGAGCTGTGAAAATACAATGGAGCGATGTGAGGGCATTAACATTACAGTTGAGTTGGCCTTGATTAAGAGCAAGTTGCAAACCCTCGAAGATCTGGTGCAGTACAGACAGGGGCAGTTTGAAAAAGCAATGGAGAGTATTGCAAACAGGGAAGAGAGCCTAAGGGGGTATGTAGATCACAGAATGAGGGAGATGGAAACTCTCATCGACAACTCTATTGAACAGTCACAGAAAAAGTGTTTCATGAGGGTAGATGAGAGATGGAAGGGGAAGGTGTCGGAAATAAAAATGGCCGGTACCGAGACTCTACCTAACCCTCACGGTCGGACCCTCAGCAGGCCTACTCCCTGTTGTCAGGCCTCCAATGGCCTGCCCTCCAGCACCAAGAAGGCTGAATCGCAATGTAGGGACAAGGGGCCCAAGAACGTGCCGGGGAGAGGAGCTTGGGTCGCACCCACGTGTGTCAAACTGGTGCAGCATGTCAGCGGGAAGTTGCCATCATCGAGAGTCAGTGGTGGTGCCACCCTAGGGCCATGGGGCCAAGGTGACCCACCTGAGGTGGAATACCTGTCCCAGAAGTGGCCGTCAGAGGTAACTCTGCGTGGCCTAAACGAGGCTCAGCATGCAGATCCTAAGCTCGGAAGTCTACTGGGAGGTCTAATCCAGTCCGACCCACGAACCCGTCGTGGTGGGTATGAGGAGGTCCAGGGAATCCTATATCGGAGGCGGCCGACCAGAGACTCTGGACGGAAGCTTCAGGTGGTGGTGCCAGAAAGCCTGGTCCGCTGTTTCCTGGAACACTTCCACGACCGCCGGACGAGGGGTCATCCAGGTAGACTAAAGACTCTCCTTACGATCCTCGAGGTGGCATGGTGGTCGGCAGTCCGCAGAGACGTGTGGGAGTATGTTACGAGGTGCCACGTTTGTCAGCAGAGCAGGCCAGGTAACTGTAAGCCGTCCGTGATGTTACAGCCTACTCAGGGAGACCGGGCAGGGCAAGGCCGTGGGGTCGACCCGACGGGGCCGATCTCGAGAGGTGGAGAAGGAGGCGCCATGCTGCTGGTCACCATTGGCTACAACAACGAGTGGGCCATGGTCAAAAAAGTTGGACGAAGGTGGGGGAGGGGGGGTGTCTCCCAGGCCAGAGAAGCCAAATATGTTAGAGCCTGGCAGAGACGTGCGCAGTCCCAGCCAGACGCTTTGGTCGGGCCGAGAGCGCATCCACTCTCAAAACCTTTTGAAGCATGCTCGTCAAAGCTAGTGCCCCCGAAATGGTCAGGTTCAGCTAGATGACGAGACAGATAGGGCCTTTAGTTATACCTTTTGAAATGGAGGGAACCAGAAAGTAGAAATGTTGTAATGTGGTCAACCTCAACCCCTCCTCTGGGAGGACTTGGAGAATTAGCTTCCAGCTGGGGGGGGGGGGGACTGTGACAAAATGCACATTATATTATTATTATTATCTACTTTTTCCAATGTGTGTAATTGTATACGTGTGATATGAATACATGCGAAACCCTGTGATATGTGCACCTCCAATTCATGTGGGAGGTAATGGGCCTGATTAGCATGACAGTGATTGCCACACGCCACTTGTCAAATAGAGGGTGTGGTGCAGGAAGAGGAGACCTGTGTACTAGTGTGAACGGGTGTGAGGAGATCTCAGAGGTGCCAGGGTCGGTGGTTAGTGGGAAAATCACATCGACTAACTACTGTTGGACCTGCAGCCTAAACTACAATCTACAGACTGTCGGGCTCAGCCAAACGCGGAGTAAGCGGCCGTGTTGGAATGCTGGGGAGACTCTGTCGTCTGCGCTGGATTCATGCATGAACTGCCGGTCAACGGGAAGCATCGCGGGTGAGAGATATCCGTGTTCTGTTGGATTACCGGTGGATTATAGTTTGGGGCATCCCTAATTTGCGTTTCATGTGGATCTGATGAACTATACTGTGGGAGCGCATTGAGAAGAGGACGGTCGCGGGACCGTTGTTGATTTAGAGCGCCTGCCTCGCGTGACGTTTGTGTTTGTTGTGTACAACTGACGTCAGGACTTTGTTGGGTTAAAAGGGGATTGAGGAATTGGGTGTTGATTGTTTGTATGTTTATTATTTTGGGTATATGGTCAGAAGCGAGGGTGTTGTATTGTCCGATTGATTGATTTAGTTATTAAATATGTGAGTTTCATTAAGCTAAAAACCTGCCGATCCCGTCTTTTTCCTTTAGTTAATAGTTTTCCTTTCTAACCAAAAGGCCGATTGTTACACTGTACTGTACTGTACATTATGTGTCGCATGTCGTTATAGGTGAGACGTAATGTACTGTACTGTACATTATGTGTCGCATGTCATTATAGGTGAACAGTACTGTACTGTACATAATGCGTCGCATGTCGTTATAGGTGAACAGTACTGTACTGTACTGTACATTATGTGTCGCATGTCGTTATAGGTGAACAGTACTGTACTGTACTGTACATAATGCGTCGCATGTCGTTATAGGTGAACAGTACTGTACTGTACTGTACATTATGTGTCGCATGTCGTTATAGGTGAACAGTACTGTACTGTACATTATGTGTCGCATGTCGTTATAGGTGAACAGTACTGTACTGTACTGTACATAATGCGTCGCATGTCGTTATAGGTGAACAGTACTGTACTGTACATAATGCGTCGCATGTCGTTATAGGTGAACAGTACTGTACTGTACTGTACATAATGCGTCGCATGTCGTTATAGGTGAACAGTACTGTACTGTACTGTACATTATGTGTCGCATGTCGTTATAGGTGAACAGTACTGTACTGTACTGTACATTATGTGTCGCATGTCGTTATAGGTGAACAGTACTGTACTGTACTGTACATAATGCGTCGCATGTCGTTATAGGTGAACAGTACTGTACTGTACTGTACATAATGCGTCGCATGTCGTTATAGGTGAACAGTACTGTACTGTACTGTACATAATGCGTCGCATGTCGTTATAGGTGAACAGTACTGTACTGTACTGTACATTATGTGTCTCATGTCGTTATAGGTGAACAGTACTGTACTGTACTGTACATAATGCGTCGCATGTCGTTATAGGTGAACAGTACTGTACTGTACATTATGTGTCGCATGTCGTTATAGGTGAACAGTACTGTACTGTACATAATGCGTCGCATGTCGTTATAGGTGAACAGTACTGTACTGTACTGTACATAATGCGTCGCATGTCGTTATAGGTGAACAGTACTGTACTGTACTGTACATAATGCGTCGCATGTCGTTATAGGTGAACAGTACTGTACTGTACTGTACATAATGCGTCGCATGTCGTTATAGGTGAACAGTACTGTACTGTACATTATGTGTCGCATGTCGTTATAGGTGAATCACTCTACATCTGAAATCAGGGGGACGAAGCTCAGAGGCGCTGCGAACCCCAAAAGCGGAATCACAAGGATTCCGAAGGACAATTCCAATCTGAATTCAAGGGGACGAAGTGCCTAGGCACTGCGACACCCCAAATGCGGAACCACAGGGATTCCGAAGGATACCGAGGGACATACACAACCAACCGAGACGGTTTAAATGGTTGTATGCGGCACAGACGGGCGAGGACCGAAGTCCAAACGCTCGGCAGCCACATCCAGCCAGGACCAAAGCAGAAGGCGCCCCTCTCCCACTCCCTTACGGGTGTAGGCCAGGACGCCTCTACTTTACTGTGGGGCCTTGAGCCCACGCGGGCCGGGCAAAGAGTGGTTGTACGCAGTGTAGATGGGCGAGGGCCGGAGCCCAGACGCCCGCCGACCAAGCACAACCCGGAACTCTAGATTGGTGGTATATTCCCCTCCTAACGGAGGAGCCTTACCCGAATCGGGTTACGAGCGTAAGGCGTCCCTGCAGAGCCCAAAGGGTTGCAGTGAACGTTAGGTCACCGCACTGCCCTCCAAGAGGGTGCGCCACAAACGTTGCCTGCGATCCGAAGATCCTAGCAAACATGCGGGCTTCATGCGGATTGACACCGTGCTCTTCCCCCCGACCGAAACGAGGCGAACTGCCGATCGAACAAGGCGGACGCCCCCGCACCGACCCCCACGCAAGCCCATGGGTCCCCCACCCGCCATGGCGGGCAGGCGGATCCATGAACGGCATGCCGGATCAAGCAACGAGAGCGCCCCTCGCATCCATCAACAACCCTTGCGGGCACAGTTCGGAAATACCACCAAGAAGGAGCAGAAAGCCCCGCTCCGCACCCAAAGAGCACGGGTCGGGGAACTGCTTAAGGGGCCTTGAGCCCCCGCGGGCCGGGCAAAGACTGGTTGTATGCGGCACAGGCGGGCTCGGCCAACTCGGCAGCCACATCCAACCAGGGAAATTGTCTGACTACGCTGCTTCCCATAAGGGATGGCAATGAAGGTCAAATAATTTAGGCACAAGAAGTTTGAGGTGACCTCATGGGTAGGAGGACACCTCGGACCCGCCGGCCACCGCCGCGCCCGCGAGGGACACTGATCGACTGATCGACAGTAACAGTAAAAGGAGACAGGAAACAGCCGTACTGTACTGTACATTATGTGTTGCATGTCGTTATAGGTGAGCCGTACTGTACTGTACTGTACTGTACTGTACATTATGTGTCGCATGTCGTTATAGGTGAGACGTAATGTACTGTACTGTACATTATGTGTCGCATGTCATTATAGGTGAACAGTACTGTACTGTACTGTACATAATGCGTCGCATGTCGTTATAGGTGAACAGTACTGTACTGTACTGTACTGTACATTATGTGTCGCATGTCGTTATAGGTGAACAGTACTGTACTGTACTGTACATAATGCGTCGCATGTCGTTATAGGTGAACAGTACTGTACTGTACATTATGTGTCGCATGTCGTTATAGGTGAACAGTACTGTACTGTACATTATGTGTCACATGTCGTTATAGGTGAACAGTACTGTACTGTACATAATGCGTCGCATGTCGTTATAGGTGAACAGTACTGTACTGTACTGTACATAATGCGTCGCATGTCGTTATAGGTGAACAGTACTGTACTGTACTGTACATTATGTGTCGCATGTCGTTATAGGTGAACAGTACTGTACTGTACTGTACATAATGCGTCGCATGTCGTTATAGGTGAACAGTACTGTACTGTACTGTACATAATGCGTCGCATGTCGTTATAGGTGAACAGTACTGTACTGTACTGTACATTATGTGTCGCATGTCGTTATAGGTGAACAGTACTGTACTGTACTGTACATAATGCGTCGCATGTCGTTATAGGTGAACAGTACTGTACTGTACATAATGCGTCTTATGTCGTTATAGGTGAACAGTACTGTACTGTACTGTACTGTACATAATGCGTCGCATGTCGTTATAGGTGAACAGTACTGTACTGTACTGTACATTATGTGTCGCATGTCGTTATAGGTGAACAGTACTGTACTGTACTGTACATAATGCGTCGCATGTCGTTATAGGTGAACAGTACTGTACTGTACTGTACATTATGTGTCGCATGTCATTATAGGTGAACAGTACATTACTGTACTGTACTGTACATAATGCGTCGCATGTCGTTATAGGTAAACAGTACTGTACTGTACTGTACATTATGTGTCGCATGTCATTATAGGTGAACAGTACTGTACTGTACATAATGCGTCGCATGTCGTTATAGGTGAACAGTACTGTACTGTACTGTACATTACAGTATGTGTCGCATGTCATTATAGGTGAACAGTACTGTACTGTACTGTACATTATGTGTCGCATGTCGTTATAGGTGAATAGTACTGTACTGTACTGTACATAATGCGTCGCATGTCGTTATAGGTGAACAGTACTGTACTGTACTGTACATAATGCGTCGCATGTCGTTATAGGTGAACAGTACTGTACTGTACTGTACATAATGCGTCGCATGTCGTTATAGGTGAACAGTACTGTACTGTACTGTACATTATGTGTCGCATGTCGTTATAGGTGAACAGTACTGTACTGTACTGTACATAATGCGTCGCATGTCGTTATAGGTGAACAGTACTGTACTGTACATTATGTGTCGCATGTCGTTATAGGTGAACAGTGCTGTACTGTACATAATGCGTCGCATGTCGTTATAGGTGAACAGTACTGTACTGTACATAATGCGTCGCATGTCGTTATAGGTGAACAGTACTGTACTGTACTGTACATAATGCGTCGCATGTCGTTATAGGTGAACAGTACTGTACTGTACTGTACATTATGTGTCGCATGTCGTTATAGGTGAATCACTCTACATCTGAAATCAGGGGGACGAAGCTCAGAGGCGCTGCGAACCCCAAAAGCGGAATCACAAGGATTCCGAAGGACAATTCCAATCTGAATTCAAGGGGACGAAGTGCCTAGGCACTGCGACACCCCAAATGCGGAACCACAGGGATTCCGAAGGATACCGAGGGACATACACAACCCACCGAGACGGTTTAAATGGTTGTATGCGGCACAGACGGGCGAGGACCGAAGTCCAAACGCTCGGCAGCCACATCCAGCCAGGACCAAAGCAGAAGGCGCCCCTCTCCCACTCCCTTACGGGTGTAGGCCAGGACGCCTCTACTTTACTGTGGGGCCTTGAGCCCACGCGGGCCGGGCAAAGAGTGGTTGTACGCAGTGTAGATGGGCGAGGGCCGGAGCCCAGACGCCCGCCGACCAAGCACAACCCGGAACTCTAGATTGGTGGTATATTCCCCTCCTAACGGAGGAGCCTTACCCGAATCGGGTTACGAGCGTAAGGCGTCCCTGCAGAGCCCAAAGGGTTGCAGTGAACGTTAGGTCACCGCACTGCCCTCCAAGAGGGTGCGCCACAAACGTTGCCTGCGATCCGAAGATCCTAGCAAACATGCGGGCTTCATGCGGATTGACACCGTGCTCTTCCCCCCGACCGAAACGAGGCGAACTGCCGATCGAACAAGGCGGACGCCCCCGCACCGACCCCCACGCAAGCCCATGGGTCCCCCACCCGCCATGGCGGGCAGGCGGATCCATGAACGGCATGCCGGATCAAGCAACGAGAGCGCCCCTCGCATCCATCAACAACCCTTGCGGGCACAGTTCGGAAATACCACCAAGAAGGAGCAGAAAGCCCCGCTCCGCACCCAAAGAGCACGGGTCGGGTTACTGCTTAAGGGGCCTTGAGCCCCCGCGGGCCGGGCAAAGACTGGTTGTATGCGGCACAGGCGGGCTCGGCCAACTCGGCAGCCACATCCAATCAGGGAAATTGTCTGACTACGCTGCTTCCCATAAGGGATGGCAATGAAGGTCAAATAATTTAGGCACAAGAAGTTTGAGGTGACCTCATGGGTAGGAGGACACCTCGGACCCGCCGGCCACCGCCGCGCCCGCGAGGGACACTGATCGACTGATCGACAGTAACAGTAAAAGGAGACAGGAAACAGCCGTACTGTACTGTACATTATGTGTTGCATGTCGTTATAGGTGAGCCGTACTGTACTGTACTGTACATTATGTGTCGCATGTCGTTATAGGTGAGACGTAATGTACTGTACTGTACATTATGTGTCGCATGTCATTATAGGTGAACAGTACTGTACTGTACATAATGCGTCGCATGTCGTTATAGGTGAACAGTACTGTACTGTACTGTACATAATGCGTCGCATGTCGTTATAGGTGAACAGTACTGTACTGTACATAATGCGTCGCATGTCGTTATAGGTGAACAGTACTGTACTGTACATTATGTGTCGCATGTCGTTATAGGTGAACAGTACTGTACTGTACTGTACATAATGCGTCGCATGTCGTTATAGGTGAACAGTACTGTACTGTACATAATGCGTCGCATGTCGTTATAGGTGAACAGTACTGTACTGTACATTATGTGTCGCATGTCGTTATAGGTGAACAGTACTGTACTGTACATTATGTGTCGCATGTCGTTATAGGTGAACAGTACTGTACTGTACTGTACATAATGCGTCGCATGTCGTTATAGGTGAACAGTACTGTACTGTACGACATGCGTCGCATGTCGTTATAGGTGAACAGTACTGTACTGTACTGTACAAAATGCGTCGCATGTCGTTATAGGTGAACAGTACTGTACTGTACTGTACATTATGTGTCGCATGTCGTTATAGGTGAACAGTACTGTACTGTACTGTACATTATGTGTCGCATGTCGTTATAGGTGAACAGTACTGTACTGTACTGTACATAATGCGTCGCATGTCGTTATAGGTGAACAGTACTGTACTGTACTGTACATAATGCGTCGCATGTCGTTATAGGTGAACAGTACTGTACTGTACTGTACATAATGCGTCGCATGTCGTTATAGGTGAACAGTACTGTACTGTACTGTACTGTACATTATGTGTCTCATGTCGTTATAGGTGAACAGTACTGTACTGTACTGTACATAATGCGTCGCATGTCGTTATAGGTGAACAGTACTGTACTGTACATTATGTGTCGCATGTCGTTATAGGTGAACAGTGCTGTACTGTACATAATGCGTCGCATGTCGTTATAGGTGAACAGTACTGTACTGTACATAATGCGTCGCATGTCGTTATAGGTGAACAGTACTGTACTGTACTGTACATAATGCGTCGCATGTCGTTATAGGTGAACAGTACTGTACTGTACTGTACATAATGCGTCGCATGTCGTTATAGGTGAACAGTACTGTACTGTACTGTACATTATGTGTCGCATGTCGTTATAGGTGAATCACTCTACATCTGAAATCAGGGGGACGAAGCTCAGAGGCGCTGCGAACCCCAAAAGCGGAATCACAAGGATTCCGAAGGACAATTCCAATCTGAATTCAAGGGGACGAAGTGCCTAGGCACTGCGACACCCCAAATGCGGAACCACAGGGATTCCGAAGGATACCGAGGGACATACACAACCCACCGAGACGGTTTAAATGGTTGTATGCGGCACAGACGGGCGAGGACCGAAGTCCAAACGCTCGGCAGCCACATCCAGCCAGGACCAAAGCAGAAGGCGCCCCTCTCCCACTCCCTTACGGGTGTAGGCCAGGACGCCTCTACTTTACTGTGGGGCCTTGAGCCCACGCGGGCCGGGCAAAGAGTGGTTGTACGCAGTGTAGATGGGCGAGGGCCGGAGCCCAGACGCCCGCCGACCAAGCACAACCCGGAACTCTAGATTGGTGGTATATTCCCCTCCTAACGGAGGAGCCTTACCCGAATCGGGTTACGAGCGTAAGGCGTCCCTGCAGAGCCCAAAGGGTTGCAGTGAACGTTAGGTCACTGCACTGCCCTCCAAGAGGGTGCGCCACAAACGTTGCCTGCGATCCGAAGATCCTAGCAAACATGCGGGCTTCATGCGGATTGACACCGTGCTCTTCCCCCCGACCGAAACGAGGCGAACTGCCGATCGAACAAGGCGGACGCCCCCGCACCGACCCCCACGCAAGCCCATGGGTCCCCCACCCGCCCTGGCGGGCAGGCGGATCCATGAACGGCATGCCGGATCAAGCAACGAGAGCGCCCCTCGCATCCATCAACAACTCTTGCGGGCACAGTTCGGAAATACCACCAAGAAGGAGCAGAAAGCCCCGCTCCGCACCCAAAGAGCACGGGTCGGGGAACTGCTTAAGGGGCCTTGAGCCCCTGCGGGCCGGGCAAAGACTGGTTGTATGCGGCACAGGCGGGCTCGGCCAACTCGGCAGCCACATCCAACCAGGGAAATTGTCTGACTACGCTGCTTCCCATAAGGGATTGCAATGAAGGTCAAATAATTTAGGCACAAGAAGTTTGAGGTGACCTCATGGGTAGGAGGTCACCTCGGACCCGCCGGCCACCGCCGCGCCCGCGAGGGACACTGATCGACTGATCGACAGTAACAGTAAAAGGAGACAGGAAACAGCCGTACTGTACTGTACATTATGTGTTGCATGTCGTTATAGGTGAGCCGTACTGTACTGTACTGTACTGTACATTATGTGTCGCATGTCGTTATAGGTGAGACGTAATGTACTGTACTGTACATTATGTGTCGCATGTCATTATAGGTGAACTGTACTGTACTGTACATAATGCGTCGCATGTCGTTATAGGTGAACAGTACTGTACTGTACTGTACATTATGTGTCGCATGTCGTTATAGGTGAACAGTACTGTACTGTACATAATGCGTCGCATGTCGTTATAGGTGAACAGTACTGTACTGTACTGTACATTATGTGTCGCATGTCGTTATAGGTGAACAGTACTGTACTGTACTGTACATTATGTGTCGCATGTCGTTATAGGTGAACAGTACTGTACTGTACTGTACATTATGTGTCGCATGTCGTTATAGGTGAACAGTACTGTACTGTACTGTACATTATGTGTCGCATGTCGTTATAGGTGAACAGTACTGTACTGTACATAATGCGTCGCATGTCGTTATAGGTGAACAGTACTGTACTGTACTGTACATAATGCGTCGCATGTCGTTATAGGTGAACAGTACTGTACTGTACTGTACATTATGTGTCGCATGTCGTTATAGGTGAACAGTACTGTACTGTACTGTACATAATGCGTCGCATGTCGTTATAGGTGAACAGTACTGTACTGTACTGTACATTATGTGTCGCATGTCGTTATAGGTGAACTGTACTGTACTGTACATTATGTGTCGCATGTCGTTATAGGTGAACAGTACTGTACTGTACTGTACATAATGCGTCGCATGTCGTTATAGGTGAACAGTACTGTACTGTACATAATGCGTCGCATGTCGTTATAGGTGAACAGTACTGTACTGTACTGTACATAATGCGTCGCATGTCGTTATAGGTGAACAGTACTGTACTGTACTGTACATAATGCGTCGCATGTCGTTATAGGTGAACAGTACTGTACTGTACTGTACATTATGTGTCGCATGTCGTTATAGGTGAACAGTACTGTACTGTACTGTACATTATGTGTCGCATGTCGTTATAGGTGAACAGTACTGTACTGTACTGTACATAATGCGTCGCATGTCGTTATAGGTGAACAGTACTGTACTGTACTGTACATAATGCGTCGCATGTCGTTATAGGTGAACAGTACTGTACTGTACTGTACATAATGCGTCGCATGTCGTTATAGGTGAACAGTACTGTACTGTACTGTACATTATGTGTCTCATGTCGTTATAGGTGAACAGTACTGTACTGTACTGTACATAATGCGTCGCATGTCGTTATAGGTGAACAGTACTGTACTGTACATTATGTGTCGCATGTCGTTATAGGTGAACAGTGCTGTACTGTACATAATGCGTCGCATGTCGTTATAGGTGAACAGTACTGTACTGTACATAATGCGTCGCATGTCGTTATAGGTGAACAGTACTGTACTGTACTGTACATAATGCGTCGCATGTCGTTATAGGTGAACAGTACTGTACTGTACTGTACATAATGCGTCGCATGTCGTTATAGGTGAACAGTACTGTACTGTACATAATGCGTCGCATGTCGTTATAGGTGAACAGTACTGTACTGTACTGTACATAATGCGTCGCATGTCGTTATAGGTGAACAGTACTGTACTGTACTGTACTGTACATTATGTGTCGCATGTCGTTATAGGTGAACAGTACTGTACTGTACTGTACATAATGCGTCGCATGTCGTTATAGGTGAACAGTACTGTACTGTACATAATGCGTCGCATGTCGTTATAGGTGAACAGTACTGTACTGTACTGTACATAATGCGTTGCATGTCGTTATAGGTGAACAGTACTGTACTGTACTGTACATTATGTGTCGCATGTCGTTATAGGTGAACAGTACATTACTGTACTGTACTGTACATAATGCGTCGCATGTCGTTATAGGTAAACAGTACTGTACTGTACTGTACATTATGTGTCGCATGTCGTTATAGGTGAACAGTACTGTACTGTACTGTACATAATGCGTCGCATGTCGTTATAGGTGAACAGTACTGTACTGTACTGTACATTATGTGTCGCATGTCGTTATAGGTGAACAGTACTGTACTGTACTGTACATTATGTGTCGCATGTCGTTATAGGTGAACAGTACTGTACTGTACATAATGCGTCGCATGTCGTTATAGGTGAACAGTACTGTACTGTACATAATGCGTCGCATGTCGTTATAGGTGAACAGTACTGTACTGTACTGTACATAATGCGTCGCATGTCGTTATAGGTGAACAGTACTGTACTGTGTCGCATGTCGTTATAGGTGAACAGTGCTGTACTGTACATAATGCGTCGCATGTCGTTATAGGTGAACAGTACTGTACTGTACATAATGCGTCGCATGTCGTTATAGGTGAACAGTACTGTACTGTACATAATGCGTCGCATGTCGTTATAGGTGAACAGTACTGTACTGTACTGTACATTATGTGTCGCATGTCGTTATAGGTGAATCACTCTACATCTGAAATCAGGGGGACGAAGCTCAGAGGCGCTGCGAACCCCAAAAGCGGAATCACAAGGATTCCGAAGGACAATTCCAATCTGAATTCAAGGGGACGAAGTGCCTAGGCACTGCGACACCCCAAATGCGGAACCACAGGGATTCCGAAGGATACCGAGGGACATACACAACCCACCGAGACGGTTTAAATGGTTGTATGCGGCACAGACGGGCGAGGACCGAAGTCCAAACGCTCGGCAGCCACATCCAGCCAGGACCAAAGCAGAAGGCGCCCCTCTCCCACTCCCTTACGGGTGTAGGCCAGGACGCCTCTACTTTACTGTGGGGCCTTGAGCCCACGCGGGCCGGGCAAAGAGTGGTTGTACGCAGTGTAGATGGGCGAGGGCCGGAGCCCAGACGCCCGCCGACCAAGCACAACCCGGAACTCTAGATTGGTGGTATATTCCCCTCCTAACGGAGGAGCCTTACCCGAATCGGGTTACGAGCGTAAGGCGTCCCTGCAGAGCCCAAAGGGTTGCAGTGAACGTTAGGTCACCGCACTGCCCTCCAAGAGGGTGCGCCACAAACGTTGCCTGCGATCCGAAGATCCTAGCAAACATGCGGGCTTCATGCGGATTGACACCGTGCTCTTCCCCCCGACCGAAACGAGGCGAACTGCCGATCGAACAAGGCGGACGCCCCCGCACCGACCCCCACGCAAGCCCATGGGTCCCCCACCCGCCATGGCGGGCAGGCGGATCCATGAACGGCATGCCGGATCAAGCAACGAGAGCACCCCTCGCATCCATCAACAACCCTTGCGGGCACAGTTCGGAAATACCACCAAGAAGGAGCAGAAAGCCCCGCTCCGCACCCAAAGAGCACGGGTCGGGGAACTGCTTAAGGGGCCTTGAGCCCCCGCGGGCCGGGCAAAGACTGGTTGTATGCGGCACAGGCGGGCTCGGCCAACTCGGCAGCCAAATCCAACCAGGGAAATTGTCTGACTACGCTGCTTCCCATAAGGGATGGCAATGAAGGTCAAATAATTTAGGCACAAGAAGTTTGAGGTGACCTCATGGGTAGGAGGACACCTCGGACCCGCCGGCCACCGCCGCGCCCGCGAGGGACACTGATCGACTGATCGACAGTAACAGTAAAAGGAGACAGGAAACAGCCGTACTGTACTGTACATTATGTGTTGCATGTCGTTATAGGTGAGCCGTACTGTACTGTACTGTACATTATGTGTCGCATGTCGTTATAGGTGAGACGTAATGTACTGTACTGTACATTATGTGTCGCATGTCATTATAGGTGAACAGTACTGTACTGTACATAATGCGTCGCATGTCGTTATAGGTGAACAGTACTGTACTGTACTGTACATTATGTGTCGCATGTCGTTATAGGTGAACAGTACTGTACTGTACTGTACATAATGCGTCGCATGTCGTTATAGGTGAACAGTACTGTACTGTACTGTACATTATGTGTCGCATGTCGTTATAGGTGAACAGTACTGTACTGTACATTATGTGTCGCATGTCGTTATAGGTGAACAGTACTGTACTGTACTGTACATAATGCGTCGCATGTCGTTATAGGTGAACAGTACTGTACTGTACATAATGCGTCGCATGTCGTTATAGGTGAACAGTACTGTACTGTACTGTACATAATGCGTCGCATGTCGTTATAGGTGAACAGTACTGTACTGTACTGTACATTATGTGTCGCATGTCGTTATAGGTGAACAGTACTGTACTGTACTGTACATTATGTGTCGCATGTCGTTATAGGTGAACAGTACTGTACTGTACTGTACATAATGCGTCGCATGTCGTTATAGGTGAACAGTACTGTACTGTACTGTACATAATGCGTCGCATGTCGTTATAGGTGAACAGTAGTGTACTGTACTGTACATAATGCGTCGCATGTCGTTATAGGTGAACAGTACTGTACTGTACTGTACATTATGTGTCTCATGTCGTTATAGGTGAACAGTACTGTACTGTACTGTACATAATGCGTCGCATGTCGTTATAGGTGAACAGTACTGTACTGTACATTATGTGTCGCATGTCGTTATAGGTGAACAGTGCTGTACTGTACATAATGCGTCGCATGTCGTTATAGGTGAACAGTACTGTACTGTACATAATGCGTCGCATGTCGTTATAGGTGAACAGTACTGTACTGTACTGTACATAATGCGTCGCATGTCGTTATAGGTGAACAGTACTGTACTGTACTGTACATAATGCGTCGCATGTCGTTATAGGTGAACAGTACTGTACTGTACTGTACATAATGCGTCGCATGTCGTTATAGGTGAACAGTACTGTACTGTACTGTACATTATGTGTCGCATGTCGTTATAGGTGAATCACTCTACATCTGAAATCAGGGGGACGAAGCTCAGAGGCGCTGCGAACCCCAAAAGCGGAATCACAAGGATTCCGAAGGACAATTCCAATCTGAATTCAAGGGGACGAAGTGCCTAGGCACTGCGACACCCCAAATGCGGAACCACAGGGATTCCCAAGGATACCGAGGGACATACACAACCAACCGAGACGGTTTAAATGGTTGTATGCGGCACAGACGGGCGAGGACCGAAGTCCAAACGCTCGGCAGCCACATCCAGCCAGGACCAAAGCAGAAGGCGCCCCTCTCCCACTCCCTTACGGGTGTAGGCCAGGACGCCTCTACTTTACTGTGGGGCCTTGAGCCCACGCGGGCCGGGCAAAGAGTGGTTGTACGCAGTGTAGATGGGCGAGGGCCGGAGCCCAGACGCCCGCCGACCAAGCACAACCCGGAACTCTAGATTGGTGGTATATTCCCCTCCTAACGGAGGAGCCTTACCCGAATCGGGTTACGAGCGTAAGGCGTCCCTGCAGAGCCCAAAGGGTTGCAGTGAACGTTAGGTCACCGCACTGCCCTCCAAGAGGGTGCGCCACAAACGTTGCCTGCGATCCGAAGATCCTAGCAAACATGCGGGCTTCATGCGGATTGACACCGTGCTCTTCCCCCCGACCGAAACGAGGCGAACTGCCGATCGAACAAGGCGGACGCCCCCGCACCGACCCCCACGCAAGCCCATGGGTCCCCCACCCGCCCTGGCGGGCAGGCGGATCCATGAACGGCATGCCGGATCAAGCAACGAGAGCGCCCCTCGCATCCATCAACAACCCTTGCGGGCACAGTTCGGAAATACCACCAAGAAGGAGCAGAAAGCCCCGCTCCGCACCCAAAGAGCACGGGTCGGGGAACTGCTTAAGGGGCCTTGAGCCCCCGCGGGCCGGGCAAAGACTGGTTGTATGCGGCACAGGCGGGCTCGGCCAACTCGGCAGCCACATCCAACCAGGGAAATTGTCTGACTACGCTGCTTCCCATAAGGGATGGCAATGAAGGTCAAATAATTTAGGCACAAGAAGTTTGAGGTGACCTCATGGGTAGGAGGTCACCTCGGACCCGCCGGCCACCGCCGCGCCCGCGAGGGACACTGATCGACTGATCGACAGTAACAGTAAAAGGAGACAGGAAACAGCCGTACTGTACTGTACATTATGTGTTGCATGTCGTTATAGGTGAGCCGTACTGTACTGTACTGTACTGTACATTATGTGTCGCATGTCGTTATAGGTGAGACGTAATGTACTGTACTGTACATTATGTGTCGCATGTCATTATAGGTGAACAGTACTGTACTGTACTGTACATAATGCGTCGCATGTCGTTATAGGTGAACAGTACTGTACTGTACTGTACATTATGTGTCGCATGTCGTTATAGGTGAACAGTACTGTACTGTACATAATGCGTCGCATGTCGTTATAGGTGAACAGTACTGTACTGTACTGTACATTATGTGTCGCATGTCGTTATAGGTGAACAGTACTGTACTGTACTGTACATAATGCGTCGCATGTCGTTATAGGTGAACAGTACTGTACTGTACATAATGCGTCGCATGTCGTTATAGGTGAACAGTACTGTACTGTACTGTACATAATGCGTCGCATGTCGTTATAGGTGAACAGTACTGTACTGTACTGTACTGTACATTATGTGTCGCATGTCGTTATAGGTGAACAGTACTGTACTGTACTGTACATTATGTGTCGCATGTCGTTATAGGTGAACAGTACTGTACTGTACTGTACATAATGCGTCGCATGTCGTTATAGGTGAACAGTACTGTACTGTACATAATGCGTCGCATGTCGTTATAGGTGAACAGTACTGTACTGTACTGTACATAATGCGTCGCATGTCGTTATAGGTGAACAGTACTGTACTGTACTGTACTGTACTGTACATTATGTGTCGCATGTCGTTATAGGTGAACAGTACTGTACTGTACTGTACATAATGCGTCGCATGTCGTTATAGGTGAACAGTACTGTACTGTACATAATGCGTCGCATGTCGTTATAGGTGAACAGTACTGTACTGTACTGTACATAATGCGTTGCATGTCGTTATAGGTGAACAGTACTGTACTGTACTGTACATTATGTGTCGCATGTCGTTATAGGTGAACAGTACATTACTGTACTGTACTGTACATAATGCGTCGCATGTCGTTATAGGTAAACAGTACTGTACTGTACTGTACATTATGTGTCGCATGTCGTTATAGGTGAACAGTACTGTACTGTACTGTACATAATGCGTCGCATGTCGTTATAGGTGAACAGTACTGTACTGTACTGTACATTATGTGTCGCATGTCGTTATAGGTGAACAGTACTGTACTGTACTGTACATTATGTGTCGCATGTCGTTATAGGTGAACAGTACTGTACTGTACATAATGCGTCGCATGTCGTTATAGGTGAACAGTACTGTACTGTACATAATGCGTCGCATGTCGTTATAGGTGAACAGTACTCTACTGTACATAATGCGTCGCATGTCGTTATAGGTGAACAGTACTGTACTGTACTGTACTGTACATAATGCGTCGCATGTCGTTATAGGTGAACAGTACTGTACTGTACTGTACATAATGCGTCGCATGTCGTTATAGGTGAACAGTACTGTACTGTACATTATGTGTCGCATGTCGTTATAGGTGAACAGTACTGTACTGTACATTATGTGTCGCATGTCGTTATAGGTGAACAGTACTGTACTGTACTGTACATTATGTGTCGCATGTCGTTATAGGTGAACAGTACTGTATTGTACTGTACATTATGTGTCGCATGTCGTAATACCAACCCCAGTACACAGTGTGTTCAGCAAGGCCAGTTGTCGGTGTGGCAGACCTTCCTCCTGTGATGCTTTCTTCTGGGTCCCAGATGTAGTGGTGACGTGTGAAAGAAAGAGACAGATGCTCATTATTAGCTAGTTGTTGTTCTTGCTTACTGTAAATTGTTCTGGATTAAAGGCATCTGTTAAATGCCTAAATTGTAAATTGTACATTGTTGATAAAATAAAAAATATACATACAAACACCTTGCTGTGTGTGTGTATATATTTAATATTATTTAATCAACAATGTACAATTTAGGCATTTAGCAGATGCCCTTAATCCAAATAGTATAGGTAATATAGTTACCTTGCCATGATGGGACTCCAA
Organism: Protomyctophum bolini; assembly: GCF_963924005.1. Classification (NCBI taxonomy): domain Eukaryota; kingdom Metazoa; phylum Chordata; class Actinopteri; order Myctophiformes; family Myctophidae; genus Protomyctophum; species Protomyctophum bolini. The sequence continues at coordinate 24,151,060 of NC_137877.1, read as the reverse complement.
GGAATGATGGGAAATTAAATGAAATTCTTAGATTGTCTTGAAGAAATGAAATTCGTCAATTGTTTTATTGAATGAAACACAAACACACACGCACGCACACACGCACACGTGCATTAACATCCACACCACCACAACGTCCTTATAGCCATGTAGGGTAATACGGTACGGAGCTGCACTAATTAATATCTGTTAATTTATGTCACTAGAAGAGTGACACAAATTCAACGTTTGCCACCTGGAAAGTACTACGAAAAGAGGTTAATCAAACAGAAACTACAACATTTGGACAACCTGGCGGGAAGGAAACAACAAGTTAGGGAAAACTCACACAGCTTCAACAAACACACGGCACACACATGCGCGCTCGCTCACACAGACACAGGGGGGGGAGCACTGAAGTCCTTCAGCGCGCCCCCCCCCCCACACACACACACACACACATACACACCCTTAGGCCCATCACAATTACTACATAAGTATTTGTGATAATTGCAATACTTTTGGGATAATAGTCAAAATCGTTCCCATGTTAAAAAGTAGTGGAAGTGGCAGATCTAGGAGCTCAAAACTGTTTTGATCTCGTAGATCTGATACTTTCACTATTCATGTATGTTTTATTGTAATTTAAATCATTTATGAATACTTGTGACGGGCCTAATGTACCTCAAATTTCCAGCTTGTGCGGTACATTTGCATGGGGATTCCAGACAACATAGCGCGCCCACTATTGTTGACCGGGCGGGGAGACCCCCCAGGCATCTCGACCCTATCCCCGGCGTTCGGAGGTCACTCCCCTGGTGTTCCCAAGGAGCATTGCAGACATCAAGGGCAGCCGGCATAATTTTCCTTAATAAATAATGCCTATAAATAAATAAATACAAAAAAGGTGTTAAAAACAAGTGTTAGAAATGACTACACCTGTACGTGCCCATCGGCCTACTTGAGAACGATGCAACTAGGGAACCTGATAATACCCGTTGTCAACTTGTCATAGCACCCGTTTTAACGGGTCCCTTTTGTGCCCATACTGTATATGGATGTCTCTACTGTATCTGTCTGTCTGTGCCTGAAGAGTGCAAACTGACTGTGACAAGTGGTTAAGTAATCAATTAGCAGCTGTGGGGTTGCCGTGGCAATCAATTGGCTGAGGCAGAGACTGGCAATTGCACAGGTGAGGGACTTGGGCTCATTAGGTCCACTGGCAGAGCCTGACGAGAGCCTTTTGTGGCGTTGCTGGACAACCGTGTTTGCCACCGACCCCTAATTGCTACTCCACTACATCTCAGAGGCAAATATTATGCTTTTACTCCACTACATTTATTATTATTTTAAATCTCTGAAATGACAAATACAAATAAACGAATAAGACCATTGCTGCGTCTAAAGCAACCAACTATACCAAAGATTATCAAACATTAGCCAAATTGGTAATCACATCAGAAAGGCAAAGATTTTGAAAATAACAGCTCGCAGTTCAAGGTATTGCCACTGCAATGCTGAAAAATACAATATTTCTAACAGCAATGATGAATACTATTAAAAAGTATAAGCAATGTTGGAATTCTCATTTCTGAGGACAACTTTAGTTTTTTTCAACCAAGGTTCATGTTTTAGGTTGTTATTAGAGAAAGCAAAAGATGAGTGTTTATTGGTTTATTTTCATTTGCTGCTTTCTTTCGTTTTAACGATTTTAGCAATTTTTGACAGGGGGGTGGGGGCATTCGAACATGGGGCTAAATACATTTATTTTACAAAATGTTATGGCAATTTCTTTAATATTATTTACTATAGTCCTACTAGACCACAGGAAATGACATCTGGCCACAGAAGATCACGGGATCAACTGAATGTGTAGGAGGATACTGTTCACATTCAACAGATCCTGTGATCTTTTGTGGCCAGATGTAATTTCCTGGGGTCTAGTAGGACTATAGCAAAAAAATAATAATAGCATTTTGTAAAAAATAAATAGAAATAAACATATTTAGCCCCATGTTGGAATGCCCCCCCCCCCCCATTTCAAAAATGGGTAAAAATCGCTAAAACGAAAGAAAGCAGCAAATGAAAGAAAATGTGCTCATATTTTACTTTCTCTAATAACCTAAAACATGAATCTAACGTTGTCCTTTAAGTAAAAGTATCAATAGTGCTGTATAGAAATACTGTTTCTGTAAAAGTCCAGAATTTAAAATGTACAAAAGTACAACAGTATTAGTTTTAAAAATGTACATAAAGTACCAAAAGTAGAAAGTAGTCATTCTGCAAAATGTCCCTTTACAAGTTTTCAAATGTGAGGTTGTAGATCTGCTATTTTTGAAAGATCCTGAAAATGTGGCGCAAATCTTTCAGAGCGAACATTTAACTAAAATCTTTGCTTCTATTTATTTTTTGTAATAAATATAAAAAATAATCTGCAAAGTAACTAGTAACTAATGTTTTCAAATAAATGCAGTGGAGGTAAAAGTATAATATTTGGATCCGAGATGTAGTGGTTCGTAGAAGTTAAAAATATTGGGGAAAAACTCAAGTGCAAATGCCTCAAAATGTTAACAGATGACCAAAACCTACTCAAATTCCCTCAAACGGTTTTTAACATTGTAACATTTTAACATTATTGTAGTAACCATATCAGTGTAAGGCTAATGACATTGAAACACTGCAATACATTGTAATTTTGAAAATTACAATATTAATATAATATGCTATTACAATTTGTAATAGCATTGTAACACTATGTAACTAAATAAATAAATTCCAACTCACCAGTCTGCCAGGTCCACAGGCCGGGGAGAGGCAGGGAGCCAAATCTGTACCTCTCCCCCACGCTGTTCTGAGGAGGAGAGGCAGGGAGCCAAATCTGTACCTCTCCCCCACGCTGTTCTGAGGAGGAGAGGCAGGGAGCCAAATCTGTACCTCTCCCCCACGCTGTTCTGAGGAGGAGAGGCAGGGAGCCAAATCTGTACCTCTCCCCCACGCTGTTCTGAGGAGGAGAGGCAGGGAGCCAAATCTGTACCTCTCCCCCACGCTGTTCTGAGGAGGAGAGGCAGGGAGCCAAATCTGTACCTCTCCCCCACGCTGTTCTGAGGAGGAGAGGCAGGGAGCCAAATCTGTACCTCTCCCCCACGCTGTTCTGAGGAGGGTTCCAGACAAGAGCACCAGGCATCATTCTCCTTTAGAAATAAACAAGAAAAAGGATATATATTAAAAAGAAAAACATCAGAACCGTCTGAAGTGAGTGGTAAAGGATAGGAAAGGTACTATGTTTACCCAGGGTAACTGGATTAAGGAAAGGAAAGGTTTTAACATTATTGTAGTAACCATAACAGTGTAAGGCTAATGACATTGAAACACTGCAATACATTGTAATATTGTAAATTACAATATTAATATAATATGCTATTACAATTTGTAATAGCATTGTAACACTATGTAACTAAATAAATAAATTCCAACTCACCAGTCTGCCAGGTCCACAGGCCGGGGAGAGGCAGGGAGCCAAATCTGTACCTCTCCCTCACGCTGTTCTGAGGAGGAGAGGCAGGGAGCCAAATCTGTACCTCTCCCCCACGCTGTTCTGAGGAGGAGAGGCAGGGAGCCAAATCTGTACCTCTCCCCCACGCTGTTCTGAGGAGGAGAGGCAGGGAGCCAAATCTGTACCTCTCCCCCACGCTGTTCTGAGGAGGAGAGGCAGGGAGCCAAATCTGTACCTCTCCCCCACGCTGTTCTGAGGAGGGTTCCAGATCCCCCACCGCCGTTCTGAGGAGGGTTCCAGACAAGGGTTGTACTGTACTGTACATTATGTGTCGCATGTCGTTATAGGTGAGCCGTACTGTACTGTACTGTACATTATGTGTCGCATGTCGTTATAGGTGAACAGTACTGTACTGTACTGTACATTATGTGTCGCATGTCGTTATAGGTGAACAGTACTGTACTGTACTGTACATTATGTGTCGCATGTCGTTATAGGTGAACAGTACTGTACTGTACTGTACATAATGCGTCGCATGTCGTTATAGGTGAACAGTACTGTACTGTACATAATGCGTCGCATGTCGTTATAGGTGAACAGTACTGTACTGTACTGTACTGTACATAATGCGTCGCATGTCGTTATAGGTGAACGGTACTGTACTGTACTGTACATTATGTGTCGCATGTCGTTATAGGTGAACAGTACTGTACTGTACGGTACATAATGCGTCGCATGTCGTTATAGGTGAACAGTACTGTACTGTACATAATGCGTCGCATGTCGTTATAGGTGAACAGTACTGTACTGTACTGTACTGTACATAATGCGTCGCATGTCGTTATAGGTGAACAGTACTGTACTGTACTGTACATTATGTGTCGCATGTCGTTATAGGTGAACAGTACTGTACTGTACATAATGCGTCGCATGTCGTTATAGGTGAACAGTACTGTACTGTACTGTACATTATGTGTCGCATGTCGTTATAGGTGAACAGTACATTACTGTACTGTACTGTACATAATGCGTCGCATGTCGTTATAGGTAAACAGTACTGTACTGTACTGTACATTATGTGTCGCATGTCATTATAGGTGAACAGTACTGTACTGTACTGTACATAATGTGTCGCATGTCGTTATAGGTGAACAGTACTGTACTGTACTGTACATTATGTGTCGCATGTCATTATAGGTGAACAGTACTGTACTGTACAGTATGTGTCGCATGTCGTTATAGGTGAACAGTACTGTACTGTACTGTACATAATGCGTCGCATGTCGTTATAGGTGAACAGTACTGTACTGTACTGTACATTATGTGTTGCATGTCGTTATAGGTGAACAGTACTGTACTGTACTGTACTGTACTGTACATGATGCGTCGCATGTCGTTATAGGTGAACAGTACTGTACTGTACATAATGCGTCGCATGTCGTTATAGGTGAACAGTACTGTACTGTACTGTACATAATGCGTCGCATGTCGTTATAGGTGAACCGTACTGTACTGTACTGTACATTATGTGTCGCATGTCGTTATAGGTGAACAGTACTGTACTGTACTGTACATAATGCGTCGCATGTCGTTATAGGTGAACAGTACTGTACTGTACATAATGCGTCGCATGTCGTTATAGGTGAACAGTACTGTACTGTACTGTACTGTACTGTACATAATGCGTCGCATGTCGTTATAGGTGAACAGTACTGTACTGTACTGTACATTATGTGTCGCATGTCGTTATAGGTGAACAGTACTGTACTGTACTGTACATAATGCGTCGCATGTCGTTATAGGTGAACAGTACTGTACTGTACTGTACATTATGTGTCGCATGTCGTTATAGGTGAACAGTACATTACTGTACTGTACTGTACATAATGCGTCGCATGTCGTTATAGGTAAACAGTACTGTACTGTACTGTACATTATGTGTCGCATGTCATTATAGGTGAACAGTACTGTACTGTACTGTACATAATGCGTCGCATGTCGTTATAGGTGAACAGTACTGTACTGTACTGTACATTATGTGTCGCATGTCATTATAGGTGAACAGTACTGTACTGTACTGTACTGTACATTATGTGTCGCATGTCGTTATAGGTGAACAGTACTGTACTGTACTGTACATAATGCGTCGCATGTCGTTATAGGTGAACAGTACTGTACTGTACTGTACATAATGCGTCGCATGTCGTTATAGGTGAACAGTACTGTACTGTACTGTACTGTACATAATGCGTCGCATGTCGTTATAGGTGAACAGTACTGTACTGTACTGTACATTATGTGTCGCATGTCGTTATAGGTGAACAGTACTGTACTGTACTGTACATAATGCGTCGCATGTCGTTATAGGTGAACAGTACTGTACTGTACATTATGTGTCGCATGTCGTTATAGGTGAACAGTGCTGTACTGTACATAATGCGTCGCATGTCGTTATAGGTGAACAGTACTGTACTGTACTGTACTGTACATAATGCGTCGCATGTCGTTATAGGTGAACAGTACTGTACTGTACTGTACATAATGCGTCGCATGTCGTTATAGGTGAACAGTACTGTACTGTACTGTACATAATGCGTCGCATGTCGTTATAGGTGAACAGTACTGTACTGTACTGTACATAATGCGTCGCATGTCGTTATAGGTGAACAGTACTGTACTGTACTGTACATTATGTGTCTCATGTCGTTATAGGTGAACAGTACTGTACTGTACATAATGCGTCGCATGTCGTTATAGGTGAACAGTACTGTACTGTACATTATGTGTCGCATGTCGTTATAGGTGAACAGTACTGTACTGTACATAATGCGTCGCATGTCGTTATAGGTGAACAGTACTGTACTGTACTGTACATAATGCGTCGCATGTCGTTATAGGTGAACAGTACTGTACTGTACTGTACATAATGCGTCGCATGTCGTTATAGGTGAACAGTACTGTACTGTACTGTACATAATGCGTCGCATGTCGTTATAGGTGAACAGTACTGTACTGTACTGTACATTATGTGTCGCATGTCGTTATAGGTGAATCACTCTACATCTGAAATCAGGGGGACGAAGCTCAGAGGCGCTGCGAACCCCAAAAGCGGAATCACAAGGATTCCGAAGGACAATTCCAATCTGAATTCAAGGGGACGAAGTGCCTAGGCACTGCGACACCCCAAATGCGGAACCACAGGGATTCCGAAGGATACCGAGGGACATACACAACCCACCGAGACGGTTTAAATGGTTGTATGCGGCACAGACGGGCGAGGACCGAAGTCCAAACGCTCGGCAGCCACATCCAGCCAGGACCAAAGCAGAAGGCGCCCCTCTCCCACTCCCTTACAGGTGTAGGCCAGGACGCCTCTACTTTACTGTGGGGCCTTGAGCCCACGCGGGCCGGGCAAAGAGTGGTTGTACGCAGTGTAGATGGGCGAGGGCCGGAGCCCAGACGCCCGCCGACCAAGCACAACCCGGAACTCTAGATTGGTGGTATATTCCCCTCCTAACGGAGGAGCCTTACCCGAATCGGGTTACGAGCGTAAGGCGTCCCTGCAGAGCCCAAAGGGTTGCAGTGAACGTTAGGTCACCGCACTGCCCTCCAAGAGGGTGCGCCACAAACGTTGCCTGCGATCCGAAGATCCTAGCAAACATGCGGGCTTCATGCGGATTGACACCGTGCTCTTCCCCCCGACCGAAACGAGGCGAACTGCCGATCGAACAAGGCGGACGCCCCCGCACCGACCCCCACGCAAGCCCATGGGTCCCCCACCCGCCATGGCGGGCAGGCGGATCCATGAACGGCATGCCGGATCAAGCAACGAGAGCGCCCCTCGCATCCATCAACAACCCTTGCGGGCACAGTTCGGAAATACCACCAAGAAGGAGCAGAAAGCCCCGCTCCGCACCCAAAGAGCACGGGTCGGGGAACTGCTTAAGGGGCCTTGAGCCCCCGCGGGCCGGGCAAAGACTGGTTGTATGCGGCACAGGCGGGCTCGGCCAACTCGGCAGCCACATCCAACCAGGGAAATTGTCTGACTACGCTGCTTCCCATAAGGGATGGCAATGAAGGTCAAATAATTTAGGCACAAGAAGTTTGAGGTGACCTCATGGGTAGGAGGACACCTCGGACCCGCCGGCCACCGCCGCGCCCGCGAGGGACACTGATCGACTGATCGACAGTAACAGTAAAAGGAGACAGGAAACAGCCGTACTGTACTGTACATTATGTGTTGCATGACGTTATAGGTGAGCCGTACTGTACTGTACTGTACTGTACTGTACATTATGTGTCGCATGTCGTTATAGGTGAGACGTAATGTACTGTACTGTACATTATGTGTCGCATGTCATTATAGGTGAACAGTACTGTACTGTACTGTACATAATGCGTCGCATGTCGTTATAGGTGAACAGTACTGTACTGTACTGTACATTATGTGTCGCATGTCGTTATAGGTGAACAGTACTGTACTGTACTGTACATAATGCGTCGCATGTCGTTATAGGTGAACAGTACTGTACTGTACTGTACATTATGTGTCGCATGTCGTTATAGGTGAACAGTACTGTACTGTACTGTACATTATGTGTCGCATGTCGTTATAGGTGAACAGTACTGTACTGTACTGTACATAATGCGTCGCATGTCGTTATAGGTGAACAGTACTGTACTGTACATAATGCGTCGCATGTCGTTATAGGTGAACAGTACTGTACTGTACTGTACATAATGCGTCGCATGTCGTTATAGGTGAACAGTACTGTACTGTACTGTACATTATGTGTCGCATGTCGTTATAGGTGAACAGTACTGTACTGTACATTATGTGTCGCATGTCGTTATAGGTGAGCTGTACTGTACTGTACTGTACATTATGTGTCGCATGTCGTTATGTGTAAGCGCCATTTGAGTCACCTAACTGTGGCCAATGATGTCCACTGAGGGGTGTGGTCAATGTGAAGGTTGGAAGGGTATTTAATCTGATCTCAATCAAGCAGCAGGTGTTGCTGACAAGAGGCAAACAGTTTTCAGACTGTGTTTAGGAGGCTGTTTGTATCATTTACGTTTATTGCATTTATTTATATGTATGCTGTAGTGACTAGGCCTGCAGAAACAGATAATAAATCCTCATTATACCAACTCTACGCACATGTTTGGACATCACTTCCTGGAGCACACGTCTTAACTACAACCCCACTGTCGGCAACCAGTAGTGCCACAAATGTAGGATTTGGGCGCTACATTAGGTCTGAAAACTGCCTTAGTTCTACACTTGTTTATAGGAAGCAAGTCAAACGAGCTGGGTTGTTTTGAGGACATTGGACACGCACGGACAAGGCGTGCGTGACTGTGTGTTGGCGTGGAGCGGACTGATCGTCCACTGCTCTACAAACAAGTTCTGCTGACTGCTGCTGTTACCTGAAGCAAGCGATTGATTGCCACCCGGAGCTACAGGGGTGCCACCGGGGATGTCATCACTTCAGCAGGCCAGCCGAGATCGGGTCGGTACTGGACCGAGCCGCAAAGACACAGAACAAGGAACATATTTTTGCGCTGACCACCGTCAACGCCGTGGTCAGTGTTTATCCAGTGGGGCACACAGTACACACAGACAGGGCGTGTGTGTGTGTGTGTTTGGTGAGAACCGGACGGTTCTGCAGAGATGGCAGCAGCTGCGAGCGATCGTCTCTACAAGTTGCTGTGAGGTGGTGGTGATCGATTGCAACTCGGAGCTATAGGGGTGCACCGGGGACATCGGCAGCACTGTCGCCACACGGCCACAGCAGCAGATCTTCGGGGCCGGACGGAACCGCTTGCCAGTCGGAGATCATCCTCACCGACCAACAAAGTGGGTGTGTTTCAGCGGCGCACGGCCGCCAATACAGAGGAAACCCAGTATTGGTAACAACGAGCACATTTAACTGACTCTTTGTTAATTTGAACATGGATTACTGGTTGGATGATGAACCTCCAGTAGTCACTCTGAAAACAATTCATGACTATCTCATGCACAAGTATTTTCCAAACAATCTGTGTCAAAAGTGCCATGATGGTGATGTCACATATGATATTGAGTATTCCGATGACTGTGATGTCATATTTCGTATTATTGGGGTCTCTGTTGGTGCTCATGAGTGTGACAATGGTGATGAGGCTCTGCAGGGAACACAGGAAATGCAGGCAGGTCTACAAGATGATAGGATCAGCAGCTCAGCTGAAGAATCAGCTGTTGGTGAGAGGCCCAAGCTGATCAGAGTGGTGGAAGAGCCACTCATACAAAAGCCTCCATCCTTCTCTCCAGCCCCGGCCGTGAAGGCAGCAGCTCCACGACCAAAGAAGACCAGCCCCAGCATCGCTGAGCAGGTCGTCGAGGCCATGTCCGCCCCTAAGGAACGGAGCAACAACATGTCCCTGACTGTGGTCAAGAAGATGGCAGCTAAAAGCTCAAAGGAGAGAAAGAAGGGAAAATGGCAGAGCCAAAGAAAGAGAAAGATGGGAGAGCTCAAGAACAAAAAGGAACAAAGCAGAAGACATAACCCGAGTTGTTTAAGCAAGTCTCTGACTCTCATTCACCCTCTAAGTAGGCCAGTTTATGTTTGCAATCTTGAATATAGCCTGTGTTATGAATGCTTAAAAGTTTTTGAATTTTGGTTTTGTTATTTAATGGCTCTTTGTATTTTTATGTTTTTTGAATTGCTCTGTTTTCACACCAGTAGCAATTAGGGGTGGGTGTGTAAGCGCCATTTGAGTCACCTAACTGTGGCCAATGATGTCCACTGAGGGGTGTGGTCAACGTGAAGGTTGGAAGGGTATTTAATCTGATCTCAATCAAGCAGCAGGTGTTGCTGACAAGAGGCAAACAGTTTTCAGACTGTGTTTAGGAGGCTGTTTGTATCATTTACGTTTATTGCATTTATTTATATGTATGCTGTAGTGACTAGGCCTGCAGAAACAGATAATAAATCCTCATTATACCAACTCTACGCACATGTTTGGACATCACTTCCTGGAGCACACGTCTTAACTACAACCCCACTGTCGGCAACCAGTAGTGCCACAAATTTAGGATTTGGGCGCTACATTAGCATTAGACTAGGGACCCCCACACGGTAACCATTTCGGACACGGGGTGGCACGCGGGAACCGGGCCGGCACCCTGGGTGCGTTGCTGTCGGTCTGGAACTTTTTGCGCAGTGAACACTGTAATAACATAACTGTAACAGTGTAACATCATTGTAATAACACTCACCGGTCTGCCGGGGACACAGGCCGGGGAGAGGCAGGGAGCCAAATCTGTACCTCTCCCCCACCGCCGTTCTGAGGAGGGTTCCAGATCCCCCACCGCCGTTCTGAGGAGGGTTCCAGATCCCCCACCGCCGTTCTGAGGAGGGTTCCAGATCCCCCACCGCCGTTCTGAGGAGGGTTCCAGACAAGGGTTGTACTGTACTGTACATTATGTGTCGCATGTCGTTATAGGTGAGCCGTACTGTACTGTACTGTACTGTACATTATGTGTCGCATGTCGTTATAGGTGAGCCGTACTGTACTGTACTGTACATTATGTGTCGCATGTCGTTATAGGTGAGCCGTACTGTACTGTACATTATGTATCGCATGTCGTTATAGGTGAGCCGTACTGTACTGTACATTATGTGTCGCATGTCGTTATAGGTGAGCCGTACTGTACTGTACTGTACATTATGTGTCGCATGTCGTTATAGGTGAACCGTACTGTACTGTACTGTACTGTACATTATATGTCGCATGTCGTTATAGGTGAGCCGTACTGTACTGTACTGTACATTATGTGTCGCATGTCGTTATAGGTGAGCCGTACTGTACTGTACTGTACATTATGTGTCGCATGTCGTTATAGGTGAGCTGTACTGTACTGTACTGTACATTATGTGTCGCATGTCGTTATAGGTGAGCCGTACTGTACTGCACTGTACATTATGTGTCGCATGTCGTTATAGGTGAGCCGTACTGTACTGTACTGTACATTATGTGTCGCATGTCGTTATAGGTGAGCCGTACTGTACTGCACTGTACATTATGTGTCGCATGTCGTTATAGGTGAGCCGTACTGTACTGTACTGTACATTATGTGTCGCATGTCGTTATAGGTGAGCCGTACTGTACTGTACTGTACATTATGTGTCGCATGTCGTTATAGGTGAGCCGTACTGTACTGTACATTATGTGTCGCATGTCGTTATAGGTGAGCCGTACTGTACTGTACTGTACATTATGTGTCGCATGTCGTTATAGGTGAGCCGTACTGTACTGTACTGTACATTATGTGTCGCATGTCGTTATAGGTGAGCCGTACTGTACTGCACTGTACATTATGTGTCGCATGTCGTTATAGGTGAGCCGTACTGTACTGTACTGTACTGTACATTATGTGTCGCATGTCATTATAGGTGAACAGTACTGTACATTATGCCTAGACAAGGGCACCAGGCATCGTTTTCCTTTAAAAATAAACAAAGAAAAAAGGATTAGACCTGAGGACAATTCTACAAATGCCTTCTAAATCCTGACAGTTTTCTGAAAAAACTCATGTTTCTATGTCAGTGGTTCTCAAACAGTTTCATGTCAAGGACCCTCATCTGAAAATATGCTGTTCCAAGGACAGATCTGAGCTACCTATAAAGCCACTGGACGCATGGGCTAAGCCTTTTTTTTATTATTAAGGAAGATCAGCAAGCATGTCACCGTGTTCTGTTTGTTGACTTTTCGCTGACGAGAAATCCCTCAAACATCGATAGCACGTGGCTAACTTGATAGCCGTAAGCCGTGCCAGTGCCCAGTGTGGGGAGACGGATAGGAGGAGGAAGCGGCAGCGGCTGTAAACGTTCTCCGTCCAGGCCAAATGGCCAATAATGGAATTAATAATGCCAAGTAGGTCTCTGCATTTATACGGTCGACGGTGTTCATCTCGTCTCGCTGTCACTCGCTTACATTTCGACTACCGCAAGTCCGCAAAGCTACCCTTGTAACCAACTAGCCAGAAGTACAACAGAGAACTTTGGGATATTGAGGGGGCAGAAAACCGAGCCAGAGTGCTGTTCATGCAGCCTGGAGTGTGACAAGCTGGGCGGCGCAAATAAGAACAATTTTAGGCATGTGTGCAACATGACAACTGTTTTAAAGTATTGTACAGTCTCTGTAATGTTTATGTTGTACTATTACTAAAAACGATCTAAAATAAAGGGATTTAAGATCAGAACACGTATTTATTATTATGCAAATTAACCGTTAAAGCTGATAAAAATATCCGGATGTTTCTTAACGGTCGGCTAACCGGTTAGCCGGTTAACCCCCGGTTAGCCCCTGACATCCCTAATAGCGCGGCACATGAGCTTGTAGATCTAACATATTGCTTAACACCAAAAGGGGTTCCCGCCCTCAAAAAGAAAATCACACCATTTGAGCCACGGAACCACCATTAAATGGTGGTTCCGTGGCTCAAATGGTGTGATTTTTTAGATGATATTTAGCCTCTCAGACCAAAAACTAAAGAATATTTTGGTGTCAGATGAGATTTTGTCCATCATTCCATTCTGTATTGATGTACCATTATACTGTAGGAGATATATAGCAGGCAGATGTTGATCAAAATAACAATTCTATATTATCTAATTGGGTAGACTACTTGGGTAGTTTCATTTTACGCTCTCAAGAGTTAAAGATCTATAGAGCGTCGCAGTCCCGCTCCCTCGAGAGAGACCCGAAATTTATTTATTTTTCCTCAAACTTTTCAAAAAGTATTAATTTAAAGACGTTTACGCCGTGGACAAAGCCACCTGGAGTTGTGACAAACCATGAAAAAAAGGCAGGATACAACACTATTTGTTTTTCTTACAAATTATTTGATCAGCCCAAAACATTGTGTTTGTCATGATTTCTGACCACTTGAGTTGGATCTGTCCGCGGCTTAAACATCTTGAAATAAATACTTTTTGAAAAGTCTATGAGGAAAATGAAACGTTATTCTTTTCCGGGTCTCTCGTCGTCATGAAAGGGGGCGGGACTGCAACGCTCTATAAGGGTCCATTTGGGTACCATCATTTAGCTGGGGACCACCTAGCTGGAACCCTCTCAAGGACCACTGGTTGAGAACCACTGATTTAGATCATTACTACAAAACACACATTAAGCCCTATATACACTTCCGCCATTTGAAAATGACTGATCTACAAGCATGCGATGTGACACATTGAGTTTGTATAGATCTGCCATTTTCAAAATATCTGTATACAATTTATACATTTGAAAACGTGTGTGAAATGGGACATTCTGCATAATAATTGCGACCGTAGATTACTATGAAAACCGGCAAAACCCGTGGCGTGACCCATCAGTCACTCCACCATATACGGGCATCAGTCAGTCACGCCTCGTGACACAAGCGAGAACAGAGCGACACGGAGGCTGCCGTGACACTCCATATATGGGCATTGCATTGGGACTGGATTACCAAGAAGCCCTGAGAATTAAAGCTGCTAGAAGCAATATTTCTCAATTTTTTAAGGACATTTTTCTTAATTGATTTCTTTGGTATTCAGACAGCCATATATGAGTAAAACGCTCAAAAAATAATGTTACGTCTCAAGAGACTAAGACTAAAACTAAAATAGAAATGTGCTGCCAAAAACAACACTGACCTTGTTAGCACCTTGCCATTAACTTATATGGTAAGATGGCAGCGGTTGCACCACTCAAAAAGACTAAACACCATACAAATATGCACCCCTCTACAGTGCTTTGGCACCTTCCCAATCAACAGGATAGCCAACAACACTGCAGATCAGACAGGCCGGTGACCCACAAATACTTTAGCTTCCGCCAATAAATGAACACATTAAAAAACATTTTAGTTCTCTCGTGTTGTTACTTCAACATGGTCTATATGTTGACTGTAGACAATGTCAAACTCACCAACATTGCAGCTGTAGGGAAAGCTTGAATTATTCTCTTTCTATCCTCAAAGTGTTTGTTTCATAAAAACCCACTGTAGACATGTTATGAGTTACTTTGTGTCCTTGCAGGTGATTATTTTTCTGTAAAGTGCTGGACTGTAGTTTGGGAGTGCTCGTTAGAAATCACTCAACTGTCCTGCGTACCACCTGTTTTGAATTATAGCACATAATGCAAGAGGCAGCAGGACATTGCTTTACTGAAAACGTCACTGAACGGCCCTGCATATCACCCGTTTGAATTTGCACATAATACAGGAGGCAGCAGCACAGCCAGTTAACCCATTCTGACCGGGCACCCATTTTGGTGTTAGCATCATGTTATGCTTTAGCTATTGAAAAATAGCAGATCTACAAGCTCGTAGCGCGCCACCGAGTGGCGCGCTACGAGCTTGTAGGTCTGCTATTTTAGAAAAATCGAAGAGCGACTGACATTTTTAGAATCTGATCTCAGGTCAGAATGGGTTAATCAGACCAGTGTGTGTCCAGTGGAAACCTCGTATGAATCTGATCTCAGGTCAGAATGGGTTAACAACAACGAGTGCTTCCAAACTCCCAACACAATCTGACCCGTCTGAAGTGAGTGGTGCTGTACTGTATCCGTCTGTGTGTTAAGGCCTATTCATAGTCTGGATTTTCGGTGGTTAGGTGACCATCGAACTACAACATGACGTCACAGCCCTTCTCTCTGTTTTTACTCACCACCGCTCAACGTTATTTCAGCTCCGGTGGTCAGCTCACCACCGGAGCGGTGGTCACCTCACCACCGAAAATCCAGACTATGAATAGGCCTTTAGGCTGTGCAACAGTGACACCTGGTGGTGAACACACTATATATTTACACACACACACACACACACACACACACACTCTAATGACAAGGTGCTAACAAGGTGCAACTTCCCATAGACAGCCCATTCATCCAAACAGAAAAGTCCTATCTGATTGTATTAAACAAGGTCAAACTCACCAACATTGCAGCTGTACGGAAAGCTTGAATTATTCTCTTTCTATCCTCAAAAGTGTTTGTTTCATAAAAAATCCACTGTAGACATGTTGTTATGAGATACTCTGTGTCCTTGCAGGTGATTATTTTTCTAAGTGCTGGACTGGAGTTTGGAAGTGCTTGTTAGACATCACTCAACTGCCTTGCATCGTACCACCTGTTTTGAATTAGCACATAATGCAAGAGGCATTAGGACGCTGCTTTACTGAAAACGAGTGCTTCCAAATTCTGATGGAAACATGGCATCTGCAAAAGGTCAATTGACCAGACCGTGGCCATCTTGCCATCAGTTTGGAAGCACTCGTTTTCAGTAAAGCAGCGTCCTGCCGCCTCTTGCATTTCATGTGCAAATTCAAAACAGTTGAGTGATATCTAACAAGCACTCCCAAACTCCAGCACTTAGTAATCACCTGCAAGGACACAAAGTAGCTCATAACAATGTATACAGTGGATTTTTATGAAACAAACACTTTGAGGATAGAAAGAGAATAATTCAAGCTTTTCGTACAGCTGCAATGTTGGTGAGTTTGACGTTGTGTAATACAATCAGATAGGACTTTTCTGTTTGGATGATTGGGCTTAGCCTGGTTAATAAACCAGACCAAATCAGCCGTTGGCAAAAAAAAAATGCCTGCCGACGGATTACGGTCTGGAGAGCCTCAATTGTATGCCCATTTCCTACACCAGAGAAATGGGGCGGCCAATCGGGACACGGTATGCAATATGGGCGGGCAACACAACACGACTCAACAGTCACTTCCAATCCAGCAGCTGGTGATGTCAATTAGTCATTTTGACGTGTGTGTGTGTGTGTGTGTGTGTGTGTGTGTGTGTGTGTGTGTGTGTGTGTGTGTGTCCAATCCAAATCACAATGTTGCACAACTGTGGACCCATGGGGGGGAAGATTTGTATGAAATGCATACAAATAGCAGATCTACAAGCTGTCCAAATATCGCAGCATGCCACACACACGTAATAGTACAAATGTAAGCTTCATATCACACAGAACTACTAGCTGCTTTATCAAGAAACATCAAAGTGAAATTACAAGCAGGCAATTCCATCAATTCCTTTAAGCAGCTAAAATAAGCCAGTCCACCAGTGGTCCTTGAGGGTGGTTCCAGGTGGTCCGCATGCAGATATGAGTTTAACCAAATGGACCCTTATTAGATCTGTAACTCTTGAGATAGAATGAAACCAAATGGACCCGTCAACAGTAAAAAAATAAATAAATAAAAGTTTAATACCTGCATTAGGCTAATTAATTTACCAGAAGTCTAGATAGCATTTTTAATCAACGTTTGCCTGTTATCTCCCCTAATGGTTCCAACATCAACACAGCATGGGAGTGTGGACAAACTCTTGTCCAATGACAACAAAATATTCTTTAGTTTTGGGTCCGAGAGGCTAAATGTCATCAGATGGTGGTTCCGTGGCTCAAATGCTGAATACATAAACAATGGGCCCGATGTGTAAAAGGTTTTAAAGCACTGATCTTAAAGCTAACAGCTAACACGGCAGCAAACACTCACCTGTTGAGGAGCTCTCAGCTGGATGATATGGCCTAACTTCTGTTTGATCAGCTTCTTCTTTGTATAACTTATTGGTGTTTCTTCGTTTTAGTTTTCCACCAGCTGGTAAAAAAAACACTGTCGACTCTCATTAGCTCCATGTTCATGTCAATAAAAGTTACATTCAACAAAATGTTATGTTACGAGTTATTCTTCAAAACAAACAGTTTGTTGTAGCAAACACTACAGCACAGCAGCGTGGTGGGTGTTGGCGTGGGTGTGGGTGTGGTTATTGATTTTACCAAAGGGTGCTGTGAGCGTCCTGATTACTTAAATACATGCGCATCCCGTGCACCGCAGCTCAAGGAACCCCCTCCCTTAGAGTATATATACAATAGAGAAGACACCCAAGTTCTCCTCCCGTCCACTTGCATTGAGTTGCTCAGAAGCGCATGAGGCGAATCCACTCCTCCTTCCGGTTTAGGAGCCCTGTGCATTCTGGATTTTTGCCCTCAAACACATGAACGCGCGAGCGACCGGCAGAGTGGACGGAGCCTAGTGCGCGTTCATGTGTTTGAGGGCAAAACCTTACCAAACTGCAATACCTTCTTCGGCCACTATGTCCATTGCGCTTCAGGATTTCCTCTGGGTGTCTTCTCTATTGTATAATAACTCTATGCCCCCTCCCCACGCACACACAAAAGCACGCACCCACGCGCGCGCACACAAACACAATTTATTTATTCATTGATTCATTTCATGGCAGTAATACTGAATTGGCTGCATTGAAGTGTATGATTCAACTTTTCATGGTTTATATATATATATTTTTTTTAAAAAGTTAATAATGTTATAGGTAGGCCTATAGTAAAAAGGCATGACGAAATTATTAAAGAAGAGTAAAGCTCCAGTTGCCATGTATTGCTGTATTGCAATATATTTTGATGATAAATATTCTTTTATGAAATATTTTATATTGGGTAAAATATCCCCGTGTTTGGTGATGGTGTAACAAAAAATATGTTTAGTGTTCTAGGGTTAATGAGGTAACAAACATTATGTTATTTGTATGAATGTATAAGTGTTGAACTCTGCTGTCAGATGACAAGTCAACATTGGACTTTACATCATTAAAGGAAAGGGACACTTCACCCTTTTTGCAAAATAATATGTTAATGACATTTAGAGGATTTAGAACACTTTCCTGGGGGTCTTTATGTGTGTGCGAAGCATTCAGGTCCATTTAGAAAACAATGTTCTTTGAATGGATGGCTCTTACTGGCCCACCCATAATGGTTTGAATGGTTCTTACTGGCCCACCCATAATGGTTTGAATGGTTCTTACTGGCCCACCCATAATGGGTTGAATGGTTCTTACTGGCCCACCCATAATGGTTTGAATGGTTCTTACTGGCCCACCCATAATGGTTTGAATGGTTGGATGGATGCTATCGGCTCATCCTTAAATATATTAAAAAGTATAAACTTTTTCAAAACAACTTTTTCACAAATGAACATTATAAAGTTTGAATGAAGTTTCAAAGTGAAAGTATGACGGAGTAATAAGAGCTCAAAAAAGTTAACTGTGAAAAATGGGACCTTTCTTCCATCGACTCTCATTATAAAGGATGTAAAAAAAAAGTTAAAAAGTTAAAAAGTATAAAAAGTATAAAACTTTGTAAAAAGTTGTATGCAAGCAAGCATAACTGCAAAGAGCTGAACAGTTTGAAGTTTGAACTACATTTCTAGTATAAAGTATGTGGAAGTATTTAGGTGCCAAAAAAAAGGGTGCAAATTGAAATCCAAGGATAACAATAGTGTGCTCGCTGAGGCGAGCCCACAATAATAAAAAGTGTGAATGGAGTTTCTAGGTGAAAGTGATTTTTTTACGTGCCAAAATCTGCCATTGAGCCCCATTATAAAAGTCTCAAATTTGAAAACACTATATTTCTTAAACTATGACACCTTTCAAAGATTCCTTTTCAGGCAAACATGTCCACCGTAAGATTAACCTAAGTAGGCTAGAATGGGGTTGGTAGGTTTAGGAGGAGGAGAGTAGGCGAGGGGGGGTCAGGCTGCAGGAGGAGAGTAGGCGAGGGGTGGTCAGGCACAGCAAGGGTGGTCAGGCACCCCTCGCATTAAATATAATGCTTTCCTTAAAGAAATTGGAAATATTTTTTATAGCAAATATAAATACTACTACTACTACAACTAAAACTGCACTCTGTCGAGTGCATACTTGCTTGTTGCACACTAGTAGGCCATAAATGGCCAACCGTTATAAACTGTCACTTTTGATGCATATGCACCGTCCCAGCAAATTGTGCCTGATACGGCAGTGGTGCCAGATTACATACATGTATACACAGGAGCATTACCTTTAATCCTCCCAACACTAAAACATATCGTCATTACGTCACCATCGAAAACCAATTACACTCTGGCATTGGGTCCTTTAATCCACATATTTCTTACGTCATCATTGAGAGCTAGTTATACACATACTATTATATATGCTGGGACCAGATTACATACATGACCATATTTCTTATGTCATCATTGAGAGCTAGTCATATTATACTATCATCATCATCATACTAAAATTCAGCGAATGTCTGAATGTCTGTCTGTCTGAATGAATGTCCCTGACAGCGCTTTATCTCAACATTGGCTGGCCCAATCACTCCCACTTTTCACACAGGCATGGACCATAATTATATGGAGGTCTTAAAGGAGCCCTTTTTCCAATTTGACACATTAATGATTTATAATGAATTTATTAGTGGATTAAAAAATGCAAAAATGGGTATTGTACTGTCAATATGACATGAATATGAATGCAAAGTAGCGGTCCATGTGTGGACAGGCTACCTGTCGCCGTTGTGCATGGTGAGATGTGTGCAAACCGTGTAGTTTATCAGGAGAAGAATACCAAAGGATGCAAGATTTATTAGTGAATTAAAAACGCTCCGGGCGCAGTACCCCCCCACGGCCACAAGAGGGGGGCAAATATCTCACAACGGGTAAGGGCTAGTATATATAATTTGTAAGTTGATTAGCGGTATACTGTGGTTACTTTGCGCCAAAAACCGTTCCAGCCAACCTGCCACTTTTGATGCGTATGAAAATAAAACAGCAAATTTGTGCCTGATTTGCTGGGACCAGATTACATACATGACCATATTTCTTACGTCATCATTGAGAGCTAGTCATACATATACAAACCATTTACTCTGGTCCCAGCAAATCAGGCACAAATTTGCTGTTTTATTTGCATACGCATCAAAAGTGGCGGGTTGGCATGGGACAGTGCATACGGACCGGGTGAAAATATTACTTGCGCGCTCTGCTTGCGCAAGTAATAAGTCTATTTCAACTAATTCTGACATTTTTCGTCTTTTTCTCAAATCCTCAAAAATGTGTGTTATAGTATGCTGTCTGAGATGGGCTATAGCCCATGGTCAAAAATTATGAAAAACGAGCATTTGAAAAAAAGACGAAAATCACTCAGAGACGATGGGCTATATATAGTCCATTATCTCGAGTGATTCACGTCTTTTTCTTAAATCCTCAAAAATGATGGAAAACGGCGTGCTATAGTATGCCGTCTGAGACCGAGACCATGGGCTATAGCCCATCGTCTCAGAGTGATTTTCGTCTTTTTTTCAAAAGCGAGACGGAAAAGCGTGATGAAAAAGCGTGATGGAAAAGTGTGACGGAAAAGTGTGACGCTTTTTTTTCGTCTTTCTTTCAAATCCTCAATCTGACTGGATTGATGGAACCGTAAAATGTCCACCACTACTGCTATGCCCTATTAGACTAGCCTAGTACTGGGTGCTGTGGCAATGGGTACAATGGTATTGCATAACCGGAGGGGCATTCTTTTCCAAAGGGCATTACCCTATAATAATTACCAGTAAGACGTGCAAACGCGGGAAGCGAACGCAGCTGAGACCCTGCAGATCATGTCTCTGTCTGTCTGTCTGTCTGTCTGTCTGTCCCGCTGTTACTGTATATGTGGACCTGGCCCCTTTTGTGCCCATATATGGAGCTGAGTGATTGCTGATGCAACACACTCCATATTTGGACGTACAGCGGGACAGACACACACACAGACAGACAGACAGACAGACAGACACACACAGACAGACATGATCTGCTAGGTCTCATAGTAAGTGCTCACTGCATTCGCAAAAAAGACAATGTTTTCTGCTACTCATGTTCAACAAAGATAGCCTTGCAGCTCGTGAATTCCAGCATTGGCTGAAGGCGGAATTAACTTTGTATGACAACAGCCAATCACAGTTATTTCCAGGTGGGTGATGTCATCATAGTTCTTCACTTTACGTTAGAGCTGTTGACCTGTAGAGTATAAGAGAACGCAGACACTCTTTTTTTTAGCACAACTTTGTAACCCAGAAGCTAAAACCCCTAAGCAATAAAGAATGGAAGGTTTTGAGTCTTCACCGATATTGTCCAGATTGGACACTGAGACTGAACAGTCAGCTGCAGCAACCATAGATGGTCTGAAACTGAACCTTCTGCAGGTTAACACTGATAGACTGTGCCTAGAGGCTGACAATAAGGCTCTGAGAGATGTGAACATCAAACTCATCAAGAAGCTTAGCACCTCTCTAGACCTCCAATTGGTTCTCATAAAGAATGAAAAGCGACAGAAAGAGATAATTTCAACTGTGAATAAGGCTCTGAAAGATGTGACCACCAAACTCACAGATGAGCTCAACTCCTCACAGGACCTCCAGGAAATTAAAAAGTTCATTATAGAGATGGGGAAATGGGAGGAAGACAGAATCAAACTGCTTCGCGAAAATGAGGCTTTGTCTGAAAAGTTCCTCATTGCAGAGCAGAAGATCAAAGACCTGGAGAGAGAGTTTAAAGAATCAAGGGAGGCATCCCCACTACTTGCAGACCAGGATCTCTCCACACTGCAAGAGAGACTCTACTTTGATACAGAGGAGACCAATAGATTGCTGGCAGAGGCTCTGACAAAGCAAGACGACCATGCGAATAAAGTGAAAGACCAGGAGATTGCCGCCCTGCAAGACAAACTATACTTTCATACAGAAGAGACCAAGAGATTGCTTTTTGAGAAAGACACAACCTGGATAGAAGAATTTGATTACTGGCAAGGTGAATGGAAAAAGATCTTGGAAGAAGAGATGCACAAACATGAGAGATTTTTAGAAGAGCGATCGCGATTCACAGAGGAGAATGAACGTCTTCGATACCAGCTAGGTCTCATTAAGACTATTTGGGCCGATGAAAAGCAGGCTTTTGAGGAAAAGATGAATCCAAGAGAGGAGGCACCGCCGGAAAAACTTGAGCAAGAGGAGGAAGCAATGAATATGAAAGATCAGGAGATCACTATGCAAGAGAGACTCGAGTTTCAGACAGATGAGACCAAGAAGTTGCCGTTTGAGAAAGGTGAAGCCTGGAAAAAGGAAACCAATCAGCGTGAAAGTCAATGGAAAGGGATGTGGGAGAAGAAGCTTCTCTCCCGGGTGAAACGTGTTGGAGTAAGGGAGACAATGGCAAACGAATGGCTCAAGCGTGTGGAGGAATTGGAGAAGAACGTCAAGGATGGACTGATTGAGGTGGAGGAGAGAGAGAAAATGGTGGAGGAGAGGGAGTCGGAGATTAGGTGGAGACAAACCGCTGGGCGGAAGGACTGGAGGAGGACAACTCATGGGAGATGAGGAGTGAAGGCCAGCAAATAGCATATGGAACATTTGGTACTTTTCACTGCACCATCAACGTCTGTTGGTTGGATGGGATGTGTGTGGTGATTCCATGTGTATCGGAGGATGCACATAGTTGTTTTTTGTTTTGTTTTGTTTGACATACAGCGATATGAGCGAGCAAGCAAGAAAACGTGATTCAAATACATTTGTTTCAATCAGACTCTCTTGAACTGCTGTGAGCAACAGTACACTAAGCAGTGATGACATTACCCCCTCAATATCGCTTTGTTTTTCACGGCTGTATGTACCAACCCCTAACTGTTTTTATTGGTGGAGATTTTAATCTGTTCCTGGAATAGAACTATTATGATTCTAACATGTTTAAATGGTGTAATGTGACGGATTTATTCAAAGTGAAGGAAATGGATTTTAAAATGTCATGAGTCTGATAACAGTAGCTTTTGTATAGCTTGTTCCATGTTGTTCAATTTTGCATATAACTTTGGAATACAGTATACTGGATATTT
Organism: Protomyctophum bolini; assembly: GCF_963924005.1. Classification (NCBI taxonomy): domain Eukaryota; kingdom Metazoa; phylum Chordata; class Actinopteri; order Myctophiformes; family Myctophidae; genus Protomyctophum; species Protomyctophum bolini. Next base: position 24,127,845 of record NC_137877.1, on the reverse strand, counting down.
GTTCAAATAGTATAGTGACCCCTTATAGTGGCTGTTTTTACTGAAAGAAAGGGCTGGGTCTCACAGCACAGGGCCGTGTTCAGGGGAGTGAAGCCGGGCGAGCATTTATCTTTGCTGCTATACCTCCTATGGTCTTTCGCACAGACAGACCTTTATTCATCCCATGAGGGAAATGAAGTTGTCATGGCAGTACATCATGGGGCACTGGACAGATAAGAGAATTCACCCCTGTGACGATAAGTGAGGGGTAATCTTATTGGTCATACAGAGGGCCCCTGCCCATGCAGGGTCCATATATGGAGCTGGCCTATTCTGACATCATTCTGATGCATATAGTCTATATTTGGGCATGCCTGACAAAGAACTCCATATATGGGCATAAAAGAGACACAGACACAATATCTGGGTGCGGCATGTATTTCCAACTTGCATCGTTCCAAGTAGGCCAGTAGGCCAGTGCCCAACGGGCACCGCTGTAGAGGCTCCAAAACATAATATCTGGGTGGGGCATGCATGTAAGTAGGAACTGCTGTAGAGGCCCCACCGCACCACTCTAGTATCCAGAATTCCCCGGTCCTTACGGGGACCCTAGGGCCTACAGACTGGGCCTACAGTACAGACTGCTGGGCGAGCGCTTGCACAAAGTAAGGTAGGGTCCTTACGTAGGCCCTCCGCCTACGCATGGATGCATGCTTAAACAGGTAATATAAATGTACATGAACTTATAAGTCAATGAATGCATACAGTGTAAGCATATACCGGTAAACACACTATCCCCTCAATCCACAGTGTATCTATATATAGCATTAAGACGCCCTGAGGGCACGGAACCTCGCCCTAAAGGACGAGGTTCCATGCATGCATCTGCCTGGGTGACAGCAGACTGCTGGGCAAGCGCTTGCGCTTTGGCATGAGGGGTCAGATCAACATGTTTTTAATGCACTGAAACAAATTCCAATCAACTCTGTTGACATGGCAATAAAGTCTTGAATCTTGAATCTATCATGGAATTCCAGAACAGGTCAGCTCCATATACGGAGATTTAAGGGGGGGGGCAGTGTCATGAGTGTACGTTTATGAGGTCTGGCCATATATGGAGCTGAGTGGAGCGTGTCTTGAGTGTACAGGGTTTGATAAAGTCAGATCCTTATATGGAGCGTTGAACATATATAGAGATGGCCATATATGGTGATGTGACGTATCACGCAGCGTGATGTCATTATAGGCATCATGGGCTGACAACCATATATGGAGGTGTAATCCGACTCACAGACAGGTTTTGCAGGTTTTCATTCTAATCTGCGACCTACAGTCGCAATAACGATGTGTGCTGGTGCTCAACTGCCACATTATCCTTATGGAGGGGTAGCTAAATTAGCTGTGTCAACACAGAATTGTTCCATCGTTAACTTTAATTATAACCAATTTTATTTGGTTCACACAAACGCACAAAGCTGGGCATAGGAAGGGGTAGTGCCCCTCAAAGATTATGTCAAGACTCAACTGTAACCTATTCCATTAACATTTTAGCTGCGTGATAGAGATAGAGCAAGTTCAGTCAGGAAACCGACCGATGACGACTCCACTTACTCAGCCAATCACATACCCACTTCAATGATAGAGCACTCCACTTACTCAGCCAATCACATACCCACTTCAATGATAGAGCACTCCACTTAATCAGCCAATCACATCACCCACTTCAATGATAGAGCACTCCACTTACTCAGCCAATCACATACCCACTTCAATGATAGAGCACTCCACTTACTCAGCCAATCACATCACCCACTTCAATGATAGAGCACTCCACTTACTCAGCCAATCACATACCCACTTCAATGATAGAGCACTCCACTTACTCAGCCAATCACATCACCCACTTCAATGATAGAGCACCCATTTAAATACTCAGCCAATCACATACCCACTTCAATGATAGAGCACCCATTTAAATACTCAGCTAATCACATACCCACTTCAATGATAGAGCACTCATTTAAATACTCAGTCCTGCTTGCTGTTTGCTTCTCTGTGCTGCTGCTGCATTCTGCACCGTTCCACCTGTTGTTTTGGATGAACTTTGATGTATACTGTGGGATATTTGGTCTGGAAGACCCCTATTTGTAGGGGAGATGGAGTGTGCTCCCTCACATTACCTATGAAAACAGATTTATTTATCACCAAACCAAAGGAAATGTATTGCTCATAAGCTTATTCATTAGGCCAGGAGTCAACCCACAGTGCCTAGTAGTCCCTCCACGCGCCGGATGGCACGCCCAGTACCGGCAGAGTATAGTTCTGGAGCAGCGGATTGTGTGTCCCCGGTTTTTCCCTAAGGGACTGATCAAGGGCAGCTACTGGGACGTAAGTCAGGACTTGATCACCCCGGCTGGGTCACCCAAGTGAGGGGTATGATGTTGGAAGACCCGAAAACCCCGATGACCTTGGATACATCACTGAGGATACGTCCCAGTTGCATCCTAGCGATGTTTAAATTCTCCTTTCATTGTCAGTGGCAAGTTATGAGTTATGACAAAAAGCTGTATATATAAACTTTGTGTGTGTCATGTGGGTCAATACATCATCATCATCATCATCATCATACTACTACTGTACTACTGTAGGTACTACTGTACCTCATGTGGATGAAAAGCTACTTGCGGGTCAGATGTCAGGAGGAATGTCCATAGCTGATCCATGAACAGGCCAATATGCCCAGGTGTTTCTCCACCATTCTAAGGACCTGTTTGATAAAATCTGTATCTATGGATAAAATCAGTGTTAATTTAACTCTCAGTTACAGACCCGAGACCATGCAGTAATTTTAGCTGGGGACCCCCTTGAACCCCATCAATGACCCCTGGCGGTCCCTGGACTTGAGAACTATACTGCTCTAGAAGATTTACTGTTCCAGAGTCAACCTTTTGGGGCATGAGATCTACATATGAAAAAAGATCACACACATCAAGCAATAATGCGAACATGATTTACTTACTTACTTAATCCTCTTCGTCCCAGGTGGGAAATAAGCCCTTAACGATCTTCCTCCATCTGGACCTGTTTTGTGCTGCATGTTGTGCCTCGCCCCATGTCAGGTTCATCTCATTCAGCTCGGCTACCACAGTTCGGCACCAGGCTGGCATCTCCCTTAGAGATAGGGTGAGAAGTTCAGTGACACGAGAGACACTCGGAGTAGAGTCGCTGCTTCTTCGCCTGGAAAGGAGCCAGCTTAGGTGGTTCGGGCATCTGGTTAGGATGCCTCTCGGGCGTCTCCCTAGGGAGATCTTCGAGACACGTCCCACTGGGAGGAGACCCCGGGGCCGACCAAGGCGCAGTTGGAGGAAACACATCGACTCACTGGCCTTGGAACGTCTCGGGATCCCCAAGGAGGAAGTCACTTATGTTGCTCTGGAGAGGAAAGTCTGGAGCACTCTGGTGGAGCTGTTGCCCCTGCGACCCGACTACGGATAAGCTGTCACAGTGTGTCAGGTGAGGACCCAGAAGCAGAACCAAGTAGGCAAACTGATGCAGTCCAATATATTTATTAACGTAAACTCACAGTAGCACTCAAGTGTAGCAGGACAAACACAGTAACAATGATTTATAATCTGACAAGGGAACACTGAACACAGGGAGGTTTACCAGTAAGACGCGGGAAGCGAACGCAGCTCGTACATATTTGGGTTTTGGACGTATAGCTGCTTTGGGGACTCCTTATATGGTTATGGCTGAGTCATGGTGACGTAATCACTCAGCTCCATATATGGGCACAAAAGCGGGACAGACAGACAGACACACACACAGACAGACATGATCTGCTAGGTCTCATAGTAAGTGCTCACTGAAATCGCAATAAAGACTAGACACAGGTGCAACAGAACAACAATCAACACTGGGATTGGCTGGGAGACTAACAGGACACAGGTGGAGAAAACTAGTAATCACAGGGGTGAGACAAGACAGGGTGGGTGGGTGGAGGGGAGTCGGACGGACGGAAACTGGGGCACAAAACTAACAAAAGACTGGCAGGACTGAAACATCACAAAAGACCAGATCTACAAGTTTTATAAAAACACTGTACCGCTAAGGGCAGGGTAGAACAAAAAGTTACACAGAAAGGCAGGTGGGGAGACACGCAGACAAGCACACAGACAAACAGACAGGCACAAACTGAGACAAACCAAGAGACAAACAAATAAATTGACAAACGGACAGACAGGCAGACAAACATGCAGTCAGACACAACAGGTGGGTAAACAGATTAGGGGGACTAAAACACTGGGGAGCAGACAAACGCACAAGCATACTGGCAGACAGACACGCAGACATACAAACCGGGAGACAGGTAGACAGAACGACAGGTAGAGTGGCCAAAAGGACTATCCGGCGGACCAAAAGAACCACTCACAGGATTACATTGTTCAGAGCGGGGTCGAGGGAGCTGGGGACCCAAAGTTGCTGAAGCCCCTGTCAGAAAGTTAACGGGGGGCAGCGGCGGAGCCTCAGTGGAGGCGAGCTGCAGCGGCGGAGCCTCAGTGGAGGCGGGCTGCAGCGGCGGAGCCTCAGTGGAGGCGGGCTGCAGCGGTGGAGGCTCAGTGGAGGCGAGCTGCAGCGGCGGAGCCTCAGTGGAGGCGGGCTGCAGCGGCGGAGGCTCTGTGACGCTGAGCTCTGGCAGTGTGTCGCTGTGTCCCAGCGACGGCATCTGGGGCGGCGGTGGCCACGACTCGGCGTCGCTGGGCGGCGGTGGCCACGACTCGGCGTCGCTGGGCGGCGGGGGCCGCGACTCGGAGACGCTGGGCGGCGGTGGCCGCGACTCGGAGACGCTGGGCGGCGGTGGCCGCGACTCGGAGACGCTGGGCGGCGGTGGCCGCGACTCGGAGACGCTGGGCAGTGAGGAGTGTTGACGTCGTCGAGAGCCATGGCGACCACGCCGCCTCATCCGGTTCCCCCTGAAGATGGCCAAACGAGTCCCAATGAATGGATCCAAAGCCGACGCTGTCTCAGCGGCTCAGGGAACACAGGGTCAACAGGGGCAGGTTCAGGACAGACAGCCTGGAGGCCTACAGACCCCAGCCTGATTGACTGGATTGCAGGCTGGTGAGCAGGTAGGGAAAGTTAACGGGGGGCAGCGGCGGAGCCTCAGTGGAGGCGAGCTGCAGCGGCGGAGCCTCAGTGGAGGCGGGCTGCAGCGGCGGAGCCTCAGTGGAGGCGGGCTGCAGCGGTGGAGGCTCAGTGGAGGCGAGCTGCAGCGGCGGAGCCTCAGTGGAGGCGGGCTGCAGCGGCGGAGGCTCTGTGACGCTGAGCTCTGGCAGTGTGTCGCTGTGTCCCAGCGACGGCATCTGGGGCGGCGGTGGCCACGACTCGGCGTCGCTGGGCGGCGGTGGCCACGACTCGGCGTCGCTGGGCGGCGGGGGCCGCGACTCGGAGACGCTGGGCGGCGGTGGCCGCGACTCGGAGACGCTGGGCGGCGGTGGCCGCGACTCGGAGACGCTGGGCGGCGGTGGCCGCGACTCGGAGACGCTGGGCAGTGAGGAGTGTTGACGTCGTCGAGAGCCATGGCGACCACGCCGCCTCATTCGGTTCCCCCTGAAGATGGCCAAACGAGTCCCAATGAATGGATCCAAAGCTGACGCTGTCTCAGCGGCTCAGGGAACACAGGGTCAACAGGGGCAGGTTCAGGACAGACAGCCTGGAGGCCTACAGACCCCAGCCTGATTGACTGGATTGCAGGCTGGTGAGCAGGTAGGGAAGCAGACTGAGGAGCAGGCTGGTGAGCAGGCTGGTGAGCAGGTTTGGATGCAGGGCAAGCTGGAGTGACAGGCTTGTTGGATAGCAAAGATGCCAATAAAGTTCTTAATTGCCTGGCTGTTCCATCCACCAGATGAGCCAATTGTGGATACCTTTTCATAAAACAAAAAGTCTCTTTCAAGGCCAACCTGAGAGCCATCTTTTGCTGCTGAACACATTGACATAGCTGTCGATAACTTGCAAGTCCTCATCGATCTGCTGGAGTTCTGCTCGGTCCATGTTGGTCAGATTATACTGTCACGGTGTGTCAGGTGAGGACCCAGAAGCAGAACCGAGTAGGCAAACTGATGCAGTCCAATATATTTATTAACATAAACTCACAGTAGCACTCAAGTGTAGCAGGACAAACACAGTAACAATGATTTATAATCTGACAAGGGAACACTGAACACAGAGGGTTTATAAAGACTAGACACAGGTGCAACAGAACAACAATCAACACTGGGATTGGCTGGGAGACTAACAGGACACAGGTGGAGAAAACTAGTAATCACAGGGAGGTGAGACAAGACAGGCATAACAGTAACTAGGGAAACTAGGAAAGGGAAGCACTAGGAAACACTGGGACAAGACTACATAATAAAAGTATACAACAGACTGATAATGTGACATAAGCGGTTGAAGATGGATGGATGGATCACTTGTTTTATGTTTGTACTTTGTACACATTATTTTTCTCGTCTGAATAAGTCCTGGAAAATGATTTGCAGTTTGTCAGATAAGAGATCTTTCCTAGATCTTTCCTATCTAGGTCAGTAATGGCAGATGGCAGCTATGCCAGGTACGTGCCATATGTGCCATGCAAGGCCTGATAAGAATCCTAATTCTTGTCTTTATCTAACCTTTAATGACTGCACGCGTGGCTCATTTACACCTGTACAAGGGGTCATTGGATGGTAACTCTTAACACTGAGGAACTATGCTTTATGTTCGTTCAAGCATGCACCAGCACTTTAGACTCTGTTGCTCCTCTTAAACTCAAAGCGCTGAGAGAAAGTGCCTACGTGGCTGCTTCCGAGAGCGCTGTTAAAGCTGCAAACACCCAGTATACTGTATATCCAACTTAGCATCAAATAAGTCTCATTAACCCCAGGTTTTGTTCAACGTCCTTAATTCAATTATTATTATCTGGGTCCCCTCCGTGTCAATTTACACTTAACAGTAAACATTGGTGTTACCTTCAACAGTTAAACTTGACAAACAGATTAGTTCTGTGGTTAAGCCAGTTTCTTGCAGCTCCGGCTCCTAGGCTTAAGGCCTACCTCTCTCGTTCTAACTTGGAGAGGGTAACCCATGCCTTTATCACCTCAAGGTTATAGATTATTGTAATTCCCTTTATGTTGGCATTGACCAATATGCACTTCTGGTTCAGAATGCTTCCGCTCGCCTCCACTTACTGGCAAGAAAAAATCACACACGTGTGAAGTGAGTGGTGCAACTCCGTGTGGTGGGGGGGAGTTCCAGACCCACAGGAACGCACCCAAGGTGCCGGACCGATTCCAGCGAGCCACCCCGCGTCCGCAGCTGGTGACAACCATGCTGTTTTCGTGCTCAGACCCAGCCAGCCACCCACACACATAGCTCCGTAAGGGAGTGGTTGCACCACTCAAAAACGTGATCACATCACCCTGGTCCTAGCCTCCACTGCCTCCCTACTGGCTTCCCGTCCATTTTAGAATTGATTTTAAGATCTTTCTGTTTGTTTTTAAAGCCCTAAATGGATTTGCCCCCAACCCAAGTACCTATCCGAACTCTTACATCCGTACGTACATTTGACTGATCTCAAAATCCGACCCGCTCTGGGGGCCAGGGGACCTCAGTGGTCCCCGGTGGTCCCCTCTGCCCAGGAGCTGGAGGGCTTCTCTCCCCTCTATCATACTACAAATGTTCCCTCTGTCTAGGCAGTTAAAATGGCCGAAGAATACACAAACCCAGCAACAGCAAGTGGAGTTGAGAACCATGCATTTTCTTATCTTTATTGTCAACCACACTAATCACAAAAAAAAATGCACTAAAACCCACAACAATTAAACCAGCTAAAGAAGATAAAAGAAGGCAAACATTAAACTCAGTGTTAAATACCCCAGTGTGATTAAAAAAGAAAAAAGGACAGTTTCAATATTAAATTCTAGAATTGCATGCATGAAAGTGCAGAACAGCTATGAAGCTATGTACAGTAGATAGCAGGCATACATGACTCCAAGTGCAAGACAGACAGCTAACAGTATACTAGGAGTAGGACAGCATGAGTCATAGTCTGTCATATCATAGGTCCATTTACAACACACAGTAGCCACGAGCAAGTGGTCATTTAGTCTGTGCAGTGTATCAGCTCAGTGCTTGTTCATCAGCCTGAAGTCGAGTGAAGAAAAAGCACTCCACAGTATTAGTAGCATTAATAGACTAATTTAGTGCAGCTAGCCAGACTGGGATGCCTGGGGTGGTGGACAAACTGGACATAACATTCCCGACAATTCGTTCTGCCTTGGCCATTCACCGCCTATAATCCCTGGAGCAAGGGAAGCTCACCTCCAAAGATGTAATGGGCTGTCCCTTTCGTTCAAGATTAGTACAGCTCCCATACCAGATGATGATGCTCCTTGTTAGGATGGTCTCGATGGTGCAGTTGTAAAAGGACCCCATATACGCAGCCTAATCCTGAACTTCTTCAGGCAACGTAAGCAGTACAGCCATTGTTGTGCCTTTTGTACCAATATCAATATGTGCCAAGTTGGCATAATGATTCACTCAACTCACGATACGATTCGAATCACCATACCAGGTTCACGATACGATTTTTCAGACAAATGAAAAACTATATTTTTTCAGTAGCCTACTTACACAAATGTTTCAGTACTTCTCTTCACAAATCCAATATTTTCTTTATCTTTTAATTATTTTCTCTTATCCTCTTTTCAATTCAGAAGCAAATGACTGAAAAGTGAAAACTCTTTTTTTGTATCAATTCTCTTAGAAAGATCCTGTATTTTCTTTCTTTTTTACGTGCCCTCTGCTGTTTGCATCACGATTCAAATAGCAATTTATTCACAATTTAATTTTAAACTGTCACCAGGTTGAATCTATTTACGATATATTGTTACATGCCTAGTGCCAAGGAAATTAAACACTGTTGACACTGCAACCCTGTTCATGTAGATTGCCGCAGCAGTGTAGTGTCATCAGTAATACTCAATGATGGCATTGCAGCCGTACAGGCCAGTACTGGCCAGGGTCATACTGTCGTGTGTGTGTGTGTGTGTGTGTGTGTGTGTGTGTGTGTGTGTGTGTGTGTGTGTGTGTGTGTGTACAGGGAGTACAGGTGGGCCGAGGGGGCACCAGTATTGTGAGGGTCATCGGATCAAATTTCTGTTATATTATACCACCTGGGCTGAGAAGGAGTGTACAGACTTAATTATTATTTTTTACTGCTTCTCAGCCCACAGCACGCCCTTCCACCTTGCATGTGACATGTGGCAAGTACACATGTTATACTGCTTGTGTTTTATTGTCTGCATGAATGTATGGTTATACATTCATTAACCTATAGAGCGTCACAGTCCCCCCCCCTCGAGAGACCCGGAAAAGAAATCCCCGTTCATTTTCCTCACAGACTTTTCAGAAAGTATTTATTTAAAGACGTTTACACCGTGGACAAAGCCAACTCTTGTCGTGACAAATCATGACAATTATACACAATGTTTTGGGCCAAACAAAGAATTAGAAAGTAGAAAAAAACGTCAGGTTACAACACTATTTTTGTTGTTTTTCTTCTTTGTAATTATTTGTTTGGTCCAAAATATTGTGTTTGTTGTCATGATTTGTCACGACTCGAGTTGGCTTCGTACGACACTTAAAAGGTCTTTAAATAAATACTTTTTGAAATGTCTGTGGGGAAAATGCATTGGGATTCATTTCCTGGGCCTGGTGACGTCGTCATTAAAGGGGGCGGGACTGCGACGCTCTATATCGCTTGAAAATACTTAAAAAAAAGAATCCAAGTAAATACATAACATTAATAATTCTACAAGCTCGATACGATGTGTTGTGAGCTTGTATTCAGCTTTTTTAAGTGGTTTGGCTACTTTCTTTTTTTATATATATATTTATTTATTTTATTTGGAAAAAGCAGTACAGTATAGACAGCATTTCTATATATACATAGGACCCAAGTGCAATTCCCAGCTGAGGTCAAAGTCTTTGGTCAATATTCAACGCAACACACATTTTGAGCCCTCCTCCTGGGCTGGCACAGCGGGCTCTTTTAACAGTAAAGTCTTAAAGTTTGCTGGTTCTTCAGTTTTTGCATTTGTCAGTAGTGAAGTGAGTGAGTGTTTTCAGTTGGAGAATAATCATGTCTAGGTTGTGGAGTGTTGTGCTGGTGTGGAGCTGCGTCTGCCTCCACTGTCTCAGCGAGGCCCAAGGAGCTTCGGTTGATGGCAATGATGATGCTGCTGCCATGCAGGTAACAACACTGCTTGTCTTTCTGCTATTGGGTAGTTTAATTCACTAAACAATGCATGGCCCACCAATACCCGTTGTAGGGGGGGGGGGGGGGTACAGATGCTGCCTACGCATCTGTAATACTCAGACTGGATTACCAGCCAAGGTACCTGGACCGCCTGTCAAATGCAATCCTGCATGGAGGCTGTGCCAACCTACTGTAGCTGGGGAGAGCAACAGACTGACCTCATGCAATAAAAAACACATTTTATCAATTGTTTATTTAAAAATATATAACACATAACAAAACAGTACAATTATGTAGTCTGGGATTATGATTGAATAAATAAAATAAGAACAAAAACAGGATGCATGTATAATTGTATACAGTACAAAGTGTAAAAGAAATCAGAGAAATAAAAACAAACACAGAAACCCATCCATCCACCCACACCCACCCATCGCTCCCAGAACCAATGTCACCAAAAGCATACCTGTGCAAAGTGTAAAGATTTTATCTGCAATGCTAGACCATATGTTAAAATGTTCCTCTTTGGATGCAAGCAATCTCGCCGTTGACATTTTTAGGTAAACTATATCTAAAAACTATATATAAAAAAGTATGAGGTGGTTTCCACTTCTTAGGCACTATTAAAGAAGCAAAAGAAGACCAGCTTGCGTGTGCCGTTTAATTGTAGCTGGGACACATAATTTAAAATAAATAAAGGTAGGAGAAGGTTAATGTTAACTCGTAAAAGTAATGAACGTTTAGCGGCAACCATATTCCAAAATGTGGAAACATTTGGACATTCCCAAAACATATGAAAAAAGGTATACCTAGTGCAGAGACTATTCTTTTCACCTGACAGGGGGGAATTTCCCCAGTTGGACGTAGCGTGTGGGAGGAACAAAAGTTCCTTTCCCCTCCATCAGGTCCGGCTGGCCAGGGGAAGTCAGTTTAGAGACCAGGATTACTGCATTCATGGCACTAGTGGCCGCCTAGCTGACTGTAGCCCACTCATTTTGGCAGTGGTGGAAGAAGTACACATTTATTACTTTTAGTAATAAAGTAAAAGTAGGCTATATGTCCCATATATAAAAATCTTACTTGAGTAAAATAAATAATTGTCATGAAAACGCACTTATGCAGTGAAGTCCCATTACACACGTTTTCAAGATGTATGATTGAAAATCTTAAGAAAATAGCAGATCTACAAACTTCGCAGCCTCTGAAATGTGGTGGAGTAGAAGTAAAGGTTTCAAAAATTGTAAACACCTCAGAATTGTTTAAGTACAGTACTTACAGTACTTACAGAGTAAATGTAGGCTAGGCTACTTAGTTACTTTCCACCACTGCTTCTTAGCTCACTAGTTTGAAAACAACTGATTTAACCACTCTGGAGCACAATATACGTGCTTCGAGTGTTATCAGCCCGAAGGCCGTTAATCAGGTCTAATCAGGCCAGGGGACAGGGGTCCTTACAGCTGATAACAGGCATTTAATGGGCTGACAACATTCGAAACAGGTGTCTGAACTCAGACTGGGGTTCATGTTTTAAGATTTCTAGGTATTTTTTACAGTAGGCTAAGATACTACAGTCACTCAGTCAGTACTTGAGAAAACATTTAGATACTCCTGGTCAAAGATGACACAACTGCAAGTGAAAGTGGCTCTCCCATTGTGGTCCTGTGTATTAAATTAATCTAAATTTTATAAATTGAATGTCGAGTGCATAGGCCCCTAAACATTGTGGACACCTCAATGTTAATTGGATATTTTTTCCCATAATGAAATAATAAATTAATAATAGTAAAGTTACTAAAGTTAATAAATAAACATATATATAAAATAAAGAATACACATATGCTTTGGAAAGTACATTGTTAGAAATATGATAAGGCTAACTGTTCGTGCCCAAAATGTCTGTCTACCTAACTACAAATTTTTAGCAATTTGTAGGCCCCACAAATCATCAAATCAGGTCAGCCACATTTGAAGTCTCGGGGGTACTAGGACTCGGGGGACGTAACTCAAACGGCGTTGAGTCGGCTGAAGCAGACTTCGCAACGTTCAGCAGCATAGTGACTCACACTTTTTTGCCTAACTACTTAGGCATCGCTAGGGGGGCGAGTGGTCCCCCACTGGGGGAGAGCGGTCCGGGGTATATAGGTCATGGGTATATAGGTCATGGGTATATAGGTCATGGGTATATAGGTCATGGGTATATAGGTCATGGGTATATAGGTCATGGGTATATAGGTCATGGGTATATAGGTCATGGGTATATAGGTCATGGGTGTCATGAATTACACTCATCTCTTTAAGTAGCCTTGCCATTCTACACAGCCGATCAGCAGGCATGCCGATCGTTGGTCATGTTTGTATTGGTGAGGGTCATTCATCGAGTTGTGTACAGTAGGCCTATAATTTTTGATCAAGTGCACATGAACTTTGGGCCTTTTGAGACCTTCTCTATGACCTGAATCTTGGCTTCAAAACACACACAAGAGCAGACACCTCTCTCTCTCTCTCTCTCTCTCTCTCTGGGATAATCCCCAAGACTCTGATATGTAATCCTCATATGTACATGTGATATCCAGGAGCAACTTGTGAAATCGCCAACTACTGTACATCCTGGAATGCTAAGAAAATCACTAACTGCCTCTGGAAATCACTCAAACTGCCTCCTGAAATGACTTAAATATACAGTTCCCCCGAAATTGATCAATGTTCAATCATGCTGAAAAATCACTACACAAATATAATCACAAATCAATTATTATATTCCAGATGGACCACACCAATCACAATCATGCCATGATGAATGCGGCCGCCGCCTCTCCAGTCCATGCAGCAGAAGACGACGGAGTATACCGTTCTGGCTATGAGCGACACGCCAAGTGTGGGATGGTAATACTACTACTAAATATCAGTGTACTCACATGTTTTACTTAAGTAAAAGTATCAATACTGCAATCTAGAAGTACTCCGTTCCACTGGTTAATACAGTAGGAATGTAGGATATACAGTAGCCTTCTCTCATTTATAATGAGAAAGAACCAAAGGCTAATACAACATGGCAGGAATATTATAAAATTGATTCAGCATGAAGACTGAAGCATTCTAAATATATATACGCAAGCTTTGATCCCTGGTAAGTCAGCCTGAGAGTTGAAGTGAGAATGGGCGTAGTTTGCACCCAAAGTCACAGTCCAAAAATAATGATGAATCCCACACTTAACGTAGGAATGGTTGGAAATCCCGGTCAAAATATGAGTGTAAATTACTTAATGAATCGGGCCCAATATACATAGTACTACAAATAATATTACTTCTACTACTAGTAGTACGTCAATACTGTTGTTGCGAACGCAGTGAGCACTTACTATGAGACCTAGCAGATCATGTCTGTCTGTGTGTGTGTGTGTGTGTGTGTGTGTCTGTCTGTCTGTCCGTGTGTCTGTCCCGCTATCCAAATATGGAGTGTGTTGCATCAGCAATCACTCAGCTCCATATATGGGCACAAAAGGGGCCAGGTACCCCAGCTCCATATATGGGCACAAAAGGGGCCAGTGATTTGTTTGTTGTGGACCTGGCCCCTTTTGTGCCCATATATGGAGCTGAGCGTTCGCTTCCCGCGTTCGCGCGTCTTACTCGTTACTATTAGTACTGTTAATACTACTACTACAGTTAATATGTAATAACTTGTTAACTACTGTTGTAATTACTACTACTACTATCTTTAACTATATATGCACCAAGTCTCTGTGTGTGTGTGTGTGTGTGTGTGTGTGTGTGTGCGTCTGTAATCCACGTAACTCGAGAACCGTTCGTCCACTCACCGACTTCAAATTCTACACACGCGTTCCACCCCACCCACGGTTGTCCAGAACCACCCCAAAAAAGGCATCTGCCTGGGCTCTGGACAGGGCCCCTGTAGCCTGGCGCAGCCACACTTCACCCGCCACTATTGCATAATGCATATGCCCCACGTAGCCCAGCGCAGTGGTATATTAGTATTGCAACGCGAGGCTAGGGCCCCTGCTCAGTGTCCATATATGGAGCTGGCCTGACATCATTCTGACGTGTGCATAGACTCCATATTTGGGCATGCCTGACAACGAACTCCATATATGGGCATAAAAGGGACACAGACAGATAATATCTGGGTGGGGCATGCATTTCCAACTTGCATCATTCCACCTAGAGGCGTCAACGCCTCTAGGTGCAAACTCATGCAGCCAAACATGTCTCTGTACTAAAAAAATGACTAAAACTACAACATAACGTCATTGAGCCAAGGTAAGAGACTCAGCGCTCACCCAAACACCCAATCTCTCTGTTTTTACTAAAACTACAACACGTCACTGAGCCGCGACTCACCGCACCGTTTTCTCTACCAGTGTAGTACAGAGTGTACAGGGTTTGATCAGGTCAGATGAGGGCCCAGGTAATGTTCGGGCCTGTAGAGAACTATATTTACTGTTAAAACGAGTAGTAATTACAATGTTGTTGTTTTTCCAGGCAATGTCATTCTACTTGGGCTACAGCAAAGTTGAAATTTTGTTCCCAGGAGTTGTGGTCAACACACCTGCAGGTAAAAAACATCCAATAACTCTAATTATATTTCAGGGTCCACTTTTTAATCCAAAGATTGTGACTTCAGATCGCAGGATTTACTTTTAATCCAAACAAATGTGACTTTATTATGTCATGATTCACTTTATTTTAAATCTTACGATTCACTTTTAGCCTTTATCTCATACTTCACTTCCTTCATCTCTTACAATCTAATAATAATTTCTAGGGGTGCACGATTAATTAATTTGGCTACTCATCTAATTCAGTTGTGAAAACAGACACTTGGAAAAGAGTAGGCTATTTATTGATTGATTGAATACTTTATTAACAGGCTTTGCGCCAAGCCCTATAGGGCCTAGGTTTGTTTCCATTGTGGTCCTCTATATCGGAATCGGTCAGAATCGGTATCGGCAGATATGACCCTGCAAATAATCGGATATCGGTCAGAATTTCATAATCGTGCACCCGTAATAATTTTCATTCCATATCACTATCACATTGGTTGAGCTTTGCATAACGTTTGTATCACATGAGCTTATATAAGTGGGAACCTATATGGCAGAGGTTCCCAAAGTGGGGCCTGGGGACCCCTAGGGGTACTTGAGGGAGTTCCAGGGGGTACCTAGCTCAATTAGAGATAGTTAGGAACCGAATGGACCCTTATGGGTCTGTAACTCAGAGTGTACAAATCGACCCAACACAGTGGTTTTACAATATAAATTGGGGTCCCAGAGATAGAAATGCCATTACATGGTAAATGGTAAATGGTGCATTTATATAGCGCCTTTATCCAAGGCGCTTTACATAGATTGTGCATTACATTCACCCATTCACACACCGATGGCAGCGGAAACCATGCAAGGCACCAACTAGCACATCGGGAGCAATTAGGGGTTCAGTGTCTTGCTCAAGGACACTTCGACAGTAACTCTGGGGGAGCCCAGGTTCGAACTGGCAACCTTGCGGTTCCCATCCAGGCACTCTACCCCTGAGCCACCGCCGCCCCTTACATGGGGGTCCGTAGACTAATGCATGTCAAACTGGGGGTCCTTGAAATTAAACCGGTTGAGAATCCCCGCTAGAGCCGTCAAAATCTTCTCTTATGGGGGTCCCTGGCATATCTTTTTCAAATGGGGGTCCGCAGGCTCATTAGTGTCAATTTGGGGGTCCTTGACGTGAAAAAGTTTGGGAACCCCTGCTATATGGAACATAATTTATACTATGGATCGGGTGGAGAGAGGTAGAGAAGTGGGGGAGAGATAAATAGGGGAGAGAAGGGGGAGAGAGAGAGGTGGGAGGGGAAGATAAATGGGGGAGAGAGAGAAAGGAGAATATTGAGGTTACTAGATGTGAGCGCTCGTATAGTGGTCCGAAGTCTAGCACACCTCACAATTAACTTTTAATCCAAAAATTGTGACCACAGAGATGGTGGGGGCGTGCTTTGCAGTCTTCATATTGGCTATCTTCTACGAGGGTCTGAAGATCGGCCGGCAGGTCCTCCTCCGGAGGAACCAGGCGAACGTAAGGAACTCCATGAAGGTTCCAGAGGCTAACGGGACGGCGATGAAGGTGACGTGCTGCAAGACCGACGACTCTTCAAAGGTTGCATGTTGTGACGACACGGCCATGTTGGAGAAACAGAGCGTTGGGTAATCTAGCCGCCGATGCTAATATACTATTACAATCGGTCATTTTTTATTTTAACCTCTTTTAACCAGAAGGAAGAAGGAGTTTAAGTATCAGGGGTCTTGTTCACGAGTGAGGGGAGGACGGCAGAATCAGAGCAGCAGGGGCGGTAATGCAGTCGCTGTACCGCACTGTTGTGACGAACAGGGAGTTGAGTCAGAAGACACAGCTCTCTGTCTACCGAGCAATCTTTGTTCCTACTCTTATGGTCATGAAGTGTGGGTCATGACTGAAAGAATAAGGTCGCGAATACAAGCGGCCGAAATGAGTTTTCTTCGGGTGGCTGGCATCTCCCTTTGAGATAGGGTTAGAAGTTCAGTCACGCAAGAGACTCAGAGTAGAGTCGCTGCTTCTTCGCCTGGAAAGGAGCCAGCTTATGTGTTTCGGGCATCTGGTTAGGATGCCTCTCGGGCGTCTCCCTAGGGAGGTCCTCGAGGCACGTCCCACTGGGAGGAGACCCTGCTACGGATAAGCAGTTGAAGATGGATGGATGGATGTTTAGGATTTGGAAGACATGTTTAGAATTGGCCTCAGGACATGACTGTGATGATGTAGCCACAGCGTGCTAATAATGTCCCTCCCCCATGCAGGTCACTGATGTGCAACTTCTCCCACATCCTCCAGACAATACTCCAAATGGTCCAGATGGTCGTGAGCCAACTTCTCATGCTTATCTTCATGACCTACAACGGATACCTGTGCATCGCCGTGGCATTAGGATCCGGTGCAGGCTACTTCCTGTTCTACTGGAAGAAGGGAATGGTCACAGAGAACTGCCACTAGGGCACTGGTTCCTAGGGCAATGTTTATGGGTCCCTTAATTATCTGTTTCCTTCATTTAGTTTTTAATTGTTATTATTTCAAAACATTTGCAAAAATGCATTCCCAGAAAAGCGTGGCATGAAGCGACACGTTGTGAGCTTGTAGATCTGCTATTTTTTTACTAGTTTGAGTCCTGGGCAAATATCTCATTTTGAGTTTTGAGTTCGGCTAAAAGGTTTCGAACTTATTTATTTAGTTTTTGGATCATTAATTAATTAATTTATAATTTGGCTCGCAACCGTCAAAGTCGTTCATTCGGAGAATGCTTCAGACTAGCTCTGGTCCAGCTCTAATGTGTTGCATTTAGAGCTACAATATGTTACTCTCAACTTCCGCAGCTCGCATGAATGCAGACCAGCCTCTCGTCTTTAGTGTAAATATAAAGAACGTTTTTGCTACTCACCAAAACAAAGGCATGTTGTTTCATTAGAAAGCCTACTTTCCTTAGTGGAAGTACTCTGAGCCCCCCACCACACGTATAAACGGTACTTTTTGGTCAGAAATGGGATTTATTTTCACCGGAGGAAAAGTATTCTCTATGAGGCAATTCTCTGGGAAATATCGGTAGAAGGCGCAGTGGAGTAACAAAAACATTTCCCCGGTGGAAACAAAATCCTCTTTTGGCCAAAAAGTACCGTATATACTAATGAAATGTATACAGACTTTCAAACTCTCCAAAGAGAGACACTCACAATCTGAATGGAATAATTATAATCTTGTATAATACAGATTTCCCTTCATTTGATTATGTTATCATCCCACAGATCACACTGACTTATTGATGATACCATCTATGTCATAATGCATGTCATTCATTGATGTAATCATTCATTTACAATTTATTAATCATTGATTGTAATTATGACATTCACTATTTGTGCTTTATCAAAGTAATTCATTGTAGTTAACTATACTGGATTTTAATATTGTGAACAAGTTCAGAACAATAAACTTAATTATTGCAGATTGTCACAATCTGATTGTGTATTATATGTAATATGAGCCAATACTGCAGGACACGTCTCTGGAACGTTACGTTGATTGAGGAGGAGGCAAGAAGCCCAAAGGGTTTATACGAGGCCTCAAAATGTGTACAACAAAACAATATAAAGTACATATTATTTACAGATAATATAAACTAACTCTAAAGAAAAAGTCCTAGAACATGTTTTAAAAGACATCTATAACATGCTTATCGAGACAGAATTGTAATAATATTATTATGTAATAATATGATTATAATTTGAATAAGAATAATTTAAGTGATCTGATCTAGTATTTGTCGTATAGTGTAGTATAGCTCTGTATTTGATGGAAAACTGACTATGACTGGTACGATAAAGGAGAGTATGAAGATGACTAGCCTGTCTAGTGTTGGGTTTGTGTATTTGACAATTTGTTTGAAAGTAATTAGTAAATGTTTTGGGAATAGAGTTGGGGGTATGTTTGAGCCTATCAGTGGTGGGCCGTCAGGGCCTGCAAGGGCCTTCTCTGCTGGCCCACTTGCCTGATGCAGAAATTTATATTTTATAATAAGTTTTTCTTTTAACAAATAACAAATATTATATCTTGTATTTATTTAGCTGCCACTGCACTGTTTCTCACTCAGACAGGCTGGATGCTCTGCTTCCATTCTGTGCAGGTACAACAGCCCTTGTTTTTCTTTTAACCAATTAGATTAATTCCTTGTGTTGTCTCCGGGTAAAATTCTCTACCTGCAGAACATCCAGTGAATCCCCTTGTTGTTAAAATAAATGGGAGCAATATAGAGATTGACAGGTTCCTTAGCCAAAAAGATTTTGAGATTGCCCTGCTGGGCGTTTTCTTTCAAGTACCAAGGCTGGCCTTTGGTGACGTTACCGTCTTGCTTGGATCCCATCGCTGGTGGGAAATATTGTCCAATGAGAAAAGAGAACTGGGTTTTTGAAACTTTCTGCGCGAGTTCCCATCTGTGGGTTGATTGAGCTCGCTAAATTAAGAGATTTAACAAACAAACGCGGAAAACGGCTGAAGGAGGAGAAGAAACAGATTTAGTGGTGGATTTACAGTCAAAGCATTTTTCGAGAAGGAAGGACTTCAAGAAAAGCTTGCAGGGTAGACCATTGGTATGATGCAGGCAGCCATGGTAAAGGATCTTTATATAATATTGTGTTGATCTGGAAGTAAATGTATAGCTTTTTGAAGAGTGGAGCGGAGTGGTCAAGATGTTTTGAAAAGGTAACATAAATAAAGTAAATAAATACTGGAGGTATGACGCATGTGTAGGCTACTGGCCCAGACAATATTGCAGTATTCGATAAATCAAGCTTTAGTATAATGTAGGCAGACATTTATGGTTTACCATGTGTTTTATGTGTTCTTTCCAGCTAAGTTTCTCGTCTACCAAAACTATTATCATTAATAATAATTTTACAATCATTCCACTGAATACAATACAATGAGAATCTTTATTTTTTTAACCATGAACTATAGTATGTAGCATGTTTTTCATATTTATTTTATCGCGGAAAATCATGTAAAATGGCTTGGGCCGGATTAGCAGTCCAGGCATCTTGGCAGGTAATCCAGCATGACAGTGTGTTGCGGGTTCGAGTCCCGATCCCGACAAACTTTACTGTGTGTCCATCTCTCCCCCCGTTTCCTGACTACTTACTCTATCAATAAAGGCAAAAAATTCTTAAAGAAAATCATGAAAATGACATACTACAGGTGTATACACACACTCTTAGATGGCTGACCCCTTGTGTGGGTACAAGTTGTGAACTTCAGCGAGGTCATTGGCTGAATATCGAACGCTGCATGACAGCCAATCACAGGGATTTGAGGTGGGTGATGTCATCAAAGTTATTTGTCTTGTGTTAGAACTGTGGCATATAAAGAGCTGTCAGATTGGCTTCTACTCACTACAACCTTGTAACACAGAAGGTAAGCACCTTTTAAATTAATTTAAAGAATGGAACATAAAGCATCTTCACCTTCTGTATTGGATTCAAATCCATTGTCCAAACTGGACACCACTGAGAATGAACCGTCATTGGCAGCAACTATAGATGGCCTGGCGTTGAACCTACGGGCTAACACTGATAGAGTATGCCCAGAGATCGATAATAAGTCTCTGGGAGATGTGAACACTAAAGTAAACAAGCAGTTCAGCGCCTCCCAAGACCTCATCAAGAATGATCAGCGACAGAAAGAGAATCTTTGGGATAATGAGAAGCAGGCTTTTAAGGAAGAGATGAAGGAAAGAGAAGAGTTCAATATAGAGAGGGGGAAATGGGAGGAGGAAAGATATGAACTGCTTAGAGAAAAGGAGGCTTGGGCCGAAAAGTTGCTCACCGCAGAGCAGAAGATCACAGACCTTGAGAGACAGCTAAAAGAATCAGAGGAGGCATCCCTGGCAATGTTCGCAGACAAGGAGATCTCCACCCTGCAAGAGAGACTCTACTTGGAGACAGAGGAGACCAATAGATTGGTGGTCGAGGTTCTGGCATTGCATGACGAAGACGAGGAAGCAAAGAATAGGAAAGACCAGAGGATCTCCATCCTGCAAGAGATACTTTACTTTCAGATAGAGAAGACCAAGAGGTTGCTGTTTGAGAAAGATGAATTCTGGAAAGAAGAAATAGATCAGCGTGAAGCTCAATGGAAAAAGACCTTGGAAGAGGAAAGGCAGAAACATGAGAGGTGGCTAGAAGAGCAAACCAAGTTGAACACTGCCATTTTCAAGGAGAATGCACATCTCCGATACCGTCTGGGTCGCATCGAGAGGAAGAAGGAGGTAGAAGAGAAAAGGCTGCAATTGGAGTTGTGGGAAAAGTTGCTTCTCACCAGGATGAAGCGTGTTGGAGCATGCGAGACGATGGCAAGTGAGTGGCTGAAGGAATTGGAGGAGTTGGAGAAGAAAGTTAAGGATGGGTTGATTGAGGTAGTTGAGAGAGAGAGGACAGTGGAGGAGAGGGAGTAGGAGATTAGGTGAAATAAATTGCATGAAGATGTTGGTGAGTGAAGGGGGACGGTGTGGAGAAGTGGGACATGGTGAAGGACATGAATAGCACATGGAACATTTGCGAGATGAATTGTGTGTCCTTGTCACTGCACTAGCAACTCTTAGTGATTGCACGTGTGCATTATTGGAGAATGTATGTGGTTCTCTATTCGGGAGATAATGGGAAAATATAGGTTTTTTTTTGGCCAGCCTAGAGCAGCAGTTATGGAGAAAATATTTGTTCTCTTGTTGCCACACTTACAAGTCCTGTGGTTGGGACATGTGTTGACTTCATGTGTATAGGATGATGCACACGATCATGTCTACTGGGGAGATAATGGGAAAATAATGTGTGAAATCATCTTTTTTGTTTTTTTAGGTAGCCTAAAGCAGAAAAGATTATGGAGTAAAGATCAGTGTCCTTGTTGCCCCATTAGTGACTCCTAGTGGTTGGTTGGGACATGTGCAGATATGTGTATCGGAGGATGGATATGATGTGGTCATCTGTTAGGCAGAGAATCGGAAAGGAGTGATGGAAATCATGAAATGTCAAGGAAGGAAGAAAGGAAATAATGGATGAAAAAACAATATGGAAGAGTAAAGAATGTTGAAAGAACCATCATAAATACATTGATGAGAAATACCATTGGAGTGGATTGTTCCATTTAAGTGCATGAAGCTAATTTACACGTCAAAAGTGGATTTGTTGATTTAAACTGGAAAAGAAAAATAGGCAAGTGCAACTAGCCTAATTAGTTGACAGTTCTCACCACCTTTGGGAAACATTTTGGGAAACCTGCAACTACATGTATACAGTTCTGCACACAGCCTATGTAGGAGAAAGTGAAGGATGGGATGAAGGGAGGAAGAGGAGGAGGAAAGAGAGGACATTGGATGAGAGACAGTAGGATATTAGGTGGAGACCATCTGCATGAAGATGTCGTTGAGTGAAAATGAGGAAGAGGTGGAGAAGTGGCGAGATGGTGAAGGCCGGGGGAGAGCGCATTGAACATTTCGGAAGTTGAATTGTGTCCTTGCCACGATAGCAACTGCTAGTGGTAGGTCATCAGAGGATGCGCAAGGTAATCTATTAGTTAGATGGTGGAAACATAATGTACGATCTTTTTTGGGGGCAGCCTAAAGCAGCAATTATTATGGAGAAAATATTAGTGTCCTTATTGCCACACTAGCGGCTCTAAGTGATTGGTTGGGACATGTGCAAACTCTGTGTATTGGAGGATGCGCATGGTCATCTACTGGGGATAATGGGAGACTAATGTGTGAAGTCATCATTTTTATTTTTGTTTTTTTGGGCAGCTTAAAACAACAATCATGCAGAAAAGACTCCTGATGGTCGGTTAGGTCGGTTGGGACGATTGCAGACTCCATGTGCTCCATTTTCGTCACCGCTAAACCCCTTATCCCTAAACTTCTTTGCCTTTGTTTTACTATTTTGAAAAATATTTTACTAGCCAATCTACATTGACACATTGTGAGCTTGTAGACTAGCAAAATAGTAAAAAAAAAAAAGGCAAAGAAGTTTAGGGATAAGGGGTTTTAGCGGTGACGGAAATGGAGCCCCATGTGTATAAGAGGATGCATGCGGTCGTCTGTTAGGCACATATGTAGCAGAGTGGCTCACAGCATCAGCATGATAACGCAAAGTCTATTTACCCCCCCATCTAAAGGAATACCCTTTAATCCAGAGGTTACGATGTTGGCTTTCCACGTGGCAGACCCGGGTCAAGGAATCAAGGAATGAATAAAGGAAGGGAATACAGGAGAGCAAAGGAAAGAAGAATGGAAGAGTAAAATGAAAACCCCTGAAATGCAATCCATCATGGAGTGGACTATGTCTTTTAGTGCATGGAGATAATTAACATATCAGAAGCGTATTTGTTGATGTTAAGCAAGTTGCTGCTGCTGTCTTCAGGGAGAACAGAAAGCACATCTCCATCTACCTGCTGGATTGCACTGAGAGGAAGATGGAGGTATAGGATCAGCTGCAGTTGGAGAAGTTTATTCTCTTGGGGGTGAAGCGTCTTGGATCGTGAGACAATGGCAAGCAAGTGATTGAATTATAGCGGAAAGTGAAGGAGGGGATTTTTGAAATGTTGGAGAAAGAAAGGATGGTGAATAGGGCATTAGGCGAAGAAAATCTACATGAAAGTATGGCTGAGCGAAAGGGAGGGGAGTACAATTTACAATTTAGGCATTTAGCAGACGCTCTTAATCCAGAGCGACTTACATTAAGCATTTGAGAGTATAAATGGGGAGAAGGCGATGAAGGCCAACATTTGGGAGATTATGTTCTTGTGACTGCACTGGCGCTTCCTAGTGGTTAGTTGTGACACTTGACGTCTCCATGTGTAGCCTATCAAAGGAGGCATGTGTGGTCATGTATTGGGGAGATGATAACATGACATGTTAAGTCATCTTTTTTGAGGGGACAGCCATAGCAGCTAAGATTATGGTGGGGTTGCACATGCATGGCCCCATGCTTTGAACGTTGTCGCGCGCAACATCTTTTTTATTTATATATTTTTTGTCTTCAATAAATGTGTAATTGTTCAAATAATATTTATTAATAGTAAATCACACCTAAAGTCTAGTATTAGTGGTAGATTATGTGATGATATCACATTCATTTTTAGCTATAACCTACAACTTGTGTGATGCGTAAATCTTGGGTGCATGGGTGCTATCCGGCGGATGTATGTATTTGTATGGTGCAGTTGGACGAAACTTAGAATGTCGAGAGAACGAGACAGAAAGGACCTGTTCTATGAGCTGCATGTCCTGCCCATAATGATGCAGTCATTGCGTATCCCCCAGACGGCTCTGAATGCACTGCAGTCTGTTGGAGAGAAGATAATGTGCAAAGTCTTGCTTTCATTTTTGTGTAATAACAAAGAAAAAGATAAAAGTATTTGTGTTCTTGTTGCCACGCTATATACAGTACTTCTGGTTGGTCAGAACTTGTGCACGGGCTCCATGTGAGTTGGATGAACATGGTTGTCTATATGCCGAGGTAATGAAGACTATTATATGTGTACTTTTGAGTGGTGCAATATAGGGTGCATCACTCCAATGCCCAGCAATGTGTGTGCCTGGCGAGTGTTGTCAAGTAATATATTACTTTCAGTAATATTATTACTTTTTTCCAGTAACTACTAACGTAACTATAGTTACTTTCACATTTTGATTAACTTTTTTCCAAAAGTAACTTGGTGAAAATAGGGTTTGAGTGTTTATTTATAATGGTAGACTGGGTTGGGGTGGAGTTGCAGGCTGCTGATTCCACTCTAGACTCTAGAGCGGATACGGAAACGATGCACACTCGTATGTGTGAAGTATTGGATGCAGAAAGGCGGGCCTTAAACCGTCCGGAACAAACAACAAACTTGTGTATAACTCGTGTTAGACTGCACTGCAAGAGAGAAGAGACTAAACAAACTAAACATGGAGGTGGTGGAGGAGACAGAGATACCGGCACAACAAAGCGTTACATTCAATACTGCATTATTTTGAGTATGTCCGCGATAAAAACGAGATGAACATTATTGTCCGCTACAAGTTGTGTATAGGGAAGAAGCTGTAATTTGTGAATTCATACACAGTAAAAGTCTTAGGGCTCAGGGCTCCATCTTGCGACAGGGGCCCTTTTTCCTTAATTTGGGGATTTAGTATTGTGTGAGAGTAAAATGTGTTATCTTGCCACAGTGTAGTACCAACTTGTGCCAAACGGGGGCGAGTGACACTTCTGTGAGTAACTTGTAGCACCTATAAGGCACTATAGCAAAATCTGGACTAGTTATTGTGTAGGTTCGACTGCTGGAGCTATGGGGAGTGCTTAAATGAGACTCAGACACGATGAGGTTAAATGTTAAATGATTTCCGGCAGTTATATTGAAAGATAACAAACAAACATACAAACATACAATATGGAAAACAAATAAATTGGTACCAACTCTTACAGTATATAGCAATTGCTTGGCCACTTTCAATTCTCACAGTTCACCGTGTCCTGTGCACCCTTCTAACTTGAATCCTCAGTCATCTCCTTTAAACCTTCAACTCAAGTTTTGTTTCTTTCCAGTTCAATCAAACAATCAAAATAGGACAATACAATTTACAAATATCCACCCTTTCAATAAGTAATGAATTGACCACTCAGTCACTGTTCTCCCAATGATGAACAAGGTAAGGTAAGTATGAAAAATCAGTATACCGGTACGTGTTATGGTTCAGAGTTCCAAGGATAAACCATCCAGGTATATAAGTGTATGTGTCAAAGTTCCATACGGTTTCCAAAACTGTAAGTATCAGAGTTCCAATTCCAGGGGAATGTATGTGCATGCGTGTGCGCGAAGGGAGAGAGGGGGAATTGGGATTACTGCAGCTGAGAGTGGGGGAGTCTGCAGATTAGGCCTACCACACCGTAGAGTGCAGTAGTCTGTCCAGTGGTCACCAGCGTATGGGGGAATACTCGCTGTCGCTCAATCTCTAGATCCTGGTGGGAAGCTCGCCATCTATTGGAATGGTCAACTGGAAAACGATCCAATGCAACAAAAACCTGTCATCAGACAGGGTCAGAGAAATTTAATCAGTATCAAAGTATCAACTGTCTGTTGATTAGTTTTTACATCAACTTTAAATGAAAACAAATGAAATACTGTATGCGACACATTTTTAACCTTTGTACATACTTTCTTTCAACATTATATATTTTAAACAACAAACATTCACATGAACATCAGTACACTTGTATGAAGTGCATCATGAAATGGATTACCTCCATTTAGTAAACAAACAAACTTCTTCTTAGTAGTATTACACTCTCAAAGTGTTCACTTGCAAAGTGCAAAAATAACAACAATATCCCTTCATTGAAAATAAATGAACATCTCACCGATTCTGTGTGAAACAGGCTGGGCACAAACAATGCAATGGCTGCCCCAGTGAATCCACAATGGTTTCTAGAAATAAACAATACCACTCATCAAAAAACAAAGTAACTTCCAATTATTTGTTACTCTTAAATTAACTCAAGAAGATGTGGTGAGTTACCTTGCTTCGCTGTGGTTTGTACTCATAAAACTCTTCTAGAATCACACTTTTCCTCTCTCTGTTGTGCTCTTCTCATGTGCTGTGCACTGCTGTTTGGCTTTTTTTCTGTCTCTAACCTCAACAGCTGAACTGACTCAGTTCAATTGGGCTTGATTAGTGCAGCACTGCAGGTAGAAGGTAATCACTGCTTCAACAGGTTGCTGTGTGGCTGTAACAGCATATCAGCCAGGCCTAAACTGACTGCTGATTGGTGGAACCACATGTCACTCTGTCTCTGATATTTAGTGATTTTTAGATAGCTTAACAAATCTCTGCACCACTCAGTGGTTAGGTTTTAGACAGGGTCACTAAACATAGTAACTTTAGATTTAGTTCTTAGGCAAAAGCACACATATAACTGTAGCTTGTCTCTATGTTAGGGACAGGGTTATACTGTAATCCACTAAATCATGTGTGTTACAACAGCCTAACACCTCCATTACCCATTACATTATGCATAGGTGTGGTTTGGGCGTTACAATGATTAAACCAATCACAGTGCCACCTGCCATTGCCTTTAAGAGATCCATTATCTTTTTAACATTATGCCCAGTGATTTACACTATGGCCCATGGCCATGGAAGAGCGACACATGTTGCTGCCTTGAAATATAGCGTATATTAGATACTGAGGCCGGGTTGTGTCCAGTAGCTCCAACACAGCCTCACTCGTCTAAATCTAATAACTTCTTTGACTAGACAATTAAACAATTCCTATGGGCTGTGGCGATAAAAAAAAATTAAAAGGGAAAAAAAGAACGAAAAATAATAGTTTTTGGAACCATGAACTGAATCATGCCTTTATTTAATAAAGTAAAGTAAATAGTAACTAGTTACTTTCATAATTTAGGAACTAGTAAAGTAACTAGTTACTTTTTTATAGCAGTAACTAAAACTATATAACTTATTGCTTTTAAAAAGTAACTTGCCCAACACTGGTTGGTAACTCCTGACGCGTTATGAGCAGGGCCAAATTAGCCATTGGGCCAGTGGGGGGCAGGGGCCCTTCAAGGAAACTGGGTTTGAGGCGGTACTGGGTTTGAGGCCCTGAAATGAATTTAGGATTTTTCCGTGATTTTTAGGGGCCTTAATTTTAATTAAAAACTGTTTATATAGGCCTATATTAAAACAAATCTTGGTTTCTCTGGCTTTGAGTTGAGGGATGTAAACTTGAGTGTCATTTGCATAACAGTGGAAGTGGATCGTATATGTCACCAAGAGGAAGTCCATAAACAATGAAAAGGCTTGCACGCTCTTATGCAGAAAGAAACAATACTTGGCTACTCTAAATATATAGACGCCATGTCTATATATATATATATATATATATATATTATTATTTTTTTAAAGTGATATACAAATGGTTTTGGTTCATGACCTCTCCAAAACCAATATGCTAAATTGACATAATTTCTGTGAATGTTGTCTAAAATCTGAGACCCAGTAGTGCAGCAAATGGGCCATCAAACTAACTTCCCCCTTTCAGAACCTTTGCAACCACTTAGTTAACCCCTGAAAATTGGACAATTCAGCAATATATCTGTACAGTCACTTCCTATCATGGGTCTTTTTAAAGAATCATGTGAATGAGCGAGTGTGTGTGTGTGTGTGTGTGTGTGTGTGTGTGTGTGTGTGTGTGTGTGTGTGTGTGTGTGTGTGTGTGTGTGTGTGTGTGTGTGTGTGTGTGTGTGTGTGTGCATGCGTGCGTGCATGTGTGTGTCCTTGCCATTTTAAGGGCTTGTTAAGGAGGAGGAAAGGCTATTCTTTATCTTTGCTGTGTGCTGGCGCCCGCATGGAGACCTCTGTGGACCAGGATCAAGCTACCTATAGCCATATGAACCCAATGTTTGACATGAACCTCAGTAGGAGCGAGCTCTACAGTTTCCACAGCGACGGTGAGTGGCTAAACCTAAGGCGGTATCAATTCAAAACCTTTACTCTATTCATCATCCCAACCGAATACATTAGTGGTTTGGCATGTCGAGCTTGCTGACTATACTATCCGCAGTATACTTCAAGCAAATAGTCCCATTGACACATATTGTCAATGTGTCAAATATTGACACATTGAAAATGTTTTGTACAGTAGGCTACAATATATGGCTAAATATTTGGAACTTTAACTTTAACTTTCAAACCGGGATAAAGATATGACTCTGTACTAATATTATTGTAGTGAGAGTTGTATGTAATTCATACTTGAACCTCTCTGTTATGATACTATACTAAGTACTGGACCCTCGTCTGGTTCTGACAGACCGGTCTTGTGTGTGTAGGCTGAGGTTCGTGTGACGACCCGGTTGAATATTTCCTTGGTTTGGCGGCGGACAGACGGACGGGCCCAGTCCGGGAGAACAATAACATGACACCAGACAGTATCACGCTAAGACGCTCACAAAGTTTATTACATTAATATAGCACATATATAGCTTGGATCCTCGTCCTAATGACGTCACTGACTAGACATCACAATCACTGCCGCAGCACGCTTTGACCTTGCTGCTTGCTCTACTCCAGGAGCTGACTATAAAGTATGCCACAGTTCAGGCAGTACACAATACATATAAGTACATTGTATAGTTACGTACAACTACATTGTACAAGTACTCAGCATGTTGTATAAATAAATTGGGTTAATATCATACCTGGGGCAGGTTACCTTTATTTGACAAGGCAGGAAAACAGTAACTAGGAAGACAGGAAACACTAGGAACAATATTACAAAATAAGATAAACAAAACCAAGGCATCAACAGTGTAACAGAAAACCAAAACCAAACAGTACAGTCAGGAAGACCAAAACAGAGCATACTGAAATGACAAATCTTATCTTAAGTCCAAAACCTAAACAAAGACAGTCAAAGTCCACAGTCCGAGGAGCGGACTGTGACAGTTTTATAGTGGTCAGTCAGACAACTCACGAATAGATTTAACCAATATTTATTATACAATGAGAATACAAGAGTGCATATAATATTTTATCTTGCCGTTCGGCTCTGTTACATTTTTCTCCCTGCTCGGCATCAAACACCATCATTAAACATTAAGAGCAGGGAGATAGATATACAATTAAAAAAAACATGGGGAACATAAATAACAGAGCCCACCAGTGCTACTGGGGTGGTGCCGGATGCTAACTTGCATATGTTGGGCAATTTTCATAATTGGCATAATATGTGACCATACCAATTACAACCTATAGAAGGCAAAATATTCAAAATGTCATCATGCTTTATCTGACTAATGTTTAAAACCCCCTAGTTTGACATGTCACATGCTACATAAAGCATGATGACATTTTGAATATTTTGCCTTCTATTAGGTTGTAATTGGTATGGTCACATATTATGCCAATTATGAAAATTGCCCAACATATATATGCAAGTTAGCATCCGGCAGTTTCTACATGCTGGGGACCCATACTAAACATTTCTAACATAAAACCTTGGTGTACTCAACATGTCCGGGTTCACAATGGGGATCTATGGGCTGGCTATACTAGACTATAAGCAGAAGAAGGAAGGCAGGAAGAGCATGCAGTCTACTCTAGTGAGCTTAAGTAGCCTGCCCAATTGGACAGCTGACTGCCACATCAGCAAATTACATGTGGGTCTTGCACACACTGAAGACACCCACATAGTAATGCAGCATAGATATTAACCCCTTGAGTATATGAATGCGCCCTTGAGCACGGCATGAAACCCCTCGAGTATATTTGACTGAACTAACTCCGCAAGCTACATATAATTTTGCATGAATGCCCCCTTGACCTGTATGTTAAAGTTAAAACTTTTATGGCTGAAATTAGTACATTTAATAGTTACAGTTCACAGTCACCATTATTTTAATTAAAAGTTATTTAGATGCAGGCCATCCCAGTATTACAAGAGTACTGTTACTTTTTTCTTGCTTATGATACAATAACAGTCATGACCAGCAGATGGTAGCCACGTTTCAGGATAACTAGAAACTTTTCTCAAAGCTGTGAAATCTAGAGATGGAGGATATCTCTGTGTGTGTGTGTGTGTGTGTGTGTGTGTGTGTGTGTGTGTGTGTGTGTGTGTGTGTGTGTGTGTGTGTGTGTGTGTGTGTGTGTGTGTGTGTGTGTGTGCGCGCGTGCATACTACACAACTTTTGAGTATCAATTCCAACAAACAGGGCCATTTTTGAGAGGGCACACGGGTGTGCTTTTTTGTGTAGACAACATAGCACTCGATAGACGGATGTTAGGTTGACGGATGTTAGGTTCTTAGCTTACTTATGTAAGTTTGGTATTTGATGTATATTACCATGTGTTGTTAATTGCTTACTGTAAATCGCTCTGGATTAAGAGCATCTGCTAAATAATTGAAACATACCGTAACCTCATCAAGATGTCATGGGCTGTTCATGAATCATGTTCATCTCTCTCACACGCAGTGTAGCATTGCGCGGAAGCGGGGAAGCTCCCACTCTCGCCAGACCAACACGCAACCTACAGTGCCAATAGGGCTGAGCCCAAGGTTCAATCCCTGCCTCCCCGCAATGCTATCTGGCGTAGTCGGCAGGACATGGAGCGTGATATCCTTGTGTGAGGGACATGAGGGACATCGTGTGCGGCGGTCCGTGGTGTGAAGTGAGAATTGTGAGGACACGCTTCAAAGACTGGGGGGTGATTGTAGCCCCCAGCCAAGACCCAGCCCGCAACAGCCCTGCCAATCGGGCTCAGTCTTATAGAGGGTATGCACGTGACATCATCACCATACGAGGAAGTTATGCAGCAAAGGAAATATGAGTGGCAAAAAACTACTTTCTGGCCTTGACAGCCCATACATCCAAACAGAAAAGTCCTATTTGATTGCATGAAATTACTTTAAACAACATTAAATTCCCTTTGTCACTCACTTTGCCACTCGATTTGCCACTCGATCTGCCATTCATTTTATGCATGCGCATATTGGCACGGTAGGTTGTGCGTTGGTCTGGCGAGTGGGAGTTCCGGGTTCAATCTCCGCTTCCGGCCTTCCACATAATGCTACACACACACACACACACACACACGCACACGCACACACACACACACACACACACACACGCACACGCACACACACACACACACACACACACACACACACACACACACACACACACGCCATGTCATTTTTGTGTCAAGTAACAGCTAAATGTTTTTTCTCCCTCATGTTGTTGCAGATTTAAAAGCCCAGAAGCCCAGAAGACAGTGGTGTTTGAATGTGATCATTGTTTATCTCATCCTGCTGACGGGACTCAATGTCTTTCTCTTCTATAAAGGTTAGAGACATGCATTTGGTTCCAGTTTAAGACCGAGTATAGTATAGATTCTATACTATACTTACTATAATAACACAGAAATGTGTTAAAGTTGCGCTTGTGAACAGACATGCGTGCAGAGGGGGGGCTTTTGGACCCCTGCCCTTTTGACTCCCCCCCCAAGAAATGGCGGGAGGGGTCGAACCCCACAGAAACCCCCCCCCCCAAAAAAATGGCAAGCGCTACGCACGCACACACATGTGCTCTTTTCATGGGTTTGGGCCCTTGCGGCTCAGTGCTCTCTGCACGGCCTTGCTCGTGAACCATATGAACCGCATGTTGTTGTTATTACGTTTCATCCCAGTTTTCACGCTGGAGCCCCATGCCTCGGCCTCCAGCACAGCCAAGCTGACTTCGTCCGTGGCTGGAACATCCAACCACATCCTTCCCATCGGGGGAGATGGTGAGGACGTGGTCGACCTTCCTGCAATGGTGCAGAACAATAGTGAGGAGACGAGGACACTGAGAGGCCACCTGGGGGCACTGCAGAACCAGGTCTGTATGCTGGCTGTTATTATATGCTTATATGGGCCAGGGCCACATGGGCAGTGGTGGAAAAAGTACTCACATATTTGTATTTAAGTAAAAGTATCAATACTGCAATGTATACTCTGTTATGGTAAGTGAATGTCCGGAATTGAAAATGTACTTGAATAAAAGTACAAAAGTATTGGCATCAAAATGTACTTAAAGTACCAAAAGTAAAAGTACTCATTATGTAGCATGTCTCGTTTCAAGTTTTTAAATGTATATTAATAATCTTTTGGAAATAGCAGATTTACAAGCTTGCGTAAGCCGAGCTTGTAGATTGGCTATTCTCAATGTAACCAAGCTGGATTCAAACGCGGGTGACCGGTCTCAATGTAACCCAGCTGAATTCAAACCCGGGTCTCAATGTAACCCAGCTGGATTCAAACCCGGGTCTCAATGTAACCCAGCTGAATTCAAACCCGGGTCTCAATGTAACCCAGCTGGATTCAAACCCGGGTCTCAATGTAACCCAGCTGGATTCAAACACGGGTCTCAATGTAACCCAGCTGGATTCAAACCCGGGTCTCAATGTAACCCAGCTGGATTCAAACCCGGGTCTCAATGTAACCCAGCTGAATTCAAACCCGGGTCTCAATGTAACCCAGCTGGATTCAAACCCGGGTCTCAATGTAACCCAGCTGAATTCAAACCCGGGTCTCAATGTAACCCAGCTGAATTCAAACCCGGGTCTCAATGTAACCCAGCTGGATTCAAACACGGGTCTCAATGTAACCCAGCTGGATTCAAACCTGGGTCTCAATGTAACCCAGCTGGATTCAAACCCGGGTCTCAATGTAACCCAGCTGGATTCAAACCCGGGTCTCAATGTAACCCAGCTGGATTCAAACCCGGGTCTCAGCACGTGGGAAAATCGACCAGTCAACCAAGTGGGAATTACCCTTTGCTTTAGCAAAACGAAATATTAGCTTCTGGATTCTAGGCATACAGGGCTATACATGCATGCCTAGAAGTATATGGTGTATACCATCACTTTTATTTAGAAACTTTGCAGGCAGGGACAGTGACATTAATGCAATGCAATGGCACCATTTTAATGACAGGTCAGTGACCTGTGTGGAGAGGGTGGCCAGATCAGCAGACTGAGGGCTGACCTGAGTCTGGTCAACACCAGCACCTTCCTCCTAGATGGGAAACTGACTACAATTACCCTCACACCAGGTAGTTTATGACGGTGTGTGTTTGCACTTTGCACACGCATACGTGTGTGTGTGTGTGTGTGTGTGTGTGTG
The DNA here is from genome assembly GCF_963924005.1 of Protomyctophum bolini. Classification (NCBI taxonomy): domain Eukaryota; kingdom Metazoa; phylum Chordata; class Actinopteri; order Myctophiformes; family Myctophidae; genus Protomyctophum; species Protomyctophum bolini. Next base: position 24,094,303 of record NC_137877.1, on the reverse strand, counting down.
TGTGTGTGTATGTGTGCATGTGCCCCATAGCGTGTGTGGGTGCGTGCGTGCGTGCGTGCCTGTGTGTGTGCATGTGCCCCATAGTGTGTGTGTGTGTGTGTGTGTGTGTGTGTGTGTGTGTGTGTGTGTGTGTGTGTGTGTGTGTGCGCGTGTGCGTGCGTGCGTGCGTGTGTGTGTGTGTATTTTATTCTATGTTGAGGAACAATGACCCTTGACAACAGTGCTGAACATGGCTGACTGAACCCTGACGTATTGCAGGTCCTCCTGGCCCAACAGGGACGAAGGGAGACAAGGGGCTTTCAGGTGAGGTTTACTGCAGTGCACACCCCACACGGCCCGTTAAAGTTTGGTTCTCTGTTGTGGCAGGGACAAAAGTTCAAAGGCACATTTGCTGCACCTCCACCGAACATTAGAATTAATCTACCGGTATTTCCTCAGGTCTACCTGGCATCCCAGGAGTTGCAGGACAGAAGGGGGATAACGGTGAGTTTCCCCAAGGCAATGGAGCCATTACTCTCACTATTCTAACCTCTGCTGACTCACGTTTTAGTCACCTGTGCAAATGTCTGTAAAACTCACTTCAATAGGCATTGCAAGGACATCACAGAGCTGTAATCGAATGCCAAAAACACTGTCCTCTCTACCTGGTTCCTAAACGTAACCTCAGTAAACTATGCTTAAACCTAACCTTATTCCTAACCTTAACTTCAGTAAAAGGTACCAAAACCTAACCCTATTCCTAAACCTAACCTCAGTAAAACTATGCCTAACCCTAAACATATTCACCAGTAAGACGCGCAAACGCGGGAAGCGAACGCAACTGTCTGTCCCGCTTTTGTGCCCATATATGGAGCTGAGTGATTTGTTTGTGATTGATGCAACACACTCAATATTTGGACGTATAGCTGCTTTGGGGACTCCTTATATGGTTATGGCTGAGTCAAATCACTCAGCTCCATATATGGGCACAAAAGCGGGACAGACACACACACAGACAGACAGACATGATCTGCTAGGTCTCATAGTAAGTGCTCACTGCGTTCGCAATCACTGCGTTCGCAATAATCTTATCCTCAGTAAAACAAATACAAGAACCGCACCAGTGTGCGGTTAGTGCTGCGGCAAAAAATACGGCCGAGCGTGTTTCTGTTTTTTTGGGGTGAGCCTTCCGTTTAGCCTGAAATCTACTCTTGTACATTTTGTGATCATTCACAAAGACCGGTTACACCATGTAGCCTACTGCGTCCTTTAATGCATGTAAGACCGGTTACACCATGTAGCCTACTGCATCCTTTAATGCACATAAGACCGGTTACACCATGTAGCCTACTGCGTCCTTTAATGCATGTAAGACCGGTTACACCATGTAGCCTACTGCATCCTTTAATGCACATAAGACCGGTTACACCATGTAGCCTACTGCGTCCTTTAATGCATGTAAGACCGGTTACACCATGTAGCCTACTGCATCCTTTAATGCACATAAGACCGGTTACACCATGTAGCCTACTGCGTCCTTTAATGCATGTAAGACCGGTTACACCATGTAGCCTACTGCATCCTTTAATGCACATAAGACCGGTTACACCATGTAGCCTACTGCGTCCTTTAATGCATGTAAGACCGGTTACACCATGTAGCCTACTGCGTCCTTTAATGCACATAAGACCGGTTACACCATGTAGCCTACTGCGTCCTTTAATGCACATAAGACCGGTTACACCATGTAGCCTACTGCGTCCTTTAATGCACGTAAGCCATACAGCCCATGTGTAGCAGACAGTAGCTTTCAGCTGCTGGTTCCAGTCACGCCGCTGATGATGACCTGTCATCTCCTATGTCAAAAGCAGATGAGAAGCAGGATGAATGCCGCTGCAGCCATTCTTCTCTTTTCTGCAAACCGTCAACCGTGACGCACTGCTTGTAGAGTCGCTATTTTTGGTGTGCGAAACCGGCGTGCATCTAAAAATAAATAAATACATAAATCAGGCCTTAGTCAATGCATTGACATTTCCTGTATGAAATCTCAATCAACGGGTGGACTTTTACACAAGGCAAACAAATCACCCAGCTAGTCTCGCTCCAATGTTTTCCAATAGGTCATTCACCCCCCCACGGCATCTCCACCTCTATGGAAATCCTTTATTACATTAGCATCTGAAGGGCTAGCGCTTAGCTGGGTTAATACGGATCAGTGTCCACGATTAAGGTCATAATTGCTGTAAAGAACACGGTGATCTATCAATGGGGAAGTGCAGTTTGTGTATGAAACGTGCCGTTCCTGCTGAATGAACACTCGTCTCACATGGACGCGAGCCCCGGGCCGAGACGCGACTTGTCAAGCACTGTGCCACAAAAAGTTTATTTTCTTTTCTCTCACTGCAAAAGGAAGAAGTGACCTACTTTCCATAATAGATAGCAAGTTATCGGAAGAAAGCATGGCACCAAAACGTTATCTCTAAGGTCATCAGAGTCAAATTCCTCTGTATTATTTCCCTTAGTGGACAAAATAAATACTCAAGTATTGAAAAGTACAAATTACAAAGTTCATAATTATTCTTTTCAATATCAATGCATTGTTAAACATTACCATTAAAGGGAAAAAAAGAAGGGAAGTGGTTACTTCCTAATATGATTTTGTAAGTAATTTGGGTCATAAGAGTCCCTTCCTAGAAATGTAGTGGACTCAGTCAGCACAGCAGTACAATATTTTGAGACAAAGAAAATAAGTAGGGCTAGACTACTACATAAATGTAGGCCTACTCATTGTAAGAACAGTACTCAAGTATGTACTTTGTCTCTGTCCACCACTGACATTTGTGGTCAACACAGGTACAAGCAGGAAAGGAAATTCTCATGCAATGCGAAAATGAGCAAAATGACAAAACAACACATTAACAATCAACAAATATCTGAAAATCACAAACCACTCAAACAGCAGGCAAGGAAGATTGTGCAATGAAATGATGTGATGCCAAACAAAAATAAGTTTTACTCAGTATGTAGGCAAACCTGTACACACGATGTAACAATAAAATTAAGTACAACATTGAAGCTTGATGTGTAGGCCTACAGTACCTTATCTTCTAGTATGCTGAGTTTCAGAACATCTGATTCCTTGTTCCTTCTATAGGTGACGGCAAAGAGGGACCTGCCGGACCCCCCGGGCCAAAGGGGGACAGTGGCGAGATGGGGCCCCAGGGAGCCGCTGGAGAACAGGGACAGCATGGCCCTGCAGGTGTGATTTGTTAACAGTTGTTGTTACACTTAGCTGTTGTGCCAGATTAACCACAGACAGAGAAACACAACATTCAAAGCTCTACAATTAACAGTGGGCTAAACATTTCAGGTCAGCGTGGAGTCCCTGGACCCCAAGGACCTGATGGAGCACCTGGTAAGGGCCTCATTGATTTACGTGACTGTCACAAAAAATCACTAGCTCCTAGATGGCAGATTTGATTCTTATATAATCAACCCATATCAAAACTCCAGATCACGGTAATCTACTTAAAGGTATATTCAGTGATTTCACTTAATTTAAATATCACTTGTTTTTGTTTTGTTGTTATAATCCTCCCTACTATAGAGTGTGCTGACCATATAAGGAGTTCCTCCCTGTCCCCAGTGAGGGTGTCCCCTGGGGTTAAAAAAACGTAGGTTTCGTTTTTGGCTAGGTGGCCAAGTCTTCATCCAATCAGGATGAGAGGGGCCTTCCGCCAATCATGATCGAGCAGAGGCGGGCCTTGGTTTGCGTGCTACACTTCCCCCCCCACTGTAGAGCGTGTGCATGTGCACATCTTTCTAACGGGACGAACCGGGGGGTTTTCCAAATCACTGAATGCTCCTTTAATAATTACTTTCGACCATGGGGACTTCTGTACAAGCCTGTTATTTGACGATACGGGGTTTTCACCATGATCAGCCGGGTAACATTACTGCAGGCACACTGGAAGAGGCGTCATGCATCCACTGTCTATGACAGGCAATTACGTATGAAAGATACCTAATATGAGCACCATTTCATTCCGAGCACAGCCTTTTCACCTCACCCGGCATACAGTGCAGAAACGTGCATGGTGCTGCAGCACGCACGCTGTGCTCCTGCCACATCCATATAAAATATGCCCCCAGATTCATATTAGATAGGCTGAACTTCGCTCCCAGACTTTGCATTTTTCATTGCTGAAAAACGGGCGGTGGGGGGAAAAAAGGCTTCCACGGCAGACAGGGTTGTTGAAATAGTTCTCTGCCGCTTGGCTAGATATATGTCTTCACTTCATAAAGTACAAAGAATAATGCTTTCCCTTAAACTTCCTTAGAGTACACTATTAAAAGTGCCATGCTGTTCCGCAGGGCTACATTTCCTACTAGCAGATGGATCATGAATATTTTGCACAGCTAATCTAACCACCAGAGTGAGGTTTACATACTGTACACACTGTATAATGTACAGCAAGCTTGTCTGTTAGGCCCTTGGTCTGTAATGTAATCATCCATCCGTCCACCTCTCCTGTCTGTCTGTGTGTAAAAATCCTATTTCTGTCTATTGCATCGCCCTCATAATAACCCATGTTGACAACAGCAACCTCACGCTGAGTTACTAAAGGTTGGACTATATGCGAATTGCGTAACATGTCATGGTTTCACGTCCTGTACGTGGGAGCCGTTGCGGTTCTGGAAAATGCTCCTTATTTTAGCCTCGTATGTCAGCAGATCAACGTTGTGAAACCACAGAGTTTCACTTCCGTCCAATATTGCTGATGAATGCTATCATACCTGTATGAGAATTATTACAGTACATTACAGACACTGTACTGCATTCAGCTGACACTCATCCAGAGCAATTTACTATACAATGTCCGAAATTAGTTTTCTCAGACGGGTGACTTCTCCCTTAGAGATAGGGTGAGAAGTTCAGTCACGCAAGAGATGAGTAGACCCACTGCTTCTTCACTTGGAAAGGAGCAAGTTTAGGTGCTTTGGGCATCTAAGGATGCCTCCCGAGCGTCTCCCTAGGCCTAGGGAGGTCCTCGTGGCACGTCCCACTGGAAAGAGACCCCCGGGAAAACAGATCAGATGGGAGGATTATACTCTATCAGTGTATCTCCAAACTGGCCTTGGAACTGAACTAGCCTTGGATCCCCCAGGATGAAGTTACTAATGTTGCTTTGGAGAGGGAAGTCTGGCTGTCTGCTGGAGCTGTGGCCCGTGGATGGATGGATGGATTGATAGTTTATTTTTTATTTTTAATGAAGTGCCTCCCTGTTTCTTGTTATAATGTGGGGAAGATGGGCTACAGTTAAATGCCTCAAAAGAGGTGTTTGAATGTGTATCTGTGTTTATGTGTGCTTGTTATGTTTGCAGGTCCACATGGAATACCAGGTCCTCCAGGACCTGCAGGAGACCAGGGACCAGGTGCAAAGGGAGATAAGGGAGACACTGGAATACCAGGTTAGACTTACTTGATGATGCTTATCATGATCTCCACTGGTGGGGAAAGTACTCACATGTATTACTTACGTAAAAGGATCAATACTGCAATGTAGATGTAGCCTAATCTGTTAAGTCCCGGATTCAAAATGTAATTGAGTAAAAGTACAAAAGTATTGGCAATTTGGCATTTGAATGATGTTTGGGAGACAAGAAACACTTTCCTGGGGTTTTTATGGGTAATATGTGTTTTTTAGATATTTTAGGCAGGAAGTCAAGCGGAAGTGCCATAGGGTAGCGCTGAAGTGATGTCAATCATGCGACTCCTCTATGTCTCTCACTGTCACTCAACTGACTACTGGCCAATCACAGCACGTCTTTTCCGGGACTTCCATTACTTCCGCTCACGCTTCCCTATATGCTTCGCAAGGAATCTTGGGAAGATTGTGCCTTAAATTTTGACACGCGCCCCAGAGCCGGAAGAGTACCTTTATATGTCTATGCTCCCCATATCCACAGTGAGGAGCAGTGCACCAAAGCATTATGGTAATTGTAGTCCAGGAAGGAAGTGAGCCCACTTTAAAATACTAAAATATTTAAAGACACATATTACCCACATAAAACACGAGTAAGACGCGCGAACGCGGGAAGCGAACGCACTCAGCTCCATATATGGGCACAAAAGGGGCCAGGTCCACAACAAACAAATCACTGGCCCCTTTTGTGCCCATATATGGAGCTGAGTGGACCTGGCCCCTTTTGTGCCCATATATGAAGCTGAGTGATTGCTGATGCAACACACTCCATATTTGGATAGCGGGACAGACGGACAGACACACAGACAGACAGACAGACAGACAGACAGACATGATCTGCTAGGTCTCATTGCGAACGCAGTGATTGCGAACGCAGTGAGCACTTACTATGAGACCTAGCAGATCATGTCTGTGTGTCTGTACGTGTGTCTGTCCCGCTATCCAAATATGGAGTGTGTTGCATCAGCAATCACTCAGCTCCATATATGGGCACAAAAGGGGCCAGGTCCACTCAGCTCCATGTATGGGCACAAAAGGGGCCAGTGATTTGTTTGTTGTGGACCTGGCCCCTTTTGTGCCCATATATGGAGCTGAGTGCGTTCGCTTCCCGCGTTCGCGCGTCTTACTAGTAGTAAGTGCTCACTGCGTTCGCAATCATGTCTGTCTGTCTGTCTGTCTGTGTGTCCGTGTGTCTGTCCCGCTATCCAAATATGGAGTGTGTTGCAAAGGCAATCACTCAGCTCCTATTATGGGCACAAAAGGGGCCAGGTCCACTCAGCTCCATATATGGGCACAAAAGGGACTTTTTTCACTAATTTCACAGTACTACACAGTTCTCACTAATTCGTAATTTATTCTAATTGTTATTGCAATTTACGATCTGCGTTCGCTTCCCGCGTTCGCGCGTCTTACTCGTAGTAACTGCTCAGTGGGTTCGCAATAATTAAAATAAGATCTGGTTGCAAAAGGGGTGAAGTGTCCCTTTAAAGTACCAAAAGTAAAAGTACTATACAGAATGTCCTGTTTCGCGAGTTCAAAATGTATACAAAAATCTTTAAAAAAAATAGCTGATTTACAAGCTCACAATTATAATTTTTTTAAATACAATTATTGAACATAATATATTTTGTATGTTGTAATAATATATTTATTTCCTTTGTCTTGTGAAAAACAGGTGTCCAGGGGCCTCCTGGAAGAGATGGGTCCATAGGCGAAAAGGGAGATCAAGGTTTCCCAGGTAGAAAATAAGCACGTGCGTGCGTGCGTGTGTGCATGCGTGCATGCATGTTAGTACAAACATATACTATCTGTAGCTGCTTGTATGAAGTATGTTCTGTACATATCATCTTCTATACTACATGACGTGATCATTTTTCATTATTGTCTTCACCAAGGATTGCCTGCTGCCCCTGGCCCCAAAGGAGACAATGGAACTGCTGGACCGCCTGGCATAGTGGGCCCTGCAGGTAAAGGCCGATTCATACTACTATTTTAGAGCCGAATAAAAGTCGGTTCGGCTCTGTAGAGCCTACAATGTCACGTCATTTGTGCAGTGCCGGTTCTAGGCCTTTTGAGGCCCTAGGCAACATATTATACAGAGCCCCCCCCCCTCCTGCTTTGCCACGCCGGATAAAAATTGTAAATTTGCCATGAAAATGCTTCAATCTGGTGCACTTTGAGATCAAAATTAAGAAGCTAGGTGGGGGCCTCATGTGGCCAGTAGTAGTGGTCCTACCCCCCCCATGAGACATACAAATCCCAAATGTTTATAAACAAATCCCAAATGTTTGTAAACAAATCCCAAATGTTTATAAACAAATCACAAAATGTTTATAAACAAATCACAAATGTTTATAAACAAATCACAAATGTTTATAAACAAATACCAAAATGTTTATAAACAAATCCCAAAACCCATGAGACTTGGTCCTACCCCCCCGACCATGAGACTTACTGCAGGTCAACTGGTAGTGGTCCTACCCCCCCCCATGAGACTTACAAATCCCAAATGTTTATAAACAAATCCCAAATGTTTATAAACAAATCACAAATGTTTATAAACAAATCACAAATGTTTATAAACAAATCACAAATGTTTATAAACAAATACCAAAATGTTTATAAACAAATCCCAAATCCCTTGGTCCTACCCCCCCGACCATGAGACTTACTACAGGCCAGCTGGTAGTGGTCCTACCCCCCCCATGAGACTTACTACAGGCCAACTGGTAGTGGTCCTACCCCCCCCCCCATGAGACTTACAAATCCCAAATGTTTATAAACAAATCCCAAATGTTTGTAAACAAATCCCAAATGTTTATAAACAAATCCCAAAATGTTTATAAACAAATCACAAATGTTTATAAACAAATCAAAAATGTTTATAAACAAATACCAAAATGTTTATAAACAAATCCCAAATCCCTTGGTCCTACCCCCCCGACCATGAGACTTACTACAGGTCAACTGGTAGTGGTCCTACGCCATTTGTGGTTCGGCGGGGCGGGTACCGTCCTAAAGTCTTCTCTTCGGTCATCGGTGCTACTAAAACGACGAGCCGAAATCATTTCGGCACTAAAATTCATACTCCTATTTTACCGCCGAAACAGCGGTAAAATAGGAGTATATGAATCGGCCCCAAGTCTAAACTAAACACACAACACTGACCTACAGACAATTTGACGCATTATGGATATATTTATTGCTTTTTATAAATGAAATGCAATAAAAGCCAGTGTTCTCGCACCATATAGGTTTCACGAGACCTTAGAATATATAGTTATCATTTGTGGTTCTGACCACCCTCAAACCACAGGTCTCAGTGTCCATGACTTTTCTAATTATTGTGTTTGGTGTCGTGTTTTGTTTAGGCCCAAGTGGACCTCCTGGAATAAAGGGAGATTCAGGTGAGTCTTCCCATTTAGCATTTCACTGATCTTTCACTCATATTTCACAAAAATGGAGCCCCTAATCTATTGAACCTATGTTTCTCATTCATCTCAGGACTCCCTGGACCCCCTGGAGTGGCAGGCCCCAAAGGAGGAGCTCCAGAAGGTAAATGTCTGGAGTAGCTGTCTTTTTTTGTAAACTTGAGAATGAAGTTAATTGTAATAATTAAGTAATATAGAATGAGATGCACACGTGTGCGCACGCACGCACGCACGCACGCACGCACGCACGCACGCACGCACGCACGCACGCACGCACGCACACACACACACACACACACACACACACACACACACACACACACACACACACACACACACACACACACACACACACACACGTGCCCAAGGGTGGGCACATGTGACGCCCATGTGGGCATGGGTGATGCCCATGTGCCTTATCCTTTTGAGATATAAATAGCCTATATATATAATATATAAAATGTAAAACTGAACGGACATTACTACTTCTCTCACAACAGTGCGTCTTGCGGGGGGGACGTCGAGTCGGGGGCGAGTGGAGCTGAAGCACGACGGGGATTGGGGGACTGTGTGTGACGACAGCTTCGACACCCTGGACGGCACAGTGATCTGCAAGATGCTGGGCTTCCAGAGGGCCACGGCCACCTTCACCGCTACTGCCGGTGAGTACCTTTAACTCCGCTAATACTGCCACTGCTGAAGTTGCTCACTTGGGTCTAATGAATGTTAAAACATTCTGAACTGTATTTAGCAAGATCTATAATGTGTGTGTGTGTGTGTGTGTGTGTGTGTGTGTGTGTGTGTGTGTGTGTGTGTGTGTGTGTGTGTGTGTGTGTGTGTGTGTGTGTGTGTGTGTGTGTTTATACAGAAAGCATATAGCAGAAAGGGTTATTAAAATCGATCCCTTTAACCAATAATATGTCATGCATCTTTCTTGATAACGTGATATGAGCAGGAGATTATGATCCATTCACGTTTAATGACCGATTTTAGGTATAAATGTAAATAGTCATTGTGAATCATACGTAAGCTTAGAACCTAACAGTTCTACCTGTATAAAATGATAATATATGCGTATACAGTATACACAATAGAGTGCTATGTCTACATAAAATGCTATCTGAGTTACATAAGTTGAGCCTATATGCATACGCCTACCTAAGTGCTACAGCAAGTGCTACGAAAAGAGAGCACTGTTTTTCCTTTATTTTTTGAGAATCTCAGATTGCATTTAGTTTGACTTGTAGATCAGCTATTTTCACAATGTTTCTTATGCAATATTTGACAATTTGGCTTTATTTAATTTGGCTGTAATTAATCCCCCAAAAAATATTTGGGGAGTGAGGGATTTGACTACGTGTTGATTTTGACAGCAACTTTTGATTTTATTGGTTACATACTGAAAATAGCCGATCTGCTATTTTCCGCATGCAACAAACTTCTACTCTTCTCCACTATAGTCTCTCCCTAACATTTTAGTCTAGTTCTTATTTGTTGACGAAATTGTCAGCATATAGTCTTAGTTTTAGTCATTCGTTTTTATTTAGTTCTTATTTAACATTTTTCTTCATAGTTTCAGTCGACAAAATCAACACTGGATTTGACTTGACCCTAAGCTTCAACACATTGTTTGATGGCTCTTTTCAGGACAAGGTACCATCTTGCTGGATGATCTGCGATGCAAAGGGACAGAGACCGACATCTTTGACTGTCCTCACAGTGGCATCAAGACCACTGACTGTTCGCATCAAGAGGACGCCGGGGTGCAGTGTGCCTAAATTCAACTTCACGTTCAAGTTTACAGGTGTAAAAGAGTGGGTGAAATTATTTGCAGTTACATAATCAGATAACACGATAACAGTATAAAATATATAGCCTGCATAAGGTGCGTGGAAAGAGTTGTGAATTTGGCAGAATATCACACAACTGATATTGCAACAGCAATGTTGTGAATTTATAGTCATATTGTTGCTGTTCTGAGCTAATCTGAGAAAGGTTATCTCCATATATTTCTAACTTTATTTCTTTTTGTAAATTAATGCCGTATTTCATCGAACATGAGACAAATAGCGAAAATAGCTGATCTACAAGTCACAACCAATTGCTCGATATGGCGCGTAAGCATTTTGAAAGTGAAAGTGGCTAATTGTGGATTTTTTAAAAATATTGAACCGATTAAAAGTATTATCATTGTGACTAAATATTGTGAATTTGTGACTAAATTGGATGCATTTGAACATTGGATGCATTTGAAAACATTTGAACACATTTGAAAATTTGAACACCTTTTTTTCCTGAAAAGTAGCTGGTTTTGGACATGCAGGTTTTCTACCAAAATAATGATGATATACATCACGTAATAATGCCTGTGTGACAGTCGATGTCACCAGGACTGACAATGGCGACCAGCCATTGTTCTTTCACATGGAGCATAGGTTCCATAGCCTGGTTGTATGGCCTTTGATACTGCCTAGAAACGACCCCAAAGAAGATAGACAGATGAGATGGCACAGCCTGACTGATGAAATGGAACAGAAATATGCACATTGAGACACTATCATACTGTATGCATACAGCAAACATGCTATGTATCCAAGCATACACACAGATACATATACACAGACAGTACTGTACATACGCATTGGACACACACACACACACACACACACACAGGCACGCACGCACGCACGCACGCATGCACACTGTCTGTCTGTCTGTCTGTCTGTCAGACAGACAGACATGCACGCGCGCGCACACTGCCAGCAATAATAACACCAAGGATATGGACATATGCAAGACAGCAAAAAATACCACTAATGACATTCACAGCTGGATCTCATTATTCACCAAAGTTTACTGTATGAAAGCTGCATTCCTTCCGCGATACGGTTCCACATCATTTACCAAAGACATTAGCTGAATGGAATTACACCGAATATGTTTGTATTTGTGTGGCTCCTGTGTTTTGATGTAAAACTGCTTAACAACAAAAACAAAAAACATAGTCAGAAAACATGCATGGCATGCTTTGTTTGAACTCTTTACTATGTGGACCTTTCCCCTCGGACTGTTAGTACTTCTCCAAATGAACCCCCACCTACATGGACAGATGTGTCCGTGGCAAAGACTTGGTCTTGTCTGTGGCAATTTTTAGTTTTTCTGTTTTACACACCGTTAAGTTCTTACTTGATCATAATACCCAATTCCTGAATGTCAAATTTTCAGGCTTTCTTCAGAATAAGTATGACATGACACTGATTTACTACGACACGGCACATTATGGGTCCACTGATACTAGTATACTCAGAGTTTTACAAATGGGTAGGGTCCAATTGGTTCCCGTTGTACAGTTACAGACCTGTTATGGTCATTCAGGGCTATCTCTTTATGTGTTTCTGGTAACATTATTGTCCGCTCATTTTCTATGTCCATGGCAAAAATGCAATTTTGACAAAAATGTCCACCACAAGCCACCATGGCGATGATGACCCAAGCAGACATCATCATCATCATCATTCATCACCCAAGGCTAAACCCTTCCCTGTCTCTGCATTTCCATCTATCCCTGCCTTTCACCTTGCCGCCGACCCTTTGGCGACACACACGTGATGCAGATGACACTGCATAGGTCAGCAAGGAGAAGAGACATGGGCCAGCTGACACAGGATCAGTTATCTTAGCTCAATGAGGAATGATGTCTGATATAATGACAACAATAACAATGGCAATAAATCTTTTTGAAAAACAACTGTGCTTCAGCGGTTCAAGATCCACTAAATGTAATAAAAGCATGAAGGCAACATAAAAGTAAGCCATCAAATGAAGATCAAAAAGCAGATCAAAAAGATCATTATGTAAAAGCTGTGCCATAAAGCTTGAGTTTCAAGTAGTGTTTCAAAAGGGGATTGTCATTTTGTCATCGTCAGCTCCCCAGGCAGGTTCTTCCAAAGTCTTCTCTGCACACTTGTGTGACGTGAGGGGCGCACACTGAAGCATCATTTTGAGTTTTAGAAGCCTGCACATAAGGCAGTGTCAGTTTGATTCATTGCAGAGTCACTGCCACTATATACATTACGAGACATGAATGCAGTGTGTTAAAACGAGATGTATTTATATTGGCCACATGACAATGTTTGTTTAACTGCCCCATCCATCCATCCATCTTCAACTGTTTATCCGTAGTTGGGTCGCGGGGGCAACAACTGCACCAGAGAGCTCCAGGCTGGTTCAGCCATGAACTGTGTCAGTTATCCACTCTACATGGTACACTGAAGGACGCTCACCACAGAATTCAACAATGTCTTATCTCTGTCCATGATTAATTGAACATAAATTGCAATGCACGATTGGCCTGCTTGTTGCCCTTACTGTCAAAGCCTTAAAGGCTTAATCTAGAAAATGTTTTGGTTCAGTGGATGATGTTGGGTTTGGGGGTGATGTTGCAAAAATATTTATGCTCTGACGACGCAGTATGAAATCTGGCTGAAGACGTGGATGGGGCCTCTGCAGTGAAACGTTACTGTATGGCTCCAAATGGCACTAGTTTCCAAGGGAGGTGTGTGTGTGTGTGTGTGTGTGTGTGTGCGTTGGGGGGATTGGGGCAGAGAACTTGATTCGTGGCTCGCATCTGTCTGCCCACTCTCCCCTTCAGGGGACCCGTCACACAGCCATCATCTCTCCCTCTACATGGCATGCCTCTCTCTCTGTCTGTCTGTCTGTCTGTATGTGTCTGTGTGTCTGTCACCATCCCTCCATCGCATTCTGTGCAGCCCTCTGCATAATGTGTGTATAGAAGTGGGGGTGCGGCGGGAGGGGGTGCTTATGAAGGAAGCCAGGAAGAGCGGAGGAAAAAGTGCAGGGCGCAGAAAGTGATGGATGGGTAGATGGAGAGACAGTAAAGGGAGGAGGAATAGTGTGTGGATGGAGGGAGGAGGGGAGAGATTTAAGGTCGGAAGAGGAGGAATAAAAAAGAGGGAGAGAGAGGGCACAAGTTAGGAAGTAAGGTGTATTAAAGCTACAAAGACCTTATTATCATTCTACACTATAGCCTATATCTCTGTCTGTCTCCCTCCCTCTCTCTCTCTCTCTGGAGACCCCTGGCCCTGCTCTGGGTGTGAAGACTGGAAATAAACATGAGGGAGTCTCTCTCTCCATCGTTCATTAGCAGGGCCAACCCTGGGTCACCCCCGGCCCTGCTCCTTGCCCCTACTGGACCACTGCGCCTTAATTGGGGGCGGGCGAGGATAAATAAATGATGAGAGATGAGGAGAGAGAATGTGTGCGTGTGTGTGTGTGTGTGTGTGTGTGTGTGTGTGTGTGTGTGTGTGTGTGTATGGATAACGAGCGTGCCCTCACTGTCCCTCTCACCTGTGTGAAACACCCTCCTGCTGCAGACAGACAGACAGACAGACAGACAGACAGACAGACAGACAGACAGACAGACAGACAGACAGACAGACTCGTCTCTGAGTGGTGTCGAGGCATGAGCATATTATTCATAATCCATTACCCTATCACCATGCACGGCCCTCCGAGAGTTTGCTTGTGGATTTAAGTAGATGTAAATACTTAAAGCTCCAATCCATACCTTTACTTGCCTTAATGAATAAAACCATATTTTATGTATAGGCTACTATTATGTCGTAGAGGGTGCCTTAGTAAAACGCAATACAATACACAATAAGAACAATATGCCACAAATAAGAATCATGGGCTGAGTTGTCGGTACCTGGATTTGAACCAATAACCTTGTGGTCCGAAGGCAAGAGCTCAACCAACTGAGCTATCTGGACACAGTCAGTTGTTTCATTTAAACAGTAATATCATGCAATGTTTTGGTAACAAGTATGTGATCATTTTGGTCATTATCCTTTTGTACAGTGTGTTCGATGTTCACGTACAAACTTCTCTTCAACTGGGATTTCAGTTAATGGTCCATAGATTGTGTGTAGGAGGGCGGATCTTATACTGATCAAAGTTACAGATGTGTTCCCCATGAGTCAAGGAACATGTGGAAACAAGTGCCATGAATTTTGACCAAATGAGGCAAGAGTTATGCCTGTTCAAAGGTTTCATTTTGAAAAAGATAATATAGCGCCACCCTTTGGCCTATTGCAGTAAGACTGGTTTCAGTGCTATTTGGCATGATCCTCTACCATACTGTAAAGTGTCATTATAAGTAAATGACGCTGCATGGCATTAGGGGCAGAAGAAGAAGTTTCACAAAACAGCAATTTTCACGTTTAGACGTTTTTGTGCATTTTGATCAAAGATCCTGGGAGGAGATACATTTGAACTGTTTTTCATATAATTCCAAATGGCGGGTGATCTAAAGGTCAGAGGTCAAAAGTCAGAACACGAAAGTTGTTCGGCATGAGGAGACACATATGAAAGTGTCATTGCCAACGGTCAAACGGTTCATGAGGTATGCACGTTCAAAGTTTGCATTTTCAATTGAGTGCTATAGCGCCACCATTTGGCCAATCGTCATGGGCTTCGCATAGTCACCGTTTGGCATGGCCCTCTAACAGATTACTGCGTTTCGCGAAAACCGACTGCACGGTTCAGCCAGAACTGCTATTTTTGGCACTTCTTTCATGGTCCCTTAAAAAAATGACCATCAGGGGTAGAGTGGCCGGATGGGAATCGCAAGGTTGCCAGTTCGAACCCAGGCTCCCCCAGAGTTGGTGTCGAAGTGTCCTTGAGCAAGACACTGAACCCCTAACTAGCACGGAATGTTTAAGATTTTTTTGGCTGATGTATGAAGACATTCCCATCATCATACATCATCATCATGATAAACGGCACCGCTCACTTCACACAAGTGCAATTTTTAAAATGATTACAAGAACAATGGCTTCTATTTTAGTGTTTTAGTGTTTGATGTAAAGCACTTTTGGTACTTAGAAAAGCGCTATATACATTCGAGCTATTATTATTATTTAATCACGAGAAAGACAAAAAGTCTTGTAGTTTATATTAGCCTGGAATCACCAACGATGATGTCATTTGTAGGCAGGTTTCTGACGGAAATAATGGCATCATATAATGAGCGTTATAACGCTCAGTACCAATTATATGGGTGAAGTGCTCCCTTAAGTACCCTGTTCACATTATCACCACTTTCACAGCATATTTTTAGCCGTATACATTCACCGTTGAATTGACAAGTTATATTCTATTCTGAACATCTCGCAAGTGTCAGGAGATATAGGATTAGCAGCATGCGGTAAACTGGAGTTCAGAGCACAACGGAATGGGATATCTGCAATATCCATAATGACATTTATCTTGTAATGTGATATCAAAGTTTCACTGGTGATCCAAACACTGTAAAGCAATAATCAATAGTATATAAATGTACACTCTCTGAGTTACAAATGGATAAATCAACAACAGAGAGGACTTTACTGTGTACTTCAAGTAGAGAGAACTTTTTCTGCTCATGCGAAAAATAACCTATAATACCCAAACTATAACAGGCCTGAATGACTTGCGCTGAACTTGGTGGCAGCCTGGCAGGGCATCAATACGGCATCAATATGTCCATACATGGAAAAGGTGTCTGTGGCAAAGACTATATCCTGCCCGACCCCTTACCCCTTATCCCTAAACCTATTTGCCATTATTTACTATTTTGAAAAACCCTTTAAAATAGTTCAAATAGCCGATCTACAAGCTCACAACGTGTTGATGTAGATTAATTTATTTATATAGCACTTTTCCAAACACAGTTACAAAGTGCTTTACATAATGCAGGAGCAGCAATAACAATACAGGTTAAAACAACACAAAATAAATCTATGCATAGGCATAACAATAAGTACGGTAACGGCAACAAAAATAACCTTAAACAAAAGCAGAAACCACTAAGAAAAGGCCTTAACATAGAGAGATTCAGGTTTTTAGAAGTGATCTAAAAGAAGACACTGATTTTGCTATAGCCTCAGGTCCACAGACAGGGTATTCCACAGCATGGGTGCCCGGACTGCAAATGCCCGATCGCCCCATGTAACAAGGCCCGATCGCCCCATGTAACAAGGCCCGATCGCCCCATGTAACAAGGCCCGATCGCCCCATGTAACAAGACCCGATCGCCCCATGTAACAAGGCCCGATCGCCCCATGTAACAAGGCCCGATCGCCCCATGTAACAAGGCCCGATCGCCCCATGTAACAAGGCCCGATCGCCCCATGTAACAAGGCCCGATCGCCCCATGTAACAAGGCGAGACAGGTGGCCTTTCAGGAGGGCCTTACGCCCTGGCTGGGCCTGCCAGGCTTTAAAAGTTATCAATAAAATCTTGCATGTACCGATCAAATACACAGTGTGCGGTTGTATTCTATTCCTTTCATTGATGTCCACTGGCCTACGCACCTGTGCATACGCCTGGTTTATAGGTGTGCAAAGGTTTTCTCCTACAATCAATAAAATCTTAAATTTTATCTAAAGCTAACAGGTAACCAGTGGAGTGGAGTGCAGCTAGGATAGGTGTAATGTGATCGCGTTTCTTTGTGTTAGTCTGGCAGCTGAATTCTGAACCAGTTGGAGGCGGGAAATAGATTTTTTACAGAGGCCAGAGTATAAGTTACAAAAGTCCAAACGAGATGAAATTAAAGCTTTTCAAGGTCTACTGATGAATCTATCATGGTTAAAATGGAGTTTGAAGTTATAATGGATTTGTATAGGAAGGGAGTGGGGCAGCTCAAATTCATATCAAATGTCTACCTATTGAATCAAGCAACTTAAAAACTGTCTGGGGTGTTCACATAAGCCTGAGAGACGATAAAATGACTGGACCCTGCAGTGTGTGACTGGGTCCTGGACATCTGCCGGACCCCAGGTGGCCAGGGTGGGCAGCCACACCTCAACCTCCCTCACTGGTAATGTGGGAAGCCCCAGGGTTGCGGCACAGTGGCCTGATCTCAAATGGCAGTTAAATTGGGCTTATCTGGAGGAAGTGGCAGGGCAGGAAAACAGCAGCCTCTTCCTGAACATTGACAAGACCAAGGAGATGGTCATGGACTTCTGTAAACAGCAGAGAAAATAGCGACGCGTTGTAAGCTTTTTGCCAAATGTTTGCCTGAGAATATGAAAGCTATAGGGTTCATGTGGTTAATTTGCAGCTCTCTTGGAAGGCTTTCCATTCACTGACAAAGTAAACACAGAGTATACAGATGACAGCTTCTTTCATCCTCAACGGTGGCCAATGGCCATCCATCATCACCGAAACTGCCACCAGCGATGGGATAAATACGCTAAACACCTGACAGTATGAATTTATAACCCCCGGCTTTCCAAAAAACTATGGAATTCTTTCTCACCTTCCGGGACAATGGCTTGTCCGCTGAGAGGTGAGGGGCGTCTGTTGGTGTGCGTCTCTGTGACAGGACCGCTATTCATGGGAGCTAGGCCAGCTGGACGGTCCTGCCGTGACACAGCGCCATTCTGACGACGAATCATCGATCATTCCCCGGCAGAGGGTCCCGCGAGCAGAAGACAGGGTCAGGACGGTCAGAGCCAAGGCGGCCTAACACTGACAGACAGCACACCCAATGGCAAGCATGTCCCTGTAACTGAAGAATAGGCTCATTCTTCCGCAGTGGGACAATTAAATACAGAAAGAGTGCACCGTAATGTCTGAGTCTTTGTGCGAGTGTGTGTTTGATTTTCATATAGGCCTCCCTATATACGGGTATATATGGATGTGTGTGCATGTGTATGCATACAGTATGTGGGTGTACACGCGGTGCATGCATGTTTGTTTCAAAGTGTCCATGACAACATGGACACTTTGAAATACTAAAATATCTAAAAACGTATTATCCACGTAAAAACCCAAGGAAAGTTTCTTGTCTCCCAAACATAATTAAAATAAGATCTGGTTGCAAAAGGGGTGAAGTGTCCCTTAAACCACTTCAACTCTGGCATTCCAAGTTTGATCATGTCAAAAATGTGTGTGTGTGTGTGTGTGTGTGTGTGTGTGTGTGTGTGTGTTTCCTGGCAACCTTTTATAGGCAGCTGAAACAATCAGTGCAGACTCTACCATATTACCGGTCAAACATGCAACACTTCTGAACCCCACATAACATGAGCCTATAAATCTATATCACTACACAGGTAAGTAAATATCCATTATGCCCACTATTGCAAGATAAACCACATATCCCATTATCATTAGCAGCTCCAATGCATAACTCAAACACCCCCTGGCCATTTCACTGTGGTCCAGTCCAGACCAATATATGGTGCTCTGGTAGCCTGGGCTTTTTTTGCCTGAACACACTGGAACAGACAGAACAGAAGCAGTAAGTATTCAATTACCCATAACACAGTTATATTACATATTGTACTTATATTTCCCTGACACATATTGCATTCTCAACTGTATTTCACTTGCCCATCATGACCAAACATCCCTCTGTTTCCCCAGGTGGTACTGTCCAATGCTGAGTGGCCATCCTGCCGGATAGGAAACAACTCCCATGTTCATAATACTTTCAATAAACCAGTTCAACTCATGACTTTTCCTTTGTGTGCAAATACAACTGACTAAAGTGCATATGCTGTGCAAATATAAATACTTCAAACACTGGTACAATATGTGTGCAAAATAAGCATAAATGTGCCAAATATAAGTAACGGAGGACCACTTCGTTACAGTCAATACAATCATATCATTTGAAATGTGGGTTTTTTTCTCAGCCCTCAATATGGTAGCCTATTACTGTAATTAACTGTATGCCAAATGTATTTTGATTGCCATGAATAAAACCTATGCCAGTATATCAGTGGTTTTCAACTTTCAGGGGGTTCCAGGTGATTTGGGAACTAAATAGAACCTAATTAGATCTTTAACTCTTGATATACCTGTATGTTACTGTATATGTTAAACACCTGCATTTTTTCTACTTCATTTACAAGAAGTCTACACAATTGGAGCATGCAAAATAATTCTTATTTTGACCAGCTTCTGCCTTATCTCTCCTATGGTACCACATCAATACAGCATGGAATTTGGGGCAAAATCTGTGAGCTTGTTGATCTGCTATTTTCAAAATATGTGTATACATTTGAAAACTTTTGAAATGGGACATTCTATACTTTTGTACTTTTACAAGTTAATTTTGAATTTCTGACTTTTACTTAAGTAAACAAGTATTTCTACATTGCAGTATTGACACGTAAAACAATTGAGTAGCCTATACCTTTTACACCACTGTATATAACTGTACACACGAGTATAATCAACTCGACTCATCCCATAATATCTTTGTGTGAGTGGGGAGCATCAATACAATGATTAGGATTAGGCTTATGATGTCACAAAAATGGTATATTTTGACTCAAAGGCTTTCAGCTTTCAGGAAGAAAATCACAGGGAGGACATATTTGACCACACCTGGGCCTCTATTAGAGTAATTTTAACTCCATCGAAACATACAAAACAGAAAAAGTATACAAAAGTCACGGCACTTCTTTAAAGATACATACCGGTATGGTACATGCATGTGTGCACTGTGCATGAGTGCCTCAGCATGTGAGACTGTGTGCGTTTATGTCCGGAGTGTTCCTACTTCCTAGCTGTGAAAGTACGCCAGCGTGTCAACAAATAAAAAGAGCAAGGTGCCAGACTGTCTTTTTTTCCAGGGCTTTTCTATGGCGAGTAAGTGTGCTTGAGGCGGTATAACCGAAAAAGAAAAGAACAGAGCTGAGAGCGGATGGGTGTCAGAGGAGGAGAGGAGGGGAGGGAGAAGATAAGGAGTAGGGGATGACAGGGTGGAGGGGATGGAAGAGAAAGAGGAGGGTGCTGTGAGCAGTAGAGGAAAGGAGAGAAATGGCTGACGGAGCCAGCTACTGTATTATTGTGCTGTTGTGTTTCCTTGCTGAAAGACACATTACATCCCTCCCACTGTATTTTGGTTTTGTTCCACTGTTTATGTTGACTTCTACTGTTTATGTTGACATTCATCCCTTGCAGGGTGTATTTCTGTGAGCTGAGGGGGGAGCTCAGCCAGAGCTCAAAATTGGTTGAGACCAGTCATTAGTCCTACAACCTATCTCAAACCTTCACCCTAACCCTAACCTCCCACGGGGCAGCACACCTAAACCTAACCTTAACCCTCTCCCAACCCTTAACGCACCCCTCACCAACCTTAATCCGGACGTCTTAACGCACCCCTCACCAACCTTAATCCGGTCGTTTTAACGCACCCCTCACCAACCTTATGTCGAACTAAGTATGCACCCCGATTGATTGGGCTATACAAGTGTCAAACTTGTTCTGTGCTCGTTAGTGTTTTCTATAATCAATTAAAGCATCAAAGACCTGTCTGATGCCTGTCAGATGGAGGAGGGAGGAGGGGGGACTGTGTTTGTACACCTTCCTAGTATCCCTTTAACGTTAGTCAAGGACATGTACTGTACATTAACTTTAGTTAGGGTAGATACTACCACATGGCAGGTTGCTCCACAACACATCCAGAAGGCCTAGGGCATAACTAGCTCTGATCCATAACTCTAATGCCGTTGCATTTAGAGACATCTTACCGATGACTTCCAGGGCTCGCATGAATGCAGACCAGCCTCTCGTCTTTAGCGTAAATAAAAATAACGTTTTTGCTACTCACCAATACAAAGGCGGGTTAATTGTGTCATATGAAAGCCTACTTTCCTTTGTGGAAGCACTCTGAGCCCCCCACACGTATAAAAGGTACTTTTTGGCCAAAAAGGGATTTGTTTTCCACCGGGAAAAAAATACTTTTAGTTACTCCACTGCGCCCTCTACCGATATTGCCAAGAGAAAACCTTCATAGAGTATATTTTTCCTTATATATAAATCCCTTTCTGGCCAAAAAGTACCTTTTATACGTGTGGGGGGCTCAGAGTGCTTCCACTAAGGCTTTATAATGATACACCCCGCCTTTGTATTGGTGAGTAGCAAAAACTTTATTTTTATTTACGCTAAAGACGAGAGGCTAGTCTACATTTATGCAAGCCTCGGAAGTCATCGGTAACATAGCTCTAAATGCAATGGCATTAGAGCTATGGACCAGAGCTAGGGCATAACAGCCATAACAGCTACTTCCCCCGGGCGATCAGGTCTTTGAACGACACGACTAGACTCAAAAGCAGTAAGCTCTAGAAATTAGAATTCCCAAAGGCAATCAGGCTATTAACGTTTTTTTTTTTTTTACACTATAGGCCTGTTGCGCTTTTGCCAGTTGCTGTTTGAGGCAGTTACACACATCTTACAGCATTCCTCAAATATTTAAAACACAGTACCACTTACACTGGTACACGCCAATTGCAATTTGCATGTTAAGACTGCACGGTATACACAAATTGTAAAACACAAGCTTGGAGGAAATCATGATAAATGCACGTCATCACATGTCAACATAGGCCTGTGTCAGCACTGAAATTTCAAAAGCTATGCACGTACTGTAGGTCTGTACGTACGTGCAGATGCACCCATGTACTCTACACAGTACACAAAATCCAACAGGTGCGTAATTTCACCTCACGCAGACTCCCCAATCTCTTCCTGTTCCTAGAGTATATTGACGTTTGCCTTTTTTTTGTATATGCTCAAGGATATATAAGAGAGAGAGAGAGAGAGAGAGAGAGAGAGAGAGAGAGAGAAAGAGTGTAGGTGGGGGGGGGTTGTTCTAATTTAGCCAAACTAATCAAATGGGTTTCTGTTGCTCATTAGAGCCACCTCATCTGCCATGCGACGTGTAGTCGCTAACCTTTGAGACTGTCCCTGCCGGAGAGGCACACACTAATTTGTATACAATGCATGTCAACACTAGTGTTAAAGGGCAGCCAAACAGCACACCGTTAACAGTTGGGGTGGAGTGTGGGCAGTTTAGTAACAAGAGGTGTCATTATCCAAAAGACTTTTCCCTTACTGGAATAATGAAGCCCGATTATTACTTCATCGCAATACTACAGTATACGCCATTGCGTGCCGACAACAGCAGTACCAGCTCACAATGCATCTAGGATGCCACACGTTGCTATCAATGTCCCCCAAATGGTTATTGTGACCAAGCGGGTCACAACCCAGGCAGTTGTTCTCAAGTAGGCCGTTTATTCCTCTTAAGTCAGGAAATGGGTCATCAAACACTGTCTCCGTCATTAACAGGAGCCAAAACTAAAATGTATAAAGTCACAGTGTCCTCAATGTGAATCCTATAACTTCAACTAAACAGTCACCGTGTGACATTAAACATCCAATTCTAGCAGGCAGGAATGTGGAGTATAGAGGGTATGCACGTGACATCATCATCAAACCAGGAAGTTATGCAGGAACGCCTACTGAGTGGCAAAAAACTACTTTCTGGCCATGACAGCCCATTCCTCCACACAGAAAAGTCCTACAGTATCTGATTGCATTAAACAACATTGAACAATGTTAAACTCACTTTGCCTGTTGCTTTGCTACTCGATTTGTGCCATTCACTTTAAGCATGCGCAGCCGCATACCTTCTATTGTGTGGCTCTGTCTCTGGACCCAGCCTCTCACTGCAACGAGAACACAAGCACATTAGCTTCCTTATATACACAGCAGCTGTCCTTCATTTAATTGACACAATCTGCTGCAGGTGCGCAGACACATTGATCCTGCCCCCTGCCACAGTTGTCTTACATAAATGCACAACAAATGTACACGGGTCTGTACAACTGTCCACAGATGAGGAAGAACTAAACACAAAACAATTAAACAATCCAAATTTGTATTGTGACATGTGGCATCTTTGGAATCAGTTTGACTGTGGTGTCATACTGTATGTAGGTTCTAAACTTGCTCATTGTGATGCCTGTGGTTTGAAGGTTACCTTGATCAAGGTTCAAGGTTACTTAATTTGTCTCCCAGGGGAGAAATGTGTCGTGGACACAGTGACAGCATACATAAATACAATACAGTGGAAAACCATAAGGCACTCGTACAACCCATTTTGGCCTATACATAACCCTCCAGCATAATAAATAAATCACACTCGTGTGAAATGAGGGGCACAGTGAGGGCAGTATTTATATGGGTAAGATGACGTCTTACGTTGTCATTTACTGCCCTAAGAAAGTCCATAGACTTGGCTGGCATAAAACTTCACCAAAACTACCCTAAACAAACATTAAAGTCCATAGTCTTGGCTGGCACGGATTACATCGTAATTTATTCTAAACAAACATTAAAGTACATAGACGGCTGGCCTATGACATCATTTCGGAAAGCCATGCATTGGAGGGGCTATAGCGCCCCTCAAAAGCCAAGCCAACATACTGTACCTAGTGCAACAAGAGCAACACCTTAGCACCACCTCAAAACCTCTACCCCTACCCCTCCATCATCCTCATTGTGATGGGTTTGAATCCTGGTTGTTGTGGTGTTATAGAGTTGAATCCTTCCTTGCTTAGTTGTCTGACAATAATTGACACAATGTATTTCTATTGCTCTTTTCTTTTTAAATGTAAATATCCAAAGTAATGGTGGCACTTGTAGCCATGGCCAATCAAGTAGGGGGCCTGGTTGAGGTAGGCCTATTCAGTCAAATACTTCTAATGGCTATATCTAGACTATTCCTTCATTAGTTATTTATTGAGGGTGAGCGAGAACTCCAAACTTCAGCCTAAAGTGTTTCGTTACTTACCAATGTCTAAACTGAGCTGCTGCACTACAGGCTAGGTAGCCCTTCTTATAGTCAATGTCACATTGACGCTGCTGTCCGTTGTCGTGCCAACAGCACTAATTTTTTCGGTCCAAGTTCCCACCCACTAGTCTTTACTACAACTATAACTATAACTAAACCTAATCTAAACTACGCCAGGTTTTAACAATCTGCGTGCGTCCCTGTGAATGCTCATGCCATCTCAAGTGAATCAGAGTGGGTTCCTCTTCGAGCCCATGTGTGACATTAAAGTGGCCAGTTGCCATGCAGGAATAATGGGAACCTCACAGCGATGGCCTCACCCGTTGTCAGCATTTGGGTGACGGCAGGCAGTCAGCCTCCCAGTCCTGGAAAGAGAACAAATGGCAAAAGTCCCGATTTGAGAGGCGCACCTCCCTCCCCCCACCCCCCACCCTGCCTGACCGTCCACCAATCGACCGCCATCCCCCGCGGGCGTCCATATTTGTTGATGGATTCTCAAGCCCCATCGTGAGCTGTCTCATTTAGGGATGGTTTCCATGAATAGATATGTGACACATCTGAGAAACAGTAGGCCAGGCATTACGCTGCCTGATTCACTGAGCTGCGCTCTAAATCAATCCACGGTGGAAATGGGGAACCGGGAGGCCATAACTCAGCCAGAATGCCTCTCTGCCAGCGCAGGCAGCGGCCACTGGGAGGTCAGCACAAAGAGATATACTACTGTGTATGATAAATACTCAATGTCTACACAGTCAAATCCTGAGTGTTTATTTAACTATGATAGTGTACAAATGTGCCTAAATGGAGAAGGAAGGGTCCATTTGGTTACATTAGTACACTAGTGGAGTTACAAATGGATGCATTAATAATAGTGGCTAAATCGGCCTCACATACGTACTGTATACAGTACTGTAGATACTGTACTGTACTTGCTTTTTGAATGTTTCATAAGAGTACTTAAGAGTATGTTCATAGTGTACAGTAGGGCCTATATTGTATTTTGTATTTCTCTGAGAGGCTGGAAAATAAAATAAATGGCTTGTGATGTCCTTAGACAGACTGATGTAATGCTGAGAGGCAGACTGGGTACGGCATAGGCCTACAAGAGGGAACGCATTGAAGTGGGACTTGAACCAAGGCAAGCAACGCCCTAGAATAAAGATATAAGGATTCACCAGTGATGACAACAATACCGTTGCCATATTATGGATAATTACAGCATATAGGCCTACTGTATATGTCATATGTAGGGCAAAGCCCGTTGGAAATTACTTCCTCTAATAACATGCTGTTACTGTAGCTGTGTTCAGTTGAGTTAGTGCAGTACCCATTCATAGGACCAGTCTATGACATCAGTAGGCTACTATATCATATTGATGACGCCATGGACTTCCATATTATGGGCATAAGTAGGACACACACACACACACACACACACACACACAGACAGAGAGATCCACAAGGATTTTTTGATTTTGGTTCTGGACAGCAGCAGGTTTAAAGTTGTTCGGTCGGACAGTCCTTGAGATATGCGGATAACACACACATACATTTTATGCATTTATGTAGACAGATATTTTTTGATTTGCCTGGCCTATTGCTAGTATATTTGTTTTAGCCTCAACCATCACACTGTCACACAACACTGGAGTGGACACTGGACACACTAACCTTTTTGTAACCTGTCCGGTCTTCTTGTCATTATTATTATCCATTGACCAAAGATTTCAGAAACAGATTTACAGGTTTACAGAAGCGGTGACAGTGATAAGGTATAGATCCGTTTGGTTCTCTTCTGTCATACCGATTGTGCCCCACATCTCCCCCAGAGCATCTCTTGGGCTGCCAGGGCCCATCTCCCACAGCAGGGACTGCCAGAGATGACAGACTGACCTCACTGCGTTCATCATGTTGTTGACACGCGTCTTCAGACCAAGCTGCCACAGCATTGCATTGTGCGAGCGTCCAGTTCGTTACTCACTAATACCAGTGATGGGAAAAGTACTCAAATGTTTTACTTAAGTATCAATACTGCAATAGAAATACTCTGTTACAAGTAAAAGTCTGGAATTCAAAATGTAAAAAAGCGGTGTATTGGTATCAAAATGTACTTAAAGTACCAGTAGTAGAAAGTACTCATTATGCAGAATGTCCCATTTCAAGTTTTCAAATGTACAAAAATCTTTAGAAAATAGCCGATCTACAAGCTCACAATAGTTGTAGATCGGCTATATTTTCAAATGGCCAACATGTATAGGGCTGAAGTGGTTAATGTATGTTTTGTAATAATAATCTTAATCTACAAAGAAACTAGTAACTAAAAGTTTTCAAATAAATATAATGGAGTAAAAGTACAAAACTTTGATCTGAGATGTAGTGGAGTAGAAGTAAAAGTATTGACAATTGGAGATACTTAAGTAAAGTACCAAATACATAAAAATAGCACTTAAGAATACAGTTACTTTCCATGAGAGGTACAGGGTGGGCGGTGGGCTAGTATGAGGCAGTTGTTGGAATATCTTTCTGTTGAGATATCCTTGAAGAAGCAGCTTGGACTACTCATGCATAGAAGGAAGCATGAGGTCGGCTCCCCCCCCAGGTTGGCAGAGGAAGTGTAGCACCCAGGATTACATTAGATAATTGACACTGGGTGAAAAAATGGGTTGCAGAATCGTGGGATAAAAATCATAGATTTAAATGAAGGAAAGTGGCTCCATTGCATGGTCTTGATCTGATAACATTCGAAGCCGCTATGATTCCATTATAAGATTACTAATCTTATAAATATTTCACGTACTTCTTTGGCCAACAAACAGACGGACAGACAGAATGGATCCAAATAAAGCACCTGTGACTCTTCCATGTGGTGTCCAATTAACAGAGGAGAGACAGAGAGAAGAGAGTGATAGAAGGACAGAGACAGAGAGAGGCTAGAAATAGACAGTATAAGAGAGGCAGAGACAGGCTGAGCAATGACGATTAGGAGATGTTCATTAGCAATGCATGGAGGGGGGAAAACACTTTGACCTCACAGTGTGAGACCCCGGAGTCAAACTCAGCATACTGAAGCAGGGTCAAGAATGAGTGATATATTGGAAAGAGTAGAAATCAATAAATCATTGAGGATGGACTGAATATTTATTTAAATAATTTACAGTAAGGATAAAGATAAGACAAATGATATTATTTAGAATTTGATTTATTTTTGTGATAATTAAAGGAGATATAGACAAGTTTCCAGTGTTTGTACACAGAACTGAGTGTTTCCAAACAGATTCAAATTTTCAAATCTAGCTCCACCCCCCTCCCCCCCGTCATTCTATTGGCCGAGCCAGGTCACTTCAGGCTATGGGGTTATAAAATATATATTGCCCCTCAAATGCCCCAGTCACTACAGCATCGTTGCAGCATACTTTGTCCACGGTTATTCAAAATCGCTGATTCGCTCTGATGATTGATGATCTATCATTCATCATTGATCCTCTCGCGGACTGTAGAATACACGCTTCAACCCGCCATTGTTCTCACGATAATAAAAATCTAAATCTACAGTATAGATTTTGTTGATCTGTTTAATCAAATTTGGCGTAACGTTGATGTCACTGGTGGACAGGTTTCTGAACTGCCCACAGCCCTCCTATGAGACACAGATCGAGTAGAAAAAGATTGTGGTATTTTATCATGAGGACCAATTAGGTTGAAAAGTGGTGAAGTGTTCCTTTTAAAAATATATCTTTTTATATATCTTTTGAAAATAGCAGATCTACAAGCTCACAACTTAGTTACTTTCCACTACTGGCGAGGGAGCCTAGACAAATACACACCGTAATGGCACTTTATGTACTGGCAGCGAGTGAGTGGAATGAGTTCAGATTCATAGGCAGCAAGCTGACGAATGAAGTGGCCACATGTGACTATAGAAATGTGGGGCTGGTGACAGGACAGGGGGCAGGTGTGTGGCTGGGATTGAGGTAAGACCCAGTGGTGAGTGGGTTTTTTTCCTTTCTTTTTTTTTCTTTTACGTTAAAGTATCAATACCTACTGCAATGTAGAAATATCTACAAAGTAACTGGTAACTAAAGTTAGAAGATAGAGTACTTTTATTCCACTAAAGTGGAATAATAGTATTATAAATAAAATACTGAAAACTGGAAATACTCTAGTAAAGTAAAAATACCTACAGCTAATTTATCTTGGAGTATTTATTTTCAGGTGACCGAGGCGTGTACATATTATTATTGCGATAATCCATTCTCTTGAGAAATAAATCCTTCTAACCCTTCTGTTTAACACGCACGTCGCACGTCCTGTCACTTAAATACAACAGTGTCTAGTGAAGGACACTGATGTCTTATGGTATACCGTAGGTTATAGGAGATATATGACTGAATAATCACGGAATTACACCTTTGTTTATAGTTGCACTAGCAGTACATCCTACAGATTCCCAGAATCTGTCTTTTGACTTCAAAGTCTGCATATCACAGGACCAGTGCAGAGTCTGACGTGAAGTCGGTCTAATCGTCGGTTGCCCAGAACCGCCGATCAAACTGATATATCCATATATATATTATTGGCATACAGTATATGGAGATCCGGTTGTCCAGAATCGCCAATCTGACCAATAATATGCCTATACCGGTTTAAGGGCATATACAGGAGACATCAGCCTGGGATCTAGTAGCGGCTGTCAGTCTTGAGAGACAATGGCACAAGTACACTTGGATTAGATGAGGTGGTGCTGAGTGAGCAGTGCTTACGCTCGTCCTTTCTGCTGTTGCTTTACTCAACACCGTTTCACTCTTCTGGATTCCGTTCCAGACCTCCTGAACTCTGTGCATGCGTTGGAGAGCTGATCCATGAGCTTTTGCAGCTGCTCTTGCGAGTGGGCTTCCAGTGCAGCGTCATCTCAAAGAGCATGTCCCTAACGTGGATTTCCTGACTTCTACATTCGCCCTCAATCTATGCTAGGCAATATGCTAAACAGCTTACATCTGATAATTTATGGAGGTGTGCTATCAACTGACTGTCCAAAAGCTTGTTGCAGCATTACAGCATGATGGGTATTGCATAACCGGGTGGGGCATGCATTCCCATCTCACATGATCCCGACTTATTCCCCAGAAGGCCAGTGTGTCTGGTGTCAGCCTAAATCTGTTACTTATTTTCATGTTTTGCGAATGATTCAGATTGCCACCTCGGAAGTACAACTGTACTTCCGAGGTGGCAATCTGAATCATTCGCAAAGGGCCCATTCTCCACCCAACATACCACATGTGTGCATGGGCCCCCCACCCCACGGCCCCGGGCCTGCTGTCTCTGTAGCTATGCCACTACTGAAAGTGGGGGGGAAATGACCCTTATACTGTAGCTACATTTGGCTGTGTACAGTATGTTGACTTTAATGTGTGTTTATTTCATCTGTCAGGGGCGATTACACAGAGTAGAAAAATGCAGAACCGCTGATCTGACAAACAGTAAGAGAAGTGAAGCTAGTTACTGCAAAGTGGTGTGCGCATGAGGTGTGCGTGGGTGGGTGCCTACGTCATGTGACAGCGCATGTGTTTTATCCCTAATAAACTGTTGTACAACAGTGTTACTGAGACCAAAATGGAGACACTACGGGGGCTCCAACCTGCCTACTGATAACCAAACATAAACTTTCCTTAGACAAAAGCTACAGAGTGATGTGTGAACCCATTAAAACTCAAAGGCATTGATTTCGGGTACGCGCTGTTTGGCTCATAAGGGCCACTAATTGAGGCTCTCTCTCGTTTAAGAATTCATGCCTTGGAGTACCAGAAAATCAGTATGCCCAGCCCCACCCCGGGCACTGTTCGCATGCAAGACCAGCGCACAAAACCACGTTTAATCACTGTTAGCGTGCAAACCCTGGACACAAACCCAAGTTTAATCGGTCAAATGTGGATAGCAAGCCAAGGGGAAATTAAGAACAGGACACTGCCTTTAGAGGAGAGTGGCCCTCATTTATCAATGGAGTGCAGCGCTCCAAAAACCCTCTCGCATCATAAGTAACTGTTGAGACGTCTTAACAGAGCCAGTAATATATATATATATATATATATACGTGCGTGTGTGCGTGCGCTAGCGTGTGTGTTGTCAATTTGTACCGACAATGCAAGCGCATCATCTGAGGTGTTTAAGTATAAACTCATCCCGAGGCTTACAGATGGACTCAGCTGCTTTGCTTCAGGGACAATCTGCTTTTAGTCCCCCATTAACACATAGGCTACCAGCAGCAACAGCAGTCATACTCCCTCTCCGGCACAAAACATTTTTCTTTTGCAAATAATCTTACAGTCCAGACACAGACGCATCATACATAGCCTATACTGTGCGTGAGTCAGCTACTTGACTTTTAGCTTTTTGTAAATGGAGCTTACATCCTTAAAAAAAACACACAAAAGAAACACTGGCAATGAGATGCAAATGATATGCATATGCACATCTCATGCATTTTAATGAGCCAAGTATTGCGCCTTGGGGAACTCCAGGTATGACATGACACTGGCAGTCTCCCCATGCGGAACCCCCTGATAGGGTTGGGGAGCATGGGTGACGGTGACCCACTCTGTGTGTTCAATACCTGTCTGACCAGGGCCACCCTGAGAAGCGCCAATCATTATGCTATAATTATTCAAAAGGGGAAACAAGCTTTGCTTCATATAAATTGCTGAGCGATGACACAACAACACAAAGTAAGAAATAATAGTCTCTATATCCAGATCGGAATAGATGAAAAATCCACAAAGGATTTTTATTTTGGAGAAAGAAAAAGGTGCCCACTCTTCTGGATATGCTAGATCACTCTCTTTCTGTCACACATATGTCTCTGAACACATCTATATATCATATATACCCAACATTTTTTGCATATAAACTGCTTTTACTGATGTTACATACCAACGTATATTCCTTATTTATCAGCTCTTCAACAGGCAACAGGGAAGCTGGTCATGTTTGAAGATGATGTTTAAGAACCTGTAACTTGACACGGTCACGCAATGAAATAGGAAAAAAGTGGTCCACGTTTCAGTTGTGGACTGTTCACCGGGATTGTGAATCTGAGTGTCAGATAAGTCCCTACAGAGCCATAAGGATGAGAATGAGGCTGAGAATGAGGCTCCTTGCTGCCAGCCACAGCAAGTGAATTCCCTTCAGACATGAGTCAAATAGTGCATGTGCAAATGGTTGAAACCAACTTGGAGTACTGGAGTTTACAACATCACAACAATTCAGACAAATTGTCAATCACAGTGTCAAATCCTGAATTTGATCTTGCAACTTGCAAGCGTTGCTGTGACTCTAAACATTTGGCTTTCATTATAATGTTCTGTATGTAACGTTTCCACCCCTCCTCTAAAACAAAGCATGGGATGTTTTATAGATGCCATTGGATGGTGACCACACTTTATATCCACTCCCGTCCTAAGAGGTACATTTCAAGGCAAAAACATATCACCTTTGTTAATGCCACCACAGATGGTGTAACTGCCATTTTTCCAGTTTCCAGTCTCCTTTGCAGAACACTTCACAGGTATGGGAGTGATCCTACGCAGTACACACACAGAAAATTGCAACAGATGGATGTCCAGTCTTTGATCCAGTTTGAGTGTTATTTATTTATCAGAAATGAAAGTGAGCAGTTGAAATCATGAACATGAACATACCAGTGATGTTATTGGTAGATGTTACAAGTTTGTCTATGTTCTGCTGCTGCTGCTGTGCTGCTGCTACTGGTAAGAACGGTTTTCTCCCTGGTTCCCTGTGTCTAGTTCCTTCTCAGTGCCCCTGTGTCACCTTATAAGTGGTCACCTTCTAAAGGCTGTGTTTCTCAAGCCCGCCACCAGGTGGTCAAAATAATACTGGTAATAATAATAATACAAATAATGCCTCTCTTCTAATGGCTCCTACAGATGGTATGGTACCAATAATAGTATATCCTATTATTCCCGATATACTAGCCTAGTCTGTAATAATAAATAATAATAATAAAACTTTATTTGTATAGCACCTTTCATGACATGAAATGCAGCTCAAAGTGCTTTAGGCTAGTAGATGTCTGTACATCTACATCTGTAGTTTGTTGCTAAGGGGCAACACCTTTTTCCATTTTTGTCTTTGAAAATGGGATCTTTGGGGGATTTTATTGATCTAAGGCTCTCGCCGAATGCAACATGCTGAGAGCTTGTAGATCTGCTATATTATGGGTGGGACACATACTGTAGGCCTGTGTGACACCGCAGTATGATGGAGCAAAGAGCCATCTACAGAAATGCCTCTGTCCTGCATGGGGACTTGGAGGGCAGCTGTGACCTCATGTCTTGGGTTAGTGATTATTTGATTCAACATTTTATAAACAGATTGCAGAATGGGTACAGTCCAAAGAAGGTACAGGTCAATACAAAAACTGCTAAGAAGATAAAACCAGAAAAAGCACTATAAGATTTGGGTCCTCTATTTTCAATTCATCAAAACATTTAAATACATACAAATGCATAGATCTATGCAGAAGGATATAAAAAAAATCATCAAATACACAGTTTTTACAGGGGACAGTTTCATCATCTCTATACACTGAGCAAACTGTCTGCGTCTGTGTGCATGTTTAACAGCAGCGAGGATCACTGCCGAGCTGTGAGGAGACAACACACAGAGCACACTCACACTCTCATATTAATAGAGGAGGGGTGATGTGTGATTTCAGGTTCTCCTCTCGGTTCATATTGGGCTGTAGTTATCCAGCACCCTCTCAAGGAAGACAGAAAGATAACCTACTTTAGACTGTTTAGCCTCTTAACTTAACGCTACGCTAGTTCACTGTCCACCTCGCCATGTTTGTTCCTAGAAGTGACAGAGAGAGTCTTGTTGTTTTATTAGCATCGGTACGGTACAGAGGGGACCTAGCATATATGTCAGAGAACCCCTGGCTCAGGTGTCAATCAGACACATAAAGAATAGCTACACCTCCCTTGCCTTGGCCCTTCATTTCTGAAAGCAGGCTAAATAAGAGCATCTGGAGAGCACCAATAGTGTTTTATCTTTACTGCAGTGGTTGCCAACCGGATATATTGCTTTCTCGTGCAGTCGCTATAAAAAACTGTTGTCTTTCATTTAGCAGACAGGATTGTAGACAGGTGCAGGGGACAATAAACAACCATAGTCTGATGAAGCCAGACAGCTGCAGACAGGGAGGGAGATTTCTGCCTCAATGTTTCACTGAGGCTTCACTCTTTGTTTTTCAGGCACCTTGTTCCTGCATTGTTTGTTGCTCTTAAAAAGTATATTATCGTGTAATTATATGACCATTTTTTTAATCTGGTTTAGTTGTAGCAGATTGGCTTTTAGGCTGTGAGCTGGCCAATACTTTTTTTTTTTAAGTTCCTTTTTCACCAAACCCTCTTAAAAGTAAACTAAATTATTAGGTATTAAAACACTTTGTATTAATTTAAGAGTCATCATGACTCAATGAGTGCTGGTGGTTTATTGATTTATTGACAATGTATTGGACCTTTTCAGGAACTTGTCTCGTACATCACCAAACAGTCAAGACAGTCACCAGTAATCTTACAATAGTCAAGGGCCGTAAGGAGATAAAAGGGTCATTTCGCACTAATTCATCTAAAAGAGCGAAATTTTACATGTAGCCCAGGGCATGCTCTAATGATTTAGCTAGGGCCGGCTATACCTGGGAAACTTTGTGACAGCTGCTGAAAGTTGGAGTACCATTAACAACTTATAATATAAGGCAACATTTTCTAAATTTTATTATGCAGCATGCTGGCGTGTCAAACTATCCATTGCAAGCATTTGTTTTGTACGAAAAACAGTCCTTGGCTCAGGCGCCCTATAGCTAAATCATTAGAGCATGCCCTGGGCTACATCTGTGCAAGATTTCGAGCTTTTAGACAAATTAGCGAGAAATAACCCTAAGGCCCCATGGACAAGACATTGATGACAAACAAAAC
This sequence comes from Protomyctophum bolini, assembly GCF_963924005.1. Lineage (NCBI taxonomy): Eukaryota > Metazoa > Chordata > Actinopteri > Myctophiformes > Myctophidae > Protomyctophum > Protomyctophum bolini. The sequence continues at coordinate 24,059,763 of NC_137877.1, read as the reverse complement.
TGGAAAGGTGCAATTTTGGGAAATTGCAAGTGTGGTTGCACAGACAATTTAAAGCTTTGATGTATGTTATGTTATGATTATGTTCCAAATTTGTATGTATGATGATGATGATTAATCTCTCATAGGAGAGCCTGAGAGTCTGGTCACATTGGGGTAGAACTAGTCTACCTGTGCAGATAGATTATCTCGGGAGGCTGAGGTTGTATGAACCTTGAGCCCTGGGATTGAGAACTGCTCTCTTACACTGCTACTTCTCTCTACTACTGCTACTCACTACGCTCTGAATCTCAATCTCCTATGGTAGACCTTATACTTGCTGTGACATCACTGCTATCCGTTGTCGTGGTAACATACGGAATAAATAAATAATAAAGTTGGGCAATTACGATAGTCTGGTGACTAACTATAATAAATAATAAAGTCAGGCAATTACTATAGCTGGCAATTGTACACAAATAAAAACTAAAACAACAAACCACAAGAACAGCAGCAGCACCCACAATTCCACAGCACCAGACTGTTAGGAGGAGAATTGGCTGTCTATTCAGCTTTGTATCGTCTTCCTATCCCATCAGCATTCAGCACAAAAGGCCATGCTCTACGTATGTATATATGATTAGTGCACTACAGCACAGTTCATGTTGATGTCACAAGGAATTGAAACTATGGTCTCAGGCAGTTCACTTCCCCTCCTTTGCCCCCCGCTATACCCCCACCCCGATGAAGAGAGAGAGAGAGAGAGAGAGAAAGAGAGAGCAGAGAGATTTGTTTTGTTTTGTGCATGCCAGAGGATACACCCTAGCAGCTCCTACTGAATGTGTATACTTCACTTTCCTCCTTGATCCAGAAAGACAGATGGTATCGTACCCACAATGCACCTGCTCACTATGCCTGTCAAAAGGTTGATGAACACACACTGTGGCCATGCGTTTATAACCTCACTGCCCCCTCATTGGATCCATCTCCATTCATGCATCTGCCTCTATCATTCCCCGTCTGTTTGTCCGTACGTCGGTCCGGCCATCCGTCCTTCCGTTGGTCCATCCATATCCATCCATCGTCCATACACCCAACCCCTAAATAAATATTGAATTGTTTAAGTTATCTTCATTCATATAACAGGGTTTGGAAGTCTTTGGAAGGGTGGAAGTCTGCTGAGTATATGAAGTGCATGATGTAAAGTAACTAAGTACATTTACTTAAGTACTGCACATTTTGGGGTATTTGTATTGTACTTTACTTATTATTAAGTAGCCTAATATTAATATTAAGGAAATTTCCAATTTCCAATACTTTTACTTCTACTCCACTACATCTCAGATCAAAATATTGTACTTTTACTTCACTGCATTTATTTGAAAACCTTATAGCTACTTTGTAGATTTTGACCTACAAAACATGCATTAACCATTATTATACCACAGGTCGTTTCGAGGAAGCAATCTGATTGGTTGAAACAGCCTTCTAGCCATGGGTTAAACCAGCACCATTCACCACCTAATCAAAACAAAGAATTCAGCTGCTCTGTTCTCCCAGAGCAAACTCGGTGGCTAGGCTAGCTAGCCACTTCAGTGATGCTTGCGGAACTCGACTTCGTCTCGATCCTGACCGCATCACTGTCGTGGCAATAATCACGTTAACCCACACCCTTTACTTTTTGTACTTTAAGTAGATTTTGATGCCAATACTTTTGTACTTTTACTCAAGTGCATTTTAAATTGTGGACTTTTACTTGTAACGGAGTATTTCTGCATTGCAATATTGATAGCTTTACTGGTAATTATGTTCTGTTTTTACTCATGCTCGTCCCACTTGGTACACTCTGGGAGCTAAATTGATACTCAGGATTCCACTGTGTAGTCGTGTCAGTGTGAGCTTTAGGCCTGAGGACAGATAAAACAACTTAGCTGTGTCAGTGCATAGGTCACCAGAACAAACTGGAACACACTATTATAGTAGTAGTAGTTAATTAAGCCAGTGGTTTTCAGAGTGGGGGATGTAGGCCCAGGGGCGGCAATTGGAAACGGGAAGAAAATTGTGTATAGGGTCCTTGGCATGGAAAAGTTTGGGAAGCCCTGAGTTCAACAACAGGAACTACAACACAGCAACTATAGTCATTTTACAGTACCTTTTACAGCCGTCCTTGAGGGCGTTCCAGGTGGTCCCCAGCTAAAGGATGGTGATTGGTGAGTTATAGTAATCAAATTGATCCTTATATCTTAAACTTTTGAGAGTGCAATGTTCATGCTCTTAAGAGTTAAATTATTGCTAAACATCTGCATTGCTTGAACCAAGGTTCATGTTTTATCTTGTTATTAGAGAAAGTAAAAGGTGAGTGTATTTTTCTTTTTTCATTTGCTGCTTTCTTTTGTTTTAGGGATTTTATGGGATCTTCTGAATGTGTCAAATTGACATATTGAGCCTATGACACATGCAGTGTGGCTTCCCCCTAGTAGGCCTCCTTCACTTCAGTAGATCCTGTGATCTATTGTGGCCAGATGTAATTTCTTGGGGTCTAGTAGGACTATAGTAAATAATTTAAAAATTATTTAGCCCCATGTTCAAATGCCCCCGCCCCCCTGTAAAAATCCCTAAAACGAAAGAAAGCAGCAAATGAAAAAATGAACACTCATCTTTTAACAACCTAAAACATGAACCTTGGTTGAAAAAAACTAAAGTTGTCCTACTACACAATTAGAGACTGTAGAAGAATTGTTATTTTGATGAACGTTTGCCTGTTATCGCTCCTAATGGTACCAACATCAATACAGCATAGAATTGTGGACAAAATCTTATCCAATGACAACAAAATATTCTTAATAGTCATCAAATGGTGGTCCGTGGCTCAAATGCCAAATAAATAATATTAATATTAATAAATATAGCTACTTGGGTAGCTTAATGCCAAAAGTCTTTCCGTTTCGTTTCTTTACTCAATGACTTCTCAATTCCCAACCTATCTCCAAAAACATTTTTGCAAATAGAAACATAAATACAGATATACTGAGTTAGTTCCTTATTTGTTTTTTGGCTGAATCCACACAAAAATAATATAACCCTCAGTCAGCTTTGTCCTGCCCTCCTGCACATGTGAGGCTTTGACAAGAATGTCAAGCTGTATGGGAAGTAAAGCAGGACTTGTCTTACATAACTTACATAACTTACACACACACACACACACACACACACACACACACACACACACACACACACACACACACACACACACACACACACACACACACACACACACACACGGCACGCTCACGTGGCGCCCCCTTAAGGCGACGGTGGGAACATGTTTGGAGCGCCATAGATGCCTCTGTCCGTGGTGCTGACGTGTGGCCGTGTGACGGGAGGCCGCTGTCCGTGGTGCTGCACTCTATAGAGCGCAGCATAGCAGCGGGTTTTTAAATTCAATCCGAAGATCAGAAGTTTTATTTTCCATTCGGTGTGGTAAAAATGTGATCTTGGCATTGAAGTCTCTAAACCGACCATGCACAAGTTCTTATCAGAAAAGGGTTCAAAGCCAGAATCCCCCTCTGTTTTCGGACTGTGGGTGACAAGGACAGGACCAAAACAGGCATATTTATTTATCTCGGTTGTTTGTCCCTATACCATGTCGCCCGATCAAGATCAATACTTTAATGTGTTTACCATCAACAGCAAACACCTGCGCAAACGTGAAACGACAGGTGCAGTTCAGCGACTCGAGAACAACGTGCTTGATGAATGACAAATGTTTACCCGTGGGGGGTGTGAGGGGGCATGCGTTAAGGATCTTAATGCGTGCTTGACATGCTGTCGGTGTCGCTGCAGCCGTTAGGGTTATCCATTAAGCACGGATGTTGCACCATAATAGGGTGTGACGATACCCTTGGCTGTTGACTTAATTGATGGGACTTAATTAATGCGACGCTCTAATAAAACGGCGAGGCAGTTATAGTCAGACCAGACCAATGCTATTTTAATACTAATAGGCCGTGAATAGATGTCGCCGGCAAGACTAAAGTTATGCATGCAGGCATGAATGGCAAAGACATCCACCTGGGCGCGCGTATAGCTATGAGATATACTGTGAGATTCATAGCACACAATAGCCTATCTTGTATAATACCTAAGTTAAGTCTACAAAATTAAATTGTATATAGCCTATACTATAGGCTACCAGAGAGAGAGAGAGAGAGAGAGAGAGAGAGAGAGAGAGAGAGAGAGAGAGAGAGAGAGAGAGAGAGAGAGTATAGTATACTGCATGGTAGCACCCAGCTCATTGTGCATGGTAAGAGGAGATATGATAATACAGATATAATCTAATAGTCAATTAGGAAAAGTCTGGCCCTTAAATCAGTTTGATATCAGGACAGGTTTATACAGCTCACAGCTATATAGGAGTCATAAAAAATGGCAATGAAATTCAGGGGTTCAGGGGCCTATAGACGACAGACGTATATACACACAGACTTATAAAACATAATTTATTGAAATGATTCATCAACGTACTGTATACCGGGATACGAAGAAACAAACATCCTCTTGCGTATAACACTCTGGAGGGACAATACGTATTTCCTATATAGCCATATACTGTACTTTCGTTGGTCGTTGTCGTTTTTTTAAAATTATTATACATATATATAGCCTGCCCTACACAAGTAGCATAGATACATAACTATATAGGCTAGGCCTATACTGTATAGTGTAGGCTATATATTTTGGAATATATTCTCAACAGACACACTTGAAATCAAATAAAACGTTGCATCACATCACATGGTGCCGTCCTCTGTATATGGGAGGAGTGCATGGTCAATATGGCATAATGTGGTGTTGGCACCTGGTGCAACTCTATACGAAAGATAAACTGAAACACGCACCGAAAGTAACCCATATCGCTCTGTATACCATAATTTCACTGCACATAAAACCTCTTGGTTCTTGAATAATGATAGGCTATAGTCGAATGACGAACAGCGCATTTTTTAAGTCTCTATCTCTGCGCCGGCCAGTTCTGGGGAGAACGGAGGGGGGGGTTTGGGTTATAGGAGGTTCTCATAGGGGTCCTATTAGTCCGGGTACAAAATGAAACCGGAAAAGGTGCTGTACTTGTTGTTGTTGCCACCGTGCGCCTTGCCACCGTCCAGTTTTACATAAATCTCGTCCCCGGAGTCCAGGTGAAGGACGGCGCTGTTGCTGGCATAGTCATAGTTCTGATCGGCGTCCTGGGCTATCGCACTGGCGCGCACCTGCAAGTGATGAAGGGAAGAAGAGCCAATGAATGTTGTGTGCTCAATAACTTTATCTTAGATCAGGGATTTTCAACCTTTTTCATATCAGGGTCCATTCTTTTCTCAGTATTTGAGCCACTGACCACCAATTTGATGAGCTTCAGGGCCTTTCAGACCCCAAACTAAAGAATAAGTTGTCGTTGGATAAGATTTTGTCCACAATTCCATACTGTATGCATGTGCTAGTAACATTAGGAGACATAAGGCAAACGTTGATCAAAACAACAATTCTTCTAAATTGTGAAGAATTATTTTAAATTGCATGTAATGCAAATCTTTAACAATAATTTTACTTTTGAGAGCGTAAAATGAGCGGCTTCATGTTACGCTCGAGTTAAGATCGAATAGGGATCTATTAAGGCTATACCAACTCTCCATTTAGCTTTGGACCACCTGGAACCCCCTCAAGAGCCATGCAGTGGTGGTCCCCATCCCCGGACCACTGGTTGAAAACCATTGTCTTAAACATAGTGGGTTTCGGGCTTCTGCACTTGCGAGAACAATCCACTTTGTTGTCCCTAAATCTTGAGTTGGAAATAAGTTATATACCAATACCATTACCAACCGTAATTTAAAGGCGAGTGCCATGGATCAGCTTCAGCAGGCATATTTATTCCATATTATTATAGCCTACTGAACTAAAAAATAAATAAAATTAAATCAAACCGCTTCGGATGCCGTCCAGAAGAAGCGAAGGCTCGCGGTGCGTAATTGCGCTCGAAGCGACTGTATTTTACGCAATGGGAAGCCGGGAGCCGAGTTACAGTTTTCTTTTCATTTTTTTTTTTTTTTACACAATTAAACATAATTTACCTGTCCATTTTTGCATAAATCTGCCCACATGCTGGTCCCGTCGCCTCCACGCATCAGCACATGATAGGTGAAGTAATAAATCCCAGACAATTGGCAGGTGAACTTGCCGGTCGTTGGGTCGTAGTGGTTCCCCAGGTTCGTGACGACGTCGTCGAACCTCAGCACCTCGTATCCCTCGTGGGGGTTTTTGAGACCCACATAAAACGCTATCTTGGTCGCGGCTACCGCGGCGCCAAGCTCCCCCGCGGCGCCGCCGGTCTCCGTCTGCGCCGTGCCCGCCGCCGTTACGCCGGTGTAACCGGGCCTCCCGGCGTCCCCTCTGTCTCCCGGTGGCCCCCTCGGACCGGGCGGACCCGGTTCGCCCGGAGGACCTCTCGGCCCGGGTTTCCCCGGCCGCCCCGGCTCGCCTTTAGTTCCTTGAACAAACGCCGGGGAGGGGATGGCGGCGCTCAGGTCCTGCATGACCTCCAGAGCCTTGGCGCTCGGCTTGGGGTTGTACGGATCGCAGATCATTCGGCACGTGCCCATCATCTCGTAGTGCGCGTCGGTCCTCGACGTTTGGACCAGCAAGGGGATGGCGATGATTAGAGCCAGGACCATGACGACGCCAACTACGGAGGCGACGATCCTCTTCCTCTGGAGAGTCCGAGAGGCAAGCGCTAAAAAGTCCGTTTTGCTTTGGGAAGTAATGATGGAAGCTTGTCAGCGCACACAAACCCAACGGAATGCAAAGAGCCGAGTCAGAGTAGACAAAAAAGGTAAAGCCTATAGTCACAATTCCAGGATTAGAAAGAGGGGGGAGGGAAAGCAATATATAGAGAAATAGGTTAGCTTTGTTAGTAGCCTGGTTCACCTTGCGGCGTTGAATGTGCCACTACCACTACGCTTCACACAATTGACAGGGAAGATATTCGTTTTGGCATGAGGGGGGATTCGAGGGATCTCTCATCTCTGTCTGTCTGCAACTAACAAAAGGGAGCGATGCTGCTGACGCGCACACAGCTGGGTGCTAATTTAACTCTGAGATTGCGCAACTAAGACCAAATGGACCAATTATTTTGGTTCCATTTGTACAGTGAATCAATGGTCCGTTTGGTTCCATTTGTTCCCACTCCCAGTTAAATTAACACTGGTGATTTGTTTTACTGTGTAACAAGTTCGAGGCAAAGCCTGTTGCAATTTGGATTAAGATTGCAACAATAATCATGCCATCTTTATGTATGAATTATAAATCCCCTCCGCCCATAGAACCATGCATGCAGGGGGAAAGGATCAGCACGCATTATACTGACACTTAAACCTCCCTGTTGAATTCCTTTCACAGAGATTTCCTTCTTTTTCCATCCGCTCTATACAGTGGGGAACAACGTGTCAATTAATGCAAATTGTTTATTCGGGTAGCCTACAGAAGAAAATGAACGAGGAACCTGGTGAAATAAAGCATGAAAAAGGGGACACACTGCACATTAAATAAGCAACGAAAAAGTGTGTGTGGGTCTGCAGTGAACAAATTGTCATAGCAGTATTCGTTCCCTCTATAGCCTATACGTGGACGGTGGACCTGTCAGACCACCTGTGAATAAAGTCTGGACGATATAAAGAGAACTGGCCCAGAAAACTGGCCAGGGATATGGATCATTAAGGTAGCCTATACTGTAACTTATATCAATATATAAACTATATAGGCTATAGCATATTTGCAAACAAATCCTCCTTCTCTGAAACATCTAGTCTATATCAAGCTAAATATAGCCTATACAACATGCGTGCCAAATTATTACGAATTAATAGTTTCGTTTAGTTCATAGTTTATTTAGGATCCCCATTAGTTGTTACACATGGCAACAGATATTCCTCCTGTGGTCCTCACAGAATAATATAAATGCATACAAAGACACCTATAAAAGTAAGCTAATATAGGGCAGGCTAAAGGGCAGGCCGTTGCGTTTGGCACCGGGTTTGGGTAGGCTACCCTGCCTACATTATTGCCACTCTTGCTGACTGCATTCTCTGAATCTATTCTGAAGTAACCTCTAATTTTAGTCTAGGACGGAGGCGGTGTTTTTACAGCGCACGTGGAGTGGACAGTTGGCCTTTACTTAACTGTCAGACAAGTTACAACTCAGACTTCTAAACACAGCAAACATAGGCTACGCTCAAACGTTCTGCATGCTATTCACCCCATTTCATCACATTTGGCTGACACTCACAGGACACGTGCGCTTTGAGCCAACAACAGGCCTAGCAGGGAAAGCTAAAGGGAAAAACATGAACATCATTCCCATTCACGTTTCCAGATTTGTAGGCTATACATAACATAACATATATGATATGCATTCTGCCAATACTTCGAGGTTGCTTGGCTACATGTTGCTGAAAAACACTGAGCCTCCTGTTATGTCGGGATCAGTTAATCCTTAATATCCTTATCTCTGCAGATCCGGGGTTTAAATCCCCCCCCCCCATATTGTATCGGTTAAGAAAGAGCCTCCGTGGATTCTTATTTCCTCCCCGATAAACGTTGGAACTTAGGAGGAAATGTGCGCGCACATTTTTTACACACACACACACACACACACACACACACACACACACACACACACAGTAGGGTTGGCTCAATAAGCGGCTGGAAAGGAGCACAGAATCAGGAGGTAAAATGCAGCCACACCGTGATTTATTCCCAAAAAGGTTACAGCATGGGAAATGGCATGACACAAGCAGCAAACAGATCGGACATGTACGGTGTGCAGCTCCACCATGCCCTCTCACTGATCTAACACTGAGTGAGTGAGTGAGAGAGTGTGAGTGTGTGTGTGTGTGTGTGTGTGTGCTTCCTGGCAGCCTTTTATAGGCAGCTGAAACAATCAGTGCAGACTCTACCATATTACCGGTCAAACATGCAACACTTCTGAACCCCACATAACCCACATCACATGAGCCTATAAATCTATATCACTACACAGGTAAGTATAAATATCAATTATGCCCACTATTGCAAGATAAACCACATATCCCATTATCATTAGCAGCTCCAATGCATAACTCAAACACCCCCTGGCCATTTCACTGTGGTTCAGTCCAGACCAGTATGGTGCCCTGGTAGCCTGGGGACTCTTTTGCCCGAACACACTGGAACAGACAGAACAGAAGCAGTATTCAATTACCCATATTACATATTGTACTTATATTGCCCTGACACATGCATTCTCAACTGTAAATATATAGTATTGGAACATAAGGTGTGAGCCTCATTAGAACATGAGGTGTGTGGCTTGGGCCATGGCTCAGTAATCCAGGCACCTTGGCCGAGTCTGGCAGTGTGCCGCGGGTTCGACTCCCGATCCCGACAGCCTTCACTGCATGTCACTCCCCCATTTCCTGTCAGCCCTACTGTCTGTCTCTATAAAAAATATAAAATAAAGGCCAAAGCCGCAAAAAAAAGAACATGAGGTGTGTGTGTGCGCGCGGTGTGTGTGTGTGTGTGTGTGTGTGTGTGTGTGTGTGTGTGTGTGTGTGTGTGTGTGCGCAACACAGCTTGCATGTTATTTTAAAACATTTTATTCATGTTTTTTTTCTTCTCTCCTCAGTCTCCATCCCAGACGTCTTTCCTGCCCAACTCAAACATATCTACAGCAGAAATAGACATCTCAACCAACACCAGAGAATTCACACAGGCTTGAAGACCTACGCCTGTGACCAGTGTGGAACTAGGTTCAGCAAGAAAGGTGATCTGAAATGTCACCAGAGAATTCATACAGCAGAGAAGCCCTATACTACTGTGAGTGTGGGACAAGATTCAGCAGGAGCAGTGCTCTCAAAAGTCACAAGATAATTAATTCAGGAGAGAAGCCCTATACTACTGTGAGTGTGGGACTAGATTCAGCAGGAGCAGTGCTCTCAAACTACACCAGAGAATTCATACATGAGAGAAGCCCTACACTTGTGACCAGTGTGGGACTTAATTCAGCATGAAAAGTAATCTCAAAAGTCGCAAGAGAAATCATGCAGGAGAGAAGCCCTGTGACCAGTATGGGCCTGGATTCAGCACGAGCAGTGTTCTCAAACGTCACCAAATAATTCATACAGGAGAGAAGCCCTACGCCTGTGACCAATGGGATAAGCTTCAGGCACCGCAATACTCTCAAAGATCACCAGATAATTCATACAGGAGTGAAGCCCTACCACTGTGATCACTGTGGAACGGTAACAAGATGACTCGCCCCGTTTCTGTTTTCCTCACAGAATTTTCCCCAGTGAGGGATGGGAGAGGCTGGACAGCAGACGGCTGGACTTTGAATTTCTCTAACTATAAACTTTCATGACAGCAGACAGCCTAAGTACAAATATAATTTAGGAAAAGCTACTACATTGTTCATAGAAGTTGTTGTAGGCTGTGGGGATTATCTGACGAGGTACCATTTGAGTGTGCAAAACCTTACATAATATACTAAATAATACTAAATTGTTTAGGGTCAATATAAGTAAAATAATATAGCCTTTCTACAGGAGTATCTTTTTATATTTTTCCAAAAAGAATACAAACAGCCAATAGCATATTACAAAGTTTCCCCCTCACTGGTGAAAAACGGGCAAGCACGGGGGCGAGTCATCCGGTATTCTGTGGAACTAGGTTCAGTCAGAGCAGTCATCTACAAAATCACCAGATAATTCATACTGGAGAAAAGCCCTACGCCTGTGACCAATGTGTGATAAGTTTCAGGCACAGCAAGACTCTCAAAGATCACCAGAGAATTCATACAGGAGAGAAGCCCTACCACTGTGACCACTGAGGAACTCGGTTCAGCCAGAGCAGTCATCTCAAACATCACCAGAGAATTAATACTGGAGAGAAGCCCTATGCCTGTGACCAATGTGGGATAAGCTTCAGGTACAGCAGTAATCTCAAACGTCACCAGATAACTCATACAGGACTCTTTAAAGATGCCATGTAGTCAGAGAGCAGGTAACACTGGTGTAGATGATCTACAAGCTCCCTCGTAACACGTTGTGAGCTTGCAGATCAGCTATTTGCGCTGGTTAAAACACAATTCTGAGTATACATTGAAGGTGTTTGCACACTGGTGCATGGGTTTTTCGGAAAAGCGGAGGAATAAACGGCACACACACAATTCGCTCTGATGTTTGGGTCTGACGACGCAGCAGTGTGCAAGTTCCATAAATGTATTGAATATGGCCTATATTTTAGCCATGGTACATTATTTATATTTGATTGGATTATTGGTTAATAAAGCCTAAAAGAAAACAAGAAATGTGATTAAGGTCACATTCACACCTAATACTTCGGTAGACTTTTATTTAATTTGCTGCGTTTGCCTTCACACTGCGCTGTCATCCGCAATTGGAAACGCAGCAGGGACCTTTATCAATGTGTTCAATTCATAAATTACACAGTAGAATCTATGGTGTTAAAATTATACGTAAACTTTTGGTAACGTGCATGTATTTGTGCAACATGGTTATTATTTTTGAATAAATGTGTAATTGACATATATTGATATATATCATATCGTGGCCTCTGTATCGTGATATATATCTATCGTGAGATTGCAAGTAATATCCACCACTAGTATCATAGTATGTATGTATATGTCCTCAAACAGTCAATAAGGGACTATTCTTGGTGACTTTCAAGGTTGGTATAAGGTCAATGCTTTAGAATAGCAGAGAGCTCTAGGACTCAGGCAAGTTGGCAGCTCGACAGAGTGTATTTGTAGTCAGACATGTTGGTGATTAGCCTGGAATTGAAAAAGAAAAACGCCCTAAGCCATCTGGTTACAGTTAAGAAAATAGTTTAAACTGCAGCTGGGTGGATTTCTTTATTGATTGATGCCTTTTCTGGGGGGAAAAACCATGAGACTTCCATAGAAAATGAATTGAAGCTAATCGTCACCCCCATGTGTGCCTTTGCCTTATGCCTTATAGCACAGTCAGCAGTGGCAGAGATCAGCTGTTCATCGCTCACAGACACACAGACGGACAGGGCAAAAAGATACAGCAATCTCCGCCTCCCATGGCCGCTCCTGCCTGGCAGATCAGATAATGAAGGAATTCAAACTGTTGTACATTGTGTGTACTACATTATGTGTGACACATCAATGACGTCTTCATCATTTGTTGTTTGTGTGATTATGTCTGACAGAGTGCACGTGCTTGCATATATACGCCTGGTCACCATCAGCATGTGCGCATCTGTGTATTTGTGAATGCATGTGTGATGCTAATGTGAGTCTGTCAGTTGATGTTCCTCTATATTTAGCTGACGGTTGCCTTGGGCATTGAAATCAGTGCCTGACGCTTGCTCTGGCAGAGGATTGTTTATCATATCAACTCAAGCTCACTATAAGAAACATTATTAGAAACTTTAGGTACAGTAAACATTAATTCCAGAACATTCCTCGAAGAATGTTCCTATATGCTGTCTCCCTCTCACCTTTTCTTCAATCTGTTTCAAGATGATTGTCCATTGTCTTATATGCGTGGAGAAATGACAGACATAATTAGGAAGTATTAGGGCCTGTTTTTCCACTCAGTTGTTTTGACGCGATCCATAACCATAAAATTGCTGTCCGATCTGCTTGGACAGCAATGGTAGAGGTGCTTTTTGTTTTACTTAATTTTGTCTTTCAGCATCTCAGAACTGAGATGGCCCTCTGAAAATGGTACAATGGGCTGCTTGTAAGGTTAGAAGACACTTAAAACTGTGTTTGAGGCACTGAGCACAGACAACACTATATAGTGAGCACAGAGGGGTGCCTCTCTGTCTCTCTGTTTCTGTCTATGTGTCTCTCTCTCTCTCTCTCTCTCTCTCTCTCTCTCTCTCAATTTTCACCCTAATGTAATTTCCATCACACATCTTGGTCACACACTGATCTCACTGGCTTTGTCTCGCTCTTTGCTGTAGCATCTGGTGAGAAATAGCACCACTGGTGCTTTTTATGAACTTAAAATACATTTATATTTAATCACGTGGTGGTGGTGACCCAGATGGACGACAGACAGAACACGGTTCATTTGGTTTCTTAGCTTGCATGCTTTTTGTGGTTGAACAAAACGTAACCTTTTGCATTAATAACATTTAGATGAAGGAAGAGGGAGAGAAATCTTTTTTTTTACGCTATAGCCCTGTAGAATTGAACAGAGAATACACTATATAGAGTTCTATGTCTACATAAAATATCTAAGTTACATAAGTTGAGCCTTTGCATATGCCTGTAAGGTCGTCAAGGCTATAGGGCAAGTGCTATGGGCTAAGATGGAGTCCGAAGAGGTGGGTTTTCAGACTGGCGGAAGATTGGGAGTTTGAGGCTCAAACCATTAGAAATAAGTTGGAGGGATCTATAAACAATATGATATAAAATATTAAAAACTTTTTTTAAATGCATGTTATAGCTGCTTTAATGTTTGTTTTGTCCCTAACACAAAAACTTAAAAAAAAAAGTTTAATTTAATGTTTGTTTTACATAATCATTACATCACCTAATCATAGCAACATGAGTTAGACTTTAATAGGTAATGTGAATTTTACTCTTATAGTTACTGTAGTATGACTCAGCCGGGGACATAAACCCGAAATACTAACCACTGAGGTAGTATAGACTATTAGACTCAGCTCTATTGACTTTAATGTTTCTTTAGGGTCTAAACAAGAACTGTCTCTCACTCAAGTCCTACATAAATGTCAGACGGACACTTAACAGCATGGGTCCAAACAGCACTCAAGGCTAAAACATACACTGTATGTATTTCCCAAACTGTGGTTGAGTGAGTGAGTGAGTGAGTGAGTGAGAGAGAGAGAGAGAGAGAGAGAGAGAGCGTGCGTGCGCGTGCGTGCGTGCGCATGCGTACGTGTGTGTGTGTGCTGTGGGGGGGGTTACGAGACAAAGACAAAGAATCACATCCACTTGCCAAAGACTGGACTTAAGACGTGACCGGCATCTTCTAACCAATCACATCCCCTGAGGCGTCCTCCCAGGCGATTGGCTCATTAGGAAGAATCAGTGATGCAATGGGTTGTACTCAAACCAAAATAAGATGAATAGGCCTATTTATATCTCTACTCTGCATCACTCTGAAAATATTATTCCACTGAAAAAAAAGAAGCTATTTGGACAGTTCCTATGTTGTATGAATAAAGAACAAATTACTTGCTATAACACTGAATATGAGTATGTCTACTTTCATCCTTTCAACAACTCAAACTGATGGCCATACTGTATGTGTGTAAAGACATGTAAAGTAGGAGGGTGAGAGTTTTGTCTCTCCTGTGAAGTTATTCAGGGGTCATTATGAGGTAATGAAGTTGGATAATGGATGTGAGGATCGACTCAGTTCAGACTTTGCTCCTGGCTTCCAATGCATTCTCAAACTGTTTAGTCAGCTTGTGCACCAACCCAGGGGCCCTCCTCTCCAGTTCTGCACAAACACACCCCACTCTCACTGTGGTTGAAAACACCCCCATTTCAATGGCAAACATTTCACCGCAAACAAAATAACATTTGGGGGTTTTCTGATACATTTTACTTTCCCTGTTATTTCTGTTGATTAGTTTAAAGTTCACGGAACATGGCACCCTGTGATGCTGTTTAAAAATGCAAAAAATCTTTGTCTATATTATATTATATTATATTATATTATATTATATTATATTATATTATATTACCCTCATGATTGTGTGAAGATAAATCACATTTAATCTCATCTTTCAACCAACAAAAATAATCTGTATCCCAAAGGCCTTCAATCAGAATAGATCTACTCCTGTGCAACTGCACCCAAATATGTGTAACGAATAGCTACCTGCCACAGTGTTCTGGCTGCTGACAAAAGGCCTGGTTCCAAGACATATGATATGATTTGTATAATTTGATTGTTCCAGAATGACTTTCTTGCTGCCGTGACCGGAGGCACCCCTTAGTAATCATCTCCACATATAGCCCAAGTTACAGCAAACCTTGAAACCGTGAGCTGAAGATAATGAAACAACCGTCCTCAGGTGCCGAGATCGTGAAAACTTTCTTCTGTGGGAAAGGAAAGAGTTCCTGTAACCCTCTGCCCCTGTGCCTCATCACTGTGAAGGATAAGATTTGGTGTGAATAATGAAGATAGGGGTGGGGTGTGAGGGGGTATAAGGAAACACATTTTTGAGCTTGATGGCTGAAAGGCGTATAGCTGCAAGTCAAATAGATATGCTGTAAGTACAATGTAGAAAGCCCACCAACAACACATCGTAACACACAGTGTCGTAACAGACACTGACTGGAGAATATTATTGTACCAGATGACCTTGAAATAATCTCTTCACTTTGCTCACTGCTTTGTGGGTAGTAATATGCAGGTCAGGTTCATGTCCTTAGCTGCACTCTACTCATAAAGTACCTATAGGTGAAGTATACTGTCCAAAGGGTTCTTCGTTCAGGTACAATGGATCTGCTTTTGTTAGACATTTACTGGGTAAGTGCAGTGGATTTTGTCAAGTTTGACAAGCAAAATAATTTTGCACGACGATAATGTAGTGTACAGTATGCTGAGTCCTTTTTTTCTTTTCTTTCTTTTTCTCTGAACTAGAATTATAGCCACTTAAACTTCCGAGCCCTGATAGATAGATGGAAACATATTCAGGCCTTTTTTGAACCTATTTATGACCTCCTTGCTCAGCTGTGTCTTGTCAGCCCTGTGGCTATGTGTGATGTTTCATATAGTCATGTGCATGTTTCAACCCTATGTGGTAGGCTGCAGCATATTCCTATGATGGACTTGCAGTGCAGTTCCCTTCCCACTATTGGTTGTAGTTACGTGTCCTGATATGCGTCCAACAGCACCACATTCTAACTGTCTTATAAGTAAATCAATAACCATTCACACACCCTAAATAGCAAACCTTATGACACGTATCATTATTGTTCCAATTATGTTCTAATCTGTAGTATGGCTATATGAAGCAGTACGCAATGAAAGCATAGTCAGGCAAAGCCAAATGGGAAAGTACACAGTATGTTCCCTCAGGCCCACAAAACTAACTCTACCCTTAAGCCTAACCCAAGCCTAACTGTAAACTGAGAGAAAAAATAGATGAGGGAACATAGGCAACCACCAATAAATAAGTTAAAATGCTACTAAAATGTGCATTTGGAATGGATATTGCCTACACTCATATAAGTGGATCTGACAAACAGTAAATGTAACATGATTCAATCTGTTATGATTAACAAGCCACATTTAAGTATGTTCGTTTACAAGAAAATGTCAAGTATTTCGATTATCATCTCTTGTTAAAAATACAAGAACGTGTACATTTATCTATGCAATGGATTTATTCACTCAAGTCTAACCAATATTGTTCTGTACCCACACACAATGGTCAAAATGCATAAAAATGTACGGGCAAATGGTTATTCGGAACAGTAAATGTAACATGATTAAATCTGTTATGATTAACAAGACACATTTACGTTTTTTGTGTACAAGAATATGTCACTTTTTTCGAGAATCATCTCTTGTTAATAATACAAGAACGTGTGCATGTATTTCTCAAATGGACTCATTTACTTAATTCCAACCAATGTTGTTCTGTACCCACACAAAATGGTCAGAATCCAGTAAAATATACAGAATTAAGCCTTGGAAACCTGGACACGCCCCTTCAATAACTTTTCCCCCTTCAAGTAGTCCTCCTGTGTCCTCACATCAGACGCCATTTTCACAGCACCTGCACAAACTTTCAACTTGTCTTCACTTCACCATTTTTTCACGTTTAAGGTAAAATGAATAATATTAGCCGAGCATTTGATTGAGGTTCAATTTAGCAAGTGTTTACATTATGTTTTGTTTAGTAGCAGCTGTAAAAAAAAACGTACTGTTTGCTGCTTTACAACACACATCAAAGCAGACGCACGTGTGACGCCAGTGACGGTTTTATTTCCACATAAATGCACCGAGTGTGTGTGAGTGTGAGTGTGTGTGTGAGTGTGTGTGTGTGTGTGTGTGTGTGTGTGTGTGTGTGTGTGTGTGTGTGTGTGTGCGCTCGCGTCTGTAATCCACACACCTCAACAACCAGTTTGCCCCACCGACTTCAAATTTTGACACCCCACCACCAGAACTGCCCCTAAAAGGCCTCTGCCTGCATGGGCTCAGGACAGGCAAAGGGAAGTTACTATATTTACCCAGGGTAACTGGACTAAGCTCAAGAACTTGTTTACAGCCAGGCCCTGCTCATAGAACATTTCATGGTAGGGGTTCAATGCCTTGTCCAAGGGCACTTCAGCGGTGGTAATTTTAACGCGCCGGTCCGGGGATACGAACTAGCGACCTTCCAATATCAACATCGCTCCGCAAACCGTTCGGCCACCGCTGCCTCTTGACAGAGAAACAAGAGTAGCAAATACAACTATTTACATGATGTCTTACGTTGCCATTTAGTGCCCTAAACAAACATTAAAGTCCATGGACTAGAAAGAAAGAAAGAAAGAAAGAAAGAAAGAAAGAAAGAAAGAAAGAAAGAAAGAAAGAAAGGACCTACATAGGGACATTCTTTGCCACAATGCCAGTCATGAACCAATACAGCCACCCTGTCACAACGACTCACAACGAACCTCAGTGACCACGCAACAACATCAACTAATGTCAATCAGTCTTCTATTGAAAATTAACCATTGGAAAATGGAATTGATGGCTGTTATGTCAAAGCCCAAAAGCTCCATCTCCAACCAAATGGAAATAGCAAATTCACTGAAGTGATCAAGAGCCACATACACACACACACATACTGTTCCCTGGTACAACAACTGAACTCACATACTGTACAGCAGATACAACACAACAGACCAACTCTAGATTCACATGATGACTATAGCATTCAACCCCAGAGCCAGAACCAGTTCCATTGCCATTTGCCACCCGGTCAATGGGTCCCAAAATGACAGCAATAGCACACCAGCTTGAATCACACGCATTAAAAACACAAGCAGTAGCCAAGAAGCAAAAGACAAAGTTCATACCTTGAGCTGTCGACTCTTCCACTTTCATAAGATAGTTGTGGTGATGCCAGGCGAAAACTGTGGCTCTCTCTCTCCAGTTCATGATGAGACCGCAGCAGCTCCTCCAGACTCCAGTCATCTCATCTCCATCCTCCATACATCTGGCTGGCTAGCTGGCCATGCAGTACTTCTCCTCCCAGTATCAATGGCCCCCAACCAGCCTCATTATCCTGGCTGCCTGATCTTCTCACTCAGCCTTGGTCTGGATGTTTCGCACTACACAGCACATAGCAAGCATTCTGCTGTAGTGCCTTGGTCAGGGGTTTAGGGTATAGGCTCCATAGGGTCCAGCATTCACAGCATGTCGTGGTCAGGGGTTTAGGGCATAGGCTCCATAGGGTCCATCATTGACAGCATGTCGTGGTCAGGGGTTTAGGGCATAGGCTCTAGGGTCCAGCATTCAGGGGTTTAGGGCATAGGGTCCAGCATTCACAGCATGTCGTGGTCAGGGATTTAGGGCATAGGCTCTATAGGGTCCAGCATTCACAGCATTTCAGGGCTCTATAGGGTCCAGCATTCACAGCATGTCAGGGCTCTATAGGGTCCAGCATTCACAGCATGTCAGGGCTCTATAGGGTCCAGCATTCACAGCATGTCAGGGCTAAGAAGAAGCTGATCTTGGGGATCTGGGGTCGTCACCCTGGCCCGTGTACCTGTGGAGCAGGTTGAGAGAGAGACCATATAAGCTTTGAGCATAAGTATTGGCTATTTCCCCATATATAAGCCCACAATGGGGGTTGGATTTTTGTGCTAATTCGCTTATTTCCATCGAAATAAGTAGTAAAGTGTGCCGCTTGGGATACTATTTACATTATGATTTGAGCAATGGAAATAAGCAAATTAGCACAACACCCCAATGCCCTATTCAATTCAATTCATTGGGGGTTTATGGTAGGGGAAATAGCCAATAATGCGCTTTTGCAGAAAAGAACACCTGGACCTCTTTGGTGGGGACGTAACAACTACAAAGAAAAGTAAGAAAGCCTTCTAGCATCGAATTATCCTACAGTACCATTTTGTGCGGGAACCCCTTTTGGTGATATAGCATTATGTTATGCTTTAGTTATTAAAAAATAACAGATCTACAAGCTCTTAGCGGCGCGCTATGAGCTTGTAGGTCTGCTATTTTTGAAAAAAAACGACTGACACAGAAACATAGCTTTTTCAGAAAACTGTCAGGATTTAGAAGACATTTTTAGAATCTGATGTCAGGTCAGAATGGGTTAAACCATCATTGGTAAACAGTTAAGAATAATTCAGTTTTATACAAGGATTTGGTCCTGTGACACCCCAAACAAAACATTGTGTCTGTATATATTTATTCTATTTATGTATAACAGTATATATAGGACCCACATGCACACATACAGCACTTAATGCACCTTTGTTTTTTATTTCAACACCCAGTCCCTCCCTCCCTCTCTCACGCACACACACACATACAGTATGCTTAGCATAGGTATAGCTAACTCAGGTTTGTGTGCAATTCAGGTAACACTTTACAGCACTTCAAGCACCTTTGTTTGTTCATTTAATTTCACCCCCCCCCCTCTCCCTCTCTCTCTCACACACACACACAAACACACACACACGCGCGCGCGCGCACACACACGCACGTTAATGCTCACTTAGCATTGGTAGCTAACTCACCTGCAGAATGAAAACAAACCCACCAGTTTGTTGTTATGAAGATAACTTCTCTTTCAAGCTGTCACACAGTGTTGTGACTGAGCAGTTTTCACATCCTAACACGCCAGACTACTCCACTTCATGGAGTGCAAAGTTACATTATAAGTTGTTTATATTTTTCACTCTGTTTACTTAAACAAACAAGTTTGCAGCCCGTGTGGGTGGGCGTGTGTGTGGAGAGGGAGGGGGCGTGGCTACCGGAGGGTTTTAAAGAGCGGGCTTGAAGCCTGGTTAGGGAGTGTCTGCCAATTCACTCGAGCGTCTACTTCAGCCATGTCAGACATACGGCCCACGAGATGATTTAATTCGGCCCCCCACTTGTAGAGCATAAATGTACGAGTCTGTCCAAAAAAAGTCTCTAGCACATTCCTGTCAAAAGTTATGATTATTTTTAAAGAAATATAAACCAAATGCTCAATCCCAGTTATGAGTTTCCCTCCCTAACTAGTCTGATTTGCTGTCAGCTGTGCTCCAATGAATGGACTCGACGCATGCATAAAACCAAGGGTTGTGTATACATTTACAAATTTCTGCTGAGACAGTATTTGAAATTTAAATATTCTATTTTCAAATGGTTTATTGGTGCTCCATAAATAAAAATAGCATCTCTCATAGCAAATGGCTTCTATAGGCTACAGGTATAATACCAATAATACTACCAATTCACTGGAGCGTCTATACTCTGTTTCTGACATGTTCCACAAAATAGGCGGGTCTTGGAAGTGTTATCCCATGTGAGTGGGGGTCTAAGGTTATGAGTTGTTGTTAAATGTAGGACTATATGAAATCCATTCAGAATATGAATAATGACCACACAAATACAATTGTATTATTTCATATTGTTTCATTTTACAATTTCAGACGCTCTATAATCTATATCCAGAGTGATATACATTCATACTCTCTCAGTCAGCACCCTGACTTTGCCCATAGATGTTTTTAACATTGGCTGGAGGAAGGTCATTGCAGAAGAGCATAGATAAAATGTTGCCAGAAGCACATGCATACATGCATTTTACACGCATGTACACTGAACTAGGAGTTCACACAGAGTGTGTGTGTGTGTGTGTGTGTGTGTGTGTGTGTGTGTGTGTGTGTGTGTGTGTGTGTGCATCCCTAAAGTAATAGTTGTGTGTACTTGCAAGTGTGCATGTGGTGATGTCTGCAGGACTCGAGATAAATCACCATTTATCTTGAGTCATGCAGACTACAACAGAACTACATTAACCATCCTCCCACTTCTTGGCCCTTGAGGGTAAGACTCGACATCTGGAGGAAGTCCACAGTCCACCGTCTCATAGTCGGTGGGAGAATTGTTCTACTGTGCTGCTTGTACTCCATTCTTTCTCCCCAAATATAATGGATTACCATTGAAAACTCATACTGGCTGTGGACTCAGTTCCTTACTTTTACCATAACGTATTTTTACTCTGATACTAGTTTATTTTCATAAGGTGTAATATTTATACTAAGCATTTTGATATAGACATACGGGTATTGGAAATAAAGGTTTTAAATGCCTACACGGTAAAAGGGATATTTTGACTTGAGTATTTCTACTATAATTACATTTGGTAAAAGGTGGTTTAACAATAAATGTATGATCCCCACTACATTTTTGGTCAAAGGGTATCTTAACACCTGACTTAGGCTTTCGGCCTGTGTTTTCTCTCATCTGGTTAATTTAAATAATTCACAAATTACTGACACTTGGAAATCTAAAATATTTCCAACATAAAGGCTATAGGATGACCAATCGCATTAATTTATGGGGGAAAAATACGTAAAGTGATGGAACGTGGAGATGATACAAGGTTTCTGCCTGACGATATCAGCCTGCACTGTCACGGCTGGTACAAATCCTAATAGGGAGTAATGTGTTTTGCCTCTAGCATCCTCAACTTCACTAGCTAAGTCCTTGTTATCAGTCTGATCATGGGACATACAGTATAGGCTAATATGATTATGATGTGTACACGACTGGATTTTAATTTTGAGTGTGACAGCAGCACACAGGCATGAAGCAGACATGTCCATCCAAAGTTTAAATAATTATAGTCGTCCTTATTCAGTGACTTCTGAAGTCCAACAACAGTAGAATCATTTGAACATTGAGGGAGACAAAATGGAAGGTCTCTGCCAGCAACAACATTATAAGTTAACTTGTAAGTAACACACTATTTGGCCATATCTGCAACATGTTTTAAATGGATTACAGTTGTATATCTGGGTTCTGCCACATCATTTGGCTCTAATCCTCTGTAGACTACACAGCCTAATGGGAAACAGATCAGGACCTAATTGGACGCAGTGAGTGTGAGTCAGTCAGAGGAGACATTTGGGGAATAATGTCACACCCTGAAATCAATAAACAGGTCTCACAAATAACAATAGCCTGCAGCCGTCAAACTCTCAAGGTTTAAGAGTTGCTTTAAGGGATGTGCAACTGAGGCTTTTCTTGGTCAGTCACAAAATTGATTGACTAACATCTTAGTAAAAGTAGTAAAAGTTTTTGGCTTAAAATAAATAAACAAAAATGTTAAACTATCCAAATCGATATACTGTACGTATACATGTACTATTATCTTCATTCTTGGTGAACTATGCAGAAGATGGGAAACAAGACACAATTAAGACTTATTTGCCTAAACCGAGATACATCAGTGAGTGTTCTCTGCTGTGTACTAGGCGGTGGCCTATACATTAACTATATCTGTTGTTTGTGCACTGGCTGTTTTAATAAATACCCTTGTTTTTGTTTAGTTTTTTATTCATAAGAATATTAAAAGACAAATGACAAGGAGAAAACTTTCTGAACTGCGTTGAATATAATTGTTGTGTGAACAATAAGCTCTCAAGGGCATTTTTTCTGATTATATTGCAATGATTTTCACTGTCATTACCTCCGTGCTGCAGATGCTGTATTGCCCCATCACTGTCATAACAATAATCACAGTAATTAAAAAAATAACACTGTGGGCACTGTTGTTGTTATAATAAAACACCTTACAGCCATTCAGACCAAGACATGCTGCTCTACTGTTGTTATCTAACAGATTGTATACGATCCAGTCAGTATACAGTATAAAGCTTAATTTATATTCCATAGTAGGCCTACAACAGCATCACTTTTAGAAAGGAACTGATTTGCTTGAATATCAGATCTTGTCAACAAGCAACACCTTCATTCGACTGGAGTATTACATTTTGTAAATAATGTACTTTTTATAGCATGTCTCACTGTGGATATGTATCTAGTCTGTACAGTGGTCCTTCCAGTACCTGTGTCTGACTCTACTGTAGGAACTGTGAGATTCAAGATGCCAACGAGACAAAATACTAATAACAAGTAGTAATAGTTGTGATG
Source organism: Protomyctophum bolini (assembly GCF_963924005.1). Classification (NCBI taxonomy): domain Eukaryota; kingdom Metazoa; phylum Chordata; class Actinopteri; order Myctophiformes; family Myctophidae; genus Protomyctophum; species Protomyctophum bolini. The sequence continues at coordinate 24,036,556 of NC_137877.1, read as the reverse complement.
GCCCCAAGCGCCATGTGTCTGCCTTGTTCTGGCTGGTGGTATAGAAGCAATTAGGGAATTGGAGGCAGCTGGCCAGTGTCACCAACTGTATAAAAATATGCCCTACTCAGTTGCTCTTTCTCTTCTCTGATTTTCTCATGTATCTTTGGATTATATAGTTATAATCATTTCTATAAGCCAATTTGTTTTAATTTAGTGTACGTGATTATTTTTTTAAACAATTGCTTTTTGTTTAAAAGTTAAAGTCATATATATTCTGAGAGTAGCCTAATCATTGCTATAGAGTAGAGTTTATTAAATTACAGGTGTCTCCCTGTCTCTCCTAACTCTAAAATAAACAGAACATACATTGTTACTCAGGTGTGATCCCAATTTCATCATATTACATTTTATAGTGTTCCTGTTCCATGTTTTTTTGGCTCACTTCATTGTGCAGTTTTTTGTTTTTTTTTAATAGAGCCTACTGTCAGCTGTCCAGCAGTCCAAATATTATTAAATTAAATTTCAGAATGGTAGACCATACCAGGCCTCAGGCCTGAGGCCTAACATTGCGTGGCACATCTATGCACGGAATGTCTATGTTCACACTTCACAGGCTTCTGTGTCCCAAGATGTCCTTTGGGAAACCAATCCCATCGCTCCCAGTGTGTGTGTGTGTGTGTGTGTGTGTGTGTGTGTGTGTGTGTGTGTGTAACAATTATAAAGTGTTGAGTCACACATAATTATATTGTGTCTGGGTGTTTATACAATATAATAATGTGAGTATGTATGGTGTTATCCAGCCTTAGGCTAAGTGTTGTTTCCATGCCAGGCAGTGATGGATCTTGTCAGAAATCTGTCAGTTAGGCCCTTTAGACAGTGGTGGGAAAAGTACTCTTATACTCACTTACTCACTCCATATTCTCATATTTTGTACCTACTGCACACATGCAGTAAAGTGTAGTTTAGACTAGCTTCAATTAGGACAGATGTGTGACTTTATTTACTTGTTCTCAAACTGTTTTGTTAACACAGCAGAACAGCGACACCCTGTGGACAAAATGGACAGGCTTGTATATTTTTTTTTTTCCACCGCAACATTCCCGTATAAAACGGCGTAGTATGTGATTTCTATAGTATAGGGTGTGTTGTGAAACAGTTAGTTCTTATCAATGAACTGAACCGGGTGTCCTTTCTGTTTATCTCCTGCAAGCAGATGAAAGCAGTGGGCGTGGTTTTGTTGTATGCTCCTCTCCGTGACAAAAAGAACAGATCTACATGTTAACAACGCGTCGCCTAGCGACACGTTGTTAGCTTGTAGATCTGTTCTTTTTGGCACGCAACAGACAGCCTCGCGCAAAGTTTACACAGGCAAGTAGTTACACAAGATGTACTGTACACAGTGCACACATAGGCTGTTTAATAACAAAGGGTAAGTGGTGTTGCCAGTGTTTCTGTTTATGTGGAAATCAATGCAATGTTTTTTTAAATAGCCTGCATATTTATTGTTTATCATGGTATAACAGGACTATCGATGGTTATGAATGTATGTATGTTTGGTGGAGGACTTTTGAATCAAGCTAGGACGATCGAAGTGTGAAAGCAAGTGTCATGGTCATGGATGCAGTTCAGTAGAAACGAAACTGACAGTAGACAGAACATACTATAAAATAACTTTGTTGCCCTATATTTGCTTATATTCTCTTATTTGCATCAAGGAGTGAAATGTTGCGTTAATGCGTGAGTGGCTCTGGGCGCTGCTTATTATCACTTAAATGCAATATTTCTACTACTACAGTATATATAATATAGGCTCAAGGCTGATGCTTCAGCAACAATGCCAAAATGTGCTGTTATTTTAGTTTAAAAACAACAGGAAACATTTTTATGATCAACAATTACAATGGTCCAGGAGGAAATTAGAGCAATAAGAATAATAACAGAATGCACCTATAGCATAGTACATTGATAGTAGGCTACTAATTCCAGTGAGTCTTATTTGGCAGCCACTATAGTCAGTTTGATTGATTGTTGATTGTATTCACAGCTCATACAGAATGTGTACATTTCAAACGAAAGTACAAGTCAATACAAAATGTGTTGTGGACGATCTACAAAATATACAGTATAATCACTATACTGTACTATAGGCAGTATATTTTACAGCTGTACAGGCAGACATAAGGTACTTTAGTTTAGGTCACCACTCACCAATGAACTCTTAGAACTGGTCTGTGGTTTTTGCTCTCTGTCACCTGACATGGATATACCAAAAGGAGAAGCTCATATAATGCAAACAAAAAGTGTTAAACGCGATGATTCAGAAATTCAGAAAAATGCATTTTGCAATTTGTGATCACATGAGCACTTAAGACTTTATGTGTTATATTAGATTGTTCAGATGCTATTCACATCACTGGATGGTGCAATACTATATTTCACAGCAGTCCAGTTCAGAGTTTATGTACTGTATGTATCACAGATGTATATTATCTCCTCTACCACACATCTATTGCATGATGATGCAAGCCTGTTACAATTATTACATAATTATAATCGTTTCCACACCTATGTATAAATAAACATGTTATGTAGTATTATATTATTAAATGCATGGCCTGTTTGAGTACAATATTTATTTTGATTATTGGTACTGGTCATTGTCAGTCATTTCTGTGTGTATTCAATATTGATGTTATTCTGCCATGTGATTCTTTTTGTTTACAAAGCCTTGATATATTAATTTTGATGTTCAATGCCCAAAAACACAATTATCGTGACAGTCCTAATGACGACAGTTCTCCACTTATAGCACGGCACCGCAGGAGATGAGCCATGTCTCAGGGTGATATGAACACTCCCCTGCTGGCAGCCTCCGACATCTCAGAGCCCCCAGCACTAGGTTGCCCGGGAGACCCTGTGATTGCCATCCTCGGCTCGGGGGACTACTCTCGCTCTTTAGCCATCCGGCTACTGGCCTCTGGTTTCAGGGTGGTGGTGGGGAGCCGCAATCCAAAGCGCATCGCCAAGGGACTGTTTCCTGACGGGGTGGAGTTGTGGTCACAGAGCGAGGCCGTGGCTGCGTCGGACAGGCTGGTGTTTGCCGCCCTCTACCCAGAGCACTACCACAGCCTGGTGGGGTTGAGGGATGTGTTGGCTGGGAAGGTACTGGTGGATGTGAGCAACGCCATCAGCCTGAACAACGCAGGGCCGTCCAATGCGGAGAGGCTGGCCGAGCTGTTCCCTCAGAGCAGAGTGGTGAAGGGCTTCAATGTCATCTCGGCCTGGGTCCTGCAGACCGGTGCCCAAGATGGCAGCAGGCAGGTGAGGAGGTGGATCATGGTTCAAATGTTTCACTTAAAGGAGAATTTCGGACTAGAAGGCTTTCTTACCTTTATTTGTAGTTGTTACGTCCCCACCAAAGAGGTCCAGGTGTTATTTTGTGCAAAAACGCATTATTAGCTATTTCCCCTAACATAAGCCCTCAATGGGGTGTGGGTTTTAGTGCTAATTCGCTTATTTCATCCTTTTTCTTTGTATATATATCTTCTCTTCATAATGTAAATAGTATCCCAAGGGACACACTTTACTATACTTATTTCGATGGAAATAAGTGAATCTCCTGTATGGACCTTTAAAGGTAATTGTTTGTCTAACTCTAACTCATAGGTCTACTGGAAGGGCAGGTTTGGCATCACAGCCGAGTTGAATTCATTATATTTCTGTCATTTTCCTTCTTGTATAATTGAGGAGCTGATGAGATGTGTCTGTGCCTCTCCCAGGTTTTGATCTGTGGCGACAGCTCCGACTCCAAAGCCATGGTTCTCCAGCTCGCTCGCCGTATGGGCTTCAACCCCATGGACCTGGGTGGTCTGGCCGCATCTAAAGACATCGAGGAAGCTCCCCTTCAGCTCTTCCCCTCCTGGGGAGGGCCCATCCTCGCTACCCTCATGCTCTTTTTCTTCTTTTATGGCTACAACTTCCTGAAGGGCGTGCTGATGCCTTACCTTGCTCATGGCCAGAACAACTTCTACAAGCTTCCACTGGAGACAGTGAATGAGGCATTGCCCTCGGTCGCCCTTGTGACACTGGCACTTGTGTATCTACCGGGTACTGCTCATTAAAGTATTTATTAATTTAATATACAACAAGATATGCCTGCTGTAGATTAGGCTACAGTAGGCTACCTGCGGGAGCTCTTGACTCTCCGTAGCTGCAGTTCACTCTGCACAGGCAGCTCCTCACATGTATGCTCATGCAAAACACTGTTTAAATGGCTTAAGCATCTAACTTGCAACATTGTTTTTAATTGCGCGATTTTAATTGCTTGCACACTTCCTACCAATTTCATATATGACATGCCTTTACAAAAAAAAATCACATGTATTATTAGTTTTATACATTTTAGGAGTGAAAACATATGTTTAGATGCCTGTGAAATCCTGTCAGGAGTTCAGACATTGCTGCTCCGCTTGTGTACGACATAAAAACAGGTGAGGACAAAGCCAGATTTTTGTTCAGATTTTTGTTCTGGCGCACGTTCACGTTCAAGGAAATGTTAAATGCTGAAAATTGCGGTAATTCCGTTGTGCACCCATATTTTGGCGTACGCCGCGTTGATAAATGAGGGCCTATGTACTGCATAATCTGCTCACCCATTGTAAATTATGCTGTACTAAACTTTTGTTTCTATTTCTGTCTAGGTCTATTGGCTGCCATTCTCCAGCTGGGAAGGGGAACCAAGTATAAGCGATTCCCTAAGTGGCTAGACCTGTGGCTGTGTGGCCGGAAGCAGCTAGGCTTGCTGAGCTTCCTATGTGCTGGCCTCCATGCTGTCTACAGTATGTGTCTGACACTACGGAGAGCTGCAGGATACAGAGTGCTCAATGCAGCCTTCCGACAGGTGAGACAGTGTGCATTTTAGGGTTGAATAATAGTGTAATAATAGCATTCTGCGTTGATCACGGCTACTGTTTAGACGCCGGCGACGCGCGTTGTCCGACATTATAAACACTAACACTAAATCTAACCCTAACCTCAGTTTTAACCGGCCATGTAAGTCCCCTAATCTCATATCAGTTTTAACCAGCCATGGTAGTCGTCGCTCACACATAAAAGACAGGAGCAAGCCACGGAGCAAGCTTGTCTCGTCAAAACCACGTGAAATTAATTGCGATCTGCTTTGCTTCCCCAGCATTATGTGTTTGGGACCTCTATCGCTGGCTTTCACAATTGTATGGCATAGGGCCATGAGTTTGATGCACAAACAAATGCTGCAGAGAGTAAAGTATGACTTTGCTCATTAGATGTTTGTTATGCGTTCTCAGGCATGGATCATTAGTAGGAAAGGTTCATGTATGACTTTTGATGACTGGTTTGATGACATTACTATAGAAGAATAACAGTTTAAGTCCACAGACTCCACACTAATTATCCATAATGTATAAATGATGGATAATGGGTCAGGACAACAAGGCCTTTTCGTGGAGGGGTCAGAATAAAATTTGGACTTAAACTGTTATTCGTCTATAGTACTAATTTAATATTATTAATCATGATCCAATTTACAATGTTTCTTACAGTGGTAGAAATTACTGTGGCTAGCAACATACTTTGTGAAGATTGAGAACATTTTACAGGACCCGTTTAACCTTTGATACTGTATTGTTTCCCTGGATGCCCTTAGGACTTACAATTTAGGCATTTAGCAGACGCTCTTAATCCAGAGCGATTTACAGTAAGCAAGAACAAAACATGGTAATACATCAAATAAATAAAAAATCAAGAATCATATGTAAACTAAGAACCTAACAGTGGAATATCTACAGTACATAATGAAGTGCTATGACTACATAAAATGCTATCTAAGTTACATAAATTGAGCCTTTGCATAATCCTGTAAGGTCGTCGAGCCTAGAGCAAGTACTATGGCAAGTGCTATTTGCTAAAATGGAGTCTGAAGAGGTGGGGTTTCAGACTACGGCAGAAGATTGGGAGTGAGTCTGCAGTTCTGGGAAGTACATTCCATTCCCATCGCAATGGGAAGAGTCTGCAGTTCTGGGAAGTACATTCCATTCCCATCGCAATGGGAAGTGAGTCTGCAGTTCTGGGAAGTACAGTAGATTCCATTCCCATCGCAATGGGAAGTACATTCCATAGTTTTGGAGCCAGACGGGAGAAGAGTTTGGAACGTGTAGAGCGTTGTCCCGGCGTTTTTAGTGAATGCACTTCCAGCTTCCGTATCCTAAGGGCAATTATCCTGCTGTATGTCAAGTTTTGTTATGAATAACAGTATTGTATTATTTAGTTCCTACTTTACTTTGAAAATGTACTCTATTATTTTACGTTTCTTTGTTGTTTCGTTTGTCAACTGTGTCCTTTCACTTTCAGGTAAAAGCTGGTGTTGAGAACTCCTGGGAGGAGAAGCAGGTTTTGAGGTCAGACCTCTACCTGTCCTGTGGAATTCTGGGATTTGGAATTCTCACTTTGCTTGCCATCACATCTATACCTACAGTGGGAAATGCCCTCAATTGGAGGGAGTTTACTTTTGTCCAGGTAAGTATATATGTTACAGTTATAAAGGTACGAATTGCCATTAACAATCAGACATTAACAAATATTGTTGTGGAAGGGTCTTTTGGGTGGAAGGGTCAACGGTCACGGTTCAAATTAATAGTGGATTGATAGAGCGCTTCGGTGGTTCCTGCCCTCCACAGTGGAGAGCAGGAACTCCTCAGGAACTGTCACTAACCCTAACCTCCTCACTGTCGGGTGCAAAGAAGCAGCCTTTATGTCATGTGTGTCGGGGGAGACACGTGATTGTCTGTGCTCTCCCTAGGACTAACTGTAGGAGTTAGCAGTGACCAGGAACTCAAGAATACACACACAGGGAATGAGGAATTGGCAAAATGAATATATGGACCCTAACAGATCCATTTGGTTAAATCTTTATACTCTCAGATCTCTCAGTTCAATTAGGACTAAGGATTTTACTGTGTATCATGCCTGTATGGCAAATTACGTTCTAACAAACTTCTTTGAATTATAAACTTTGCCCTTCTTTCCGTCTCACCAGTCAGGCCTAGGATACGGAGCCTTAACATTCTCCATCATGCACACTCTCTTCTTTGGCTGGGACTTTGCATTTTTCTCCTGGTCCTACCCTTACTACTTACCACCAGCCTATCTCCTGGCGCTCATCGTGCCCTGCGTGGTTCTGGTGGGCCGGCTCCTCCTGGTGCTGCCCTGCCTGGCGTTCAGACTAGCAAAGATCCGCAGGGGCTGGGAGAGCTCGCTGCACTGCCCACCAAAGACCTGCCAGACAGAGACAGCCAATAGGCATCCGCCTCAGAACTTCAGTGATGCGTGAGGAGCCAATGAAGATGAAGACTGAAGGTGGTAGATTAGGGCATATGTTTGATGTTACCTGGTATCCTAGTACCTTGACAATACTGTTGACCCGGGTTCCTGCCATTTACTCACACCTTGCTCTGAAGAAGAGGGTCTGCTAAATGCCTTAATTGTAATTGTCAAGTAGAGTCCTGTTATGGAATGTGGGGGGACATGCCACCATGTAGACAGAGCCTCATATCTATATAGGAGTGTTTATACAATGAATAAGGAAAAGGTGACAACATTCATATTATAGCTCCACCATGGCAAGTGTGATTATTATATCTCAAAACGCATTTCCAATCATGACAGGCCATTGTACTGTATTGCTCCCATCATAAGAACGTGGCAGGGATTGTCATATGAATGTCAAATATTTTGTATTTTAAAGTGCCCTTTTAAGGGCTGTGTGGCTTACGAAAACAAATGGATACTGTGTAAACAAATATGTGCCAGAAAACCTTCAACTATCCCTGGAAGATGTTAGTTTACGCAACAATATTTGAATCATTCTCGTGCAGTAAACACCACCCATCTGGTGCTAAACTAAGAATTATTGTGTACTTAGTAAAGAATATGCAGTTGAACAAAGTGTCCTTTAAAATGGCTTTAAATTTGTATTAACCTGTGGAAGATTGCAGATATTGTAAGTACACAAATTGGCCCAGCCCAGTACTGAACATTTCCTTTATGCATAATGTACTTACAAATGTGTAACAACACACAGTCAATAGTTTTCATTAAGCAAATGAACAGTATTGTTGTACAATACTGGTACTTCTACACAAATTAATTTACAGGCCAATGCACTAGATTATGGCCTGTCAAGTTTTCCCAGGAAGTTAAATCAGGGTAAATAATGTCATATACATTAATGTAATGTTTCAAGAAACACAGTGATGTTAAATTGCAACAACTACCTCATGCTATGACAATAATATTGCATCCAATTTTACTTATCCACAACGTGGTTGAATGAGTGAGCGGACAGCACTTACACAATAAAGACTATTTTGAATATTGTAATGTAAGCATGTATTTATTTTTCAAATCAATGGCACTGGCAATAATCACAAATACTACATCATAAATCTGATTAACAAATACAATTAAACATGATGAAATTGAACATTATTTTGTTTTTCCAATGACTTGATGTTTTCCTTGTTTTGAGGACCTTCTAATGTGGAATGCTGTGGTCACTGGTCACCAAAATGTTTTGGATGGATTTGCTTTATAAAGACCATAATCTTCTTTCCTGAAGAATGCTAACTCTGTTTCCTTTGCTGTAACAAAACCAAACACAAAAACAGTGCAGTTAAAATGAGGCATCTCAGCAAGGTAAACTTAAAGTGTTTCCAATATAACTCAAAACACATTGTATTAATTGAATACACAATGTATGCTACACAAATAGCATACATTTTCATAAATACAATTATGTTTTTAAATACAGATGTGACAGAATTGTATTATATAAATGATACCTTAGGTTAAAGTAAATTCATGTTTAAAGTAACTACTGTTTTCCTTTCCTAAATTTTCATACTCGTGTTGGTGTGGTACAGACCATGTCTCTGTGGACCCATGTGTTTGTTACTGCCTGGCATAAAAACAGCCCAAAACAGCCAACATTTTATGTTAATTATGGCAGTAGTATTTTGCATTGAGGCTGGAGTGTGCAACTATACTTTTGGGAAAGTATAGTTGCACACTCCAGCCTCAATGCAAAATACTACTGCCAATGGGTTATTGAGTCGCTCTGGAGGATTGTAAATTGTGAAGCCACATAAATTGCAGACAAAGCTAGTTTGCAAACTGAGGGGGCTGTACCCGTTCAGATGCGTACTGTTGCACCTGACCTCTAGTTTTTCCCCCCTGTATCCAACATTAGGCTTGGTTGCATCAACCAGAGCCATCTTTATTTGTAGCCATTGTGTGCATTTAAATGAGGTAGGCTCGTACCAACACCAGCAGCTCTGAGGGTAAGACCATCTTGCAGAATAAGCTTGTCATCATCTTCCAAGCTCATCACTAGCTCGTTCGTCTGCACACAGAACAGAAATATAGTATGGCTTCAACTGATATGGGACTATTTCAAGTAAAGCAGTCAAAATTATTAATTATTTTAGTAACCAAATATAATATAGTATAATTGTGTATTGAGACTGATAACTACACTACAGTAACAGTCCTCTATTCAATTAGATTCATTTTACAATTTAGGCATTTTAATCATTTTAAACTGTGCCACTGATCCCTGATCTGACAGCGTATATACCTTGGCTCCATGTGCTTGGTGGATAATCTTCATAGTGTCTGAAAAGGAAGAAAGAAATCAGACAAACAGAATCATGATCAAGGTAGGCCATTTAAAGAAATAAGTTCCATGTACCTTGTTGTACCTCCTTGTTACAACACAGTTGCAACAAGTATTTAACGCTACTGCATAACTGATTTTACTGTGCAACAACATCACATTCTTAAAATTAAATATACTTTGAACATTCAGTACTGTCCAAGTCAAGGATGCCCCAGCTAATACTGTGGATACAGACTAAATCTCTTGCAGCACAGTGGGTACATAACTGTAGAAAGGATAAATCAGTGATCAAATAGCCACACAATTAAAATAAATCTACTAAAAAAGAAGAAAGAAAGAAGGCTTTGCTTTGAACCTCCAAGAGGAACATGCTGGTGTCTTATAGAGAGCCACTGCTTGAATTCAAACACCACTTGTTGCAGATAGCAGATCTCTATCAAACCAGGCAGCAGGTAATTTAAAGAAGAACTAATTATGAAATGGCTTCAATATTTCAGCCAATAAGAACTTACCATAACCAAATTTCTTGAATGGCAGTGGAAGTCCTGCTCTTGTAGAAATATCTGTAAGAATGCAAGTAAATTATTTGTGATTTGCTACAATCTAGTGGAAGAAGTGTGTTGGGCAGTAGCTAGCTACAAGTAGCGAAGCTACATAGCTTACTACATTTATCAGTAGCTTGATGGTAGCTTCACTCCTTTTGAACCAAGTAGCGTTTTTTGTAGTGTAGCTATTTTTAGACCCAAGTAGTGACGTAGCTTTCAACAAAAGCTATAAGTTACAAATTGACTGTTAAATAAAGTTTTGTGGGGGGAAAAAATCCCCGGAAAGAAATCCATGATTGGTTGGTTTAGATAAGAAGAGTCTGACACAAACAGTTATGTTGTTAAGCAGCAAGAGGATCCCACGCAGCAGCTGTCCTTTTATCTCTAGCACAACACAATTAATTACTCACCTAATGCTGCCTGCAGGTTCCATGTTTAATTCCAGTGTGTGTAACCTACATTATTGTCTAAGTGAAAGTTTTCATATTGTAAATTTGATCGCTAACATGGTTTAGCGACTAGTACTTTGACAGCTCATTCATCGTAGCTTGTTTACAAGTCAAACGGACTTCTTGTGCAGAAACTGCCCCATCAAAATAAGAGCCACTTGTATTGATTAGTCAACACTAGTTTGATTTCTAAGTCTACCTACAGGACATTAACATCTCATTTAAGTGCCTGTCAGCATTCTCTCAATCTGAGAATCCCATCCTCAAATATTCAGTAAAACAGTGCCTCCCCGAGGCAACAGGCTGTCTTGAGAGACCACCCGCATTCTCTAGTCTAAATCCCTGTCTCTCAGCTGGTGCGCAAATGGCTAGGCTGTGGCAATAATAATAATTTTTAAAAAAGAACAAAAAATAACTAAAATCGTTCATTTTTTGGAACCATGAACTTTAGTTCAAAATGTTGAATTATGAACTGAATTAGTTCCTTTTAAAAAATTAACTGTGAACTGAACTATAGTTAATAAAAAAAAGAACTTTCCCAACACTGAACACATGAATCAGCCACACCGCAAGGTACATTAATACAAGTAAATGTGAAAAAGTTGACACCAAAAGCCAGACAGAGGGCTTGTTTCCAGTTTGTTTTTTAATAAACAACCAAACTCAGCATTTTTGCCTGCCAATTAGGCTATTTGTTCGGTGGAAACTTGATCATGAAGTTGATAAAAAATATTTAAAAAAAAAAGTAGTGTCCATGTAGCTAGCTACTTTTGCCATGTAGCTTATAGTGTAGCTTGCTATAATTATCTGGGGATAGCTTTGTTGTAGTTGAGCTATATTTAATAGAGAGTAACTGGTAGTGTAGCTTACTACATTTTCCAAGTAGCTTGCCCATCACTTACTACTCAAGTAGTAATGGCACGATGTAGAAATATTTGATGTTCTTCAGGGTATGCCTTAGCTCTGGTCCATAGCCAATGCTTCTAGCAGAATCATAGAATCATTGGCTATAGACCAGAGCTAGGTATGCCTTAGCTCTGGTCCATAGCCTTCTACTGCTTCTACAATCATAGAAGCAGTAGAAGGCTATGGATCAGATCTAGGTATGCCTATAATCTGCTAAGTAACTAGTAATACTGTCATATAACTGTAGTGGAGTATCTTTCTCCACTACATCTCAGAAGCAAACATTGTTCATTTAACAGCACAACATTTGCCTCTGAGATGTAGTTGTATTGCTATATTGAAGTTCAGAACATATAACCACAAAAAAGGGGAAAGAAGACAAAAAGCCACAACAGGAGCCCTCGTACAAGGTTTATTTGACTATGCATGCACCTCCTGGTACCACAGCACCTCAAAGGCCCTTAAAACTAGGCTCCAGACTTCCCAAAAGAAACTGGTCAGGCTCCTACTTAGCCTCACCCCCCGAACCCAGCTCACTCCTGCCCACTGTACAGCATCTTGTAATGGGTCTGGTCCAAAAGATTCGATACACCACCAAGATACCCATGGATGTACATGTCTACTTCCTTAATGTTAACGAAGTCCACACCCACAACACCAGAGGGAGTGCCTTATTTAACCAGTAAAAACCACATTGAGACTGAAGTCCAGTGTGAACTGGCCAGAACAAAAGGCAAAATAAGTGACACAACTCTGCCAGTAACAAAAAATACACAACAAAAAACAGGACAGACATACAATGCTCATAAATACAGTACCCACTACCGAAGAAGCTTAAAGGGAGAACAGGAACGCAACCAATAAGGACTAATAAATAAAAACTAAGCAACGGAAATTGCTAGTTGACTCAAAGCAGGAGCAATGTATGGGAAGTGTGCCCATGGCAATCCATGTAAAGCTCACTATATAGAAGTGTCTATTTGTAATTCTCTCAATGTTTTGATGAATTGAACATGGTGGACCCTCTTGTAAACAAGTGTAATGCTTAATTGGGTCGTCCACTCACAGTTAACAGTCTTTGTATTGAGTTTGTGCTTGAAATGTACTGTAATTCTGCAAACTGTTAATAAATATTTCAATCAATCAATCAATCTGCAGGAATGTTCAAAAATAAGTAAGCAATTTAACAATATTCCAAATAGGGCTTATAAGTGGTTGTATGTTGGTCCCAATTCCCAACAAGAGTATACCTTCCTAGAAATGTAGTGGAGTCAAAAGTACAATATTTAGTAACACTAGATTTTTTTTAATGTAATGGGATGATTCATCCCATTATATATAGTGTTGCAAATTGCGGCTAAATATTTAGGTTGTATTCCGTTTGTACAGAACTCAAATATACTGTAGCTCAATTACACTGTGTTGTGGATCTGTGCCTTCTACTCAGGCAGGCAACACTTGTAAACTGTAGCCTACTCACCTTCCCTCACAAGCTGGATGAACTCCTCCACTCTCTGGTCTAAATTCACATCACGAAACACAACTGGTTTGAAGTTTCTGTGCTCGAAAGATCTGACCAGGCGCACAGTGACTATAACTTCACCATCCATGGTCTTAAATGTGACAAACCCTAAACACTGCTCTGCGGATGATGTAAAACAGATATTATGCTATGCAATGCAACATCAACCCTGGCGTGTGTGTGGGTTTCGGGGAAACTGTTGTTTACAAACACTTCCGGGGTTTAATCAGACATGAGCAAACAATCGTGCATCGATAGAGCACACGATGATTAGCAGAGCAGACCCGCCATGATATGTTGATATTAACAAATTAATTTGTTTGTCGCGCACGTTTTGAATGAACTGTTTGCATTGTGTTAATCTAAGGGCAAGTGTCAACGTAACAAACTTCAGGACATTTGTATACACAGTCTCACACACACACACACACACGCTCTCACACACGCGCGCACGCACACACACACACACACACACACACACACACACACACACACACACACACACACACACACACACACACAAACCGGCGTTTATTCACACTTGTTGTAAATCATTGATAGAAAATCACGTTGTATTACTATTTGTGCATTTAATTATGTTTCCGTTAAACACAAGTATTTAGGCCAATCCAGCCTGGGGGCGCGCCATATCCCCCTGGAGCACCCTGGCCTAATCTCGCGTCACCAGGCTTTCCACCTCGGAGGAAAACCCTGGCCTGAAGTCCCCATGGAGGGCCCCGGACGCCACTTTGAAACCCGCTGATCAAAAGATCATCAGACACATGATGATACGTGTGACTCGACTCGGAGTTGGAGTGACCCCTTACCCCAATTGCGTTATAGTAACCTAGTAACCTATAACGTTCCAGATTCTACATTATGATTGGCTGCAGTCATCACGCCAACTAATGAAAGGTCTAATGTGATGTCAATCCTAAAAGAGGACCAATGGGGGGCGACCAGGGGCGTATCTCTAATGTACTGCTGCGCTGAATTTCCCTTTCAGTGGTCTCAGTCTTTTGAATAGTGGACGAAGTCGCTTAAGAATCTGTTATCATCATGGCTGACACTAAGGTATGAATAGAACCCATTATTATATTTTACATTATATTATATTCAGACATCGGTGTGGGCATCGCTTAATATAGCAACAAAAGACTATGAAATATACCAGCAAACCGCTATCTGGCTCCACTCGCAGGGTGATAGTTTGATAGACAGGCCCGGTTGTGTCCTCTGGTGAACTGCAACAAAATGTGCATTGTTTCCCGGACAAGTAAAGATCAGTGTGCTGTCTGCTGTGCATCATTGCACAATGCACAGTTGTATTTGAACGTCGACTTGTCTTGATGTATACGCATTGGCTTATTTCGGGTTCCTTTCCTGCATACGGTATTTTATTTTAGGGTGTGGTGGTGGGACTTAATGAACTCTGGAATGTGTGCACTATCTTGATTCCTTAGCAGCCTATAATATATGGTTCTAATGGTTGTGTTTTCAGGTGAAAAAAACTTGAACCCAAACGCCACGCCACCCTGCCGTACGGGGTGCATAATGACTTTATGGATTTTCAGTCAGCCTCCATTACATAATACATAGCGGCATATATGTTCACACTTCCCAGTAATAAATGAAGGTTGATATCCATGTGTTTGTGCAACTTGTATTGGTCTCTGCCCCTCTTATCCAGAGATTGCATTTATTTTGTAGAGCTAGCAGATTAGGGGTTGTTGCATGTCATGGGATTGTTCATTGTTGCAATTTCCTAACACACATTGCAACATTCTGGCCTGGATCGTTTTTTATTATTATTTTTTTTTAATTCTGGTTATAGGCCTATGTTATGCACGTGACATGTCCCAGTAATTACACTAATTCCAAAGTGCCTTATAGTCCCTATACTTTTAGACCAACTAGCATTGTGGTACTAACTAGGGATGTTAATAGTTAATCTTTAATCGATTCATCGCCGTTAACAAATTTGTCAATTAAACTTAACAATTAATTAATCGTAATTAATTGAAAAGTCTGTGGTTCTATCATTGGGTGGTTTTCTGTGAATGTAATGCTGTCTGTGTGCGCGTGAGGCCGAGGAACGCACATCATTGCCTGGTCCTGTATCGTCAATGGTCAAAAATATATATGTCTTTTGCATTATATCTGTTTATCAGGGGGAAAAAATTATGTTGGACAAATCTGAGAATTTTACAAAAACGCCGCTTATCAACCTGGTTAATCGATCGATAAGCTTATCAAAACGATCAATTAATCAATTCATGCATTAATCGATAATTCCCATTCCTATAGTACTAACACAACAATGAAAACTAAGATGGCAGTGTGGTGGCTTGTAACTACATTTCACTCCTGCCTTTAACCCACTCTATACATTATTTTCAGAATGAATTAATTGTGTTCAAATAATTTCTCTCTAGCCGAGTTGGCAAAGTTCAGCACCACCAGCAAGGTTTTGTTCTGAAAAGAGGTTCAACTGAATCAGTAGGCTCATTGTGGCATGTATTGGCATTTGGCAGACCATCTGCTCCTTTTCATCAGCAATATATTATACTACAAGACTGAAGAACAACCCCCCCACACAAAGAATGGGATTCTTCTAGGTCAGGGGTGCCCAAAAATAGATCACAAAGGCTGTGCAGGTAGATCACATGACATGCCCCTAAAGAATATTTAATTTAAATGTAAAAACAAATTTTGGCATCAGCCACTTGAATTAAGTTGACTTCATTGATTGACTTACATAAAAAAGGGTTGCTGTGCACAAATGTCGGTAGATTACAAATTAAATACAAAAAACTCTAGGCCTACATATTCCATTTCTCCCCTTTCCCATTCCAAGTGCATTTGTCTTAAATGTAATGCCAGCACCGCTATTCCAAAGCCATTTTCAGCAATGGTATTATAATGTTTTCATTGGGTAGATCTTGTTGAGCTGGTCATTTTGAAAGTAGCTCTCAAGTAAAAAACTGTGGGCACCCCTGTTCTAGGTCATACAGTCAGAGACTCAGAGTAAGACACTAGCCAGAGCAGTGTAGTAGTCACACCCAGAACAAAGTTCAGCTTTAGGAGTTGGAACCATGCAGGTATCATTGCCAATGGCTATATTAAAAAAAAGTGTCAACCCACCTTTGAGCTCTGTTGTTTGCAGTTGTGTCATCGTTGCATGTTTCGTCATCGTTGCATCGTCTCGCCCTGTTGTTGGTCTATGTACACATTAAATACACAATTACGTAATCATATTTACATATTCAGACATATTTTGACATAATCTTAATCTTATGGTTATGGATCCTTTGAAGGCTAAATTCGACGCAGCAGCCAATGAGGTGAAGCAGCTGAAATCCAAGCCAGCAGACGAGGAGATGCTGAGGGTCTATTCCCTATTCAAACAAGGCACTGTGGGAGACGTTAACACTGGTACTGTTGACACACACTCAAATTTCCATTCGTTAAATTGTTAATACATGGTTGCATGCATTTAACTGAATGATGCTGGTCTCCAGTGGTAATCAAACCAGGGACAATGGGCCCGTTTCACTATGCTGTTTACACCCATATTTTGGGTGTAAAGGAATTTTCCAAACTTCCCATGTTAGTATACATGTATGACATACAGCAAGCTTTGGCCCCATGTAAGTCCCTCCACAAATTTCAAAGACAAAAATGGAAAATTCCTTTACACCCAAAATATGGGTGTAAACAGCTTAGTGAATATAGACATATGCTTCTCCGCCATCTGAAGTCTTCAAGAAGCTATTTGCAGTAATAGTGTCATTAACAAAGCCTAATGATTTCCACCTGCAGTATATGTTTCAGCCATAGGATTCTTAAATGATGTACATGAGTCACGACTAGCTCTTAACATCAGCAGCAGGAGGCATCTGGTACTTTACAACGTTGACTCATTTGTCTGTTTCGTCTCTGAAGCTCGTCCTGGGATGCTGGATTTCACTGGAAAGGCCAAGTGGGATGCATGGGAGAAACAGAAAGGTACGTCTGTGTTCCTGCCAGGTGGAAGAAGTACTCACATGTTTTACTTGTGTAAAAGCATCAATACTGCCATGTAGAAATACTTGAAATAAGTATTGGTATCAAAATGTACTTAAAGTACCAAAAGTAAAAGTACTCCTTATGCAGAATGTCCCGTTTCAAGTTTTCAAATGTATTAAAATCTTTTGAAAAGTTGAGTTTGAGTTTGTGAATGCATCGCTGATCACACATTGTGAGCTTGTAGATCGTCTATTTTCAAATGGCCGAAACGTATATAGGGCTGAAGTGGTTGTTTTGTAATAAGAATCAAAATCTACAAAGTAAAAGTAACTCAATGTTTTCAAATAATTGTATTGGAATAAAAGTACACTTTTATTATAAGCACTTTACTTGACACAAGTAGAATTGTACATACGTCCACTAATGGTTCCTGCAGAGGTCACTGTGGCTCAATGTATGGCTTTTAACATTGTGGGGTAGTCAGTCCCAGTGTAGCCTGGGGTCCACCTATGCTTTCTATGACATAGGCAGCTCCCGGCAGGATCCGCCGGGAGAATTTAGAGTCTAGACGCAGCTGCACGACATGAGACTAATACATTAGAGCGACAGAGAGAGAGAGGAGTGTGTGTGTGTGTGTGTGTGTGTGTGTGTGTGTGTGTGTGCGTGCGTCAATTTAACAAAGGTGCAGACGATCAGAAATCAGCAGAGAGTGATCGACGTTTGCGCTACTCTATGCCATATTGAAGTGGACTCGTTCAAAGACTTTTTTTTCCTCCCTGGAAAATTAAAACGTCTGGGTTTCCGAGGCTAGTTCCAGTGTGACTGCCGCTATTGCACTCTACTGCCCGATCTCTCATCCTGTAGCCAGACACTTGACTCATTTGTAGGGGTGCCGATATCAGCATGGTCATATCTTTATTCCGTATTAACCAACCTATGTGCCGTTGTCTGTCTGTATGTCTGTCTGCGCTCAGCTCCCCAGAACACAGCAGCACTGTCCATGGTTCTGAATTCCATATAGTCCACACCTGTCATCTGATTGCCAGCGGTCACACGTGGCTGCAGTGACAATGACACACAATAATACCATAATCCTGGGCACAAAAGTACACCATTCTCAATCTCAATAAATACATTTAGGGAAGTCTTAGCCTCCTCTGCCAGCTCAGTGGCCTTTTGGTTAGATTGCCCGCCTTGAAATTGTATGGAGTTTAACGCAGAGTCATACCAAAGACTATAAAAAATGGAACCCAGTGGCCTGCTTGGCACTCAGCATCAAGGGAACCTCAGGACCCAGTGGTTCCCAAGGCAAGGCATTGTTACTTGTAATACCGGTATTTGTGTTATGTGTAATATTGTCATTTAAAAAAAATCAATAACGATCTATATTACATAATTTGGTGCTCCTTACATTTAAGGTGGTGCAAAATCTTTGCTGGTGCCTCCAACTTTTTGAACCACCACTACCAAGTTAATTATGAGCCCTGAGTGGCAGCAGAAGAATGCCAAATTATGGATTGGATATATAATATATTATGTCATAATTTGACAATGTCGGACCCCCCCCAGCCACAAATGGCTAATTAGACACCAGCTGCTGTGGAACCACAAATTAGTCAAAAGTTGGGTAGAGAATGATTGTGTGAAATAATTGATAACATCCATCATTACAAAAACCTCCTGCAGAGCCACTGTAGCGCCTAACTTTCTCTCTCTTGGTTATTCTGTAAGGCCACATTCATTTCATGTATAAGTTGGCATAATAGGTACCATTGTCCAGTTGTCCACCTACTAAATATCATAGAATCTGCCCACTCCTGTTTTCCATCGCGTTGCCTCTCACATGACGTGAACAGCAGCTGTACATCTAATTTTAAACTCTTAATCGTTGTTAATTTTTCTTTCTTTAATGCCTTTTTTTCCCTTCTTGTCTTTTTTTCAAAGGAAAGAGCCAAGAAGACGCCATGATTGAGTACATCGCACTGGTGGAAGAGCTGAAGGGAAAATATTGATTTTAATGTTCTACATTGTAAAATGCTGAGTGTTAATATAACAAATGGACCCATACAGGTCCACTTATTGGTTCGATTTGTATTTTGTACACATTCTGAGTTAAATTAACACTCAGGGTTTTATATAGTGCATAGTCATGACCTGCCCATGCATGGGCTGTGTAGGACCACCACTGTGAATGCCTTAATACAATGTTGTAAATTGGAGTGTGTCCTTTTCTACAGTACATACAATGCCTAGTAGGACTGTCAGTGTCCCATGGAGATTTTAAGGGACAAAAAGCTAACCGTGGACAGCCAGAATACCGTCCTCTACCACAGCCTCAAACATCATACTGTATCGTGTTTTCAACTGGTTGTACAGTCGAAGAAATCCTGTAATATGAGTCTATGACATATAAAGCCAGACTTGTCAAGAAACTGTTGATGCTATGGGTTCCTTTCCTTTTGTATTTCAAGTTTGCACACACTTGTTGGCAGTTGTCAATTGATAACTGTAACTGTAACTTTGCGCATTGCAAATGATTAGCAGTGGGGAAATGTACAATTTGTAGTATTGTACTTCCTGGATCAGATTTAATTCTTGCTATAGGTCTAGGAAAGGGCTTATAATGTTGGCCACATTTTCTTCATTGGATCAATAAATGTCTAGCTAGCTTTCTAGACTATATTCACATTTTTGTTATTTGTACTTTTCTATGCATTGTTATTGACATTATGTTTTAAGTCCCATTGTGTTGACGCAGGCAGAGCAAACTAACATACGTTACTCTTGTTTTTGGTTAATTTCATATTGTTTTGTTTCCTGCTATTCCTAGGCTATAACACTGTGCAGGTGTGGGTGTGACCATAACAGTTGTGATTTCGGTTGACCAATTTGTGGTCCCTTAAAAGTCTCTATATACTGTAACTAAATGTGGCAAGTTCGGAAGTTTATGACAGAGATTACAGACAAGAACAGATTCAATAGGAATAGAACATGCATTTCGTATCATTGTGGACAGACGTCAGTCTATCTGATAAAGTAGTTGATGGTCATCATATCAAGGGTATCAATTATGATTATGCAGAGGAGTGATTCACCCAATGTATGTACAGATTAGACAATTCATAATTCATAACAGTAAGCTTTTTATGGGCGTTATATGGGTCATTATTAGATGTATTCACATTCCATCTGTAAAGTACTAATTTTCAAACTTTTTCCATTTCAATTAAGTTTTGGACCCCCATTTGATTCAAGTTTTATCGCTTTTTGGGCCCTAAACTTTACAATTCTGCTGGGGACCCACTGGAACACTCCACAGACCCCATGGTCTGGGGACCCCCATGCAGAAGCCCTTGAGGTGGTTCCCGAGTTCACAGCCAAACTTATAGCATCAAAAATCTGTTTACCACTTTCACCCCAAATACATTTGGAAACATTTTAAAAACGGTCCCTGGCACAAAATTAGGCCTACAGATTGGGGACGGGGTCGCATATTAATTTGGGGGAACTTGACATGAAAACTATAGGGATCTAAACTATTTCTGGTACCGCTCTCGTTACCTTGGTGACTAGGCTACTATATGCCGAGTAGACGTGACATTTTATACTGCTGCTGTCTGCTGAATGTGATACAGCCCCCTCTCACCCATTTGGACCCGGACCAAGAGGAAAGGGCCTCCATTGTCCGGAGGAGATGATTGTTAATTAATCATATAGGCCTACTAATGACATACAACTTTCACTGAACTTTTGACTTAATATTTGAGCACGTCGCCTGGGTCGCAATCTAGCCCATAGGCCTGGAACGGTTGCGCAGAGATTAACGATTCTGGGTTTGGAAAAGTGTGTGTGTGTGTGTGTGTGTGTGTGTGTGTGAGAGAGAGAGAGAGAGAGAGCAATAATACAGTAGTGTTCTCATTAGGCCTACAGTACAGACATGACGAAAGCACATATTTGTGCTTCATGTTTCTGTTTTATTTTCCTCTTCTTTCATCATAATTATAACTTTTTGTAATAAAACACAAAAACTCACACGCAAACATTTTATGGTTAAACATCAATCAATAATATGATCTAGTACTGACTCACTAAATAACAACAAACAAGGAGTGCACTATCACTGTCATGTTTTTGCAATAGAGGATTTTAAAATGGGCAGCAAGTCTTTCATTCACAGATTCTTTAGCTTATCATTCACCTGCTGTGGTCCTATATGAATATGTACTGTATATTGTATGTTGCTGCTGTTAGGTTAGCCCAGGACAGACCACAAGCTCATAGAAGCTATAGACTTAATCGATAATATTTTTGTCTTATCCTTTTATTGTATAGAGCGCCCGGCACTCTATACAATCTCTGCACTGATATCTTCATTGCTCCATTGATTCAAAATTTATATCCCAAAATGGTTTCCTCATTGACTTACTTTGCATGGTGAAACATCTCTAAAAGTCACTATTTTAGAAGATAAAGTAATGCAAACAAAGCTGATTCTGCCAATATATAGCCTAACATTTCAAAACCAAACACGGCATTTCTAAAATAATTGTATATTCAACTTGCTGTTGATTTGACAGAATATCCAGATCTGCAGTCCGGATGTTCTTCCTAATTCAAATCCTAATGAACGGAACAACTATTGAAGGTGGTACCCTATACCTCACTTGGAGTTACATCATGGCAAGGTAACGGCACACACAACCCAAACCTGTATACTAAAGCGCCATTTTGCTTTAAGACAATGGTTTTCAACCCTTTTTATGTCAAGGCCCATTATTTATTCTGCATTTGAGCCACGGATGGTGGTCCGGCTATGAGGATATGAATGTCATCAAAGTTTTATGACATTCATAGCCTCTCAGACCCAAAAGTAACTATTTTGTTATCATTGGATAAGATTTTGTCCACAATTCCATGCTGTATTGATGTGGAGGAGAGATAACAAATAACATTTTTTCTACATGCTCTAATTGTGTAGACTTAACACAGTAACTATTACTTAAATGAAGTAATGCAAATGTTTAACAATAATTTAATTCTTGAGAGTTGGGTCCATTTGGTTAACAAGCATCATTTAGTTGGGGACCACCTGGAACCCCCGCAAGGACACACACACACACACACACACACACACACACACACACACACACACACACACACACACACACACACACACTTTGTACATATTCCTATTATACCATTGGTTGTCAAAGTGCCAACCCCAGTAAAAGTAGCGTCGTGATCATTTTAACCACTTATAAAATAGCAGATCTACAAGCTCACAGCACATCCCTTTGTGCCACATAGCAAGCTTGTATATCTGCTAAAAAATAAATTGACAAAAAATCTCCTCTGGGGGTCCCTGGCACAAAACATTTTCAGATGGGGGTCGGTGGTCAAATAGCATCATTTTGGGGGTCTTTGACATGAGAAGGTTTGAGAAACACTGTATTATACCACGCTGGATTGGGCCGTGGTTGAGCTCCTGTTGAGCAGAGATGTGTTGGAGGGGGGCCCTCCACTCTGGCTCATGGATCCACGCTGTCTGCCGGGCTCCAACTGCAGCCTGCGTGTCAGCTTCCACCTCCGCCATCTCCTCTGGATCTCATACTGCACCTGCAACCATGACATTTGAATGTATGTGAGGGTCCACAGTTCACACACCCTTCTGAATACAGTGGTTGAGGGTTCAAGCAAAGACCTTACCTCTCCGTTTAGAAAGCAGTATAAAAACGCTACAACAAACCCCTGAAATAGAAAAGTTCAGTCAGACAACTCAAGGAGGATGTAATATATATATTTATTGAATATAAGATAATCAATGCAATATATTTATTATGGTTTGGCGATGTATTGGATCTGCTTTTTAGGTACTCAGGTCAAGCGCATCAGTCCCGACCATAGGGACTCCGATTCCCCCGTACCTAAAACAGTAGATCCAAAACGACAGGTGGTAGCTGGGGTGGAGGTGGGTGAGCACTTTGTATACAGCAGCGCACAGTATACAATAAAGCAGCAGCAAGCAAGCAAGCAGGAGGATGAATGCAAAACCTTCGGATAAAGTAGCCGGTATGAGATTGGGTGAGCGTGTGATTGGCTGGGTGAAACATGTGGATGAGAGCCTGATGCTGCGGTGGCCCAATTAACGGCCGGCGCGCTGACTGAGGTTCCCTGACTGAACTTGCTCTGCGCATGTCTACGACAGGCGCAAATGCTCATATAGGATCATTATGCAGCCTAACCTGTTCACTTCACCAGTGGTGGAAAAAGTACTCACAGATCAAGCTCACAATGTGTCGCATCGCAACAGCTTGTAATATTTTTAAGCTTTTCAAATGGCCGAAATGTATATTGGGCTGAAGTGGTTAATAGGTTTTGTAATAATAATCAAAGAAACTAGCAACTAAAGTTTGCAAATAAATGTAGTGTAGTAAAAGTACAATATTTGGATCCGAGATGTAGTGGAGTATAAGTTAAAGTATTAGAAATTGGAAATACTCAAGTAAAGTAGGCCTACAAATACCTCAACATTGTACTTAAGTACAGAACTTGAGTAAATGTACTTTCCACCACTGCACTTGACTGAACACATTATGCAGTGTTGCCCGTTAGAGAATATTTGCATGCATATCAGTCAGAATACATACATCATGACATACATACAAACTACAGTTTTTAGCACTTCCACTGCACTGTACAATTCTCAGTTTTAATTGAACTCAGAGCGTACAAATGGAGACAAATGGACCTGTAAGGGCCCATTTGGCACCATTCGGACACTCAGTTACAAATGGATACAAATGGATAAGCATTTTACTGTGTAGAGTCGACTACACAGTAAAATGTTTAATGTATCCATCTACACTGTGTAGTTGTGAAGGAGGTGATAGTTGTATCCATTCATTTTCCCTGCAGATGGGTACAGTTTATTTTCCATGGTGACGACATTGTGCCTTTAAACATCAAGCAACAGCTGCTGTGCCGCACTATATAATCCAACCACCCATAGAAGAATGGTAATGAACTATAAAAGTGGCTTTTTACAGTACCTGTGTTGAGGCAAAAGCCAGCTCAATAAAGTTCCATATTTCATACGATGGGTCGTTGCCTTTATGGGGCAGGAAGGCAAAGAGGACATAGTGCAAACCCAAGAGTGCTACCAGGAGGAACGATGACTTGGCGAGCTTCCTGTTGTAGAGGACCAGACAGGGGAAACAATACTACTGTGAGAGTTTGTGTGTGTGTGTGTGTGTGTGTGTGTGTGTGTGTGTGTGTGTGTGTGTGTGTGTACACTGTACAGACATGTAATGTTTCATTGCTCAAACATGGTGCTTTAATTCATTAAGGCCTGAGGCTGATTCTAAAATTGTCTTCTATATTATGACCTAACTTTTCTGAAAAACTAAATGACAAAAATGTTGCTATATACTGTACATAGAAACAACTACCCCGGATGGAAAGGTAAAAACTCCAAAAGGGGTCCTGTCCTTAATGGGTTTGGTGCAATATTGATATTAATTTTGTCAGAGAAGAAGGGTGTCATCCTCGACCCCTCAGACATTAGGCTGCTTGTTCTGTCAAAGACTATACATATTTACTCCAGCATGCACTCTTTGTCCAAAAAAAGGTTGACAGATCGCTGACCTGTAGTGGTTGAACTCATTCCCAGGCATGTCTTGTGTTCTCAACTTGGCTAGAAGTATTCGAATAATACAGAGGAAGAACAAAAGGTTCACCTGTAAAACATGAGTCAAGACATGAATTAAGCGTTTAGATTTTCCTGTATTATATTATCTGTATGCATATTAGCGTAATGTCTTTTAAAATTTAAATTGAAGTACAGAAAACACAATCCTCATAGAAACCATCATTTTTTGTTAAATTTTAGCTTAATTATTTTTTTACCAGGAAGTCGTTTGAGCAAGATGTACCGTATTTGCATGAATATATATATTTTTCAATTGGATATATCCTAAAAAACGGAGTCGTATTATAACCGGAGACTAGACTATTTGACATTCAATGTTCTTTTTCCACAAATGAGTCTTGAAAAATGGGAGTCGTCTTATAATCAGTCTTCTTATAATTGGGACAATACGGTATTTCTTGTAATTGCAAGGTGAACAGACCAATATATACACATCCTCCGAATGCGTCTACTTTACCTTTCTACTTTATAAAAACAAAGTAATGTCTAATAGAAATAATATTTGTAAAATAGTGAAGGTTGTAGCCTACTAACTATGATGAAGAGCAGCACAGGAACTCTCAGAATCCACCAGATCCACTCATGACTGCTTGTCTCCCAGCATCTAGAATGTATGCACATAAATACGAATATGGAGAGTAGACACCCATTTACAAAACATTCAGTGGTGGAAAAAGGACTCAATTTCTTTACGCAAGGAAAAGCATCAATATTGTAATGTAGAAACACATTTCGGTTTTACAAGTAAACGTCCGGAATTCAAAATGTGCCAAAAGTAAAATGTCACTATTTGTCACTGTTTTTTATTATGTCTAAAATGTATTTAAAATCTTCAAATATCAAATCTGCTATTTTCAAATGACCTAAATGTAAAGATGGCTGAAGTGGGTAATGTTTTGTAATAATAATAAAAATCTACAACGTAACTAGTAACTAGTTTCTAATTATAGTGGAGTAAAATTACAATATTTGCCTCTGAGATGTAGTGGGGTAGAACAAAAAATACTGGAAATTGGAAATACTCCAGCAAAGTACAAGAAGAAAGTTACTTTCTTACCCCTCATCTTCATGAAGGTACCTGGCCCAGGTCCACGCTATTATAATTACCATTGGACACCCTGGGGAGACGAGACACACATGGTGATATTTGATCATTGATGGCATTATAATTATTATAATTGCATATGGAAGTTGATTGTTTAACTAACTAACTGTCCCTGCTCTCCATACTGTATACTGTATGTTACTCAGAGGCTGTCGGGAGGAAACCACCTAACTCAATTTTTGAGGTTTTTGATTATTATTATTATTCCATAAATCAATGCTATTGAACACCCTTTATGTGTGTGTTGGTTAAAAAACATATTGAACCAATGAAAAGTATTAAAAAGCGCTTCGGAAAGGGCCTTTCTGTGTGGAGTTTGCATGTTCTCCCCGTGTCCCCTAGGGTAGGTATACCCTCACAAAAAACATGCAGTAATCCTGGTATCTAAAATACCTCCCCCTGCCCATCTGGGGCGCCTGATGGAGGGGAAAGGAACTGGTCGGAATAACGTGTTCCTTCCACGCGCTATGTCCGGCTGGGGAAATTCTCCCCTGTCAGGTGAAAAGAAGCAGCTTGGAAGCATGAGGTCAGTTCGCTGCCACCCAGGTTGGCAGAGGAAGTGTAGCGCCCAGGATTACATTAGAAAATTGACACTGGGTGAAGAAATGGGTTGGAAAAAACCTCTCAACTCCATTGGACCCTCAAACACCACCTCTCCCCCTCTCATGCAAGTAATTGACAATATATATAAAGGCACAATACCAACTGTGATGAGGCAATATTGCATTGTTTAAAAAAATGTTTGTTTGTTTCTTCATTTCCTGATTTTCTTTAATTTCCTGAAAAATTAACATTTTGGAATTAGGTGGTTTCTTCCCGACAGCAGAGATATAAATAATGCCTGTAAAATGAACAATACAATTAAATACTGTGGGGTGTACAGTAAAGTATGTATAAGGGTTTGGCTCACTAGTACTGCCTGGAGATGTTAATTTCCGGTCTGCAATATTTAGCCAATGACATGACAAGAGACGAAGGGTTGCATGTCTGCATGATGAGGAGAGACAGACAGAGAGACTGACAGAAACACAGACAAAGCCAAAGCCAGCATGGGGAGACAAATATATATATAACAAGGAAGAAAAATAGAAAACCAGCCAGTTCCGTCGCAACTTCCAGAGAATGTTTGATGGAAAACAAACAGACTGAGGTCTGGTCCGACAGACAGTCATACCCCAGCCAAATATGATGTACCACCACCACAAGTGTCTCCTCCTGGAGAAGAGAGAGACACTGACCAGGCTGTACAGGTAGTGGCCCTCGGCCAGCAGCCAGCTGTAGTTGGCCATGATGCTGTAATTGCACAGCGTTGTTGCAACCTTACAGCTCACCTGAGGGGGACAGCAGAGGACAAACAGGAAAAGCAACTTAAGCTGTGGTGGAAAAGGTACTCACATTTGTTACTTTACTTAAGTAAAAGTATCAATACTACTCCATAACCGTAACAAGTACATGTGTGTGTGTGTGTGTGTGTGTGTGTGTGTGTGTGTGTGTGTGTGTGTGTGTGTGTGTGCACGCTGCAGTGGTTAATGTATGTTTGGTGATAATAATCAAAAGTCTCAAAGTGCTGTAGAGTGCATGAATACTTTTAATACGAGAGGCTGCAGTAGAACTATAGCCCTTGTTGGTGGAAGATGTACTTTTAGTTGCATCGTATTAAAACAGATCAGGTCAGTTTGAGTTGCTCTGAGACAGGTTTTGACAGCATGTTATTTACACAACAAAGATTTTGGGCTGGGTTTTACGGAACATTAACTTAAAACAAACATGCTCTGTGTGTCACAGTAGAAAGGGGAACATTTAGAAGAAATACATTCATAGGATCTTTCATTTAATACAATTTTATCCACCACAAAAGATGGATGAAAGGAGTCTCTTATGTGCAGGCTTTGTTCTTGGTACAATGGTATCTGTTATCAAATTTGAAGCCAAATTATAACTGAGGTGAGAGTAATCACCATGATAATATCAAATTAAGGAAACTTTAAAAGAGACCTTTTGCACCAGAGGAGCATAGAGTGGCCAAACTCAATCCTAATTCTAAAAGTTGCACTTGAATCAATGCGTGGGGAAAGCCCATGGCCCACGGGATGTCCTGATGGTGCAGTCACCCAATGTGTTGTCTAAAACTATGGCGAAAGATGTTCGTCGACTACCTGATGAAAACTAAATGAAAACAGAATTAAAAACTAAGCTATGATGACTAAAATTAAGACTAAATATAGTGACAATTTCGTCAACTAATATAAACTCAACTAAAATGTTAGGGAGATACTAGTGGAGAAGAGATCCAGTAGACCTAAAAGACAATTCATTTTATGTTACGTATTGTGCTCTGAAAATAGCAGATTTACAAGCTCACAATACGTCTCGCTGCAACGTGTTAACAATATATTAAATATGAAATATGACTCAAACTAAATTAAATCGTATTTAAAAGACTATGACTTAACTAAATCTAAACGTGCAGTCCAAATCAACATTGGTGTGTGTGTGCGCTCGCACGCGTGTGAGTGCGTGTGTGTGTGTGTGTGTGTGTGTGTGTGTGTGTGTGTGTGTGTGTGTGTGTGTGCGTGCGTGCGTGCGTGCGTGCGTGTGTGTGTGTGTGTGGACAGGATGCCAGAGGCAGAGGCATAGACACCGGGTAGACGCCACAGTGAAAGTGGTCCTCGGACGAGTAGAGGACAGAGTCCCTGATGAAGATGAACACTGCTCTGAGGATGAAGGAGAGGAACAGCTGGATGTGGACAAAGTTGCGTGTGCAGTGGAGCCGCCTGAGGAAACCACCACACAAAATAGCAAGTCAGGATTTCTCATTGAACAGTAAATACACAGGAAAGGTGTTTATTTAAAGTGGCATTATGTAACCGTCTTCTTCTATACCAGATTTTAAATCGGTTTAGCGCGTAATTGCATGCTGACATTTTTACCATTGAGGTAATAGAGCCGGCCTGCGTGCTCTGGCGATAAATGTAATCTTGTAATCTAAAAAGAAAATTGTGTCGTCCGATGACCTTAAACACGTTAATTAATAATATACTTTACCATACAGAACCATTCATTAAAAACAGTTACCGGTATAGAGGCTTTAACTCTGTAAATTGTACATTAACATAGAGGTTTTTACTGTGTACATAAGTCAATATCAAGTCAAATCAATCTAGGGAATCTAGAGAATTCAAAGAATCCCATTAAATACCAGACTTTAACTCACAGTACAGTTTGTATACGTTTTGGAAAATTACTTCTGTCAGTATCTTAAAATAGGGACTTATGTTTACACTACAAACGTTAGTAGTGCCAACAAACCTCATGTTCATGGAAGTTATGTAGTGACAGTTCTTCCATCCTAAACTAATTGATTACAATTCACAGTGATTTATTTTTTGTCTTAACACAAATAAATCCACATACTATTTAGGTCTTTCTTCAGTACAGTACAATTTTTCATGGAAAAAAGCAGTTTTTGTTTTGTTTCTGCGACGACATAATATGAAAGGTGAGAGTAAACGGGCAATCAGCTCATCCATTCTCCACAGCCCTCGTTATACTTGAGTAAATGGGCCACATGCATTTAAATACGAACCTGAAAAAAAAGAGAATTGTAACGGCGATGGTGAGGGATGCCAGGGAGGCAGCGTAGCCCACAGAATACATGATCTGCACATACAGGAAGTACTTGCGAGATCTGGGGGCCTGTGGACACGGACACAGCAAGGTCAGCATTATTGGAGTGATCACAGAGGCAAAGAGTATGCATGATATGAACATCTTATCTCCATAATTATACTTTTTGTGTTTTTTTCATGAATGAATTCCCTACTTCATACTACAGTGTGTCAGTATCACACCAATCTGGGAACCCATCGGCAGGGTGTAAACAGCACCCTCTGCTGTTTACAGAATCTGTTCTTGAGAGATTAGCATCACACAAAAGTATCAAAAGTAGCAGATCTGCAAGCTAAAAACGCAGCACTAAGTGATGCGTTTTGAGCTTGTAGATCTGCATCTACTTTTGCTATTTTTTTATTTGAATTGTTTTGGACATAAGGAGGTTTCCACCCTAACCCATCCTCAAGCTTGTTTAAGGACAATTGGCAAAGAGAATTGGGCATAGAGATTTCAGATGGAGTATGGGAGGATTGTATCACCAACATTCACCATAGCTCTATCAATGTTAGGCACTCTCTGATTCAATTTAAGATTGTTCATAGGCTGCACTATTCCCCAACTAAATTAAACAAAATCTTTAAAGATTCTTCTCCCATGTGTGGAAAGTGTTTAACGGAACAAGGGACTTTGTCTCATCAGTTCCTTCAATGTCATAAATTGCAACGTTTCTGGAATGAAATCTTTGATTTCTTGGCTAAAGCTTATAAAAGAGACTTCCCCCCGGCACCTCTAGTTGCACTCTTCGGTGTGGTGGAACCAGATCAAGTACAAAACAAATATGAGGCACAGGCCATCTCGCTCGCAACACTGTTAGCTAGGAAATTAATACTACAAGCCTGGAAATCGGATAAACCTCCGACAGTTGACATGTGGCTAAGGGAGCTGGGAGGAGTGCTGCATATGGAGAAAATTAGATTCACCTTGTCGAAAAGGGAACACCTTTATCTAAAAACCTGGTCGCCCATTATTGAGATGCTTGTTACATTGGACTGAAGTGGTGTAATTCAATGTTGTTCTGCCCCGTAATGTCATCTAATTAATGTTTGATATGTGTATACTGTATGTATGTTTGTATTATCTATGAGGGATACACATGTATGCATATGTCTTCTTTTTCATATCAGAAATGTTTTTTAGAATTGATAGTGATGTTGTTTCTGTCCTCGGAGTGCCGTGTAGTCATCAGCCTTGTCAGTTATAATTTTATAGTTTTTGTCTTTTTCTTTGAGTTATGTTTTGTCTCCTTTTATTGTAAGTCTCTTGTTTGTATGTTTTTTGCTATTTTTTGTCCGATCTGTAATTTTATGGTTAATCATTACTGAAATGCTTCTATGCCAAAAATCATAATAAACAGATGTTTAAAAAAAGAAAAAGGAGGTTTCCACCCGACAGACGATACAGTGTATACCGAAAACATACTTTCGAGGAAGACACGAACCGAAAGGGAGACGAAAGAGGCCCACAGAAAGGTATATAAGTGGTATCACTTGAATTTGAAGCCTTGTCCCCCCCTTTATTATGCTTCTGGGCTATGCAAGTGTATATGTGTGTGTGTGTGTGTGTGTGTGTGTGTGTGTGTGTGTGTGTGTGTGTGTGTGTGTGTGTGTGTGTGTGTGTGTGTGTGTGTGTGTGTGTGTGTGTGTGTGCGCTTGCGTGCATGCGTGCATGCGTGGATATAGGTCCAGATGTGTGAGGGTGAGAGACATAGACAGGGTGACATGCACATTATATATTCATATACTGTGTAGCTACTAGCTACTAGCTACTGACAGACAGACAGGCAGGCAGGCAGGCAGGCAGGCAGGCAGGCAGGCAGGCAGGCAGGCAGGCAGGCAGGCAGGCAGGCAGGCAGGCAGGCAGGCAGGCAGGCAGGCAAAGATTGGCCTCATGATGGCACTATAACAGGCAGATTTTTTCCAGTTTTTCCTTGGCCTCTAGTGCGTGTACACACTTGTACACAGATGGGTGCAGGTATAGGTGAAAACATGAATTGGCCTTGAGGCATTTTGTTCAAAATGGACCAATACTGCAAACTTTGGAAGGCAATCTTAGCCAATCAGGATGGAATATGGGAAATCGGACAGATCCGTGTTGATCACATGACTGTGGAGATAGTGTATAACGATTTGCGTGATGTATGGATAAAATGTGTACGAGTAATCTACAGAAATGTGTTTGCCAAAATGGGCCTCATGGTGGCGCCTCATAACTGGCAGAATGTGGGGAAATCCAGGGCAAAGGGTTTTCCTTGGCCTCTAGGGAGTATGCATATACAATTACAAAGTTGTACACAGATCAGCGCAGCTATACATTAGGTAAGAACATGATTTCGCCTGTTAAAGCACCACTGTAACAAAGGCTTTCACCTAGAGCTCCATATATGGAGATGACGGAGACATCTAGTGTTGACATCAGGTTATTATAGAACTCCATATATGGATATATCCGACAGGCATCGTCATCGTGACAAGCATATATAAAGAGTGGTAATTTCCATTAAGGCAGGAGTCAAGTATCATTTTGCTAGGCTCCTCCAAAAAGACTCCATCCCCTTCTGTAAGAGACAGGATATGGCCTTAATTGTTACAACCCATATATTCTCTGCGATATCTGGCTTTACAACACATATATCATTGTGTCAGAGATTTCAGCATCCCGGTTAAGTTCTCATTGACACCACTGTGGCGGGTCCTAACCCAGACAACCAGCTCTAGTTTGAGTAGTATTAGCTCTAGTTTGAGTAGTATTTTGAAGTGAGTACAGTACAGTACAGTACAGTACAGTATTCCCTGGCCTGTGTGTGTGTGTGTGTGTGTGTGTGTGTGTGTGTGTGTGTGTGTGTGTGTGTGTGTGTGTGTGTGTGTGTGTGTGTGTGTGTGTGTGCTCTACTGGCTGGCCACTTGAAGTGTTGCAGCTATGTACACAATACACATACACGTACGTACACACACATACACATACAGTACAGTACACACATAGCTCTGCATAGGAGTGGATAGCCCCACTCAAAATGTGGATGATGGACAAACTGTCTATGTATTAAATCACACCGGTTAAGCACTGCTGTCCTCGCTGCAGGAAGACTGCTCTCAGCAGAGGCTGGGAGGAGAAGCTGACGACAACCAGATCACTACGGGGGTATGATTTACATCATGTCCAGGGGGTGTACTAGTACATAAAGCTACCTCACACTACAGAAACAGGAGATAGGCTTCTGCCCTATGGGCCTCATGGCTCAGCCAACCCTTGATGCTGAGTGCCAAACAGGGAGGCACTGGGTCCCATTTTTGGGTTAGGGTTCGGCCGGGGATCGAACACCGACCTCCCAGTCTCAGGGCGGACACTCTAACCACTATAGACCACTGAGCTGGTTTTAAGGGAAACATTTATTATAATTATGGAAATAAGTAAACAGTAATCATATGGCAAATATGGACATTGTATTCGAACACATATGGACAAACCCGCACCGTGACATGAACACAGAGAATACACACATTTATCAATAGACTAAGTGTAGCTATATGGAATGGAAAAGCAATTAAACTCAAGTACTTATTGATATAATTGATCATTTGCATTGCAAAACGATTCGATTGTGATTATTTCCATTGCAAAACTATAGGATCGGATACAAAGACAAACGATACGATGTGTTGCTGATTACATATCGATACGATATACCGGTACTTCGATTTCTGAATTATTATATCATTACAACCCTAATTAATCGGCACTGTAGCTTGAGAGTGGTGATCTAGTGTGGGCGATGGAGCGTTTCAGCATGGGGATACTGAAACGTTCGCAATTTCATCATCTCATGGATTCGATGCATTTCTCTCTTCAACTACTTTCTTTGAATTTTTATCTTCTTCGCCTTTTTACCTCTGAGCCACAACTTGAAAATATAAATTTGTAATTGGTCACAATTTGCAATTGGTCACTCTATTGTGTGATCTAATCTAGACAATGTATTTGAAATCCTCTCTTTGAAATGGAAAAAGTAATGGAAATAATAATAATGAAGGCTATGACACAATTTTGACGCTTTATAGTTATTGCCGTTTGCAAAATGAAACAAAAGTAAGAGAAAGGGAGTAATGAGACACACGAGGCAGTGGAAGGATAATGAGCACGCTGCAACACAGTGAGAAGGAGGAGGAGGGGATTCACTGAGTGATTCTCTGCTAACTGGATGTGTCACGCTGTTCATCCTCTTCAATGAATCATTAACCACTCTAAATCCACCATGTTTATGTGCTCGGATCTCAGCCCACTTATCTTCACATTACTCACTGTCTGCGTCCTAAACAATTTAGCCATAGCTGGGCCAAGGAAGAACAAACTCCTTAGTAGGATGATGCTTGACTAAACCATAGATGTTAAAAAAGCTTTCTTGAGCAGTTATACGGACATCTGCATAATACATAAACCACCATGAATGTGGAAAAAAAGAGGAAAAGGGGAACTTGTAGAAGTTTCACAAATCATCATCGTAGTAGGTGTAACTGTGCAGTTACATCTACTACGATGATGATTTGTGAAACTTCTACAAGCAAAGTAGTCATTTTAGATGAAGCAATGTATGTGGTAGTGGTGGTAGTAACAATAAATGTAGCTTTAGGAAAAGTTTATGAAAATGTCAAAGTAATCTGTGTGTAATAGTGCATGGTGGAAGCTGTTTTCTCATATACTAACGGACTATCGGTTGACATCCCTAGTAAGGATCTGTCTAACTTTGAGCTTCAAAATAAACGGTGCATCAAACTTTGTGTTAACATTCTGTGAGTCTTGTGTGTCAGTCATCAGCCCTAAAAACTAGGTATCTGCAGGTGCCAGTCTCCAAATGGAGCGAGGAAATTCCAAAACAGCATGCACAAAGGGCCACCACTTGGAGAGACAAAAAAGTAGCCTACACTGTCTGCCTTTTTGGCTACAGGTATTTATGAATGCAGAGGCTACACTGCCCTCTGATTCACATGTGAACTTATCCCATAGCAGACGTCAACAAGTTAACCTCACATGACCTCATCTGCAAGGCCATAGGTCTGTTGTTGAATGAGCCTCACAGTTCAAAGGACCACAGTGGAAATAAGCTCTGGAGTGTTTTATCCTTTTGACAAATACTGTATGTACAAAAATCACGCATATGCATTTCTTTGTCAATCATGTACATTTTTGTTGTTGTTCTAAGTGGCTGGGCTTAGAAGAATGTAAAGATGGGGTGCCGTGTTTCCCCCCTAAAACATGATCATCAGGTACCATGATTATACTATATATTTATTTTCAAAAAAGTGTACAGAAAGTGTTAAAATGATGTGTTTATGTGGTCACAGTCACCAACCAGTTCATTAAGTATGCCTGTTTTGCCTGGTGGGTGGTGATCCATCATCCACCTGAACTGAAGCCATACCCACTGCTGTTGTTGTATGATAAAGGGGGAGGGGTTAGTGGAGGGGATGATATTGCTATGTCACTATATCAATGACATATTTCAATATTCTAAGTTAACCACACCTGTGGGTCTATTAGAGTAATGTTAACTCCAAACACATACAAAACAGAAAAAAGTACAAAAATCACGGAACTCCATCTTTAAGATTTAAAACAGTTCTCAAAAACGTTCAGAAATAGTGGAAAATAATGTTTGATATTATTTTAAAAATAACTTAAATAAAAGCTCACAGCTCACAGTGTGACACGTTATGAGCTGGTAGATCCATTATTCTCTATAGAGCGCCGCAGTGACGTCAGAGCCAGACCCAGAAGTAAAAATCCCATTCACCTGGACCATAGGGAATTCTCGTATCAGCCATAATATCGTAACAATTCCATGTACACTTACCATTGTGGTCGTGGTTGTAAAATGGTTCTATATGCTCCTGTAGAAACCCCAAGCATGCATGCTATCACTCTAGTTTTAGTAAAAACTATCTTTATGCGCGACCTCACGGAGAAGTACTTCATTACCCAGAATGCTAAAGTCCAAACATCCGGTGATGTCGACGTCTGTGATTGGTGGAGGTTGCGGTTTCCGTGGAAATCGTTACTGCCCCCTGTTGACCCGCCATATTAGAACACTAGTATTCTAATACCGTTTACAGGTATACGTGCAGGTACAATGATTTCTTTATCGAATATGTTACGGTATTTTAAAAATGAAGAAAAGATTGTCCGCCGCGGTGAAAACTACTATGAGTCTGGCCATGTCCTGGCATGTTCTTTTTCACAAGGCCAGCTTATTGGCTCTGTAAGAGCCAGTATGAAGAACAAGACATACAAAGTTATGGTGAGTTCAGAATTAGTAACTAACGTTTATCTCTCTACGTCTACATAAATCAAACTGACTCAAACAATTCATGTTATAGTGGGAATTACAAATTAATTAACGAATTAATAAACAGCAGGGGAGAACACAAGTACCAGCCAGAAGTAACAACATTATTTATGATGACTGATGTTAAAATACAGTAGTGTACAGCAGGAGATCTCACACACACACAGTCACACACACACACACACACACACACACACACACACACACACACACATTAATATTTTAATGGCCAGTGGTGCATGTACTCAATTTGTTTTAGTAAAAAAAGTAAAAGTATCAATATTGCAATGTAGAAATACTCTGTTAAGTACAGTCAAGGTAATCAGAAGTTACTTGTAGTACTCATTGTGCAGAATGTCATGTTTCACAAGTTATTATATGTATACAATTTATCACAAAACAATGAGACATGTTGTAAGCTTGTAGATTGGCTATAAGTGTATATTTTGTAATAATAACCAAAATCTATAAAGTAACTAACTGCCTGGTAACTAAGGTTTTCAATTAATTGTAGTCGAGTAACACAAAATACATTATACATTATTTAAATCATGAGGTACCTTTGGATTTATATAAAATGTAATGATTAGGTAAGAACATATGCTATCCATTACATTGAAGCTGTGATTGTTATTTTTGTTATCAAGTATCAAACATTGAAGCTGTGATATCATCGTATACGTCTCGTCCATAATGTGAACGCCGACTTGTTCTTCGGGAAAGTGTGGAAACGGCAAATATTGACCCCAGGCCGGTGGTTGCAGTCGGGAACAAAACACTGCACCATACTTATGTTATGGTACAAAAGAACAGATAAACTTTTTAATGTAGACTAGAAACTATAATCAAAGAACAAACACTACACGACTGACGACTCCAGTGCACAACGCGCCAACGCGGGCAATTTCTCATTCCAGCCTTCCAGGAAGTGAACGTCAGTCGCAATGCTTCATGGGAGTGTAGTTTCAGCATTTTGGACAAAAAGTATGTACACAGTGTTGTACCCTGCCCCTTTTTTCTTCTTTCTGATTATTTATTCGGTGCAAAAAAATTAGTTTATTGTCATGATTTCTCACGACTCGAGTTGGCTTTGTACGAGCCTTAAAAGGTCTTTAAATAAATACGGACTGAATTGGCTATGACTGAAATGAATGGTAAGTTACTTCCTGGGCCGTTCGTCCGTTCTGAGAGGGGGAGGGACTGCGACGCTCTATTGATATACAACCAATTCTAGGATTGAATTAGTGTATGGCGGGCAGGACTGCCCATGTGTGCTCCTCCTGAACAAGACAAATCTGGGGGTCGCGACCAGGTTGAGAACCTCTGGCTGGAAGTTTTAGATGATAAACTTTCGATTCATGGAGATTGAAGTTCTATGCTGTAATCAGCAGAATAATTCAGTGTTTTTAATGGCACCTTCTTTTTAAACCTGTGCTCATGCTGAAAGCTAAATATTAACACATTATATTCTGACAGTATGGACACAGGTGTCATACTCATAAGTAGTGTTAAGTACCAGTGAAACCATAGTAGCTTACCTCAGAGAGACTGTCATTGAAGCCAAACTCGCAGGCTATCTCATGGGGAGGGTATGATTCTGTCCAGCCATGTTCTGTGCAATTTTTAAACACTCTCCCTGGAGAGCGAGACAGGAGAAATATTCTTCAGTGGCTGGGCTATATTTCATTTAAATATACAGGCATATCTGTTACACTTAAACTTATAGTAAAAATAGACCTATCCTATGTGATCCCATAAAGAATTGCAAACACAACATTCTGAAGTGAGAGGACCCTCGGGGAATGCTTGGAGAATGATTACCCATGGTTTTATGTGATATGTTAACATGTTGGAGGACAGAAGAAAATAAGCAGGGACTCTGACATTATGCCTTTTAGGTTTTCCAACATAGCTTAAATGATATATTCAAATGAACATCTAAATGGGGGGATATTCAAATGGATTTCAGTGTTTTTGTCTTGTTTTGAGGGGCGTCAGGACGTCATATGTGGACGAGCAAGTCGGATATTGTCGTCCTCGTCCTACACAAAGATGTAATTCCCATTGACAATGAATGGAGAATGTACATCGTATGTGGATTGTGGACAAGAAAAATCGATGTTACATTATTAAGATAAGAGCGCCACCACACGTGTGATTTTTAATGTTTGTCTTTAGTTCAATGTTTGTTTTAAAAACGACACTGACAATGCATTTACGTCATCTTGTCCCGAACACAAACATTAAATGCCATTAACAATAAAGAGAATTTAATGTTTGTTTTGTCACCGTTTGTTTTATATCACCATTACATCACCTAATCAACATGAGTTAGACTTTAATATATTAACGCCCCTCACTTCACACGGGTGTGATTTTTTACTTTTCAATTTTAAATGTCAAGTGTTATGTGTAGTGTTTAGAATCCATTTCAACATATTTACTTCGCTTTAAGGGTGCTTATAATGTACTGTCCTCTTCTGCACAAACAAAATACTTTAAGCAGAGATGAACTCATTTTTCTCAACAATCCTTACGTAGATGCTGCTTTTTGGTCTGCTTTTCTGCTTTTTTTACAGTATACAATACATCCCAAGTGTTAATTTATCCACATCCAACTCCAAAAGTGTACAAATTTGTACACTACATTACTGTTATTGTTTGAAAATGTTTGAACTACCAATCTGGGAACCCAGATTTGTTGGCAAAAAAAGGAAAAACAGCGGCAACAGTCTGTCTCAAGGGACTAGAGAACTACTGGCTTCGAAGGCATTTGTAGAATCGGCTCAGTTTAGTGCAGTTTAGTGTGTAAGGTCACCGACAGGACACTCATACACTACATTAGGAAGTATATCCAGTCACCACTAACCTGTAGTGTGTAGGAACTTGGGGCAGGGTTGAGACACCACCTCTCCTTCAACAGCATGGGGCCAGCAGTTCAAGTGGTCCCAAAGACCTCCACACTCTGAGATAAGCAACATATAATAGACAAATTAATAAACAAATGTATCTTGATACTTAGTTTACACTCACTTTGTGCTATGTGTCTTTTGTTCCAACATCTGTTATACTAAACTAAGACAGCAAGTGCATGACTTATAGGCCCAACTGAAGGTGGCTGGTGCCAGCTGGCCCCAAACACACGTTAACCAAACTAAAGAGACAAATGCAAATTCCTCTGTGCGATGTGTTTGCCTCTAAAGATAGGTCCCTTCTCAGTCACCTTCAAAAGGTTTTTTGCTTTGATTTTGTTTTGACATTGTATTTAACAGTATACCACACATGGATGAATTACAGAGCTGTGCATCCTGACAGCTCTGGCGTCAGGCAAATTGCCTGACTCTCTGATTTTACTCTCTTTCCAAAGTGCCTTTGCTCATCTTCCTGCAGTGTAGGACTGTAGGTCATACACAAAATCCCACAATATCAGAATGTTGTCAAAATTCTGTCACTAGATGGGTATGAAAATTAGGGTATTGTTGAGCAAATGGATCAGCCTATTAAACCAAGTGAAATTTTACACAAACGTCATGCTTTCTTGTACAGCCTTAGGTAATAATTAAACCATACACACTCAACACATGGTATTATTATAGACATATCTGCTGGACAGCGGATCCCCAACCTCATGAGCAAAATGAAATATCAAACGCTTAATAAGACAACAAACCAATAATACTTTCACTGATTCAACCAATTCAAACGCAATTCTCACCACCACATTCTCTCATATTTTCTACCAACCCAGGAGGGAAAACCATAGCAACATAAGTTTTCTGTGTTGCAAATCAAATTAGTTGACAGTTTATGCTATTACCTCCTGCTGTAATCGGAGATGGTACATTGCTTTCTCTCTGATCACGTTAGGCGAAAATGACCATAGCCCGCCAGGAGCAGAACGGTTATGGTGCGTTATATTAATCACAGTTCTTCTCCGTCTCTCCTGGC
The DNA here is from genome assembly GCF_963924005.1 of Protomyctophum bolini. NCBI lineage: Eukaryota > Metazoa > Chordata > Actinopteri > Myctophiformes > Myctophidae > Protomyctophum > Protomyctophum bolini. Next base: position 23,996,662 of record NC_137877.1, on the reverse strand, counting down.
TTCTAAAGAGCAGTGGTGGAAAGTAACGATAAGTACTGTACTTAAGTACAATTTTTACTTGAGGTATTTGTACATTACTGGATCAAATTTCCAATACTTTTACTTCTACTCCACTACATCTCAGAGGCAAATATTGTACTTTTACTTTGCAACAATTGTTTGAAAACTATACTTACTTTTGGTTATTATTACAAAACATACATTAACCACTTCAGCCCTATATACATTTCGGCCATTTGACAATAGCCGATCTACAAGCTCACAATGCGTTGCGAGCTTGTAGATCTGCTATTTTCAAAAGATGTTTTTTATAGACCTACTTTTGAAAACTTGAAATGGGACATTCTGCATAATGAATACTTTTACTTTTGGTAAAGTACATTTTGATGCCAATACTTTTGTACTGCCTTCACTAGTGCAACAGTAGGCTCACCAAGCCCAGCCAGCCTTGTGTGTATGACCACAGATGAGCTAACCGCTCACTTTGATTCCATTTGTCATAAAGCCCTTGATACTGTTGCTCCCATTAAAACCAGGCGCGCTAAACCTAAAACTGAGCCCTGGTTGAATGACAGCACACGGAAGGTCAGAAAAGAATGCAGGCGAGCTGAACGTCAGTGGAAAAAAGATAAGCTAACGGTGTCGTTTGACATTTTGCGTGATAGTTGGCGTAAATACCAGCTAATTGTCAAAACTGAAAAAATGAAATACTTTTCAGATATCATTGTGACAAACTGTCACAAACCTCAGGTTTTATTTAAAACTATAAACGACATTCTTGACGTCCCCCAGCCTGTCTGTCTAGATGCTTCCCCTGAAATGTGAGCTCTTTTTAAAGTTTTTTATGGAAAAGGTTGCTAACATTAGGGCTAGCATCCCTACTCCGACACATGACCCGTCTACTGCTGTCACCTGCCCCGCCATTTTGAGCCACTTTGAGCCTGTGTCTCTTATTCAGCTAGAGGAAATTATTTCCCAAATAAAACCAACTGGCTCCCCCTCAGACGTCCTTCCCCCTCGGCTGGCTAAAGAGACCAGTGGTGCCACAGGGCCGGATCTCCTATTGATCTTAAACCGGTGCCTAGCAGGTGATGTACCAGCCGTTTTTAAACATGCTGTGGTACAGCCGTTGCTTAAAAAGCACAACCTCGATCCCTCTGTCCCATCCAACTTCAGGCCTATTTCCAAGCTCCCTTTTAATTCAAAAGTTATGGAAAAATGCGTCCTGGCCCAACTGATGCCCCATCTGAACACCCATGGCATCTTAGAAGTGTTCCAGTCTGGGTACAAAGCCCTCCATAGTACTGAGACTGCACTCTGGTGATTCTATTATTCTGGTGCTCCTGGACCTGACTGCCGCTTTCGACACGGTAGATTACAGCATTTTGCTCTCTCGCCTGGAGCACTGGGTTGGCATTAGAGGGTCAGCACTGGAGTTTTTCAGATCCTACCTGTCAGGGAGAAGTCTCTGTGTCACCCTAGGAGATGCCACATCCTCCACAGCATCCCCCCCCTGCGGGGTGCCACAGGGCTCGATATTAGGTCCAATCTTGTTTATGTTGTACCTGCTCCCCCTAGGATCTATTTTTAGAAAACACAGTGTTTCCTTCCACTGTTACGCTGACGACAGCCAAATCTACCTGCCTCTGAAACGTAACAACCCTGACTCCTTAAAACCCTTGCTCGCTTGCCTGGAGGATGTAAAAGCATGGCTGGCTTTAAACTTTTTAAACTTTAACGACGGCAAGACCGAAGTTATGGTGTTTGGGCCAAGCAACAATGTGTTTCCTCCTGGTGATTTGGGTCCCCTTGAGCCTTTCTTAAAGCCAATTGCCACCAATCTAGGCTTTAAGATAGACTCTGATCTAAAAATGGACAAACAGGTAAATGAAACAGTCAGAAAGAGCTTCTTCCAGCTTAGAAGGCTGGCAAAGATTAAATCTTGTCTTTCCCGCCCTGTGTTCGAAACTGTTATCCATGCCTTTATGACATCCCTCCTCGACTACTGTAATGCCCTGTATATTGGAGTTAACCAGGCCTCCATCTCTCGCTTACAGCTAGTCCAGAATGCCGCTGCACGGTTGCTTACAGGCACACGTAAACGTGACCATATTAGTCCTGGATTGATTTCAAGGTTTTGCTTTTTGTTTTTAAATGTTTAAATGGTTTGGCAGTTGGCACCCATTTATCTCTCTGAACTACTCATACCGTATGTTCCCACAAGGACCCTCAGGTCGTCTGACCAGCTTCTCCTGGTGGTGCCTAAATCAAGGCTGAAGCTCAGAGGGAACCGGGCTTTTGCAGTGGCAGCTCCCAAACTCTGGAATGAGCTGCCTCTGCACATAAGACAAGCCCCCACTCTTCAGGTGTTTAAATCACGCGTCAAGACATATTTTTATTCTTTGGCTTTTCCAAGCATAGTATGAGCTTTTGATGTTGAAAGTGACACTGTGTACTGTATGTTGTTTGTTTTTAAATGAAGTTGTGATTTTTATTATTTTATTGTAAAGCACTTTGGTACAACTTGTTGTTATTTAAATGTGAAATAAAGATGGTATGGTATGGTATGGTACTGTAAGTAATCTTTGAATTCCGGACCTTTACTTACTTAGAGTATTTCTACAATGCAGTATTATTGATACTTTTACTTAAGTAAAACATGCGAGTACTTTTTCCACCACTGCTAAAGAGCAAGGGCAACCATTAGAAATAACCTGTCCTGAACCTGGCTACTTGTTAGCCTTGGATCAAGACTTAGATTTATCGATTTTCACAGAATCAATCAAATAAATCTATGGCAGTCTTGATCCAAGCAGTGTTAATTTTATGACTAAAACCAGATTAAGACTAAACTACCGTATTGTCCTGAATATAAGACGGCTCTGAATCTCTGATTATAAAACGACCCCCATTTTTCAAGACTAATTTGTGGGAAAAGAACATTGAATGTCAAATAGTCTAGTCCCTGATTATAATACGACCCCTTTTTTCAGGATATTTCCATTGGAAAAAAAGTCTTATATTCAGGCCAATAGGGTATTACTAAGAATAAATCAGAATTAAACAATTACACAATTAAAACAATTAAATAAACAATTTCAGATGACTAAAATAGGACTAAAACTAGATGGCATGCTATTCAAAAGACAAGACTAAGAAGTCTAAATCAGAATTTTGTGTCAAAATTAACACTGAATCCAAAGCTATCTTATTCTTATATCCCCTTATCTTATAGACTATCCCCGGACAATAATGTTGCTGATGTCTGAGGTGGGTGGGTCTTTCAGTCCTATACACCCACAATGGGTCTTTTTTTTCTTCTTTTTTTACTGGACCGTCCGACGTGTCCCATGAATGTGTGGACTAAAGGAGAAGTTCCCAGCTCCATTATTTATTTTTTTAGGAACAGCCTATGTTTAAAATAATTCACACCCACGTTTTTCACGTATTTTGCCCCCCATATAAACTATATATATATATATACATATAACTTGCTTGCCTTTCCCCGAGCTTGTCGTGCTTCTGTTGAGTTTCAGTAGTTCTATACAGTCTGCTTCATCTTGGAGGAAGATATAGTAGGGATCACATTCAGGAGGAACAGCTTTCACCAGCAAACACTGAACACAGAAATGTGGAGAAAGAAAGGTCGAAACGTGAAAGTGTGAAATGGCACATTCTGATGATGCAAAACATGCAGCTATAGCCTACATTTAGATTTTCCGATCATGTCACTTCACTGGTACAGACAGTGGTAGCCTATACTGGTGGGCTTTCTAAATCGTATCATATTTTTCATAAGACAAAGGGTGCAAAGTTTCTGTTGTAGGCTATAAAAGGCATCAAACAGTAACTCACCTGGGAATACACCAACTCCAGAAGAAAAACTATATGCACTAATTCGCCGGGAATCCACACGGAGAATCCACATGGAGATCTCGTCATTGATAATTCACCCATGCCTAATAGCCCAATATCAGAAAACGGATAAAGATTCTCTCTTTTTTTAAGAGAGTTTATATTCATGAAAGTCAGATTTAGCTGCAGGTTCGTCCAGTTCAGTTGAGTCTCTCACCTCAAACTGAGCAGACTGAGCAGTTCTCCAATTTCAGCAGCACGCGCGCTGTTGCTTGGACCTTCCAATCTTTGGTATAGGTTATTATTACAAAACGGCAGTAACAGCATTAATAAATAATATCGCTGTTTTGTCGCAAACTGCAGCTGTGGTAGAGTTGAATCATAGCCTAAGCCTACAGGTGGCAGACAGACAGTGAGTCTGTGCGCGTGTGTGGCGCACACATCATGACATATCCCTCCTTCCTTCTGCGTTAATTGCTTGTTGACCTGTTCACTCTCTTATTAATCATATCACTCGACTCACTCAAGTCAACACACACATGCATCATTAATTGTTTGATGAATTGAAAATGGAGGACCCTTATGTAAACAATTAAGTCTTAGTGCTTTTTCTGGGTTTATCTTTATCATCTTTATTCCTGTTCCATGTTGTTTAAATTCTAGTTTGAAATTTTATAAATTAATTTTATTAGTGATAATATTCTTCTGTGGATTACGTCTTTCACGGTCTTTGTGGGGACCCCCTGGGGGTCCTTGAGTGGGTCCCTGCAGCAAAGTTTGTTAAGATAGCATGACAATCTCTATTTAATCACTTTAAATGAGTAAGTATACAAGTAGCCTATATAGCTCTGGTCCTTAAAGGGCCACTTCACCCCTTTTGCAACCAGAGCTTATTTTAATGATGTTTAGGACACAAGAAACACTTTCCTGGGGGTTTTTATGTGTGTAATATGTTTTGCTCATGACCAAAACCCTGTCAAGAGAATGTGGTCTCACTTCCTTCCTGGACTACAAAGACACACCTCCATGCAGCCTCCACCCTCTCCACAAGGAGGTGAAGTGCACTAACGCATTATGGGCATTGTAGGAATTCAGCAATCCTGTCAAACCCTATAGTCAAACACATAGACATAGACCATTATTTTTCTGGCCATATGGTGCAAATTTAAAATTGTGCTACTATTACTACAAATACTACCAGTAAGACGCCCTGAGAAGCGACCTCACCCTAAAGGGCGAGGAATGTCAGAACAGGTCACATATAGTTGCAGGCCGGCTATTATGCAGATCTAGGTGATGATCCAGTCTTCTCCATGTATGGTTATCCAGGGTTAGATGAGGTCAGTGTCATGATCTTCATATATGGAGATGGCCATATATGGTGGCGTGACATGTCACATCAGTCACGGTGATGTCACGAGGTGTAACCATATATGGAGGTGTGATGTCGTGACTTATATATGGAGCCATGGGGTAACTAACTAACGGAGGGACGGACGGGAGATGCAGGTCTTCATAGAAAATTGGACCTACTATAGAGCACCGAAGTCCTGACGTAACTCGCTCATCCCGACGATTCCCCTGGTTCGCGGAAGTAATTTCTCTATGGAGAATAACATGGGGTGATCTTAATATCGTCTACTATAAGCGTTGTGGTCCAAACATAAACAAGCTGTCTCTGCGTTATTGTTAGGGAGGTGTCTCTGTATCGTTTGCAACAGTCAGTCACTCATATATGATACAGTCTGCTTCTAGCGAAAATCTAACTAATTCAGCAGCAGTAACATTAGCGTTTTCTCTCAGTCAGTTGATTCTTCATATCCATATGAGTGAAGCGGCCGGGGTGACATGTTTTTTTTTCAAACACAGTTCTTATATGAGGCGATCTAAAATCGCCTCAATGGGGATTTCAATGCAACTAAACAAATACATGAACCTGGGGACTGACGCCCTCTACTGAAAGTGACGTCAGACTTCGGTGCTCTATGGTGGTCGCAAATTAACATTGAGTGACTGCAGTTTCTTCCAGCGGTGAAATGTCCCTTTAAGGCCAAGGAGAAGTATAATGGACTATATGGACTATATTCTTGGAACAATATTATGCTGCGTGTAGGCCTAGCACTTGACACATTGATGAATCTGGATGAAGAGGGATGCCACCAGCACAGAACTATGACTGATGCACACCATTTCATAGAGCACACCCATTAGGCTACACTCTCTCACATGTTTATCTCCGGTTTCCCTTTTACGATAAGCCTGTTGACTTTATCATTGTCAATAGGTGGATGATTTATAATCAACGCAGTCTAAAATAGCATCTGCAGAGGGAAGCTGTATAAAATAATGAGGAAGGAGCCTGGTTGGGACCTCACGTGTAGCCTAAAAATGTTGCATTTTACTCTATGCTCATATCCAGCTTAATTTAACCACATTAATCCGTTCCTGACATCACTATTTTCGGCACATTTTCAAATGATTTTTTTTTTTTTTTTTAATAGTCAATGCAGGCTCATGATTGTGAGTGTGATTTTAGCTATTTGTCATTAATGGCTTAAAAGTGGTTAGGACAGCGATTCCCAAGCTGTGGGCCGGTGTCGACTGGGTAAGATATTGCAAGTGGACCCCCAAATAAAGTGCCAAAACACTAACATTTTAATGAAAAAATATATTGTAAAAAATACAAAAAAGTATTTTGTCTTGAAAACCTTGAAACATTAGTTTTAATTGGAACTTATTCAACTTAATGTACACTACAGTATGTATAGTTCCAATGATCCAAGCTTGAACACACAGTCAATTGATTGGTCAATAAAATAAACAAGCTCATACAAGTGCACGGAGCCCACCCACGTCACAGCAGGTCGACAGCTGACCTGCCCTGTTAAGTGGTCAGATGGGTAGGCCGTGAGCCTGTGAACAAGATTTTCAAGTGCCTTGGTCCAGAAAAGGTTGGGAACCACAGGATTGGGTAGCCTACTTTAAGTAGATTTTGATGTCAGTACTTTTACATTATTGTACATTTTGAATTCTGGACTTTTTACTTTTATATGGATTAGGCCTATTTCTACATTGAAGTAATGATACTTTTACTTTTGAGTACATTTGAGTACTTTTTCCACCACTGTTGATGACGTATTTGATTTGCACAAATACAGTAGGCCTATACATAATATTATGTTAGTTGACTTAGTTCTATCCATAGGAAAGGTGACAGATAGTTGTGCGAACTTGTGCCAGACATGTTTCTCCCAATTTAATCATTATGCCAATACCCAATTTCCCCACATGCAGTCCGTGTCACTGCAACCTTACAGTGGGAGGGTATAGATTATACACAGTTATATGTACAGTATGTATAGTACAGTTGTATGGCTCCTCTAACATGCAGCTGCTTCTTTTCACCCAATCTGAGATTCCCATGATTCGCATCAGTAAAGGAAAAACAGTCTTGAGAGACTACTTTTCACCTCCAAATTGTATTTGATGTGTTTATAAGAAAGAAGAAAATATGGGATAATGTTATTGTTATTGTGAACATGTGAAATATTACAGTAACTGCTCTTTAGACAAATAAATAAACGTAAATGGTGAATTTAAACTGCAGAATTGTTAATAAATCAGATGAACAAGGAAGAGACTCCTGTTTTACCCCCCCCTCTATGGTTTTACCTGGCTGATCAGTATCTGTTGTACTACGCCACACCCCCGGGGTGTGTACCAATCCTGAAATAAGGGTAGATCTTTAGATTTGACTGCCAACTAATTTTGCCTCGCTTCCAGGACAATTTAAGCAACTTAAGGACTGTTCTCCCCTATATGAACATATAAGAGAACCCACGCGTGCATACTTACTCCTCCACATTGCCATTGCCAAGAGAATCCTGTTGGGAAGAATATTGTTAAAATCCTTATGAGGGCGCAGTTGAGTCTAAAGGGGACTTGTTGAACTGATGCACGTATGATTACTTCCTGTTCCGGTCCGTACAACATTTACTCTCGGGCTGTTGCTTCAGTGCACCGGCTTTTCATTTCATCACCAATGACCAAACCACGCACCACTGTCATACGAGGATGTGACGTTTACTGCGATCATTTTCGCTTAATATAGAGTTGGCAAATACTTACAGTTACATGCCGACATTGTTTTTGGCGACTGTATTGATTAACAATCTACTGCCTAGTGCCTGGAGTGTCACCTTGAATGCTATTGTGTGGCTAAATCTAGCTCGTAAGCCCGCACACTTGCCGATTTTGCTTTTTTCTTTTCTGTGACATTCGTATACCGGTAAATGATCTCATGTCACCTTTTATCTGATTATTTTTTGTTTTCGACAATTTAACCATGGGTGTTGTTCTGCGGAACATCCAGAAGGTGGTGCCGGTTCGCCGCGCCAGGCTGCGTAAGGACGTGGACACACTGAGACACATCCTGGGCGTCCAGAAGTTCGACCTGGGCATCATCTGCGTGGACAACCGCAGGATACAGCACATCAACCACATCTACAGGAAGAAGAACGAGCCCACTGATGTCTTGTCCTTCCCATTCTACGAGGTAGCAGTCTTTGCGTTGGTGGGGGAGTACTCGAATGTTTGTTTTTTTATTACTGCAATGATGTAGAAATTCACAAGTAAAAGTCCAGAAGTAAAAAATGTCTTGAGTAAATGTACAAGTATTGGTATCAAAATATGCCAAAAATTAAAATTCTGCAGAATGTCCCAATTTACTCAGTTTCAAATGTATAAAGATCTTTTGAAATGGCAGATCTACAAGCTGTAAACTTAGATCTGGAAATACTGGGGGTTCCCGGGGGAGGGTAGCCCCTCTCGGAACCCTCTGTAAAGCTTTTATGAAATTTGGATTTTAACGAGTCTACAAAATGTCAGAAACTTCAGTACCATTTGGGTTCTGCTTGTGGGGCTAGGGGGAGGGGGGGGGGGGGGGGGGGGGGGGGGGGGGGGGAGAGTTCCAGACCCACAGGAACCGGCCTGGTTCCGGCGGGCCGAAACTGTAGAGAAATGACAGTTACCATGTGGGGGTCCCTCTACTGTACTGTACTGTCACTGTACTGGCACACCCGAAAGCAATATATAAAGTTAATACATTTGTGTGTGTGTGTGTGTGTGTTAGGTTGCGCACAGGTGGTGAAAAACAACCATGCTGTTTTTGTGCTCATACCCACCCAGACACCCACCCACCCAGACACCCAGCCAGCCAGCCACCCACACACATAGCTCCGTAAGGGAGTGGTTGCACCACTCAAAAACAAACCAAAAAAACTCAACATTGTGCTCGAGTAGTTATTGTAGTAAATGTTCTTAGTTACTTTAAACCACTGTCAATGATTCTCAACCTTTTAAATTTTATATCGACGTAGAGATAGGGTCTGTTTGAGAGCACTGCCTCCAAGATTTTTCAAGACAAAACCGTCCTAGTGCAAAGAACTTACAAATCAATGGAGGTGAATAGTCATTATATTCAAGAAACCATTATTGAATCAGCATACATGCATCTCTCAGGATCTGCGGCCAGGCAAGCTGCCCTGTACTGTTCACAGAGACGAGCTGAACCTTGGAGATGTGTTTTTGGGAGTCGAGTTCCTGATGAAACAATGTCAGGAGGAATCCTTGGATTTACACGGAGTTCTCACTGTGAGTACTGATTATTTTATTTGTTTAACCAAAAATGTAGTTTAATGTAGTTGTTCTCAAACCCCGGGCCACATTTTTATATATGTATATATTATATATGTGTATATATATATATATGTATTTGGCATAATATCTATTTGGCAGCAGAACATCTGAACATATTTGGTGCCAGGGGGCAGGAACGAGTTGTCAAAATAATTCAAAATGTACAATTATATTATAATTACTGTTAACAATTGTTCAAAAATAGCCTCACAACGGGTCCCATTATCCCATAGCGATGCGCCATGAGCTTGTAGATCAGCTATGTTTGAATATTTTAAAGTATAGGGTTCAGTTGATTTGTATGCTATAACTGGGTGTGGCAATGAGCAACAGACCAGTGGAAGCAGCTCGTCTCTCAGATGACGATGCTATAACCTGGTCCTATTTGGTTGGGGGCCCCCTGGTACCCCCTCAGTACCCGGCCCTGGTGGTCTCCGGACCCAACTTTGAGAACCACTGTTTTAATGCTTCTTTATAAAAAACAATATTCACATTTGTTAACTTTATCCAATTGGTCCACTGCTCTCCTGACACAGGTTGTCACGGCTCATGGGATCTGTCACCTGCTGGGATACAGACATGAGACAGATGAGGAATGGACTGAAGTAAGTATGAAACATGTATGTTGCTATATCAGTGCTCAAACGTTTTCACTCAAGGACCCCCACAATTATATGTATTGCCTGCAGACCCCCATCCCATCTACAAATATTTTGTTCCAGTTAACCCCAGAAGCAAAGATTTGAGATTAAAAGGTTCAACTTTTCATGATTTTTCAAAGAATAGCCGAGCTTGCTATTTTTGAATAGTATAAAATGACAGCTTCTTTCCCAGTTTAAATAGTAGGGCACTTTAGAGGCTTCTTGTTGCCCGGATCAAATAATGTCCCATGGGGGTTATTTTTAACCATAAGATAGTTAGTTCAAAAGTTCAAAAAGCTTTTTCTGTTATCTCCATCTTATGGTTTGTTTGGGGGGTAGGGGTAAGAAAGGGTTAAAATGAACCCCATGGCACATTAATTGACCAGGGAAACAAGACAAAATCTTATCTAGACACCATTAAGGTCCTAAAAAACATGTGGTATAAAAGAATACAAAACATTTTGTTCAAAGAGAAGTATAGATGGGATTTGAACATTTTCTGGTCATTTTTCACTTTTTCTGTCCAGAAATAAAGTCAAGATGTGCTTGAATCTTAATAATAACCACTTCCAATTAATTCATTGGGTCCAAATTATATTAATTTGTCTCTGTATGTTTAGTTCAAGAGTTATGGTATTTTGTGTTAGCTCCATTGTGTGGTTAATTTTGGGGGTAGGTGTAAGAAAGGGTTAAAAATAACCCCCATGGGACATTTGATCCTGAAGAAATCATAACTAGACACCATAAGGGTCCCAAAAAAACCATGTTACGAAAACATGTCACTCGGGTGCCTCTAAAGTGCCCTACTAAAATGGGTTGATTGGAGATGGCAGCACTCAGCTAATTTAATGAGCCGTTTGTGCTTCATAAGATAGTGAGGGCGGAGATGAGAATGGAATACATGAAATTTAAGTTATGCAGCTGAAACATTGTTCCATGATTTGCATAAATTAAGTACTCTCAATATACTGTGTTTTTAAGTAATTTTTTCTTTGTTTACAGATGCTACAGAGGGAGAGTTACATTCTAAGCGAGTACAACAAGCTCACAGGCCGACACCTGGAGCCACTGACCAAGAGATGTAGCCAAAATAGTTGACAACTACTTCAGTCACAATGGATGCATTAATGACCGTACATACACTGTTATCTTGGACCAGTAACTTGAAGTGTTTTGCCATGAGCTGTGAACTAATCATTGAAATATGTTTAAACAAACCCAAATGGCCTTTACTTACGGCAATTACAAATGTTTAACTTCTTTTCTTGTTTCACAAATTATGCTTTTAAATGTTTTGTGGGGAAGAAATCCTCAAGTATCTTTTCACTAGTCTTTTATTAAAATCTGCATATTAAATCTGCATGTTAGGAAGTCAAATGCTGTATGAACAGGTAGAAAAAGCTGTCCAACGTTGCTTCACAAATACAGTATGCACACTTGACATGGCATCAGGGGCACGTTTGGGAAGGTGTGACATTTCAGAACTAGATTTGAGGACTTATTTCCTGAATTGTTTGTCCATAGGCATGTAACGATACAATCAACTCATGATAGGATACGTATCATATGAGGTTCACGATACGATTTCACAATATTATTTTCCAGACCAATGACCAAAAAATTAATCTCCCCCCCCCCCAAGCTTTTTTCAAAATTGCAAAAGTAGCATTACTTTTCATGTAAAATTACTTAATTTCTGTAAACATGCTTTCATGTTTAAAGTTAAACCTAGTTCGAGTTAACATTTATTCTTTGATGGCATCTTAGGATAGATGTAGCTCTCATTTCTCTCCGAAAGCATGTGAATATGATCACACTAGCCCCCAAAAAAGAAAATCGATACATTTCGTCGGGATATAATAGATATATCGTTACATGCCTATTTGTCCATGACAAAGCTGGGTAAACTAACTTGACACAGCCGAAACAATCCCGCTGGGCCCAAACCATACTAATATGGTGCATAGTGGGCATTTCAGTTCTGATTTTGTGTAACATATGGCAAGTAAAATGGTTACACAGAAATTGTACCTGCATTATTTATTTTTTTAACAAATACATTGTTGAAATAATTGGTAGTTTAACCTTTATCACTATTGTACAATATCCCACATATGACTTCTTGCTCTTCAAGCAGCAGAGCTGAATGACAATAGCAGATGAAGTCTTAAAATGTATACTGGTCATTAATACAGGGATGGAGAAACCTTCAGATTGTGTGGGGCAATCAAAGCTAGAATTTACAACTCTGCCGCAATAAATAGACAATGTTAGGCTTTAGAAGAGCAACCCTAGTTGATTTGCACATACTGTTTGAGGTTTCACAAACATTCTGAAGCAGTTGTGCAACTTTCAATGTAAAGCTCTGCGTACATAGATTCCTTAAGACAAAAGAAAACTTTAACTGGGAGGCACTAGGGTTTCCCCCTAGAGGAGTTTATAAAAGACAAGCCTCTTTTCCTCATAGATTTTAAAAAACATGGATAAAACAGACAATTAACATTACATGTGTAAAGCATTGTGAGCTCAAACAAATGCCCCACTGAAACTCTTAAGACAGAACCGGAAAGCTGAACAGAATTGGCCAGTTTGTGCCAGAAAATAAATATTGCACCACATGTATCCGAATACACAACCCTCTAACTCTAGATTATTTTATACTCCAACATAGAATATATCTTTATTCATAATTTATATTGGAAATTAAACATCTCAAAACCATACAATCCAAGGGGAACCACCTGATGTCGGCTGGTGAAGGTATGAATGACCCAATGAATGGATGGCAAGTTGAACTGCCAAGAAAACAGGTTTTTACTAAAGTAAATACAAAATATATATGCACTCCCAGAATGAGGAGGCAAAAGTCTGCCCAAAAGAAAACAAAATTGTACAGTATTTCTTTAAACTGTCTTGACAGTTTGCTGCCTGTGGTTTTCAGGAACAAGCTTAAAGTCTGGCTTCTAACGTTCTGCACAGGAAGGGAGAGTGCCTGAAGACGACCAAAATGGACGGCGATCAGTAGTACTTGAGTTCTTCTTTCACTGTAAGATTTGAATCCATCTGTTCACAGGATAGTTTGTTGCAGAGTGTTTGTGTGTGTTTAGGGTAAAGTAGCGTGGAATGCTCAAAGGGGTTGCAGGACGCTTCTTCCTGCCTCTGATGCTCCTCCGTTGGCCCCATTCCTCTCCATCTCAGATAACTCCTCAAACACATCCCTGAGGACATGATTTTAAGATTATTATCAAAAAAGGAAGTTGTAATGTTCAGGTTACTCCCCAATGACCAACTTCCAAACCTACCCTCCTATCTTGGTTAGGTTATATTTAAACGCATTTATACCTGAAGCAGATTGTAAAAAGAAACCTACAACCTAACCTAAGCTTTCTGAAAACCTTCAAATTCTTATTGCTACATATATTTATAGCAACAACTAATGAGACAGAGGTAGCTCCCGGATTGAAAGATATAACGTATAGGTTGAAACAGGACTACAGTATATAGACGAATTTAAAAACGGGTCTCATGGTCGCAGCTTACGTATTTCCTGTAGACGTAGCTGCCGGGTTTAAACCCTCACCATGCGCATCTCTTCCACTACAAAGAACGGTAGAGTAAGTGATGTTAGTCTGCCTCAAACTTACTACCTGCTTTTTACTAACACTAACATTACAAAGATGCTCAGAACCTGTGTAGTTTATGGCTTCTCCAACAATAGTGGCAACATTCCAAAAAGAAGGAAAAAACGAAATGTCAAAATATCCACCTCGGTAGCTGAGACCAGAGCCATATAGTAATGGTTGAGACGAAGCAGTGAAAGGTCCTGAAAGATACATAACTTCAGTCTTACCCAATCTTTCTGTTTTATGAACACAAGGCTGATGTACCGTACTTTAAACCTCATACTAAGCATTAAGCCAAAACAAATCTTCATTTTTCTACATTTAATTTGTCTACTCATCTCATTCAACAGACACTTGCAAAAGAGTATAGGCTATTTATTGATTGATTTAATACTTTATTAACGGGCCTAGACTTTTTCCATTGTGGTCTGTATAATATCGGAATCGGTCAGAATCAGTTTCGGCAGATATGACCCTGCAAATAATCGGAGATCGGTCATAATTTCATAATCGTGCACACCCAATTAATTCCTAATCATTATAATTCCTAATCATTATAATAAATAATATACAAATGTAAAGAATATATATGTATACAGACAAAAGGCATGCTGTACAGATTGGTAGGCCTATTGAAAAAAATAGCACTTTAACAAATAAGTTCTCACATGACGGAGTGGGGACGGGCGTGCGCACATGCATGCACACACAAGTGCAATTGTTATATGCGCGATTGAGCTATGCAATGTGCGACCCACAGCTGTAATTAATCGCGGACTGAGGATTACTGCATATTTGTGTGAGGGTACCTAGGGGACACGGGGAGAACATGCAAACTCCACACAGAAAGGCCTTTTCACCAACCCCACCTCGGGTATGGGCACTGATGATGCGGAGGAGGGAACACGCTCCCAGCGGGAATCGAACCCAGGACCTTCTAGCTGCGAGGAGAGTTCGAAATTATCTTGATACCACCACCACACTGGTCTTTGTGGTCAACACAGAAGCTGTTGAGGGTTGATTTCACCCCCCTGCGTGTTTATATCCATTATATAAGTAATGGTTATGGTTTTGTCATCATATAGCGAGCAATGCATAGCCTATTAGTGTGCCATTTGAACGGTATCCATTGTATCATTCCACTCCCCGTCAGAATCTCACTACCCACGGCCACCCGTGTCCCCGCTTCTACAGAGCGCTCCCCACACACACACCCCACCGCTTGTCCCGCTACAGATCACTGTCAGGAGAGTCCGCTGGCTACAGATCATGCTATAAAATGTAATACAATTACATAATACGGGGACTGGAGGGTTAGATTCTGAAGGTGGGGAAAACCATTGGTTCTGCTGGGACCGACACACGCTGCTCGTGTGCCCACACTGTGCAGTGCTATGAGCAGCAGCAGTGACACACATCGCAGCCCCTGATCATGTGTCATGCATACTTTATTTCGACTGATTCTTTTATCGTTTGGTGTTTTAATTTATTTGTAGGCCTAAAATTAATGAGGGGAAGGGGAGAATGTAACCAAGCCTGTAATCCCCTTTACTATACCCCTGTTACTGTAATCCAGATTACACATTTAAAAATGTACTGTAACACGTTAGTTAGTTTTTTTTATTGCTCCGATTATGTAATGGCGTTACAACCCTGATTGGCAGTATGGGTGTCCACCACCAGACTCCATAATCCAAAAATAAATCTGTTATTCCAGCAACTCACTTATTCATGTAGAAGAAGATGTATCCACTGCGGTCACGGTCCCGCTGGACAGTCGCTTCCAGTGTGCGCGACACATCCAGGTCATTGTAGGTCAACCACGACTGCTTCTTCATGTCGTACACGTCACTGATGTAATGACCTGTTTGGAGGACAAATTGTGTTTAGTTTGAGCCATCTCAAGTCAGTTCCCATCAGCTACAACTCTAAAACATTTCATAACGTCTGTGTAGTAAACTTGGTGAGGCCATTTCTTTCCCCGCTTTACATTCAGACACAGGCGTTCTTACCAGAGGATGAGCTGTTCCCGATGTGACTGACTACACTGATGAGTCTGAATGAGTTTGTCAGGTCTCCATTCTGCAAACAAGAGGGACAATTAGCGGTTACAGGGGAATTGTGTCATTTCAACCCACTAGAGGTGGATGGTGGTTGTGTTCACTTATTATACAAAAGAAAACACCTGGAAATATTGGATGTCAAATAATTTATTGCGGCATTTGGTCGACCATATGCCCATTTTGAAAAATTTACCCAGTGAAGGCCTCACAGGTCCATTTACATTAACAAAATTCCAGAGACCATTATAGAATCCTGTGCAGCCAACCACCTTAAATGAAATTCTGTCAAGGTATATGGGCCAGTTAGTGCTTTTGCTGTCTTGTCTGTCCCATCTCTCTATACTGGACAATCTGAGATGAAGTCTAATGTGAAGGGGGGCAAAATATATATAAAATGAAACCTCAACATTTCCTGACGATATTTCCAGATTTATGCTAGCATCAGTGGCCCTCCGCGGGCCAGCAGTAGGACGCCTGGACACGCCGTAAGGTCCTGTTTAAAGGCAGGGATTTTCAGAGTAAAATCTGCCTCATCTGCTGGGCACTATCGCCTATATTTTGAAAGATTCTGGGACAAAGTGTTAAGTTAACTTAACAAATATTTTGTGTGTAATATTTTTACACCCTGCAAATTAAAAAGGGCTTAA
Source organism: Protomyctophum bolini (assembly GCF_963924005.1). Taxonomy (NCBI): domain Eukaryota; kingdom Metazoa; phylum Chordata; class Actinopteri; order Myctophiformes; family Myctophidae; genus Protomyctophum; species Protomyctophum bolini. The sequence goes on along the minus strand of NC_137877.1, from coordinate 23,980,136 downwards.
ACTGTCTGAGTTGCTCCAGTGCCTTCCTTCCTCTTGCTACCTGTCCTGCCTCTGAGATGCGCCAGATTAGCCTACCACAGGCTTGAGGGTGGAACTCCCTCCTGATCAAATATTTTCTGGCAGTATATGAGCTACCAACCTCAGAATTCCTTTTTAGGTCCTCTGCCTCTGCATCAGTGTACTCCATATCAAGCACATCTTCATTTCCAGAGTCTTCATCTGAGCACAGCAGCAACTCTGGTGAAGTGTTGTTGAACTCTGGTGGGTCAGTGGAGTACAGTGTATGAACTTTGATGTGTATTTTGGGAGGGTCAGTGTAGAATAGATCACATGAAATCCCACAGAATCACCATAAACGAGCTACACTAAACTCATCTCTAATGATGGTGGGGTTATATTCTATAGTCTATACCTTGCAAACTCAGTTCCGTGGCCCTCCTCAGTTCTTCATCCTCTCCCATCTCTTTGGCCTCCTGTAAGAGGGTCAATGGAGACAGGGATTAAAGCAAAAATATTTTTTTCAATGATTTTGATTCGTGATACGTTGTAGGGGAAACCCCCAACCTGGTATATTTCTGATATTTAGCAGTTTTCTGCAGTTTTTCAAATAAGAAAACCAAGTCTGAATGGACAGTGGACACCAATTTCAAATTAACCAAACGCATTGGGGTGTGAAGAGCTCTAGTGTGGTAGCGGTCGGTCCAATTGACTGAATGGAGTGATAATCATAGAGGCGTTGGTGGTGAAAGAAGGCTCAGAGACTCAGACACAGGTTAAATCCATGCTAGTTACTTTTAATTCGACAAACGGAGCACAACATGATAGTTGCACACTGGTGTTTGTGCATGCCAAATTAAATAGCTGATATACAAGCTCATAGCGTGTCACATTCTTGATCTTGACACAATCACAATGTGAGCTTGTAGATCTGCCATTTACTCAGCGGCACAACACCAACATGCAACAATAGCTGAGGCCAACACTTCTGCGTCGGGTAACACAGCGGAGAATGGCACTGTGCGCAGCTGATCTTTGGCTGGGCAGTGGGGATTGACTACTATCAATGCTGCGGTCATGTCACCGCTACAGACTCCCACCCACCCCCCTTATTTAATTTTTCCCCGGGTCTGCACATGTCCAATATGGGATCCTCACAACGGAAATCTGTACCCAGGACGAAGAACTTTAATGCATGTGGAGAGCACATTGGTTCAGTCAGAATTGTCTTTTGAGTCCTGTTTTACAAAGTTATGTACTTACATGTTCCTGAAGGCTTTGTGCCAGGGCTTGCTGCATCTCCGATTCGAAATTGCTTTCCTGGTCGAAATTGTAGTGCTGCTGCTGGACCCAGTCCAACTCGCCCTGTTGCTGCACGCCGTCTGGAGTCTGGTTCTCCTTGTTCTCGTCCATGGTCAGGTCCAGGGAAGCCAGAACATCTGCAACAAGCAAATACACACGCATGTCAAGACTATTTTCTCCCGAATCAGCTAAACCATTTGTGCAAGATTTGGATTTAATTGATGTTGAAGAAATCTCCATTCATAGAAAGTTAAGCTAGGCTCAGATTTCAGGGTCCGCTCTGTACTTGGTCTGCTGTTTTTTTATTTATTTTTCTTGCGAGTCGTGACATGTTATGAGCTTGTAGATTTTATGTGGTTAAACTTTTAGTAATATACTGTACCTGCAGGCTGTTTGCTCTCCGTCTCCACCAGACCACAGGGATAGTCCAGCTCTGCAGAGTCAGCGTCCCCAAAGCCTGTGTCGGGACGGTTGGTTGGCTCATCCTCCAGAGGCGATTCAGCAGAGATTCCCGCATCCATTCGACTCATCTCTAACACTGCAGCCAGCATTTCATCATCGTTTAACTCTCGCGGATCATCTGTCGACCCCCGCTGAACGAACACACACAAATTGATGTAGTCTTATATTGAACTGATATGTTAAGAAGCAATTGATTTTGTAGAGAAAAGTCCTTGTGCACACCTACAAGGACAGGTGCATCAGAGCCAGCAAACAAATGCGAATCATGAGAAAAAAGGTCTTGTACACAGTCTTCACTTATAGAGCAGCAGTTTATTCAGCCGAGTGACAACGTTTCGGTCTAAACGACCTTCATCAGGTCGTTTGGACTGAAACGTTATGACTCGGCTGAATAAACTGCTGTGTGCGGGACCTCCTTTTTCTCAAGAAGCAATTGATTAAAAAATGCAAATGGTATAGTGGGCTTATGCCCTTTGCACCAAAATAAAACCGAACACAAGTGGATACAGGGAACGAGGTCAGGTCACTTGGCACCAGGCAGATACAGATATAAGAAACTTCTAATCATCTAATCTGGCAGTACACCCACCTCTTCTGGCCGATCATCCTCGTCAGGAAGGCAGTCGCTTAGGTGTCGCTTGCGGCTCACATTTGTCTTCTTGTTCAGCTCCTCTTCACTGTCCGAGTCCAGGAAGTTGGAAGTACAGCTGGAAGTGGCTATTTTACCACCAGCCCTCCTGCGCGCACGCGCGCGCACACACACACACACACACACACAAAATATATATGACTGGCTCTTGTGGACACTCTAAATAATACCAGTCACCATATAGTTACTAGGATTAGCATACATTTAATCATCCATGTAAATGGTGCAAGCATTTACCAGAGAGGTGCTGAAGATGAATTGACTGACTGAGAGGTCTTGAGTGTTCGGGACCTTGAATAAAAAATAAATCACGGGGTCAGAATCCATGCCATTTTCTTTTCTTTCAGACACCAAACTATGCTATTATGAGAAGGTAGGTAGGTAGCAAGCATTTAGATGTTGATATGTGTGCGTGTGCGCGTCCTTACAAGGCTGCCTGGGCACTCCAGCACAGGCTGAGAGGGGGCCGCGTGGCTTCTGTGCAGTGGGATGAGAGGGTCAGGTAGCGGGGAATCATCACCTGTTGTCCCAGCTTGCTGTTCGTAGACAGCGAGGCGTTGAAGCTATAACGCTTCAGGTGGAGGATGAGCACCCTGTGTGTGGTTATGGAAGTGTGAGGGAATGATTAACCCATTCTGACCTGATCAGATTAAAAAAATGTCTTTGATTTTTCAAAAATAGCAGACCTACAAGCTCGTAGCGCGGCGCGCTATGAGCTTGTAGATCTGCTATTTTTCAATAGCTAAAGCATAACATAATGCTAACACCAAAAGGGGTTCTCGCCCAAAATGGGTTAAAAACAGGTGAAACTGACATTTGATTTCTATGCAAAGTCGTGGCCCCATCACTGTATAGAAAATATTTGAATCAACAGATAAATACTGTATATATTGTAGCATATTATGAATGTTATGGTGGAACAATAAAGCAAAGGATAGAATTCAGGACACGATATATTCAATTTAAGCGATTATGGGTTCTGTTAACCCATTCTGACCTGAGATCAGATTCACACAAGGTTTCCACTAGGACACACACTGGTCTGATTAACCCATTCTGACCTTAGATCAGATTCTAAAAAATGTCAGTCGTTCTTCAATTTTTCAAAAATAGCAGACCTACAAGCTTGTAGATCTGCTATTTTTAAATAGCTAAAGCATAACATAATGCTAACACCAAAAGGGGTCCCCGTCTAGAATGGGTTAAGTGAGGTCTGTACCTGGGCAGTTTGCTGAATTTATGCATCACTGTAGCCGATTTCCCATTGCACTTCTCACACGAGTACTCGATTTCTTCCATCTGTAAAAAAGGATGTTGTTATATTAACCCATTTTGGCCTGACGCCGATTCTAAATCCTGACCTAAGTTTTTGAATACTGTACATACTGTACAGACCCCCAAGAGGGGTTCCCATCCAGAAGGGTTATAACGCCAAAAGGGGTTCCTGCCCAGAATGGGTTAACTCCCCATTCACAATTTTAAATAACTTTATTATGTTAGTATGTATGCATGGCTTGCATGCACCTATAACACTGAGACTTTAGAGACATTCTACACAAAGTTGGTCAATGCAGAATTTAGTGGAAACTACTGATTTATAAGGCATTTATAGAATCGGCCTCAGGTCTTAATGGGTTAAAACAAATTACTATTATCCGGGTTACGGGTTCATGCCTCACCCTGAAGAAGAGATCCAGAGAGTCCTGGATGGAGCGCAGCGGGAGGGTATTCTTTCTGCGCGGCAGATCGATGGAGAGGTCATTGAACTGCTCCCTCTTAGTCACCACCTCCCCACAGCTGCAGCACACATATTCAGGTAAGAAAATATATATATTTTTTTTTACAACAAAGAATTTAGCAAGGAATGCTCAAAGATGGTAATTCCAAAGAGGGAACAGGTCTCACCATTTGCAGGTGATGGTGTGCTGCACCTCAAACTCCATGTTGACCACCACAGGGCAGGTGTAGATGCGGGATGTGTCGGCGTCCTCGCTGGGCTCTGCTTTGGCGAGCGGTGATGTCGCTGCCGTCTGCTGGGCATCGTCCCACACTGCAGACGAGGACGCCGCCACTTCATTTCTCCAGCTCTTGTTCATCTTCTCCACGTCCTCCTTCAGCTGGTCCAGACACTGGCTCAGAAACTCATGGGCATCCTGGGAAGACAGTTCAATAAAAGGCTAAACGATAATTGAAACAAAAAGCAAAAGTTGCAGAGAACAATCACAGAACTTTGCCCAGGCACTACTAAGTAGTAGTGCATGTTTCCAGAGATGTTACTGTTCTTACATTTTACATGTATCCAGAGATGTTACTGTTCTTACATTTTGCATGTATCCAGAGAAGCGCTCGGCCGTGGCAGAGATGGCACTCTTCACCTTCCTCAGGAGGTTCTCCTTCGTCTCTGGACAGCCCACATCCTTCTTTGCCATGAGGTGGGCAAAACGCCTAGAAGGATGAAATAAACCAAACTGAAGTTGCACTGCTTCCTGAAACCTAGATTTTACTAGTGGCTTTTTATGAACTGTGTCTCTACTGGAGGATTTAAGTAAGAGATAAATAATTAAAACAATTAAATGTGACCCAATAATAAAAGTGTATTATGCTTATTGCTTAAAGATGGCGTTTACTTTTTCTGTTTTGTATGTGCTTATGGTGTTACCATTACTCTAATAGACGACCCAGGTATGGTATTGAAGTATGTCTTCCTTTTCAGGACTGTCAAATCACATTTTACTTATTTTCTGGGGCCTGAAACATGGTTTACACAAGTGTGGAAATGCATACGACAGGCCTTTGCATAGCTGGCAGAACCGCAGATCCCTGGTTTAAATACCCCACATTGAGTCAATGAGCTACTGGCATGTTCTACAAGCAAAGCATTAAAACATTTGTGTCGTGCTACCTGAGCAGTGCGTTGATGGGCACCTTCTTCCAGGGGATACCTTGTCTTAACATATCATTATTGAAGGAGGGGAGGCTGAACAGAGACTGCAGGATGGCGTTCATGTAGCACGTGTTACCAAGGTTGGAGAACCTACAGCAAGTTGAGCGGGGAGGATTAGGCAACACAACAGTACATGTTCTCAACAGAATTACACAGCTGAGCTTTATGAGAACACCCACCCCACCAATTTATACATTTATAATAGACAATTTCTGCTGTGGTACTTCTAGTGTGTATTAATGTGCTATGGATGTGAACTAGGCACAGGACAACATGAACATGTCAGAAGTATCCTTCCCCAAATCATTCATACAATGAAAATATTCCTTAACATTTCTGTGCCGCCAGCGAACGTGTAGTTAAGCTGTGCCAGCCGATCAAGTGATTTTTCATCATGTTGAGCAGCCAGAAGACCACGCTGTTTTCCTTTCGCCAGAAAGGTATACAGGTCGGGAGCGATCCGAGACAAAGTCACAAATAACATCCGAACATTGGATGAATCAGGATTACCATGGACAGCGAACATAGAAGCGGAGCTACGGGGCTTTGAAAATCCTACTTTTAACCGAGATAAATGGAGTGGTTGCAAAGATCCCATTGCTGGTGGTGACTGAGGCGTTGCATAGCAACCAGACCAGATGTTAAAAATTGGCTTTGGGCCCAACCAATTCATATATGGAATTAACGGGGGGTCCGGGTGTGTCTCTTGAGAAGGCAAGAAATGCGGATTGGCAGAGCTATGGAAACCCTCTCTGATGTACTCACCCTTGCAGAGGGGGCTGGGGCTGAGCCAGGGTCGATGGTCGTTGCTTGTTCCAGCCACCGTATTCCAAGGATGAGCGCACTTTCTTGAATGGAGTGGAGTGGATGGGCTGCATGAGGCTTCTCTTGGCTCCAGGATGTGCACTGGATGGCCTGAAGGTCAAGGAACAGAGAGGACATGCAGATGAGTAAATGTTACCGTGAATGTTAACTGTTTAACTGAAACGTCCTGTCATCGAGTAATATTTTCTCACAGCTTTACAGTTTACTGTTCAAATATTGTGGTGCCATCATCAGTGACTTGTCCCAAGACAATATGTCTAAATAATATATTTGTCAATAAAAAAAACAATTCTGGTTCTAAAACTGACAAAATGGTAAACGGTGCATTTATATAGCGCCTTTATCCAAAGTGCTTTACATAGATTGTGCATAACAATCACACACACCGTCATACACCGATGGCTTCGACACTTATATTTTCTCCGATTATGCTGTCGGGGAGCTTTTTGGCACTTGGTGACAAAACCCCTAATCCGACACAAGATCGGGCTTTGATCGCCAAAGTTTTGCTCGCTGTCTGTGAAAGGCTCTGCGAGAAGATCCAGTGGCGATAAAAGCGCTCGCCAATGCCTTCCCAAGCACTTCTGAATATCTAGCAGGTTTGATATTTGACTCTTGCAGACTGGACATCATACAGTATGAACAGGGTTGCGACTGCACCCCGAGAAGGTCCATATTACAACCAATGAGAGCACAGGACAGCTGTGCCCAGACAGAAAGTCTGTCTGTCTGTCTGTGGGTAAATTCAGTCATACATGTTGGTAGCTAAATTAGCCTATAAAACCAACGCATCTCACTTGAATAATGTTGATAAAGCCGTGTTGGAATCTACGTTGCAGCACAAACATTTTACCACATGCGCTGTGTGTGAGCACAGATACTGAGAGAGACACAGAGCAAGAGACATAATTATAGTTATATTCTCTGTGTGTGCTCGGGCTTGGTCTCGCGCATGTCTCACGGGATCCTGCAAGTACGTGAGACGAATGAATTGGAGAGAAAAAAAACCTATAGGCCTATGTATCGGGTCTGGATCGCATCTTGGTACTCTTGCAGTGTGTGATCCCTAGTCGGCGATCAATCGTTTGGTGTGAAAGCCACAAAGATATGACCGCTGATTTAAAAAACAAAACTAATCTGTATACATAACGATCTGATGACTCCCCGACAACTATAAAAGTCCTACAGTGTGTAGGGGCTATAACTCTGGGGGAGCCCGGAGATCGAACTGGCAACCTCACGGTCCCCATCCGGCCGCTCTACCCCTGAGCCACTGCCGCTCCTCAACTACAACAATTACATACAGCCAGGGAGTTCATTGCAAAATCATTCATCCATCATCAATTGCAAATTTGCAACAAACCCAGCACTGTTGAAATGTCATATACAGATCTTACCTGTCTAAATAGGAGCTGTAGTCTTTAGTCACTGATCGGCTACCATAAAATGATGTGGATGTGGGCTGGAGAGGGGTGGAGCTCAGTGGAGCTAATGGTCAAGACACAAAAGGAAGGATGGTTCAAATGTCTCACAATAAACAAAATTCAATTAACAGCTCAATTACTGCCATTAAAGTTTCTGTAATAGAAAATGTAATAATTAATATTTTGGTACCTGAGCTACGGTTCTCCTCCACTTGTTTAAGTTTCTCTTTGCAGCTTACCAGGTACTTCCGGGATGGGTCTGAAGTTGCCTTATTATTGCTGAGGGTAAAAGAAAACTTTGTGATACTGTGAATGATTTACCATAATTGTGTGTGATATTCACCAGTTAAATCTTACCAAAAGAACACACATGCTGACATTTTGATTCTTCACATGTTACAAAATTCCAAGTCTCGTCCCCCTTCAGCTCTGGTCAGTTTTTGAGTCGAGCATATGCAGGTGTTTTTAATCATTACATTTATGCTTTACCTTGACGAGTCATTTTCCTTGGGATAGTCCTCACTGTCAGTGGTCAGCAATCTCTTCCTCTTCTCACTCCTTAAAAAAGCAAACATACAGCATATGTAATGAAGCCACGGTGCAGCAAACACTCAGCCTGCAATTACATTAATTTCCACATTGGTACACTAGCTAAATTGCATTGATCGGTGGCAAATATATATAAATAAGTCAAATACATAAACTAACCTGTTTTCCGAGAGGCCTGTGCGGCTCGGAGTGGAGGTTGCTCGGCTGGGGCTGCCCAAGGGCTTCCGCGGTGTGGCGTCTTCCCTACCGTCCACACTCTGCCGCCTCGGGGTGGTCTGATAGAAAGGTTTTTAATTTACAAGTAGGAAGAAATAGCTAGATCCACCATGAGTACAAATGTGGAAAGAATGTGCAAAAATGATGCTTTGTTTGGTTATAATAATAGTTCTGTAACCTTGAGCTGTTTAGGGGGGGGGTATTCATTAACTCTACATCTGCACGCCATACGTGAAATTCATCCCCTGCATTCACCCATCCTAACTATAAAGAGCAATGGCCGCTATTAATACAGCATCCAAGGAGCAGTGGGTTAGATAGGTTGTCTGACTCTGATTTCCAGGCAACCACTTCTACTATATCTACTATTCCCAAACATACATACCTGTCTTTCTCCAGATGGACTCGTCTCATTTTTGACAGGCCGGGTTCCCAGTACGAAGCTTGCGCTGCCATGTGCCATTTTTAAAACTGCAAATACAATTCAAATAAAGTTTATTAAACAACCGAAGACAGAACTGACAGGAAAGAGTCTAATTTATTTTTGTTCTGCATTTTAGGATATTTCAGTAATAATAGAAATTATAAAAAATAAAGACAGTAGGCTATAAATAAGAAAGACGGCTCTGCACACCGTCTATCTATCCCTCCAAACTTTGTGGGAGCAAAATTATGGATTTAATAATAAACTTTATTTATAATATAGCACCTTTCATGACATAGAAATGCTGCGCAAAGTGCAGAAAAAGAGAAAAACTAAAACAAGCAAAAAGAGTAACATTAAGACAAAACAATAGCGGTTTTAAAATCTCAACTTTTTAGTTGAGCTTTTAAAACCAAGAGTTAAGTGGTGGGTTTTGAGCATCCGTCTTGAAATTAACATCTTTTTCCCCCTCACAATCATTATTGCAGGATGTGTACAAGACACTGTGTGGGCAACAATTTGAGGCCATGCAAAATAATACTTTGGTCTCCGATTGGCTGTCATTTTTGTGCTGAGTAGGTAGGGATTCATTTTTTTATTACTTTTTTTCCTACGTCAATGATGGATAGGCATCTTTTTTAATAAGTTCAATATTTGCCAGAGTATAGCTAGCTAGTGCTACAGGTTAAAAGACAAAAAACATAGCTAACGTTAGCTAGCTAGCTCACACACACTACACACCGTGTAAGCTCACAATGCGGACGCGTTGTGAGCTTGCAGAGCGGCTATTTTGGGTGTGCGGTACCACCGCCGCGCAACGAAGTCGAAGTATAGGCACAATCTTAAATAAAATGAGAACGTGCAGAGACTCATTAATTTCGAGTGGAGAGGTACACTGCATGCTGAATGCTGAGTGAAGTGAACCGTTCCGAAACAGATACGCGGCGGCCAATGTCATGTCACGTATGTATACAAGTGTTGGGCTTAATTCTTATATGTTCATGATTTCATCCGAGAGACCGTCACACACGCCCCCCCCCCCCCCCCCCCCCCCCCCCCCCGCACGTGATATTTTAGATGAAAGAACTTTATTTTGACTTCGCACGACAGGTGGTCTCACCAAAGACCTTCATGGTTGGTCGAATTCTGACCTTTTTCCCCCCCACCAAATGCCAATAAAATGATTGGTCGGCAATCGGAGACCAAACTATTATTTTGCTCGGCCTGATCCTCCTTGTGGATCGCTGCAGTATGTAGGCGTTGTTCACTACCTTGTTTTCCTTGCTTCACCTTCTCCAAGTATTCTTTGGTCTTCTGGGTCAAAGCAGGGGGCATTTTATCCAGGGTGATATTAATGGCATCCTTTAAAGTGAGCGAGATTCGGTTCTGGTTCTGGGAAATGCTCTTCACATTCTGGTTGAGCTGAGGAAAAAGTAAACAATTATGACAGATGCCGGTCGAATGTCACTGTTGTGCTTGCTAATGGCATGTCTACAAGCAAAAAATAAAAAGCCGTTACAGCCTCTTTTCATTGTCTGCATTGTCTTTTTGTCAAATCACGTTTTGACACATTTGATTTTTTATATAACCGCATGCGTGTGTACACGCACAAACACATATGTATACACACACACGTGTACAAAGACAAATCCCACATAAAACCTATTCTAGGGGGAACAGTCGACCAAAACATCAGATATATAACCTCACATGTTGTTACAAGCTTGTAGTTTGACTATTTTCATCAAAGCGATTTGGCGTTATTTGGTGGGGGGCAGGGACGGATGGACAGAGTGGGCTAAATGCAGAGCCCTGGGGGGCAGACCCCCACCAACTAAGTATGTAGGTATATAGGGTTTAAGTTTGTTGATAAGGACAATAATGGTGTAAATTCCATTATAAATATACCTGGAAAGTTTTACCAACACCACAATTTAATTTGATGCACAGGTTGATTTTGCTGTCTTTCTCCATCATCTCGAAGGTCCCTTCTCTCCACCTGCAGGTACCTCCTATGCCTATGCCGTTAAAGCGTATCTTGACAGTAGATCCACTGGAAAGCTTGGGCATGGCCATGGCTTGCTGTCTGGGTGGCACACAGAGGCTGATCCAACAAATCCTAAAACCCATAAAAAATTAAGATGCATGAATAAAAGCCATGTTTGCAAGCTATTACATACAGTCAAAGTGACATCAAGCTTACGCTGTTTTGAGCTTGCACCGCACGCAGCACGGAAAATATGAAATGCCTTTTCCTAGCGGCTAACAAAAGCCACCTAGGTTAAAAGTTGCACAGTAACACCTACTACGGCGATACATCCTCAGGTACAGACAGTGTGGAAGGGAAGACTAAAATACCAAAGTCAATGCAAACTCAAAACAAAAACAACGTTGAAATCACACTAATCACACCCCTCAAATCCGACAAAATGAGATGCTTCCCAGTGTACCGGTAGATGCTAGCTGGCTAACAAGTTATCACATCTTAATACATAATGATAACACTTTATGGCCAATGTTATGTTGAGCAGTAGCAGCATCACAGCCTGTGTTGCCGTTAGCCACAGCTAGCATACATGACTATGTAACGTTAGCCATCACACACACACACACCGTACGGCTCTATTGGCTAATGTTAGCTATACACAGTTACACACTGTCAATTAAACGACAGCTAAATGTATTTAGCGGTCGTTTAATTCTCGAACGGGCAGCTCGCAGAGACGGTGACGTCAACGGTACGGAGGTACGGTGTTTTTGGAGCAGCCAAAGACAGCGAGCTAACGGCGGTGAATGGACGGGGGCCACCATTAGAGCAGAGTAGCATGAAAGCTAAGCTAACGGGGCTAATTGTGCGGCTGATTGTCGTTCGGGTCGGCGGTGGAAAACATTGTCCCAACACTTAATCTCCGCGGCGTCACGCGCGTGTTTTACCCGTGTTACTTGCTTGCTCCTCTGGGAAAACTTTTAAATCGCTGTAATTCCGATTGCCCGAGTTTTCGGAGGACAGAAAGTTGGGTTTTGCCGGCATTCACCTGCTCCTCTAGATGTGATGATGTTGTTGACAGACAGAGCGAGAGCGGTCCACACACACGACGCTTCGCAGGGCTACGCGATGATGGCGGGAATGGATTTTTACAGCGGAAATGACGTCGACTCTTCTTCTTCTTGTTGTTGATTTCCGGGAAGTGTGCTGCCCTCCACTGGTCTTATCATTAAAGTCCAGTGTCATGCAGGAACTGCAGAACTGCCTCAGAGGTTAATTGGTGGTTCTCACTATGGCCAAATAATGAAGAAACTGAAAAGGACTGCACTCCTGCCTCTGCCATCCTTAAGAATAGGGCTTGTCTTTCTGTGTTGTACTCACTACACTCTAAGAAAACATGTTTCACTGTATCTGGCTTTCCACACTGGCAGAGCCCTGTGTCGTGCTTCCCAATGAGAAACAGGTTCTTGTTTAAGCCACAGTGCCCCAGCCTCAGTCTGCATAGCTTTACTGCGCCTCTGCGTGATGCTGTAATACAGAAACATTCATTGTTCACTTTAGGTTGAACCTGAAAGTAATGTCTCCCCTTATCCTCCTTCTCCCATCCCCCTTGCCACTCCATTATCAGTCCCTCTTTGCTCAGTCCCCTAAGTTCCAGTTGGACATCTACTTCCCTACCCAGGCTTCTCTTGGCAAGGAGGTCCACCCTCTCGCTTCCTACCCCTGCATGCCCTGGGACCCAACAGAAGGTTACCTCGCTCGCCGTCCCAATTCTGCCCATGGCACACAGAATTTCCAGCACTATGTCCGGACGGGCCTTGCTTTTGCCCCCTCTCAAGGCGTCTAGTGCTGCAGCAGAGTCAGAGGCTATGACCACCTCTCTCGGTCTCCCCTGTCCCACCCACCTTACTGCCCAAAGGATTGCTAGCAGTTCTGTGGTAAAGACTGAGCTATTGTCTCTCTACTCTACTCCAGCTCCTGCTGTTCAACATACACCCCAGTACTGCAGCCCTAGCTTACTGCACCTTAACCGCAGAGGCATTTCCCCCATTTCAACAAGCAGCACTGGGACTGGGGACGTCCTAAAGGCCCCACATGTCTTTGATGCGGCACCATATACAAAACTGCCATAGTCTATCGCCGATCTGATCATGGCCTGGTATATCAGTCTCAACGTCCCCCTGTCAGCTCCCCACTCACACCCGGCTATAGGCTTCGCATGCAGGACATTAATAACCTTTCCACATTTCTCCACTATTTCACAGCCCAGGTCATTCTTTCTTCAAACCAGACTCCCAAGAACTTAAATACCTTCACCTTCTCCAGTGGAGACCTTTTACAGTCTATGGTGGAGAGTGGAGACCCATACAGATTTAGTCCAAGAGCAGGCAGCTTCCTTTTAAATCCAAAAATAACATAGTTTGACTTGGGCGCTGATATCCTGAAGCCCCATGTATTGCCCCACTCCTTCCTGCAAGGTTTTTTGGACCTGTCCCATGATGTACTCTACATTGCGCCCCCTTTTCCAAATTGCTCCATTGTCCGCGAACAGGGACAGCCCAAACCCCCCTCCTATGCCAGCAAATATGTCATTTATCATTATGTTAAATAGCACTGGAGAGATTATGCTTCCCTGGGGGGTGCCATTCTCTATGCCTACCACCATCCACCCGGACCTGTATAGTTCTGTCCTTCAGAAAGTCTTGCACCCAGTTGAACATTCGGCCTCTTACCCCTAGGTCATGCCTTTTAATTAATAGTCCATCCTTCCACATGGCTAAATGCCCTCTTTATATCTTGGTCCAGCAGTGCCACAGACTCCATTGTAGACCGTCCATTCTGGAATTCGAGAAATAGTCCTCTGGACTATTTGACAAGTAATAAACCAGCCATTATTTTACAGAGCACTGAGGTGAGTGCAATTGGCCGGCATGACCCAGGGTCAGACGCCTCTTTGCCCGGTTTCAGGATCGGGACCACTATAGGCCTACTGCATGTTTCCACTCTTTAGGCAGGTATATCCCTCTTCTCATACAGTGTTTAGCAATGCCAAGATCTCTTCCAACACAAGGTCGTCAAGTCTCGTAAGCACACACACACACACACACACACACACACACACACACACACACACTGTGCAAGCTCACAACGCGTGTGCTGCCTGCATTGCATTGCATGCACTAGGGGTTTATAAAAGATCAATGTGTCAAAGAAAAGAACGCCACTATTAGAATTTTTGTTAATTTTCAGTAATTGGGGTACTACTGTCACAAATATTATTCTGTGCTTACTGGTGGAGTTGGAGGGAAGTGGGATAGAATTTTGATACACAAAAAAATACAAATGTAAAATCTAATTTCTGATGTACATGCATTATGAAATATTACAGTGCTCAATAAACAAACAAAGACATGTTGTTAAGATGTTCCACAATAAACTGGCCCATGCCAAGTCATGAATAAAGTATATCTCAATGGTTCTCAAACCTTTATTTTTTTTGCTTCAGTAACTCCTTTTCCTGATTTCTGGATCAAAGTACCCTATTATATTAGCAGCATAACATTTTTGTAATTTAATTAATATTAGTTTTTTCCCCCCCAGAAAACTTAGTTCAGTATTTAGAAGGCATTTGTAGAATCGGCCTTAGTCCTAAATGGGTTAAATAATAACGGATATGTAATGTTATTACAATCTTTTTTATTATACCAAAAATGTCAGTAATTCCACGACAGCCCTACTCGTTCTCCATTTTACCTGCATGCATTTCCTTTCATATCTGAAGTATAAAGCTCCACAAACAGATTTAATTGACCATCTACGTCAGGTGGAATACAGTAGGCTTAAAGGCATATTCATATTCCAGTTTTAGGTGATACAGTGACCACTGAACTGTGTTTTCCACAGAGATGTGTTTGGGTGTGCGGTGAGTCGCTTACCACCGCAGCTCAGTGACGTCATGTTGTAGGTTTTTGGTGGTCACCTTATCACCTAGAACTGGAGTATGAATAGGCCTTTAGTGAAGTAAAATCCAGTGTGCCAGCCCCTTCTTCTCACTCTAAAGAGGGAGTGAGTAAACACACATATACACCTGTAGCAGAGTTTTACATGAAATTTTATTCTTAACAGTAACACAATAACAGAATAGGAAACAAAGCTGATTAACAGTTAGAAAATTAGTTAGAAACAAACATTTCGTCATAATTGGTACAAATAACGTGAACTCTCTCTCTCTCTCACACACACACACACACACACACACACACACACACACACACACACACACACACACACACACACACACACACACACACACACTCACACACACTCACACACCTCTCCAACAGGTCAGATACGGCAGATATCCCAGGATGCAGTGGGGTAAGGTCACCAGCCGAACATATAGGTCATGGCCTTGGACACCATGCTGTCTTCTTTCCGTGGCGTCTGTCTGTCCGTCAGCACCTAGTGGCAGAAAGGAACCATTTAGAACACAGCAGATCTACAAACTCAGAACGTCTGTCTGTGTCTGTCTGTCCGTCAGCACCTAGTTATGGAAATTAACCATTACATTGGCACAGTCACAGGGGGAAATTTTAGCCGACGAGATCGAAAATCTTAAAACGTTAATAACTATTGATCTAAATCATTCCGTCCAATTCTAAGAAAAGATTGATGTGTTAGACGGCCCACCGCTGTCCCGTTGCTAGTCGCGTTGTTGTCGATCGCCTCTAGAGTGTTTTGGCTACATCAAGCTACTTCAGCCACATCCGGGATAACATCCGGTCCGTCGCTAAATGTGCTCCACTGCGATAAATCGCTGGGCGCTCTGATTTAATGTATTAAATAATCCCGGGCCCTCACCATCATTAAACAAGAGCAGGGAGATAGATATACAATAATACCCCCCCCCCCCCCCATGGGGGAGAGAAATAACAAAGCCCAACAGTGCATAACAACAACCAGGAACCATATGCAGAAGGAAGGCAGGAAGAAGCATAGATAGATAGAATACTTTATTGGCAGTTTAAGAAAATTACAGAAAATTACATCATTTAAAAAAAATGCCAAATGGACTTAGACACAAAAAAGCCTTCGCTTGTTTCCATTGTGGTCCACTTTGTAACATGAAACTATACACATACATACTGTACAGACAAAACAACCATGGAACATATAATAAATAATCCTTATATATAAGGCTGGGAGCTATATACATAGGACAAGAGGTACCCTGAGAGAATAGTCCTGAGCATGGGAGATGGGCTATCCAGGGTCGGAAGTCTATGTGATCTTAAATAACCCGCCCAATAGAGCGTCGCAGTCCCTCCCCCTTTCAGAACGACGAGTGACCCAGGAAATGAAATGCAATGCATTTCTCCCATAGGATTTTCTTTAAGTATTTATTTAAAGACGGTTACGCCACGGACAAAGCCAACTCGGATTGTGACAAATCATGACAATGAACAGAATGTTTTGGGCCGATCAAATAATTTATAAAAAGAAAACCAAAACAAATAGTGTTGTCTCCTGCTTTTATTTTCTTCTTTCTAATGATTTGATCGGCCCAAAATATTGTGTTCATTGTCATGATTTGTCACGATCCGAGTTGGCTTTGTCCACGGCGTAACCGTCTTTAAATAAATACTTAAAGAAAATCCTATGGGAGAAATGCATTGCATTTCATTTCCTGGGCCACTCGTCGTTCGGAAAGGGGGAGGGACTGCGACACTCTATTGGTCAGCTGTATACACCCGAATTGTAATGCAGCATATTAACCCCTCGAGTACCCTTGAGCATAGCATGAAGCCGCTCAAGTATATCTGACTGAACTAACTCCGCAAGCTCCGTATCATTGGTAACACCTTTGAAGGAAGTAGGGAAGTGTCCCATAAGAGTTGTTGTGTGTATAGAGCCTATTGAGATTTGAGAATGGCCGACGGCGGCGCGGGGGGTTTATTACCTGGTAGTCGTCGCTGGAGGCTTTGTACGCGGCGCTGAGCGGCCTCATGGAGGAGCGGGGGGTGGAGGGAAGACCACCGTGAGCAGGGGAGAAGAAGGCCGAGGGGGCAGGGCTGATGATGGTGGAGTTGATCACTGCTTCTGACGCCTCCATCACACCCTGAAAATACATACACACACATGGTTTAATGGTGGATTTCAATGCTTCGGAGTTCGGATGCCTCCATCACAGCCTGAAAATACACATGTTCAGGGGTCATCGCCATTTCGGCTTGTGGTGGACATTTCCATTGTTGCCATGGACATACGAGAGAAAGAAGGTCCCGCACACTGTCTTCACTTATATTGCAGGCGTTTATTGAGCCGAGTTACAACGTTTTGAGAAGTGAAGACAGTGTGCGGGACCTCCGTTCTCTCGTTATTCGCACTGGTTGTCTGCTCCGACGCTGTATGTGTGCCAAATGACTTTTTTTATACAAAATGCCATGGACATACAAAATGAGTGTACAATAATGTTAGAAACACATAACGAGAGAGTTAAGGGGTCCTTGCAAAGAAAACATTTGAGTACCACTACTACTAGTTGGACTACTAATATGTAAATAAGTGTCCTACATATTTTGAGGAAAACTTGGTAATCAGTAATGTGTCTTATGATCACAATAAGAACATTACAGACATATTGATGACCAACCCCTGCACCCCAAAGCTCGTTCACTGCAAATACACATGCTTTAAAGCTAAATCAAATCAAGTCCCAATCTGTGATTTGTGAAATAGTTTCCTAAATAATTGGTGCAATATACTGTATACAGTATGTAGAATAATTCCCAGTTGAAGAAATCGCAGGTAGGCTTTAACCTTTGCTTTTTATGAAATATCCAATGCGTCTAAACAAGTATTGTTTTTTCCAATTCAAACACACTTTAATCTAATCTATTGTTAGTGTGTGAACACTTCAATTACTCTTTCAGCTGAAAATAGCCCATCTACAATAACATGCTCACAACGCGTCGCAAACTGTGGAATACAGATGACTGAAATCAGTTGTGTGGCGACTTAGAACTTTAACCCATGAATACACAAACACGTTGTGAGGACTTCAACAATGCATTTATTTACTTTTTATTGTTTTTTCTTTTAATAATAACCTTTTTTAATCGATTGGTTAAATTAACCGTCACAGTCACACCCCAGGGCCCCAACATACATTAATGTATTTTTCAAGAGGAAAAAAAGGCATTGGTAGATTGCAAAGCTAGTAGTAGCAAAAGTCCATCTAAATATTTGAAGAATCAGATAAACTGTAGCAGGAGAGAAGAAGCAGCCAAGCCTAGGGTAGCCTGATGGAGGGGAAAGGAACTGGTTGGAATAACGTGGGGTGGTGACTCCCACCCGTCAGGTGAAAAGAAGCGGTTTGGACTCCTCGTGCACTGAAGGAAGCATGAGGTCAGTCCGTTGCTCTCCCACCCAGGTTACAAAAATTGTGGGATAAAAAAAAAAATAGGAAAATAGGAATGGGTAAAAAAAAAAGGCTATTAATATAATGGGCTACTGGACACTTACCTTGTCGATGCAGGGCTTCACTCCCACCATGAGCCAGTCTCCAAACACCTTGCCATCTTTAGACAGAGCCTTCCTGGCCTGTAGAACCGACTGGTACTGGAGGTGCATCCAGTTACCTGGACTGGACATCTGTGTGGACACACGCGCACGCACACAGATTTCACCTTCAATGTGCATTTCATGCCTGAAGGTGGTCTAACGACCTAAAGCTTGCTGAATTGAAAATAAAATTAAAATCTGATTTTGAGTGTGCGGAGCCTCCCATTATCTTCACTGTGACTCCAGCACCTCTGGTCTGCTAGCACATGTCTGAGTGGTTTGTTTTTTCACTTTTATGTTCAACATAAAGAAAAATTGGAACTGAGTGGTGCAACTCCCCTCTCCCCCTGCCTCTCTATCTCTAATACAAAAAATATTAATCAATATTAAAAAATAAATACAAAGTTTATGGTGGATCCGGTTCCGGGTAGCATGTTAGCAACCCTAATATAATCTTTCTGATCTTTTAGATTTGCCATTTGCTGTTGTGCCCAGAGAACAATGGGGAGAACAATAGGATCGTTGTTGGCCTCAGAATAGGGATGCATGTGGTTAACCCATTCTGACCGGGAACCCGTTTTGGTGTTAGCATCATGTTATGCTTTAGCTATTGAAAAATAGCAGATCTACAAGCTCATAGCGCGCCACCGAGTGGCGCGCTACGAGCTTGTAGGTCTGCTATTTTAGAAAAATCGAAGAACGACTGACATTTTTTAGAATCTGATCTCAGGTCAGAATGGGTTAATCAGACCAGTGTGTGTCCAGTGGAAACCTCGTATGAATCTGATCTCAGGTCAGAATGGGTTGCTGAACACAAAGATAAAGATAAAAACTGGTTCATAATTTTCTATCCTAACCTTGGCTGTCTGGATGAACTGTGAGTTCATGAAATCACAAAGCAGCAACAAAAGACATCCCGTCTACAGATGGTGCAAAACTCTGCAGCAAAATTGCAAATTAACACAAAGAAACGTGATCATATCACACCTATCCTAGCCGAGTCATTCTAAACACTTGTGCAAGGGCTTGCTGTGAGTGGCAGTCGGGGCAAACACTCCAGAACATTTACTATTTCTCTGCCCATCAGGTCGCAACTCGTCTCGAACTGTCCCGAGTCGGCTAAGCGAACTTCGCAACTTGCTCGCTTTATCTCGCTCGGTGGCGTCTCACGTGGCTCATGTTCGCTTGAGACGGCGGGCCTCTGTTGCGGTCAGAAACTACACTTTATTGACAAAAAACAAAAACAGTTTTCAGTTGTTGTAGGCGAGAGGCACTTCCACTTCCAGGTTATAAACAAAGCCGTATAGTTTATAGTTTGCATCCATATTCCTAAACGTAATATAAGTATAACCTAAACCTAACCTTATTCCTAAACGTAACCCCGGGTAAACTATGCCTACACCTAACCTTATTCCTAAACACATTTCCCATTTGTTTTATCTCAGTAAAACAAATAGAACGGTCCACCCCCCAAAAACGGGGCGAGTGTGTTTGAGGCGAGCGTTTGGTTCCATGTGAAGAAAGCGTGTTTCTTACCGTGTGTTTGAGAATGTTTCCATACTGAGCAAACTGCAGCAAAATGTATGAGGCCGACGCTGGTGGGAACCTAATACACACACACACACACACACACACACAATTTTAAACTTTAGCTGATGAAAAATAGCAGAAGTACAAGCCCGTAGCGTGGCACTCTGTGCCGTGATAAGGGCTTGTAGATCTGCTATTTTGGAAAAGTCGTGAAAATGTGCGCAATTCTTTGAATATATATTCTTTCACAGCAAACGTGTCATTGCTTCTGGTGGGTCCCTGGAACAACAGATTTTCAGATGGGGGTCAGCGGCCAATTACATACATTTTTTGGGGTCCTTGACATTAAATAGTTGAGCACCACTGACACAGAAACATAGGTTTTTCAGAAAACTGTCATGAGACAGACGACTATTTTGTAGAATGTGGTCTCAGTCCTAAATGGGAAATAATTTAAACTTACTTGAAAGAGTACAAGTAGTAAAATACTACTAGGATAATTGTACAAAGCAGTGATAATTATAGTAGCAGAGAGTAATATATTATTATTATCTGTTGCAGTAGTATTAGTTATTTTGTACCCAAAAACAGTAACCCAGGTCTGGTCCAGATGGTCATCGGACGACAGCGCCTCCCCCTGGCTGTAGAAGGGATCGACCTGAGCTGGAGACAGTATTACCTGTCTGCACGAACTACTGGACACTATGACACACAGTTAGACAATTCACTCATTAGAACATTTTGTCATGATTGGTACAAATAGTGATTATTCTTTTGTTACATTTTTAAACGAAAGAATTTGATAAAACTTTAAAGCTCTGTATTGTGAATCGTGATCGCAAACAGGGTGATCAGACCCCCAGATGCGATAGTAGAGTGGTGGACTGTACCAGAATAATAAACTTTATTTGTATAGAAATAGAATACAAATGTATTATTGTATGACATACAAATGCAGCACAGAGTGCAATTTCAAATATCATTAAAACAAGCAAAAACAGAATAACGTTAAGACAATAAAACAGAGCCTAAAACAAGGCAGAACATGTACAGTACATGAATAAGCTCAACTAAAAGCAAGAGTGAAGAGGTGGGTTTGAGCTGTGCTTTAACACATCTCAATCTAAGCTGTAGAGGGGCTTTATTCCAGGCTGTCGGCCAATAGAAGCAGAAAGCTGCCTCACTGTGTTTCCGCCGCACCGAAGAAGCAGCAACATGTAACATAGTAGTATAATATAAGTACTTCTACTTGTTACCTGTTCCTGGAGTTGACCCCAACATAGGAGACTGGAACATCAAGAAAGGCTGGAGAGACACACAGACAAGACAGTTTAAAATGTTGAAATGTTTAAAATGAGAAAAGCTGCAGAGACATACACACAGACAAGACAGTTTAAAATGCTGGACTACGTTGTCCATAGAAACACCCCTTGTGACCTTTGGTGTCCCCCAAGGGGTTCTGGGACCTCAGGTTAAAAAACAGTGTCTAAACCAGGGGTGGGCAACTTTGATGATGGAGAGGGCCCTATGCCCTACTTCTAATTCTAGCAAAAAAATAGACAATCTACAAGCTCAAAACGCGTCGCAGTGCGTTGACACGAGCTGTACAAGAGAAGGTGGCCGGGAATTCCAAGGCTTCCCAGACGTGAATCTATAACCTTGCATCACCAGGATTTACTTACTAACTTACTGCCTGTGAGCTGACTCTGTGTGAACCTGGTGTCTGAGAATGCACTCAGCAGCAGCTTATTGGCTCATTTACTCATGACACAACCAATGGGTTAGCTGTTAGAGCTTTCAGTGTTGATACGATCCCCCCCACACCCTGGGATCTAATCAAACCACATCAGATCACAACAAACTTGAAAGCATGACAATGTGATGACAGTACTACCGGCTCAGAAGTCAGATCACGAGTCACCAGTCCGTGGACATTTTATGACCCGTCAGCCGGTCCGTGGTAGAAAGGTTGGGAACCCCTGCTAAACCATGTCTGCCTGCTGGTCTTACCTGCTTGTGTGAGCTGAGAGGTGTGGTTGCTATGGCAGCAGTGGAGGTCAGGTCGTCGTAGATACTTCGGATGGGCGGCGCGCCACTCTTGTCTTTGGGGGCGGGGACAACAGGCTGAGAGCCTCCTGAAAAAAGGAATCAATAACATAATAAGTAGGCTGGCCCCAGCATGTGTGGTTACGTTCTAGAGGGGCTCCTCCCCTCCCCAACCTGGGGAGAGCAACGGACTGACCTCATGTGTCCTTCAATACATGAGTCCAAGCTGCTTCTTTTCACCTGACAGGCTTATATCTACAAACTCACAACTTGTTGCACCGTGATGCGTTCTGAGCTTGTAGATCTGCTGTTTTTTCTTCAGCAGTTATGTAAAAAAAGGTTTTTACACACACACACACACACACACACACACACACACACAGACATATTTCTGTGTCATAATTGACACAGTGATATGTACAGTTGTGGAGGTAAGTTTTTGTTACCAGTGTGCTGGAAGCTCCTGTGTTCTGTAGTGGGTGTGGACATGCTGAACGCTCGTGGCTGGGGGCTGGCGGGGGCGGGCAGGTCCCCCATCAGAAAGCCCGGCAGGAACTGGGCCCCAGGGCCGGGTTTGGGGGAGGTGGGCGAGCCCAGGGTCATGGGTTCAGAAGACGCTGTCGAGAGAAGACAAATACTTCCTGTTAGCAGTGAGCAGGGTTGGGATCGTTTGATTGTTAACGATTCCCTCTAGTTTAAGTGATTTTCTTTGATTCAAATAAGTGTTAAAAAGCTCTATATTGTGACCGTATTCATTATTTGCTATAGTGTTTGTTCAGTAGCAGGAGTCTCCATGTCTCTCCAGCTCTTCATTAAACAGAAAATATAGGCTATTACATACAAATGATATGGGTGAACTGCCCCGTTTTCACAAACTAACTCACAACTGGTACCCCTCTCTCTCACACACACACACACACACACACACACACACACACACACACACACACACACACACAGACAGACACAGACTTTAATAACGGTCTTCTTCAATATAAAGGTTAACCTGTGCTGCATAACAAGTAATTAAAACTAGGAATAAATTACTACTGCCTACTGACAGTGTTGAGGGCGAGGCTACTGTAAACTTATACTACGTTCACATTGTAAACAAACAAAAGTACAACAAAACAAAACAAAGAACATGACAGCAGCCACATGTGTTTCGTCGTTTAGTTATAAAAAATATAAATTAAACAACATATACAAGTAATAAAGTGATGAAGACATACCGTGTATATCCATGGAGAATGAACCGTTAGCAGAAGAATGTGTGACAGTTAGCAGTAAAGACAGTAAAACAAACAATAATATCTGATGTTGGGTTAAAAAACGTACAACAACGTGATCTCCACACTATTCGTTGGTTTAGTTTAGTTACAGATTAAATGTTTCTTAAATGATAAAACGTCAGGAGGACTGTACTACTATTAGTCTACTCGGCTAGTCTAATCTGACTTTTCAAACCAAACATGAGCGGTATGCTAAGGCACCAGAATATGACATCACCTCCGTCGCCTCCAGCGTGCGTAGCGTTCCAAGGTGCGTTCAAGGCTTAGGTTAAAGGCAGCTCTCATTTTGGCACATACCAGTTATTAATGGCCAAATATAGGCGATGTAGAAGGAGACGACAGCACATGGCTCTAGGCTGCCAGTGTATGATTTACTGCCCAAATCTGAGATTATTTGTGCTAAAATAGAAATAGGGGAATGTTTGAACTTTGAAGTTAAATAAAAGGAAATACATATTTTTCCAAGAGGTCCTGAACGTACCATCATGGTCACCCTCCACGTCACAACGTGTGTATTGCGTGCTCACGTCATCATGATGCCGGGGAGCAGTGTTGCCATGTCCGCTTATTATAAGAGATTTCTTTATTGGCTTGTTTTTTTTGTTTGTAAAGTTTACTACTTGTTTCCTATGTTATGTTTAACCAGTGTTTAGTTTTGAAGTCAAATTAAAGTATATTTGTCTGCGGACCCACATCTTAAAACATTTTATGCCAGGGAACCACATACAAGATTTTTGTTGTGAAAATGTAAAAAACATAGACCTGTTTGCTTGTTTCTCTCCCAAAACCTGACAGTGCAGTGCCGGTGAAGCCGGACTCAGAGGCGGACACAGCAAGCAGCCAGGCTGCTGCAGCTCTGCTCTTTAATTATGTCATCCTTCCTGACTACTGTGATGCAACTTTATACAAGATACATCAGCATGGTAATTATTATTACACTTCTAATTCATCTAACTAATAGCAAATTCAAATGCACACGTGTTTATTTTGCTGTTTAGAGTTCGTACGCTTAATTCAAAGCCTGTAAAAGTTGTGTGTTACTTGTTAGCTTCATTTGTTTTTGCCAAAGGTAACTTTCACTTACAATGTTTACTTTTAGTTTTTACTAGTGTGTTCACATTGTAAACTTTGTTATTTATTTCACGAATGGGACTGAAAGATTGCTAATGAGCTCACTGGCATAATATGTCTTATTTTTTTCTTAGTTATGTGTTAGAATTAAACAGACTTATCTGTCTCTCCTTCTGTCTGTCTGTCTGTCTGTCTGTCTGCCTGTCTGTCTGCCTGTGTGTCTGTCTGCCAGGTCTGTCACACCCACTTAACATACTGAACGCACCCATTTAATACACTGAAAGTACAGTATACAGGTCAGTGAATATAATACTAGAGTAAGAGTACCAAGTATTCAGGAGGCTTGCAGTGTTCGTTCCTTTCCCCCCCTTTAACCAGGTTTAAGTATTCACAAGGTTCAGGTATTTTACCAGTATTACCTAGATATTTACCAGGGTCAGTTATTTCAGCTAGGGTGTTTATTTACCAGGGAAAATAAAGGTATTCAACTATTCATTCACCAGTGTCAGGATTTTACCATGATAGTCACCAATCATGTGTCACCAGGGTTCGGTATTTACTATTTATAGCAATACGTTAGTTTGTTAGTAGTTACCAGTATTAGATAGTTAGTATTTACAAGGATTTAGTAGTTCGTATTTAACAATAAGTACCAAGTTACCAGGCTTAGGTATTAGTTAGATTTGAGTTCGGTAGTTTGTACTTACTAGTACTTACCTAGGCTTAGGTAGTTGGTATTAGTGTTTGGTAAGGTAGTATAGTACCAGGGTTAGTAGTATAGCCAGCCAGTGATAATAGCGCCCTCCAGGATGGCAGACGGTGGGCATTGCGTTGCCCAGCTCCGGGTGCTGTTGCTGGGCATGCTGTTGGTGGTGGCGGCAGTGTGGGCAGCAGCGGACAGCCAGGATTACTACGCCTTGCTGGGAGTCAGCAGAGACGCGACCACCCGGGAGATCAGGAAGGCCTTCAAGAAGCTGGCCCTGAAAATTCACCCCGACAAAAACCCAGTGAGTGGACCCTAATATATAATAATATATAGTACCGTAACTGCATATTGTTTTTCTTTTAAAAGTGTGTGTGTGTGTGTGTGTGTGTGTGTGTGTGTGTGTGTGTGTGTGTGTGTGTGCGTGTGCGTGTGCGAGCGTGTGCATGCGTGCGCGTTACAGTATGTCTGTTGTCTGTGTGTGGACACGCCTGATGTCACAGCACTGTAAAGCCAGTGATTCTCAAGTGTTTTTTTCAAATTGTTGAGAACCTCCTATGCCCAGCTTAGTGTGTGCCTGTGAATTTTAGCGAGGATTTGATTGGCCGATCACCACATAGCGATGACTAAGTTGTTTGAGCAAAGTACATATTGAGGGTAAAAAGTGAGGGCAGATTGTGATTGGCCGGAATGTGAATGTGTGTGAATGATGTATGATGATAAGAGCGCCCCTCACTTCACACAAGTGTTTATTTCTTTGTATCAGTCTGGGACCTACACTACTGTCTGGTAACTGGACCCTTTTCCACCAACATAATGTTGGTTCTAGTCTAGAACTGCATGGTTCCTTCCTTTCATAGACGGAAAGGTAGACAGACAGACAGACACCTCCTTCGGCTCTGGAGCGTCTGTATCTCAGGCACCATCTTAAAGGGAAGGAAGCCACAGAAGCTTCTGCGTGTGTGTCACAGAGAGTATGTTCGGTAGGCCAATCAGAGGCAGGTTAGTCACTTGAGTCAAGTGGTGAGAATTTGGTCAGAATTTATTGAAAGGATAGCCCCTTGAGATGCAGCATCTCATTTTAGAGGGGGTCCCGTGCATTTTAGAGTGGCATCGTGCCTTACGCATTTCGGCTTGACTTCCGCCTTGCCTGTGCTTCCATGTGATACAGGTCATTGCAATGAATTGCAGCGGCCAATGATGTTGACGATCTGTGGTTTCGTTGTAGATTCTTGGAACCCTGGTGCTTGCACAGAACCGTCCGTGAACTGGCCCGTGTTTCCACCAGTTTTACACAGGACCATTGGGGTTCTGCGTAATTGGGGGGCGGCATAGCCATAGGAGCACATCCCAGTTGCCTTTTTCATTTGATTTAAGCCATTGTTTATAACACATCTGCATATTCCAAACTGTAGAATAGTGTAACCCACTTTGGTTCCCAGTTCAGGGAAAGGAAAACCACGTTTTCTTTTTTATTCCAATTCTGAACCAACGTTTAGGGTTCTGAACAAATTGTGTGTCCCTTTTATGCCCATATATGGTGTTCTTTGTCAGGCATGCCCAAATATGGAGTCTATGCTGTCGTCAGAATGATGAGAACAGGCCAGCTCAACATATGGACACTGGGCAGAGCCCGGGCAGAGGACTTTTTGGGGCGGTTCTGGACAACCATGGGTCCGACCGACACTGGGCACGGTACCCCCTGTGGTGGTGTCGAATTTGAAGTCGGTGGGGTGAAGGTTCTCGAGTTACGTGGATTACAGACGTACAGAGACTTGGTGCATTTATAGTTAGACCAGTAAGACGCGCAAACGCCAGAAGCAAACGCAGCTCGTACATATTTGGGTTTTTTTAAGATTTCTTTTTAAGTTATTATTTTTTTAAGTTAAGTTATTTTTAAGCCATAACCATATAAGGAGTCCCCAAAGCAGCTATACGTCCAAATACGGAGTGTGTTGCATCAATCACAAACAAATCACTCAGCTCCATATATGGGCACAAAGGGGGGGGGACACGGACACACACACAGACAGACAGACAGACAGACAGACATGATCTGCTAGGTCTCATAGTAAGTGCTCACTGCGTTCGCAATGATCTGCTAGGTCTCATAGTAAGTGCTCACAGCGTTCGCAATCACTGCGTTCGCAATTATACAGTTTACTGAGGCATTACACTGTCTCTCTGCATTTGATGTATGTGAGTTTTCAACGGGCCTGAACATTAAGGCCCGGCCGTAACTGGGCCAGCCTGAGACCTGGCAGATTAGCATACATTTTAGGCCTGACCCGGCCCTAAAACGTCGGGTTTAGGCAGAATTTGAGAACTCTATGGGTGAGAGTGTCTGCTAAATGCCTACAGTACATTGTAAATTCTCTCTCTCTCTCTCTCTGTCTCAGAACGACCCATCCGCTCACGACGAGTTTGTGAAAATGAACCGAGTATACGAGGTTCTGAAGGACGAAGACTTGAGGAAGAAATATGACAAATACGGAGAGAAAGGTCTGGATGAATCCGAGGGCCAGCGCTACGAGAGCTGGAACTATTACCGCTATGACTTTGGTGCGTGAGTATATGGCAACGAATTACTATAACCTTTGTGTCTGGGACGTAACTATGAATTACTGATTAATTGAAATTTGTATTCACAGCATGTAGAATGGGTACATTTCAATAAAAGTACAGGTCAATACAAAAACTGCTACGAGGATAAAACCAGAAAAAAAGCACTAATACTTGGGGTCCTCCATTTTCAATTCATCAGAACATTTAAAGACGTACATACTGTTATACAATTCTATGCAAACAAAGAAATCATCATATATATAGAGTTAAAATGTGTACAGTATGGAAAGGGGGGGGGGACTCATTTGAGCTTGTGTCAAGAGTGCCTCGTGTTTGGTACTCAAAACAGCTTTAGCAGGCCATTAGCTACCAGCCACAAACTATTTATAACGCTGTGACGAGACCCCATAGCGTAAACACCATGCCAGCTATTTTCAGGTGGAGCGAACAAGACCCGCCAAAGGGAGGGAGGAGAGCTAATATAAGAGTGGCCATGGATTAAAGCTGTCCGTTGTCAGTCGACTGATTTCAAGTCCTTTGGATTCCATAACAGTGAGCATGTGTTCCGCAGTGATGCAAATAGCCTGTGTCCTGACTCCTGCATCCTTTTTGACTCACTGAATTGAGAAAGGCAATCATGCCACCCTCCTGGGGGTCCTGGGATGCAATACTGTACTCTAACGTCGTTGAAGTAGGACTAGCTCTCAAGGCCACTTTCGGTTACTATTTTAACAGTACTGGGTTTGGTGATGCTCTATATCAGCGGTCCCCAAACCTTTTTGGCCGTGCACCCCCTGTTACCTCCTGACCTAGCTGACGCAACCCCAACGCTCAGTCTTGTTGTATTTGGCTGAATTTGTTTTTATGATTATGGCAAATAATCACAGAATGTCACTGCACTGAAAGACATGCAGCTGCTGTATAGACCGATTCCGTAGCGGGTCTCATGGTTGCAGCCTACGTATTTCCTGTAGGCTGACTCGACGTAGCTGCGGGGTTTAAACCCTCACCAGGCGCACCTCTTCCACTACAGTGAACGGCAGAGTGACTGATGTTAGTTTGCCTCAAACTTTACTCCTTTACCTGCTTTTTTACTAACACTAACATTAAAAAGATGCCCAGAACATCGATATGAACCTGTGTATAGTTTATGGCTGCTCCAACAGTAGTGGCAACATAAAAAAAAAAAAAAACGGAATGTCTAATATCCACCGCGGTGGCTGAGACCAGAGCCATTGAGTAATGGTTGAGACGAAGCAGTGAAAGATACATAACGCCAGTCTTACCCAATACCAAATCTTTCTGTTTTATTAACACAAGGCTGCTGTACTTTATACCTCATACTTTAAATGCTTAGTATGAGGTATGAGTGTGTTCATAAAACAGAAAGATTGGGTATTGGGTAAGACTGAAATTATGTATCTTTCAGGACCTTTCACTGCTTTGTCTCAACCATTACTCAATGGCTCTGGTCTCAGCCACCGCGGTGGATATTTTGACATTCCGTATTTATTTATTTTTTATGTTGCCACTACTGTTGGAGCAGACATAAACTACACAGGTTCATCTCGATGTTCTGGACATCTTTGTAATGTTAGTGTTAGTAAAAAAGCAGGTAAAAGAGTAAAGTTTGAGGCAAACTAACATCAGTCACTCTGCCGTTCACTGTAGTGGAAGAGATGCGCCTGGTGAGGGTTTATCCCCGCAGCTACGTCGAGTCCGCCTACAGGAAATACGTAGGCTGCGACCATGAAACCGCTACGGAATCGGTCTATAGAGGGTATGTGTGTGACATCATCAAACCCAGAAGTTATCCAGGAACGCCTACTGAGTGGCAAAAACTGCTTTCTGGCCTTGACAGCCCATACATCCGAACAGAAAAGTTGTATTTGATTTCATTAAACGACATTAAACTCACTTTGTCACTCATTTTGCCACTCGATTTGCAATTCACTTTATGCATGTGCATACCCTCTATACTCCCGCAGCTGCTCTACTATACATCTCCTTGCACTAGTGTTTTACCAGATTTTGCCGTCATGTCACGCACCCCCTGGAGGGCGTTCACGCAAGTCAAAGTCAACGACTTACAATTTGTCACACACGTTACCGCAGTGAAATTTGTTCTCCGCATTTGACCCATCTCTTGGAGCAGTAAGCTGCAGCCATGCTGCACTTGGGAATCATTTGATTAGTTGATTTGACCCCCCATTCCAACCCATTTTTACAGTCTTTGGTATGACCTGGCCGGGGATCGAACCCCGACCTCCCAGTTTCAGGGCAGACACTCTAACCACAAGGCCACTGACTGGTATTGTCTGTATTGTATTGTATTGATATTGTCTGTTTACGTACTAAAATACTTTGAGAGCTGTCACAGCATACAATAGCTGGGAGGGAATTCGTCAAAAATCATCAAGATTGTGCACTTGCCTTGGTGACAAGTTTTTGGCATGGTGTTAGGTATGGGCATAAGGTTCCCCCCCAAAAAACATCGCAAATGAGTTGGGCTCCCCCTAGTGGTCGATTTGCAATGAATCCAATATTAGATATGTCAGTACATTGTTGAAAGTTAACCCCAAATTATTGATGGGATTCGTCAGATTCGTCTTGATAGATGGATTCGTCTGTGGAACACTGACCTTTTAAACCTGTCTGTCTTGTCTGTCTGTCTGTCTGTCTAGGTATCTATGACGATGACGAGGACATCATCACTTTGGACAGAAGCGACTTTGGTAAGGAAGGAGAGAATGACTGTTGTTACTGCATATGGTTTCAGTTTCAGTTTATTTTTTTATTTATAGTGCAACATCACCCCAAGGTGTCTCTGTGACATTCACAACAATAACACAGCAAAAAAACAGCAATAACACAATAGCGAAGAAGTAAAGCATAATACAGTGTCAATACACATGGCTGACATACAGTAAGTATCATGCGATAGGACACAGCTATAGATTATCACAAATAGGTGTAAAGGTGCGTTCAGACGATCCATTAATATAGAGCAAGGTGAATGATTTCAATAAACTAGGGGGAACCATAGTGCATGGTGATATATAAGACGTGCTGAAGTCTTATATTTTGATTAGGGATGGGCAATTAATCAGTCATGACATCTGTATCGGCCGATATTGGCTAACATTAGCGCGCAACGTGACAAAAACAAGGATAGGGTGATACAAGCTATCGGAGTGTGTATATGTTTTGAATGTTCATGCCGTTTAGACGATGGGTTGTTGCTGACTGCAATGCTGTCCCATTGGCTTTGAGGTCGGCTAGAGGCAAAAAGTGTCTGGTTGTCTAGAGACGAGGCAGCCAATCAGGACGATAGGTCGTCACTACGGCAGCCAATGAGAAATTGGTCGTCAAAGCCATCCCGAGACAAAATTGACCACCTTGCTTTCCAAGTAAGTAGTAGCCTTGCCGAGCTATGAGGCCCATAGGGCAGGAGCCTATCTCCTGTTTCTGTAGCGTGAGGCAGCTTGATGTACAAGTACACCCCCTGGACATGACGCTAGTATGTCGCAGGGACTTACCCCCAATCCAACCCTTGATGCTGAGTGTCAAGCAGGGAGGCATTGGGTCCCATTTTTAGTCTTTGGTATGACCCGGTCGGGGATTGAACCCCAACCTCCCAGTCTCAGGGTGGACACTCTAACCACAAGGCCACTGAGCTGGTACTTGCTTTCCAAGCAGCTGGTAAAAAGCCTGAAAAAGCCTTTTGTTATGATGAAGGCTGCAAATTCTATCAGTGTTTTCTGGGGAAGCTTTCAAAACAGTCAACAAGTTGGAACATTTTGAAATAAAGATTCAAGTTGTTTATTTTGGGATTTGGGCCAACATTTCAATGACGGTGCATCCCTAGTTTTGGAATAAAGAGGCATTGCATTTTTTCAAATTCACTGTTTATAAGCCTTTGTTCAGAATGTACAAAATAATATTTTTTTAATACATAATGAGATCATATTGACATTGGTTATCGTCATAGATAGATAGATAGATAGATAGATAGATAGATAGATAGATAGCTATCTGACCTTCAAATTCAACCTGAAAAGGTGGCTAAAAACAACTCAAATCTGTAATCATGAGTAACTATCAGCACTATTAGTATTTATCACCGGTATCATTTCTCATCATTTCTCACTTCACTTGCAGTTGTTCTGTCCCCTGTACCATGTTGATCTGTTCCTGTATTGTACTGTATTGTATTTGCGAACGCAGTGAGCACTAACTATGAGACCCTGCAGATCATGTCTGTCTGTGTGTCTGTCTGTCTGTCCCGCTGTAACACCACCCGCCCGCCACCAGAGGGCGCAGCTGTATCGCACACTCACACACACACACACACACACACACACACACACAGTAGAAAACAGACTGCCACAACAGCTGCGTTCGCTTCCCGCGTTCACGCGTCTTACTTGTGTGTTTTTGTATGTTGTGTGTATGTTTGTGTGTTTTGTGTTTTTGTGTGTTTTTGTGGTGTTGGGTGCTTGCACATACTGTATGCATCACATGGCATCAACACATGGTGTTGTGTGCTGACACACTACACTTTGTCTTTCTTTTATCTGTATTGTACTGTGTTTTTGTATGGACATAGTGTTGGGTGCTTGCACATATGCACACATGGTATCAACGCATGGTGTAGTGTGCTGGCACACTACACACACACACACTGTCTTTCTTTTATCTGTATTGTACTGTGTTTTTGTATGGACGTAGTGTTGGGTGCTTGCACATATGCACACATGGCATCAACGCATGGTGTTGTGTGCTGGCACACTACACTTTGTCTTTCTTTTATCATTCATTTTTTAAGAACCTGCCCAGGGACTACAGATGAGATTTAGCTTCGGCTAACTCTGGCCCATTTACATTGAGGTGAAAACTGACTTGATTAGTGAGCTTTGTCCCTGTCAAATAAATATATAAAAATAAATAAAGATAACAAAACTATGTATGATATTGTCTTGTTTCAGACGCGGCAGTAAACTCTGGGGAGATCTGGTTCATCAACTTCTATTACCCACGATGCTCTCACTGCCATCAACTGGCTCCCACGGTACCACACACACACACACACACACACACACACACTGTACTGAGTGCGTACTGAGTGCGGGTAGAATATGCCATAGGTACTGGAATTAGTCCTCAAAAAGTCACAGAAAAATCCCCAGGTACTCAAAAATACTCAAAAATATACTCAAAATACTCCAAAGTTACTGAAACGTTTTCCACTTAGTTGGAATATATTCAAAAGTATTGACAAAGTCAGTGGTGCAATCAAATTGCTTTTATTCACCTCAATTGTGTCCAGTGAGAAAAAAATTGAGGTAGTTTCGGTCAAACAATGATACACCTAAACTGGCCAGGTTGGCTACAGGTCTTCTCTCTCCAGGATCAGCCCTACAATGACGCCTGGGCAGTGGCAGGTTTCCTGCTTATAAAGGCCAGGCCCCTCCCACTAGACCAATCCATCCCTGTCTGAAACTTAAGTTACATCCCAGTCTAGCCCATGTCCAAAGACAATATATAACTCCCAAAATGGTACAAACACCATGTAGTCTAACAATAACAATATTGACCATATTACTCAAACAAGTATTCATATAATAATAATAATCTTCTCTTTAACAAAACCCCACAGTTGGTATGGTCCACTCATGGACCAATCATGATCTCCCCCTCCATATAAGGCCGCCTGAGTCACTCCTCTGGTGCTTTGCCTCTGCCCAGAAGTCAGGGAATATACTGTGGTAAAACAAAGAAACAAAAGTCATACCCTTGATACATACAATAGTGAATAATAAAGAAAAATAACAATACATGTGGAAAACAGCATAGGAACAATGTTAAACCAGTTTGCGTGTGTGCACTCACCAAACTAATGAACAGGGCCTTGGCTATTGTGTCATGGTGTATTGTAGTGGAGTGTTATAAGTGTGATCATTGTGATGTGCTGTTAGTGGCAGGGTGAACTGCCACATTACCCCCTCCCCTCTCCAGGCGCAGCCGTGGGGGTCAATCTGGACAGGTAGTCTGCCAACAGATTTGTCTTGCCAGCTTTGTGCCGGATCCTGAAATTGAAGGGTTGCAAATCCAGGTACCATCTTGTGATCCTAGCATTGCGATCCTTCATCGTATTGATCCAAGACAGAGCCTTGTGGTCTGTCTCAACATCAAACTCCCTTCCAAGGAGGTAATAGCGCAGGCTTTCCAGAGCCCACTTAATGCCTAAGCCCTCCTTCTCAACTGTGGAATACCTGGTCTCCCTCGGCTCCAACTTACGGCTGAGATACAACACTGGTCTCTCCTCTCCCTCATCCCCTTGCAGCAAGACCGCTCCAAGCCCAACATCAGAAGCATCTGTCTGGACCACGAAGCGCTTCTGAAAATCAGGACTACAGAGGACAGGGGAAGAACACATTGCTTTCTTGAGAGCCGTGAAGGATTCCTCACACTCTAGGGTCCACCTAACAGGGTTGGGAGCCGCTTTTTTTGTTAGGTTAGTTAGAGGGGTAGCAAGAGTGGAGTAGTGGGGGAGAAAGTTGCTATACCATCCTATAAGTCCCAGCAGAGACCTCACCTGCCTTTTGGTGCGTGGGCGCTCTGCACTGACACACACACACACACACACACACACACACACACACACACACACACACACAGATACAGATGTGCACATGTTTCACACAAACACATGACACGTGTGTGTGTGTGTGTGTGTGTGTGTGTGTGCGCGCAGTGGAGGGAGTTTTCTAAGGAGATGGCAGGAGTCATCAGGATCGGAGCAGTGAACTGTGGAGACAACAATCGATTGTGTCGCAGTAAAGGCATCAACAGCTACCCCAGTCTGTACATCTACACCGCTGGACAGGTAACTAAGCAAGATCAGGGCCAAACTCAGACTTCTTTGTGCAAAGGGCCACCCAAATGTATAGTGTGTTTGGCCACGGACCCCTCATCTGAAAATCTAGGGATGTCAATCGATCGATTAACTGGCTAGTTGATAAGCAGCGTTTTAGACGTCCAATGACACGCCCGAAAATATCAATATTATTTTGATACTGTACATCACGTGGTCTCAGTGAAAACGGTCTGAAAACTCTCACGACGGGCGCACTGAGCAAATAATCGATTAATCGATTAACGATTAACCTCCCTAATAAACATCCTTTAATGGATTGTGTCGGGGCCTTCCACAGTAAAATTAGCACTTTCCCATGTTTTGATCTAAATTAGGGTGACACATTGTTAGCTTTCCACCACTGGTTTTAACTGGCATTCCTCTCGTTTTCACAGAAGTCAGAGAAGTACTTTGGGGACCGCTCCATGAAAAGTCTGGTCCAGTTCTCCATGCAGTTTGTTAAAACCACCGTCACGGAACTGTGGCAAGGTAAGGACTGCTGTATTATACGCACGCACACACACACACACACACCTAGAGTGACTTACATTAAGCATAATCACATCGATCTATAAATGTGCCACGTGTGTACGTCTGTAATGCACGTAACTGGAGAACTGGAGAAATTCGACACACGCGTTCCACACTCCCACGGGGAGTGCGGTTCCCCGTGTCGAGTCCGTCGGATAGCCGGTTGTCCAGAACCAGCACTATATGCGTATACACTATAGAGTGCTATGTCTACATAAAATGCTATCTAAGTTACATAAAATGTAGCCTTTGTATACCGGTTTGCCTGTATTTCGTCGACGCTAGGGCAAGTGCTACGGGCTAAGATGTAGTCTGAAGAGGTGGGTTTTCAGACTACAGCACATGCACATCCACATCTATGTAAAGTTTTATTATGCTGTGCTAAGTTAATGATGCTCCTTGTAATATTCTTTAGTTCTACACTTTGCTCATTTGGTTCTGTTTTCTCGTGTTGTTTATGTTGTTTATGTTGCTAGGCAACGTGTTCACCGAGATAGAACGAGCGTTTTCATCAGGAATTGGCTGGATCATTACCTTCTGCTCTGACTCTGGAGGTAACGCACGCACGCACACACGCACACACACACACACACACACACACACACACACACACGTTGGCTTAGTCCTGGGGACGTTTTAAGTCTTTGGTATTACACCAGCCAGCTCAGTGGCCTTGTGGTTAGAGTGTCCGCCCTGAGACTGGGAGGTTGGGGTTCAATCCCCGGCCGGGTCATACCAAAGACTGTAAAATGGGACCCAATGCCTCCCTGCTTGACACTCAGCATCAAGGGTTGGATTGGGGGTAAGTCCCTGCGACATACTAGCGTCATGTCCAGGGGGTGTTGCATCAAGCTGCCTCACGCTACAGAAACAGGAGATAGGCTCCTGCCCTATGGGCCTCATGGCTCGGCAAGGCTACTTACTTACTTACTACACCAGCCAATAAGGGACCACCATTCTTGGTGACGTAACTAAGGTACGTTTCAAGGTTCGTATAAGGTCAATAACGGGTCTAAAGGACAGACATTAGTTAGTAACACTGAAAGTAGAGAAGATTTAGACCAGCAGTTGTACCAGGCAGTAGACAGTACCGGACACTGTACTTCAAAGTAGCTTATATAGGGCCTCAGAGCAGCAGTCGTACCCAGACAGCAGTGAGCTTTAGGACTCAGCAGCAATCGTACCCAGACAGCAGTGAGCTTTAGGCGGACGCTTTTCCGAACAGTCATTGGTCCGACGACCGGATTAAGGTTGGTGAGAGATGCGTTAAGGTTGGCGACTGGATTAAGTTTGGTGAGGGATGCGTGGAAAATGACCGGATTAAGGTTGGTGAGGGATGCGTTAAGGTTCGTGACTGGATTAAGGTTGGTGAGGGATGCGCTGCTTCCGTGGGAGGTTATGGTTAGGTTAGGGTCTTTGTCTACCGAGCAATCTTCGTTCCTACTCTCACCTATGGTCATGAAGTGTGGGTCATGACTGAAAGAATGAGGTCGGGAATACAAGGGGCCGAAATGAGTTTTCTTCCGACGGTTGGCTGGCATCTCCCTTAGAGAGAGGGTGAGAAGTTCAGTCACCCGAGGGAGACTTCTTCGCCTGGAAAGGAGCCAGCTTAGGTGGTTCGGGCATCTGGTTAGGATGCCTCTCGAGCGTCTCCCTAGGGAGGTTCTCGAGGCACGTCCCACTGGGAGGAGACCTCGGGGCAGACCAAGGCGCAGATGGAGGCATTACATCGACTCACTGGCCTTGGAACGCCTCGGGATCCCCAGGAGGAAGTTACTAATGTTGCTCTGGAGAGGAATGTCTGGAGCTCTCTGGTGGAGCTGTTGCCCCCGCGACCCGACTACAGATAAGTTGAAGATGGATGGATGGATAGGGTATGAGGTATAAATGTTTTTGGAAGCGGTGATGTCAGTGGTGAGCGCACGTCATGGTGCACTCTGCTTGTGCACAAGTAGGCCATACATGGCCTACTTGTGTGCAAGGTGCAAGTGCATCTCGAGAGAGAGAGCATTTCTACTAGTTATGATCTGTGTTGACAAATGCTACACACATGCACGCAAACAAACTCATTCACAGTACACCACACTATATAATCTATAATGTTTCATTTACATAATGTTTGACCTGTCTGTCTGTCAGATTGTCTGGAGTCTTCAACCAGACAGAAGCTGGCTGGCATGTTGGTAAGGTAACATTATAATTGACGTTGACAATTACAAAAGTATACGGTTACTGTAAATAATATTTCAGAAATAAACTGTGTGTGTGTGTGTGTGTGTGTGTGTGTGTGTGTGTGTGTGTGTGTGTGTGTGTGTGTGTGTGTGTACGTGTGCACGTGTGCACGTGTGTACGTGTGTACGTGTGCGTAGGATGGTCTTGTTAAAGTTGGCTGGATAGATTGCGGTACTCAAGCAAACCTCTGTGACAGTTTCCAGGTAAGCGTAATAATAAAGCAGAAACAACCCTCATTGTTATGTAAAAGTGACTGCAATTTCAGAACCAGACAAGAATGTCTGTTTTGATCAGGGTTTTCACGCTAATCTATACTTCTATAGTACAGTGGTTCCCAAACCTTTTCATGTCAGGACGCCCAAATTGACACTAATTAGCGCGTGGACCTGGACCCCCCATTTGAAGAGACATGCCAGGAACCCCCATAAGAGAAGATTTTTACGGCTCTAGCAGTGATTCTCAATTGCAACGTATTTCCTTGTAACACTATGCTTTGTTTACAAGGGAACGTATTTCCTTGTAACACTATGCTTTGTTTACAAGGGAACGTATTTCCTTGTAACACTATGCTATGTTTTAGTGATGAACCGAATATTCAGCCGCAGAAAATATTCGGCAGAAAATGGCTAAAAATGCATTTTCGGCCTATTCGGTTTCGGCCCAAATAGGCAGAAAATATATCACAGAATAGTGTATGCAATTAATGCATTCAAAAGGGCTGAATAAATGTTTTATGGACCCATAATAGTGATTATTATTCAAGTTAAGTTTTGCCATAACCATTTATTTTGCCATAAATCAGGTAGCTTTAAGGTACGGCCATGACAGCAATGGTAGGAAAAAAGTTGTATAATATTAATCATATTCGGATATTCGGTATTCGGTTTTCGGCCAACTGTTTCCTATATTCGGTATTCGGTTTCGGCCAAGAATTTCAATTTCGGTGCATCCCTACTATGTTTCCAAGGTAACCGGTGGCTCCACAGCATTCTTCCCACCTGGAAGCTCCATGCAGAAACAAGGCAGTGAACTGGTAACACACACACACACGCCCCACACACACACACACACACACACACACACACACACACACAGACACACAGTGTTGTTTAACCTTAAATTGAGTTATTTTATGCATATTGTCCCCGACTCAGAATCAATCAGATTTCATCGCGCGTTATCATTTAGATAACGTTTTATTTTATTGTACATTGGACATGGGAAAGAAAGAATTAAACACTTTCAATGTGGCATCCCAATAATGAATCAATGTCATTATAGGTTGTCGGTTGAGCATGGCTATTTTCATGGGTTTTCATGGCCTATTCATACTATTCTAAAAAAGGTCTTCTAAATCATGACAGTTTTCTGAAAAACCCATGTTTCTGTATCAGTGGTTCTCAACCTATTTCATGTCAAGAATTGGTTAAATAAAACCAATTCTTAACAATCAGTTAACTATTAACATCCCTAGTTCCATTGTCTAATGTATTGTGTGTATTGTTGTTTGCATGTTCAAGTGGCTCCAAACTCTGGACAGCAGAGAGATCTACGGTCAGGTCATGGAACACCTTCCGGACCTGGAGCTTCTGACGGCAGAAAACTTCAAGGTACCTTCGCCCCAGTGTTGGTTCTGTTTTGTCGACTGAAGCCCAAACCACACCAAAGGGTCGAGAGACGCAACAAAACTGTTTTAGCTTTCTTCCCAGTGGTGTGATAGAATAGGACATATTAGTTTTTGCCTGCCTGCCAGTGGTGGGTGATATGTGGTGACAAATATCGCTGAGACGATATACTGTAATGTCTCCACGATGTGCCTTTTCAGAGGTATTGTGCATATCGTGATACAGTGAATGCACATTCTATGATTTGCAGTTCTATACTTTAGTTTATACTAAAGAGCGATGGTTTGATTTTAGTATTTTGGTCTAAATGGTCTCTTACTCCTTTTTCTTTTAGTTTTAGTTACTAGCTTGTAGGTGGTTGTACTGTTAAGTAACTTGAAAATTAACCATAAAAAAATGTGTGTGTGTGTGTGTGTGTGTGTGTGTGTGTGTGTGTGTGTTGCAGAACAAGCTGACCGGACATCGCTGGCTGGTCAGTTTTACGTTTGGACAGAAGACTCTGGCTTCCAACGAGTACAAGAAACTACAGGCACTACTCAGAGAGGACCACATACAGGTGCCTGCCTGCCTGTAGCTATGTGTTAATCTTTGTCTGGCCATAAGGTGGCAGGCTTTTACAACAAATTACTATGTCAAACGCAACAGTTGCTGTCTGTCTGTCTGTCTGTCTGTCTGTCTGTCTGTCTGTCTGTCTGTCTGTCTGTCTGTCTGACTGTCTGTCTGTCTGTCTGTGTCTGTCTGACTATCTACCTGTCTGTGTGTCTCTAGGTTGGCAGGGTGGACTGTCTTGCTGATCCAGACCTGTGCCAGTCTCTGTACATCCACACAGCGTGTGTGGCAGTCTTCAAAGGCCTGGGCATTCAGCACTTTGAAATACATCATGGTCAGTTTACCTTCCTTTTCATTGATTGATTGATTGAATAATGTGAAGTGAAGATGGAGTGACGTCCTTATATTTTTTCTCTCGGCTTGATTACTGCCATGCACTTTTTTTCTTGGCCTGCCAGAGAAAACCGACAGATTACAACTCAAAATGCGGCAGCCATAGTTTGTAACTAAAACTGGTCTGTCTGTCTGTCTGTCTGTCTGTCTGTCTGTCTGTCTGTCTGTCTGTCTGTCTGTCTGTCTGTCTGTCTGTCTGTCCAGGTAAAGATGTGTTGTACAACATCGTGGGCTTCGCCAGAGACAGTGTCAAAGGTCACGTGACCACTCTGCTTCCCGACAACTTCCCGTCTGACATGAAGGAGCCCTGGCTGGTGGACTTCTTTGCTCCGGTCAGTCAAACCTAATAATATGAATGAATAATTAATTGCATTTTTTATTAGTGCTTTTCCAACGTAGTGCTCAAAGCGCTTTACAATGGTCCATTCATTCATACATTGGGAGGTGAAGCGGTGAACAGTCTGCGCCAGCGGCAGTGTGGGGTTCAGTGTCTTGCCCAAGGACACTTTGACATGTGGACAAGAGGAGCGTCCAGAGTGGGACTTACTGTCGAGAAGTTAGAATCTCCACATTCACATTCTTAAAGGACCACTTTTCAACCTATCTTCATATAATAGGTCCTCAGTATAATCATGATAAAATGGCACAATTGTTTTCTACTCAGTCTGTGTCTCATACGAGGGCAGTTCAGAAACCCGTCCACCAGTGACATCGTTTTTTTTTTACAAAAATGTTTAGCTTTTTATTTTCGTGAGAACGATGGCTTCCATTTTCGCATTGCAACTTTTCAGGACTAGTAAGTTTTACTTACTTCAGTCTAAATTAGTAGTTTAATGAGCAGTATTAAAAAGTTATTGTCTATTTGATGTCCAATGTAATTGTACTTTGTTCATAAAGTTAACATAACTTTAAAGGAATTTGAAAGGCAATTGAAATTAAATTAAAATAACCTTTCTGGATTCCAATTCAAAATAGCAAAAAATAATTCAGGATTTCAATTCAAATATATAAAAAATTGCTGATCTACAAGCTCAAAACACGTCGCAAAATGCGTCACGTTTTTTGCTACGACAGTAATATTCCATGTGGCCCTCTGGAGTGACTGTGGATATAGTGGCCCTCTGGAGTGGATGTGGATATAGTGGCCCTCTCCATCGTCAAAGTTGCCCTTTCGCCAACCCCACCTCAGGTATGGGCACTGATGACATATTGTTGTTTTAATTTACAGTGGTGTCCGCCGTGTCGAGCGTTGCTCCCCGAACTGAGGAAAGCTTCCATCCTATTGGCTGGACAGATGAAGTTTGGCACGCTGGACTGTACCATTCACCAGGAGCTGTGTAGCACGGTACCTGTCTGTCTGTCTGTCTGTCTGTCTGTTTGTTTACCTGTCTGTCTGTCTGCTTACCTGTCTGTTTACCTGTCTGCTTGCCTGTCTGGACTGTACCATTCATCAGGAGCTGTGTAGCACGGTACCTGTCTGTCTGTTTACCTGTCTACTTTCTGAAGCTTGATGATATGTTAAATTGCTGTTAACTTGTGTGTGTGTGTGTGTGTGTGTGTGTGTGTGTGTGTGTGACTGTGTGCATGTGCGCGCGAATGCACGTGTGCGTGTGCAGTACAACATTCAAGCCTACCCGACCACTGTCATCTTCAACCGTTCCGCCATCTATGAGTATGAAGGCCATCACTCTGCTGACGCTATACTGGAGTTTATACAGGTGTGTATACACACACGCACACACACACACACACACACACACACATGCACCGGGGGGCGACAGTGGCTACGGAGTACTAGAGCAGCCGGATAGTAACCGCAAGGTTCCCAGTTTGATCCTGGGCTCCCCCAGAGTTGGTGTCCTTGAGCAAGACTCTGAACCCCCTAATTGCTCCCGATGTGCAGGTTGGTGCCTTGCACGGTTTCCTCCGCCATCGGTGTGTGTGAATGGATGAATATAATGCACAATCTATGTAAAGTGCTATATAATTGCACCATTTAGTTGATAACTGATAACGGTTGATAGCAGGCTGGATTGAATTGAAACAACACTTACTGTAGGTATCTCTGTCTGTCTGTCTGTCTGTCTGTCTGTCTGTCTGTCTGTCTGTCTGTCTGTCTGTCTGTCTGTCTGTCTGTCTGTCTGTCTGTCTGTCTCTGTGTCTCTGTGTCTCTGTGTGTGTCTCTCTCTCTCTCTCTCTCTCTCTCTCTCTCTCTCTCTCTCTCTCTCTCTCTCTCTCTCTCTCTATAGGATCTGGTCAGTCCATCGGTGGTGGTGTTGGATCCTGTTAGCTTCAGAGACAGAGTTAAAGGTAAGACTAATACTTCTATAGTAGTTTAGTAGTAAATTGATGTGTGAGCTTGTAGATAAGCTATTTTCCACAAAGAGTTCCAAGTAGAAGACAAAAGGGCCTTTCTGTGTGGAGTTTGTATGTTCCTCCCGTGTCCCCTTGGGTAGGTAGCCTCACATGTTCTCCCCGTTCCCCTTGGGTAGGTACCCTCACATGTTCTCCCCGTGTCCCCTTGGGTAGGTACCCTCACATGTTCTCCCCGTGTCCCCTAGGGTAGGTACCCTCACATGTTCTCCCCCTGTTTCCTATGGTAGGTACCCTCACAT
This sequence comes from Protomyctophum bolini, assembly GCF_963924005.1. Classification (NCBI taxonomy): domain Eukaryota; kingdom Metazoa; phylum Chordata; class Actinopteri; order Myctophiformes; family Myctophidae; genus Protomyctophum; species Protomyctophum bolini. Next base: position 23,937,723 of record NC_137877.1, on the reverse strand, counting down.
GTTCTCCCCGTTCCCCTAGGGTAGGTACCCTCACATGTTCTCCCCGTGTCCCCTAGGGTAGGTACCCTCACATGTTCTCCCCGTGTCCCCTAGGGTAGGTACCCTCACATGTTCCTCCCGTGTCCCCTAGGGTAGGTACCCTCACATGTTCTCCCCGTTCCCCTAGGGTAGGTACCCTCACATGTTCTCCCCGTTCCCCTAGGGTAGGTACCCTCACATGTTCTCCCCGTCAGTGTTGTTTTTGGCAGGCATTTTTTTGATTTAGTCAGTCTTACGCCAGGGCTCCACTGGGCGCGTCTGCGTCGCGTTGCGTCTCCGACGCGTGCGTCAAAAAACGAACCGGTTCAATTTTAATGGTGACGCACGCACGCGGCACACACGCACAACGCGGGCAGTGGAGCCACCCTTCATTGATTAAAAAGGGAACATTCTGTGACGGTGACGCGACGCAGACGCGCCCAATGGAGCCCTGGCGTTAGTCTTTTGGAATGCTTATTAGATTTAGTCACTCTTAGTCATTTGGACAAAATGCTTAATTAGTCTTAGTCACTCTTAGTCATTTCTATCCTTGATAGTTTTAGTCTAGTTTTAGTCGACGGAAATTTAAAAGGTTTTAGTCCAGTTTTAGTCAATGACTAAAGTCAGTATTACATTTTTGACCGTCCGTATTACAATCATATCCTAAATTATATATTTTATGATGGCTGTATTTTATGACTGAAAAGTAGGCCAGTGGTTCCCAAAGTGGGGTCCAGGGACCCCCTGGGGTCCTTGAGGGAGTTCCCTTGAGGGTGTCCCTAGCTAAATTATAGTTTGTAACTCAGAGTTAAATTAACTATGATTTTACAATACATTGGGGTCTCAGAGATACAATGCCATTAAATGGGGGTCCATAGCCTAGTTCATGTCAAACTGGGGGTCCTTGAAATTCAACGGGTTGGGAATCACTGCTAGAACCGTTAATATCTTCCCTGGCATATCTTTTCAAATGGGGCTGATGAGTGTCAATTTGGGGGTCCCCGACATGAAAAGGTTTGGGAACCACTGCAGTAGGCTATTATCATAAAGTATATCTCAGTTTGAAGATTCAAATTATGGATAATAACAATACAAAAAGTTTAGTTTACAATACAACATTTAATCTCTGCATAAGGATTTAATTAGAGTTTCTATCTACAGTCATGGATAATTTGTTTAGGACCTGTCACTTTTCTGAGGAAATTACTTTTAAAAGCTACGAGTGGAGAGCACATTACAACATCAGGTAGGCAATGCGAACAGGACATGCAAAGCTTGTGTGTGTGTGTGAGAGATGCGCACGCGGCGTGCGAGAGAGTAACAATTAACCGAGGGAGGGTGTGTGCGTGCGTGCATGCACAGTTTGCACACGCACACACACACACACACACACGGGCAGGAAGCAGCCGTAGTAGCGGCAGCATTTCTGATATTTTTGCACGCACAATTGGCGGAGCATTTGTTAGTCAAGCCACTAAAATGTTCGTCTCGTCTCGTCTCATCAACGAAAACTCACACAGGTCTTCGTCATATTTTAGTCAACCAAGAGAGCTGTTTAGCTCGTCAGCGTCAGTCTCGTCCTGAATCTTTTTTGTTTATTTCGTCAACGTCAGATATTCGTCCTGAAAAAAGTGCCACTGACGTCGTCATTTACGTTATCGTCATGCCTGACGAAAACAACACTGCTCCCCATGTCCCCTAGGGTAGGTACCCTCACATGTTCTCCCCATGTCCCCTAGGGTAGGTACCCTCACATGTTCTCCCCATGTCCCCTAGGGTAGGTACCCTCACATGTTCTCCCCATGTCCCCTAGGGTAGGTACCCTCACATGTTCTCCCCATGTCCCCTAGGGTAGGTACCCTCACATGTTCTCCCCATGTCCCCTAGGGTAGGTACCCTCCAGTGGTGTCATGGTGTTTTTTTTTACTGGTACCACAGTGTTTTGATGACGCCACGTGTGCGCGTGCATGTGCGCATCGCAGAACACACAGAACAGCTGATATAGCCTAAGCCTATTATTAAATAGTGTATGAGAGTTTTAGACACAAACACAAAAGTAGACTTAAAATAGTCAGACAAACATCTTTACTGCACACTAGCAAAATTAAAAAGTTTGCTTTGGACAAATTAATCTGTTCTTCTTTCATTCAGTAAACCTAGACCACTGGGTGCGTCTTGGAAAGTCTGGTGACACGAGGTTGATTAGGTGCGTCTTCTCTTGAATCTAGCGTGCACACACATGCACCATTCCGTTCCGTCCCTGCGCGAGCACGTCAAAGGTTTACTGGTACCATGGCGTGGTACTGCGTTCTACGAGCATGACACCACTGGTACCCTCACAACAAACATGCTGTTTTGTGTTGGTTGTGTGTTTCAGGTGGGTCTGGAGGGGAGCTGTGGATGGTTTTATATATTATGTATATATTGTGTTGGTTGTGTGTTTCAGGTGGTTCTGGAGGGGAGCTGTGGATGGTGGATTTCTACGCTCCGTGGTGTGGACCCTGTCAGGCCCTGAAGCCTGAGTGGAGGCGCATGGCCAGGGTATGGGATATTAACCCTCGTTACACACATACGCATGTCCAGGGTATGGGATATTAACCCTCGTTACACACATACGCATGTCCAGGGTATGGGATATTAACCCTCATTACACACACATGCATGTCCAGGGTATGGGATATTAACCCTCATTACACACATATGCATGGCCCAGGTATGGGCCATGCATATTTTTGAAAAACCTTGAAAATGTGGTGCAAATCTTTGATTACCGTATATATTATTTCAGAGTGAACGTTCTTTGCTTCTGGGATGTCACTGTAACAACTTATTAACGTATTACTTATTTTCAGATGGGGATCGGTGGCCAATTACATATATTCCTTGACATGAAATAGTTTGAGAACCACTAGAAACATAGGTTTTTCAGAATATTGTCTTTTTAGAAGAAACATTTTTAGAATCGGCCTCAGGTCTTAAACAGAAAATACATTTTTATCAGGATAGAGAACTCACACAGGCTGCAAGTGATAACACAGAGGAATGGGCAGTGACAGAATGACAGAAATGGAACTGGAACACTGGAACATTGAAGCTGATAAGTGGGTACTCTCTCCTGATATAATGTGTCAGGTCTCAAGCTAAAAAGTAGCTATGTGTTACTCTCTGTCTGGCCACAAGATGGCAGGCTCTTACAACAAATTACTATGTCAAACACAACAGTTGCTAGTACCTGTCAACATACAATAATATAACAGTGGTTGTCAAAGTGGGGTCTGGGGACCCCCTGGGGGGCGGTGCCTCATCCATATTTCATGTTGGTTATTCAATATTAGCAGATGTGCTGCTTGTATCCGCTTTCTTTTCTTTTTGCCAGCTGCTGTGTAAGCACAGCTGGTCAATGTTCTCTCTGAGGTGCTTTCACGCCCACTTGCTGTAGTTGAGACATATGTTTCTCATTGGCTGCCTCGTCTCTAGGCAACCACACACTTTTTTGCCTCTAGCCGACCTATCAGCCATGGGATATAAGGCAGCACTGGTAATTAATTGATGTCATCAATTCTTGTTTTCTATTTTTTAGCATTTTAGCAAAATCTTGAATGTGTTCTTTATCTCCTGGCGCAAACCATTTTTCAGGAGGGGGGATATATATCTATTTGGTGGACTTTGGTTGTTTGACAACTACTGCTGCAATATCATATGTCTTTGAGGTTGTTACTATAATAGTCACACTTTGACGACATTGAAGAGCTATAGTTATTGTGCTCACACAGACTATTGTGTGTGTGTGTGTGTGTGTGTGTGTGTGTGTTGGTGTGTGTGTGTGTGTGTGTGTGTCTGTGTGTCTGTGTCTGTGTGTGTAGCTGTTGACAGATGTGCTGGCGGTGGGTTCGGTGGACTGTCAGCAGCATCAGTCTCTGTGTCGCTCTGAGGGGGTGAGGGCTTACCCCGAAATACGACTGTACCCCAACACACACTCCCCTCAACACTACATGTGAGTGCACACACACATACATTTTATTTCTTTATTTGAATCCGCAAATTGCAATTAATTTAACCTTTTTGCGATGATGTCATCAAAACGCGTCACCTATCCCACTCGCAGATGCGAGGACTTGCAACGCATACTGTCACCCCCGTGCCTCCGCCTCCCAGTTCTTTTTCCATACGGTTGTCACGTTTTCCTTTTACTTTATACCTGATGTAAAGAAGGTCTTTTTCCATACGGTTGTCACGTTTTCCTTTTACTTTATAACTGATGTAAAGAACCTTAGTGCCTTTCTGCTTTTTGTATTGACCTATTTACAAATGTCAATCAAGCTTGTTTGTTAAATGTAAAGGCTATTATTGTACATATGCAGTAGACTAATGTCTGTAATTATTAATGCCTGTAGTTATACCGGTATGTACATAGCCTACTTTATCTGCGGGATTCAGCGTTTTAGCCAAAGCGATAATTTAAGCATAATAATAGTATAATTTGAAAATGTATAGATGTCTCTTCAACAAATGCATGGGAGCCGGTGTACGCTTTTTCCAAAAAAGAAATGTCCTCATGTAAATCTCCACTGGAGTTCCGGAAGTCTCACCCGTGATTTCATCCAGAGTCCCCTTTGGGCCACTGTAGTCCACAACTGCAGCCCATTTGGGACACAAACATTGTGGAGAGATTTGTGTTATGAAAAAAAAAATATATCTATATATCAGAGCTGCAGTGGACTCAGGATGGAGTTATCAAAACCCCCCGGGTCACGCTAAGAGCTGCAGTGGACTCAGGATGGAGTTATCAAAACCCCCCGGGTCACGCTCAGAGCTGCAGTGGACTCAGGATGGAGTTATCAAAACCCCCGGGTCACGCTCAGAGCTGCAGTCCACTCAGGATGGAGTTATCAAAACCCCCGGGTCACGCTCAGAGCTGCAGTGGACTCAGGATGGAGTTATCAAAACCCTCCGGGTCACGCTCACAGTTTTAAATACTAATTATTGTGTGTGTGTGTGTGTGTGTGTGTGTGTGTGTGTGTGTGTGTGTGTGTGTGTGTGTGTGTGTGTGTGTGTGTGTGTGTGTGTGTGTGTGTGTGTGTGTGCGTGCGTGCGTGCGTGCGTGCGTAGGAGTTATAACGGTTGGAATCGAGATGCACAGTCAATGAGGATGTGGGCTTTGAGGTAAGAGTTGTACCTGACATACACACACGCACAGACACACACACACACACACACACACACACATTTATATATATCCTTCTCTCTCTCTCTCCCCCTGTCCCTGGGACTAAGCGAAAAACAAAGGGTTACAGCGCTTTCGCAGTAGTTGCTCCTACATTATGGAACGCCCTACCATTCACTTTAAAAAACGCTGAGTAGATATTTTTAAGAGTTGAACACGTTTTTATTTCGGAAACATTTTCCCGATGTTATTTGACCTTCTTGATTAGGTTTGGTTTTATTGCTTGTTGTACATTTTTCCTTGCATCATTACACTATGTCTTGTTTTAATTTGATTGATTATATTGTGTCATTGTACAGCACTTTGTAACCTTGTTTCGAAAGGTGCTTTATAAATAAAATTTACTTACTTACTCTTCAAACCAAATTAATGGATGTGAACGGTTCCATAAATATCGGGTTGTTTACATATTTTATGAACGGGGGGAGAGCACGTAACATGAGATCACATTTCGTACAGTGCCGTGTACAGTATCTGATCTTCTCGTCATCGCCCTCCACAACAGAACACACTACAGCAGTGGTTCTGAACCCTTTTCATATCAATGCCTATTATTTATTCTGCATTTGAGCCACGGACCACCATTTGATGACATTTAACCTCAGACACAAAACTTAAAAACATAAAACCTCTCAGGGACGGACTAGTGGAGAAGAGATCCAGTAGAACGAAATGTTAAGGAGGGACTAGTGGAGAAGAGATCCAGTAGAACTAAATGTTAGGGGGGGACTATTGGAGAAGAGATCCAGTAGAACTAAATGTTAGGGGGGGACTAGTGGAGAAGAGATCCAGTAGAACTAAATGTTAGGGGGGGACTATTGGAGAAGAGATCCAGTAGAACTAAATGTTAGGGGGGGACTATTGGAGAAGAGATCCAGTAGAACTAAATGTTAGGGGGGGACTATTGGAGAAGAGATCCAGTAGAACTAAATGTTAGGGAGGGACTATTGGAGAAGAGATCCAGTAGAACTAAATGTTAAGGAGGGGCTATTGGAGAAGAGATCCAGTAGAACTAAATGTCAGGGGGGGACTAGTGGAGAAGAGATCCAGTAGAACTAAATGTTAGGGGGGGACTATTGGAGAAGAGATCCAGTAGAACTAAATGTCAGGGGGGGACTAGTGGAGAAGAGATCCAGTAGAACTAAATGTTAGGGAGGGACTAGTGAACAGATCCAGTAGAACTAAATGTCAGGGAGGGACTAGTGGAGAAGAGATCCAGTAGAACTAAAAGCGTGTGTGTGGGGGTCAAAAACCCAAAAATGATTATATACTTAAAACGTCGATTGTGGATCTGCCACTTTTGATGCTTCTCTGCAACGCTGTAGTTTGATCAAGTAGGATGTTAATTTACCAAAAAACACAAAAATTTGGAGATAGGACGTTTTTGCCTGACAGCAACGATTTGTGTCACTTATGTGGACATAAATAAAGTGTGTGTGTGCTTAAAGTTCTCTACCCAGGCAGTCGGTAGACCTGAATCCAGACACCTTCAGGTCGTTGGTGATGTCGGGGTCAGACCACTGGGTGGTGGACTTCTACGCCCCCTGGTGTCAGCCCTGTCTACAATTCGGCCCCGAGTTTGAACTCCTGGCCAGGGTGAGTACCACTGAGTGCTGCGCTACGAGCTTGTAGATAATTCAATCATTAAAGGGCGGGTGCATGCATGTGTGTGTGGCTGTCAGATAATTAATGGCTAGGTATGTGTGTGTGCGGTTGTCAGATAATTAAAGGGGAGGTGCGTGCAGGGAAGGTGGACTGCCAGGCTCATTACCAGATCTGCAATTCAGCTGGCATCACGGCCTACCCCACTGTCAGGTTCTACCCCTACCTGACCACCAGGCCGGTGAGAGAGAGAGACACACAAACACACACACACACACACACACACACACAATACATATATCATCTCTGCAGACAAAAGTATAGTGTGTGTGTGTGTGTGTGTGTGTGTGTCCAGAGTGACCGTGTCCAGAGTGACCGTTCCAGTACCGGTGAGCCCGTCAACAGCCGTGAGGCCAACACTATCGCTGATCTGCTCAGACAGAGACTGAAACAGATGGCACCGTTGTTACACAACAAGGTACACGCTTGCACACACATACACTCACACACACACACACACACACACACACACACACACACACACACTTTACACAAGTTACACAACAAGGAACCGTACGGTAGTAGAACCACTTCTACTGAGCTCTTAAAACTCATTCACTGCCATCTGGTGTCATCTAATTTATTTTTATTTTTCTGCCTTGAAAGTACAGAGGTTGAAAGTAGACTGACAGGAAATGGGGAGAGAGATGGGGGAAGACACTCGGCAAAGGCCGTCGGGATCGGGGGTCGAACCTGCGGCACGCATCAGGCCGTCAGGCTCGGTTATGTGATGTAACATGTACCACGAATGTTATTTATTTAATTCCCCCTGAGGGGGGTCCACCTGGACCCCCCCCCAGGACCCCTGAGGGGGGTCCACCTGGAACCCCCCCCCAGGACCCCTGAGGGGGGTCCACCTGGAACCCCCCCCAGGACCCCTGAGGGGGGTCCACCTGGAACCTCCCCCCAGGACCCCTGAGGGGGGTCCACCTGGAACCTCCCCCCAGGACCCCTGAGGGGGGTCCACCTGGAACCCCCCCCCCCAGGACCCCTGAGGGGGGTCCACCTGGAACCTCCCCCCAGGACCCCTGAGGGGGGTCCACCTGGAACCTCCCCCCAGGACCCCTGAGGGGGGTCCACCTGGACCCTGAGGGAGGTCCCCCCCCCCCCGCGCCGGAACCTGATTTTGAGAACCATTGCTTTTTTTTAATATTCCCTTTCCTGTCAGAGCGGCCAGCCCTTTTATTAGATTTATCTCTGATGTATTTATATACAGAGCTATTAATGTATCTTTATATTCAGGACTGTTTATAGTTGGTTATAAACTGTATACTATACAGTGTACAGTGATGTGACGACAGACCGCCAGCCTCGCTAATACTGCCTCTTAAGTGTTGTGTGTGTGAGGAGAAGAGTGAGTCCAAGTGGTGGAAAGTAATTAATTAAGTACATTTACTTAAGTACTGTACTTAAGTACTATTCTGAAGTATTTTGTACTTGAGTAATTCCAATTTCCACTAGGCCTACTTTTACTTCTACTCAACTACATCTCAGATCCTGTACTTTTTCTCTACTACATTTGTTTTAAAACTTTAGTTACTAGTTACTTTGTAGATTTGTATTATTATTACAACATACAGTTACCACTTCAGCCCCTACTGTATATACATTTCGGCCATTTGAAAATAGCAGATATACAAGCTCATCATTGTGATCTTGTAGATCTGTCATTTTTTATACATTTGAAAACTTGAAATGGGACATTCTTCACAATGACTACTTTCTACTTGTACAGTACATTTTGAAGCCAATACTTTTATGTTTACTCAAATAAATGTTGAATTCCGAACATATTGTATTTGTACATTGCAGTATTGGTAGTTTTACTCCCATGCAGGCTTGTGTTTGTTTGTGTCTGCGTCGTCGAGCAGAGGAACACAGTTTACACGAAACAAAACGTCAGATGGAGAACACAAACATCATGAGCTGTTTGGGAGAATCATTTATCAGAATGATCCCCATCTCATCGCTTGTTTTCTTCTCCGGTCCTCCCTCTTTGTAAAGCAACATCCGCTCATGAGTGGTGCACAACATAAATTATGTAGTAAATAAATGCTAAAGTACGGTATTCAAAAAGTACACATTACTAATTATTGTCTCCAGCCCTCATAAGGTCATATAGAGGGAGGAGACACTCCAGCCCTATTCTGAATCTGTGCGAAACCACGAGATATCCTTTGTTTAGCTATTCTCTTAGCTATTCTCCTTTGAAAAAACACGAGAACACGAGATTTGATAAAACAGTATTAATCCAGAATTAATAATACTAGCTTCCGTAGCTAGCCACTGCTTGCTTCCATGGTAGAAGGAGCCAAAATCCCCAAACTCTGCATGCGTACGCGGTCTTTAGTGGCTTTAGGGCTCAGAATGAGGTAAAAGACGATGTTAGGAGCTTAAGATCATAAGGTAGCATGGAGGGGACACTCCAGCCCTAATAAGGGTCACGGTGACCTAACCCAACAGCCTGCGGTGGGATATTGGCCCTTGTGGTGTGGTGTTGCTGTTTTCGCAGCAGCAGAATTCTCTCCAAAACAACTGCGGTCCAGAAAAAGGAGCGAGCTGGGCCGGCCAGCCCGTTGTTTCCGTTCCAGGACAGACCATAAAACTCTCCTAACCACTTGAGCAGCATGATAATAATAATAATCTCCTGTCTTGTGAAGCCAGAGGATCAGTTAAAGAGCGGTTGTTTTCACAGACGCTCATGCGTGCACACGCCCTGGCCTCGCGCGGCGTTTCCCATCAAGCCGAGCGTGAACACCCGATCGTTTTTGGCCTTGGAAAAAATGTCGATTTATGCTGCGTAAGCCGCATGCGGTCATAACAGGGCGCTGGTCATCTTTATGCTGCGTATAGCTGCATGCGGTCATCACAGGGTGCTGGTCATCTTTATGACCACTGCCACTCATCCACTTGTTTTAAGGAAAGCTTTTTGAGGTTTTGCTGGGAAACCCCTGTTGTGTGGGGCTGGGAAACCCCTGTTGTCTGGGCGGGGAAACCCCTCTTTGTCAGTCGATGGGACAAAGGAAGGAACTGTATTGATGTTTGAACTGGCACGAGGCTGAGTGGATGTTGGCCCTGTGCTTTCTGGCTGAACTAAACCTTTCATTAATTAAGTGGGAAAAACTGATTTAACCCATTAGACCAGATTCTACAAAATGTCTTCTAAATCATGGCTGTTTTCTGAAAAGCCTATGTTTCTATGTCAGTGGTTCTCAAAGACCCCAAAAAATGTAATTGGCCACAGACACCCATATGTAAATATGTTGTTCCAGGGACCCATATGTAAAATAAATATGTTGTTCCAGGGACCCCCCAGGGACCCATATGTAAATATGTTGTTCCAGGGACCCCCCAGACACCCATATGTAAATATGTTGTTCCAGGGACCCCCCAGACACCCATATGTAAATATGTTGTTCCAGGGACCCCCCAGACACCCATATGTAAATATGTTGTTCCAGGGACCCCCCAGACACCCATATGTAAATATGTTGTTCCAGGGACCCCCAGAAGCAAACATTCAAAGATGTTTAAAAATAATAATAATAATAATAGCAGATGTACGATCATGTAGATCTGCTATTTTTCCAACAGCTAAAGTTTAAAATAAATGGTTAAAGTGGTTCAAAGCTATGAATAAGGTGACACCTCGGGTCTAAATGGATTAATAAATGGTTGGATTGACCAGATACTGTCTGTCTGTCTGTGTCTCTCTCTCTCTCAAGGATGAGCTCTGAGGGCAGGGGGAGGAGCCGTGATGCCTGGAGCCTGTCACGATTGGACGAGGAGAGGCAGGAAGTTGATCTGTGATTGGTTGACACTGACGGACGGAATGAACTGCATACGTGCACGTACATTACTTTTGTACATAGTGTACGTGCACACACACACACACACACACACACACACAGAAAGACGGGAGGTTTTCAAGGGGTGAGGTAACACTTTACTTAACAGTCGGATCTATTATAGGGCAGGGCAGTGGTGGCCATTTTCCGGTTCCATCGTTTCAGGCCTGTATCTATTAACACTTTCTGATGCCCAGGACGTCCACACACGTTTTATCAAAACCGTGGGGCGCTAAGGACGTGGTGGGGCGTCTAAAGTAATTTTTGTCGATATAAAATCGCTAAATCGCTAAAATCATTATTTTGGAAACGGCCGTTGCTAGGCAGCGCCTTGCTCAGCCCCTCCCGACCTCACCTTTTAAGTAAAGCGTTACCACGGTTTTCATCCCATAATGGTTCTCTAGTCCAGCTGACGTTATTGGCTGGATGAGCAGCAGCAGCACTACTGTAAGTTACTGGTTTGTTATAAATCTATTGTTTGTTACTGGTTGAGAACTGGTGATGGTGGTGGTACATTTTCACACACACACATGCGCACACACCACACACACACGCGCACACACCACACACACCAAACACACACACACACACACACACACACACACACACCAACACACACACACACACACACACACACCAAACACACGCACACACTCCACGTCATTTGATTTTTAAACTGTTGTGAATAAACATTCTTTTTTTTTATTGACGGTTTTGTTTATCAGATATTTAACCACTTGTACCATAGTCTCTGGAGACAGACTGTTGAAAGAGGCCACTGTTTTCCCTTTGAATTGCAGATTCAGGTTCCCAGAGAGTGTGTGTGTGTGTGTGTGTGTGTGTGTGTGTGTGTGTGTGTGAGGGGGGGGGTCCAAGTACAGTTGCAACTCGGGTGCGCTTTTGGTTTTTACTAAGTCTAAGTTGCCGTCTTTTTTGGCTAATATTTGACAATTTAGCAATGTTTGACAGTATAGATTGTTCATGACCTGGACTTATGCCCTTAACACTTTCAGCGCCCCCTGCTGTTCATTTGAAATGACCGCAGGGAGCCAGCTATATCCCCTATATAGGCACCATTCTATTACCGTCAATACAGCCCAATACAACGAGAGGAGGCGCAAAAACTGTCTTAGGTTTCACAACAAGCATGGCTGGCGTGATGCGATCAGAAATCACTGTTTACATCTGACCGCCGGGCGGTTTGGACAAAAAACAACAACTTTGGAATATTTTTCAGAGAAAACAAGCAACAAAGAAACGACAATGAGTGGATCCTTATGGGAGGCGCGCGCATTGTTCCTCACGATGGGAAGAACGTAGGCGCTGTCTAGCAGCCTGGGCAGCACGAAGGGTTAGTGTTGAGCTTCGGCTGCATAGTGTTGATATAACCCTTACTACACGCCATTTGACGGGTATGGTGACCTCTGGGGTTAAATCTTAACCCGTCATCTGTCGGGTTGTGAGGCGTTTTGGCGTGCATCGTGTTAATGATAGGACAGTAGACTGACAGGAAATGGGGAGTGACAGCCGTATCTGTCTCAATTACATGCTTTCTTTTTATCCCACGATTTTGCAACCCATTTTTTCACCCAGTGTCAATTATCTAATGTAATCCTGGGTGCTACACTTCCTCTGTCAACCTGGGGAGAGCAGTGGACTGACCTCATGCTTCCTTCTATGCATGAGGAGTCCAAGCTGCTTCTTTTCTCCTGACAGGGGAGTTTCCCCAGTTGGACGTAGCGTGTGGAAGGAACACGTTATTCCAACCAGTTCCAGGCTGACCAGGGGGAAGAACACGCCACCTAATGTAACAAAACCATGGGAACAAATGAGCAAGGTAATGCCTGCTTTGTCATCACATCTACATCTAGGTCAAGTGCTCAGGGGCTGAGTTGGAGTCTGAAGAGGCTAATTCAGATTACAGCGGAAAAGTGGGAGTGAGTCTAGGCTGTGTGGAGTGTTGTCCACTTGTCCAGGGTGTTTTAGAGAAGGGAAGAGTAGAGTGGGATGTGTGGAGCGTGTGTGGATGTGTGGAGCGTTGTCCAAGGTGTTTTAGAGAAGGGAGAAGAGTCTAGGAGGTGTAGAGCGTTGTCCAGGGTGTTTTAGGGAAGGGAGAAGAGTGGGATGTGTGGAGCCTGGAGTGTTGTCCATGGTGTTTTAGAGAAGGGAGAGAAGAGTCTAGGACGTGTGGAGCGTTGTCAGGGTGTTTCTGAGAAGGGAGAAGAGTCTAGGATGTGTGGAGCATTGTCCAGTGTGTTTTAGAGTAGGGAGTAGAGTCTGGGACTTGTAGTGTTGTCCAGGGTGTTTTAGAGAAGGGAGAAGAGTCGAGGCCAAGTGGATCAAATAATTTGAAGAAAAACAAAAAAATGTGTTGTACCCTGTCCTTTTTCTCTTCTTTGTAATTATTTGATCTGCCCAAAACGTGGTTTATTGTCATGATTGTCACAACAAGAGTTGGCTTTGTCAGAGGCTTAAATATACTTTTTGAAACATGGACAAAATGAATGGGGAATTCTCTTCTGGGCCTGTCGTCGTCATGAAAGGGGGCGGGACTACGACGCGATATACGGCCTCGCATTGCGGCGTTCAGAGTATGGAGTTTTATGCCGTTCAGACTATAGCCTATGGGTTCTATGGGTATAGGCCCATAAGTCTCCCATTGGCTTAGAGGAGACAGCCAATGAGGAAAAAGTGTCCACCCCGGTCGCTAGTAGAGGTACGTGAACATGTCCAGAAGCTTTTCAAGCAGCTAGAAGCACAAAGTGAGGTTGAAGTGGTACATGGATCACCAGACAGTGGCCTTGTGGTTAGAGTGTCCGCCCTGAAACTGGGAGGTCGGGGTTCGACCAAAGACTGTAAAAATGGGTGAGTGCAGCTCACCGGTGGCTCCTTGACTGCGGCTCACGGCTCCAAGAGATGGTTCAAATGCGGAGAACAAATTTCACTGCGGTAACGTGTGACTAATCGTACGACTTTGACTTTGAATATAACAGCTATTCAAGCAGCTGGAAGCACAAGGTGACGTTGAAGTGGTATACAATCAATATAATATAACATCGTGTTGTTTTTACCTACAATATTAAGGCGCCACCAGCAGGAGGTACCACAAGATTTGGACTTTAATGAAGAGAAGTGGAGGAAGGAGGTGAAAACACACACACACACACACACACAGTATGTTTTACGAGGAGCAACAGAGGTCAGAACACTGACGTACTACAGTTCCATAAAACAAGATGCGTGCGTGCTAGTTTACTTCCATAGTGTGCGTGTGCGTGTGTTGGTAACTGTTCCACTATTCCATAATATGATGTTAAATGATGCAGAAACAGAAGTTGTGCAATCACACACACACACACACAGTGCAACTTGGTTCCCATGCAGGCTGACGGACGGACAATTTGAGTCATAAAGCTGTCTGACATCATCACATCAGCGACCAATCACATCGTAGAGTCCTGCCTAACCCTTTATTTTATTTGAAGGTTTTATTTTTTGTCAGGTCTATAATGTGCTTATAAAACATCATAACATTCGTTATAAATGTTCATGTGAATTATACGATAAACAGGTTTATTTATGGAGCCGGTCGTGATGCATTCATTATATATTAACTTTGGCAGTGGTTCCCTATGGAGACACAAAGGAGACTCTTTGTGTCTTCATAGGTAACCACTGCTCGCTCATCAAATTATTGCTTTAGGAATGAGACAATTAAAAGCGAAAAGATGTCCATGATTTCAAGTCTGCATGGGGTGAGCATTGAGTAATCGATGTAAAAAAGTTATTTGTGTGTGTGTGTGTGTGTGTGTGTGTGTGTGTGTGTGTGTGTGTGTGTGTGTGTGTGTGTGTGTGTGCGTGCGTGCGCACGTCTCAGTGGCAATATGAATAGAGCCACTCAGCCACAGGAAATAGACAACACCTTCTACCAACACCAGGTGTGTTTGCATATAGTGTGTGTGTGTGTGTGTGTGCGCGCGCGCGTGTTTTACTATACTTCTGAGGGACTTAATGTCCCCACAAGTATAGAAGGACAACATTCAACTTGGGGTCAGGACAGGACCAGAGGTCAAGGGGGCAGGACAGGGACAAAATGTGTCCGTTGAAAAGACTTGGGGCTGTATTTTGCGTGTCTTAAGTACCAGGTCTTATTCCCTAACTTGAGTAAACTAAAGACCTGGAGGTGTGATCCTTGCTCTTTGGCCACTCAGAATAGCCAAATGGCATTGATCACGCCTCCAGGTCTTTAGTTTACTCAAGTTAGGGATTTTCTTTTTTTACACACTTTTATAATGTTCTTAATTTGTGACCCACCGTGAGTGGGAGCCTGTCATTGGATTATTATTCATTATTCGTTTTTTCATGTCATGCGAAAGCAGCTTCAAATCGACATTGGTTGTTCAGTTTGACCCACCAGTTTTGGAGATATGGAACCAAATGGACCCATAAGGGGTGCATTTGGTTCCATTCGTACACTCAGAGTTACAGACCTGTTATGGTCATATAGGGATAGCTGGTAGTTTTCTGGTCGTTTTGGATGTCCGTGGCAAGAAAAAAAAAATTGGCAAAAATGTCGGGCACAGAAAATCTACAAGCTCACGCGCATCACGCTGCAACGCGTTGTGCGCTTGTCGTTTTCGGGGTTAGGGTTACAATTGTAAAAAGAAAAAAATGGCATGCAAGAGAGAGTAGAAATTGTATACATTTCAAGATATTTAGAATTTGGTTCTTCCTAGTAAACATTCATGTCTGTGGATAGGAGGAATGTCATTGTGGCTATCTGAAACGTTATAGTTTTGACTAGGAAGAACATAATTACAGATAACATATCCAGACTAGCTATTAATGTTAAACTGGCTTGTCATAATAAAACTATAGGCTTGACCGGGATCCTCCAGAGCTCTGTACTAGGCATGATCCTGTTTGTTTTTTGTTGTCCTCAACACCACATCTCGTTCTTTTTGGCTGAAAATATCCAATCTATGTGAGCTTGCAGAGCTGCAATTTTTTTGGGAGCAATAAGAGGTAAAGAGAGGAGAGGTTTCAGTAATAAAAGAGATTTATTGTAGATTAGAATCACTCCTGTAGTGTGTGTGTGTGTGTGTGTGTGTGTGTGTGTGTGTGTGTGTGTGTGTGTGTGTGTGCAGCTGGAGTCATGTTTATCTTGGAATAGATTCTTGCAGTTTCCAAGAATATTTCCACCACCAGAGAGAGTGAGACAGCGAGAGAGACAGACAGGCAGTGACACACACACACACACACACACACACACACACACACACACACACACACAGAGTTTGGCGTGAGACGTGAGAACAGAGAGATGTTGGACGCTCGGTGTGTGAAAAAAGCAGAGATGAAAACGCTACTACTGACTCAGCAGTTTATTATTGTTGTTAAACAGATGGAAAACCCCTGAGAGAGGGGGGGGGGCAGAGGGAGAGAGGTGGGAGAGAGAGAGAGAGGAAACAGAGGGAGAGAGGGGGAGAGGGGAAGAGAGAGAGAGAAAGGGGGAGAGAGATTCAGTGGTAGGGAGGGAGAAAGAGGGCGAGGGAGGGAGAAAGAGAGTGTGGGAGGCAGATAGAGATAGAGACACACGCAGACAGACCTACATACACTGAGTGAGAGAGCAAAGGGATGATGTTGCGAAAGGAAGGAATGTTCAAACCTCTAGATTCAAGTGTGGTTTGACGTGTGTGTGTGTGTGTTTTGCAGGCTTGCGCGCACGTCTTGGCAATCTGACGTGCAACGCTGCTCCTCAACATCTGACAACCATTACAGCTATATCTGACCTGAAATCAGCTGACACGCACACACACACACTCAGTTTGGCTAGTGACATGACACAGGTTTGAGACCCAGTGAGTGCTATTATAATACACTAGTTCATTCCCCAATATTGTCTCTAACAATAGGGTCCCCTAATAATTGTTAAAAGTGTATACAATTCCATAAAATTGTCTGAACTCCATTTGATACCCCTTTACATTTTCTATGCCCAGCTTTTTGTGTTTGTGTGTACCCCATAGTGATGATTTGATTGGATGAGCGCGAAATGCGTAGTTGCGTACCACATTTCATGATGATTTGATTGGCTGAGCACGGAATGTGATGATGTACGATGATGTATGCTGGTGTATGACATTAAGAGTGCCCCTCACTTCAAACAAGTGGGATTGTTTTTCTTTCGTTCTTAATCTCTGCACAGGGTCCCAATCTACACTGTAAAATGTACAGCGTGCCGTACACATGGAAACAAATGGACCCTTAACGGAGCTATTTGTGTCCATTTGTATACTGTCAGACTTACAGACCTGTAAGGGAACTTTTTGGTCCTCCTCAGACGTAGAAACCCGTATAAAGCGTCAATTTTGGTTCTCTCAGTTGCAGACGCCGTGGTTCCATTTGGACCCCCGGTGGTCCACGGACCCGAGGTTGAGAAACCCTGGCCAATCGCATGGACCCTGCAGGGTACTTTGAACTCCCTCCCTCCGTGACACATGTGAGGCAGCCCACTGGCAATACAATAGCAGCACATTGTTGTTTGTGTGTAGCCTAGCGTTGTACTACATGCCTGCCTTCCAGGCATCACCACCGAGGGAAAAGAAGACCTTGTGTCTTGTGTTTATGAGCCCAGGTTTGTGTCTCCCTTGGGCCCGACGTGAGTGAAAACTAGAAAGATGCAATAATCTTGTGGAACTGTGAGTGTGGTTGCCTGTCTCTAAAGGACACCACACTATTATAGGCAAAAGTGTGACAAGAGATTCTCTGAGTTGGGTATGTGTCACCACGTATACCGTCCAATAAGATGAGGGCAAAGCGCACAAAAGCCCTGGGAAGAGTTCTGAATCGCTGGCCAATCGGAGGGGTGAATAGAGAGTTACTCCAATAATAACTAGAACTGCACTCTGTCGAGGGCCTACTGCTCATCTGTATTAATTACAACATTACGTAATTGATTGTTGTTAATTACGTAACGAAAGAATGAATAATACAGTACTTGCGTGCTCTGCTTGCGCACATGTAGGCCATAAAATGTTGGCCTACTATTGCGCAAGCAGAGCGCACAAGTACTGTCGACCGCTACGAACTTTAAAATCTCAGCTTGCGCAAGTAAATAACAATAAATGCAGAATTATAATTTAATCAAAATTACGTAATTAATCAATCTTTCAAAATCATTTGATGTGTAAATGGAATCTTATTGATTGTTAATGTTGATGTAATGTTGGTGACGTAATTAAGATATGTTTGTCAGCCTCTCTGTAAAACATTGAAATTAAATACTAAAGTCGGATTATAACTGGCTGTCAATGGTGACAAAATTACGATATGTTTCAATATTGGTTGGGTAACGTATGTACGTACGTATACTGTGGTCGGCTGGCTTTTTTATGTGCGTATGCTCGGAGGTATATATACTGATGTTGATGGTGTCGTAATTAAGATATGTATCATTGCCGGGGTATAACTGGCTTTCGATGGTGATGTAATAAAATTACATGCATGTATACATACAGACATTATCTTTAATTCACCCTACACATATCCTAATTACATCACCATCGGCAGCCAGTTACCCAACATTGAACCATATCTTAACTAGAAAAAGTGCCCTTCTGGGCACAGGTCTCCCTCCACCAGGAGGATAGGAGTACTGTGTGTGATGTTTGGCAAAATATAATCATGTTTTGTGTGTGTGTGTGTGTGTGTGTGTGTGAGATGCGGCTTGGCCTGTTGTAGTGCCACCATGAGGCTGATTTGAAAACTGTCAAGTGGCATTTCTTCCTCAGCCTAGTGGGAATATGCATGCACAGTTTCACCGCAATTGGACGCTGTGTTGAGTAGTTGTGGCAATTTGTACAAAACGGGTACAAAGCGGGCTACTCCTGAAAGGTTTAGAAGCCAATCGTAGGCAATGAAGGTGGATTATGAGAAATCAAACAAACGCGTCTTGATCACATGACTATGGAGAGCATGTGTACCGATTTGCGTGAAATTTGGATAAAATCTGAAGGAGTAATATTAGAAAATACAGCCAATGTTAGCCAATCGGGATGGAGTCTGAGAAATCTGAAAGGCTTGAATGGCTCTAGAGAGACTGTGTACCAATTTGCGTGATGTTTGGACAAAATCTGTAGGTGTACTGTCTAAAAACTTGTTTTGCACAAAGCGGCCTCCTGGTGGCACTATAACAGGCCGTTCTGGAAATTCTGGAGCAGAGGTTCATCGTTGGCATCCAGGGAGTGTGTGTGCAAAATTTGACATTGACCGGGTTAACGGTGCCGGAGATTAGCTGTTCATAGACAGACGGACGGACACACACACGGACGGACGGAGTGCAAAACATACTCTCTCCCCATGCCTTCGGCCTGGTGGAGACAATTATGTCACCATCAACATCATATACCTCCGAGCATACACGTGCATTCGTACGAGCACGACCACAATACTTGCGCACTCTGCTTGCGCAAGTAATAATCTGCTTTCGTATAGGCAACCACACTAATAACGTATTTACAAGCTCACAATGTGTCACAATGCAACACATTGTGAGCTTGTATAGATCTGCAATTTTCACTACTTCCTAAACTATTTTTTTTCTTTTCATTTATTTTCTTTTTTATGTATGGAATGTCTCTCTCTCTTTGAAAATGAATAGCATTCTCTTATTATTATTAAGGGACACTATTAAGGTCACTTATTGTTTTTGTGTTTTTAATCCGCCACAAATAGCAGTTCTGACTGAACCGTGAACTTTTGACCTCTGACCTTTAAATCACCCGCCATTTTGAATTATATGAAAAACTGTTAAAATGTATCTCCTCCCAGGATCTTTGATCAAAATGCACAAAAACATCTACACGTGAACTTTGGACCTATACGGACAATAAATCGTAGTCATTTCTTTTTAAGTGAAAAAATGAAGTTTTTATGAGCCTAATGGAAATTGCTGGTTTGTGAAGATTCTTCTTCTGCCTCTAATACATACATGCAGCGTCATATGCTTATGTCACTTTACAGTATAGTAGAGGGTCATGCCAAATAGCACTGAAAGCAGTCTTACTCCAATTGGCCAAAGGGGAGCGCTATATATATTATATATATTTTTTATGAAACCTTTGAACAGTCAAGCTCAGTCAGTAGAGCTATTGCCTTTGGACCACAAGTGTGTTCAAATCTGGGTACCGACAACTCTCTTAATAAGTCGTATTTGTGCATATTGTTCTTATTGCGTATTGTCTTCTTTCTTGCTTTGAAAACCATCCCATTTCTCAAATGTATCTTTTGAAAGTAGCCGATCAGCTATTTTCAAATGGCCGAAATGTATATAGGGCTGAAGTAGTTTACTGTTTGTTTTGTAATTATAATCACAATCTAAAAAGTAACTAGTGAACTAAAGTTTTCAAATAAATGTAGTGGGGTAAAAGTACAATATTTTGGATTTGAGATAAGTGGAGTAGAAGTGGATATTGGAAAGAAGTACAAATACATCAAAAAGTTAATGTACTTAGTTACTTGTTTCCACTGTGGTCCTGTCAGTCCAAACATGGTGAATCACCAGTGGAATATAAGTCCAAATTTGACATAAGTTAGAACAAAAAACCCCGAAACATATCCTAAAAAACTAAATAAAATAAGATATCCACTCCACAACCATTAAAACTTCAAATTAAATTGCCTCCCTAGCCTCCAAGTCCGTGAATAATAAAACAAACGGTTCCATATTAAGAGTTTTACTGCTAATTAAAAAATAGCCATCTATCTATGAGATCTATGTTCTTCTTTGCTGTAAACCAAACACATCAATAAACCTGTGTAATAGACAGTGTAATAAATTCCTTTTTAAGGTGGTTCTCAAAGTGGCGTGTGGGGTCATTTGGGGGTGTTCCAGGGGGTCCCTAGCAAGATACCATCTAAATCTGTTTAGCCACTGTAACCCTGTATGTAGGCTATTTGAAAATAGCCGATACAAGCCCACAACATGTTGTTAGCTTGTCTGTAGTCTCGTGTTGCCAGACTGTTGCCTCTCACAATTTTCAAATGCTTCAGTCATATACTCTCTCTCTCTTTAGTTTGTCCTCAGACGAGCCCTCCATCGTCGCTTCCAGTCATCCCAGTTCTCCATACATCTGGCCAGCTCGTTAATTGGTGCTTTGCGCTCCTGCGTCGTTCTGGAGTACATCCACATAGAATGGGACGTCCTCGTGACCGGTGCCCATGTGTTGGTTCCCACAGCACCAGTTTGCTGGCTGGCAGCTCCTTATGTCTTTGGCAGTGTTCTGCAAGTCTCATTCTCCTGGCTTCTATTTTGTCGCTCACCCTGAATATTCCAGCATACAGATTCTCGTTGGAAACATGTGTACTCTTGCTGATGTTGAGCACTACACGTAACATTCATCTAGAGCCTTCTGCAGAGTTGGCTTCAGGGTCCAGCATTCACTGCCATATAGGAGAACAGATTCTACCGTCGCATAGAAGAAGCTGAGTTTGATTTGTCGGCGGAGGTTGGAGTTCCATACGCTGGCCATGCCATTCAGGGCCCTCCATGCAAGTGCCTTCCTCACTTTTAGATCTCTGTTGAGTTGACCCATGAGCCCAGGTACTTGAAGTCCTTGACTTCCTTCAGAGCAGTGCCTCCTGTTGTTGTGAGAGGTGGATGTTCCGTTTGGATGTTATAGGTGATCACCTCCGTTTTCTTGGCATTCAGCTGAAGACCAATCTTGACACACTCTGACTCCACTCTGCTCAAGAGCTCCTGTGCTTCATGCTCCAAGTGGTTGGAGAGCAGGCTGATATCATCCGCGTAGTCTAGGTCTGTCAGAACTACTGCAGGGTGTCTTCTTGACCTCCTTGGTGTAAGCTCTGATCATGAGTAAAATATAAATGCTTCTGTCATACAGTCTGGAGAGCGGAAGCTCTGACCATGAGTAAAATACAAATGCTTCCGTCATACAGTCTGTAGAACGGACACTCTGAACATGAGTAAAATATAAATGATCCCGTCATACAGTCTGGAGCAACTGAAGCTCTGATCTTGACTCATGATATAAAGCGGACGTTAAGCCTCCTCCCCACTTCGGTTTCGTCTTTACAGTCGCACAAATTAAGATACATCCAAATCATCTAAGCATACTGTGTATAGCTTGCTGCTTAGCAGAAATGGAAATACAATTTAAATATATTTCAAAATATATTCTCGTGAACCGAAACGGCAGCTTCCTTGAGTGGATTCCGGGATTAAATACATAATGTTAGATGTGAGAGTGGGGGGGATGCCTCTTTTATTATTAGTGAAATTATTTTTGAAAATAATCTTTTAATTTGTTTTCTTCTAGTGAAAATGTTTTATGTTTTTATTGTCCGTGGAAATCTTTAGAAAACATTTTGGAACGGAAAACATAAATAAAGGGATATCCACTCGCGACCCACATAGGAATGCATTGGCGACCCACAAATGGGCACCCCAACCAACGTTTGAGAAGCAGCGTTTTAAGGTAATGGCGACGGTATAAAGTAGAACAACAAAACCGTTATAGGTGAAGACGGTATAAACTAAACACGGCGAGCGGAGCTCACCCAGAGCCAGCATGAGGAGGTCTTGAAAGGAGCAGCAGGAATCATTGCGTACTCACACAGCATTCATTCCCTCTCTTCACTGAATCTGAGCCTCTGTCATCGGTTAGAGAGGACTGCGTGTGCATGCCAGAGTGCAAATCAAACCGCTTGAAGCTATCATTCGTTCCAGCCCCCCCCCCTCCCCCCGCCCATCAAGCTGCTCAAATGTAATGTTGTCAATGTGGCAATAGCATAAAACACTGGTTTACAAAAAGAAACGCATAGCACTTTTTGCACTTAAACTCTTGTAGAGTTTATTTCTCTTTGAGCGGTGCCAAACGCTCCCGTGTGTGTGTGTGTGTGTGTGTGTGTGTGTGTGTGTGTGTGTGTGTGTGTGTGTACGATCTATTGACCCACACACACACACACACACACACACACACACACACACAGTCTTCTCTTACCCAGCAGGACCAGCTATAACAATAAAAGTATACTTGCACCGCTCAGTTCACACAGGTGCGATATTTTAAAGCCAAATATTGATGTCAAATATTGACGAAATTGTCAATGAATGTAGTCTTAGATTTAGTCATCATTCGTTTTGAGTGAAAAAAGTTAGTCGAACATTTTTCGTTATAGTTTTAGTCGACGATTTAAATCAACACTGATGTAGTATGATGTCTAGACTAATGTAGTGTACACTACTGAATTGTCTGAATATAGCAGCTACTATGACGCAGTATGTGGTATTATGTCTACTAATATGACTACCTATACTACTAGTAATATGCAGTAGTCGTAGGCTGCTGTGTACTACTAATATGTAGCCTAGCATATAGGACTGTGTGGAGAGTGTACTCACTGGATTCAGGCTGTTTTAACTGAACAAATATTTGGATGGGAAGCACACACACACACACACACACGCTTGTGTTACTATTCTTGTGAGGACATCATTAACATCTTAGTACAGTAATGAATGATTTTTTGTCAATGTTATGAAGCTTAATTCACCCTGAAGCAGACAATAGCAGATCTACAATCTTCCAATATGTGCGAGACATGCACCATGTGTAGCCAGCCTACTACTGAAACTAAGTCAGACATCGCTCTGACCCTAAAACTAAACGTAGACGGTCTCCGAGGCTACTCTAACCATCCATTTTCGCCGAAATCGCCTTTTGAAGCCTGTTTTCCAAAGGCCCCGGGTGCCGAAATCGTCTTTGGACAACTATTTCAATATCAATTGATTACGGTGATCAACTGCTAATATCTCGGATTCTTCTTTTTGGGTCAAAACAAGCTACATTTTCCCCTCATTTCTCAAAACGATATGATCCTCACTTACAAAAAGTATGTTTGGGGTGGATTAAATTACATTTGCTGCAGCCGTTAAATAGGGGGTTTTTACTTCCTGACTTGGAGTTTCCGGCCAAAATGTCTTTCAATCTAAGAGCCTCGCCCATTGAGTTATGTGTGGCGGTGGCGCTCTGTGCTGTGACTCAGCAGCCATTCTTTCCTTCCTTTTTGAGTGCTAGCCCCTTCTATGCCCAGCTTTCAACACAAACATTGGCTTGTGATTGGCTGATCACCCAATAGCAATGATTTGATTGGCTGAGAAAAGTACATAGGCTATTGAGGATAAAAGTGTATTGAGGATGAAAGTGAAGACGCCAAAAGTGATTGGCCGAAATGACATCTGTGATGATTTTATTGGCTGAGCATGGAATCTGCACGGAATGTGTATGATGATGTATGATGCTAAGAGCGCCCCTCACTTCACACGGGTGTGATTTTTGAGGGGCACTAGCTCCTCCTATGTCCAGCATTGAGGGTTTGTGTAAAAACAAAAACAAAAGTGTTATAAACACAAACATTGTTTTGCTACTAGTTTTGAGTGAGTGTGCACATGCACATTAGGCCAGTGTAAAAACAAACACACATTGATGACCAAAGGGAGGAATGCAAATTATGATTGACCGGAATGAGATGATGTATATGATGACCTATGATGATAAGAGCGCCCCTCACTTTGTGTGATTTCCGAGATTGCTCTAACCCTGACCCCTAAACCTAACATTTAAATGCTGACCCTAACTTAAATGGTCCTCACAAAATGTCTATTTATCAAATTTTAGTATACTGTATAATTTATTGGGGGCATGTGGCCCTCACAAGTATGACAATACAGGTAGGCCACACACACACACACACACACACACACACACACACACACACACTCACCCCTCTCTCTTGCTCTCTGAGTGAAGATGATGGAGTCATGGTAAGAGTGAGTTGTGTAAATGGATTATCTGCTGTTGACTTTTCATCTAAATGGAATCAAAAGAAGAAGAGCAGAGCTTTAACATAAGAGAGGGAGAGGAAACAGTGGATAGAACCAACTCAGCAGTGGCCTTGTGGTTAGAGTGTCTACCCTGAAACTGGGAGGTCGGGGTTTGATCCCCAGCTGGGTCATGCCTCCCTGGTTGGTACTCAGCATCAAGGGTTGGATTGGGGGGTTAGATCAACTACAAAATGATTCCGGCACGGCTGCAGCTCACCGCTCCAAGAGATGGGTCAAATGCGGAGAACAAATTTTGCATAGAGCAATGCATGTAGTAATATTAATAAAATAATACAACTATTTGCATAGCACCTTTCATGACATGAAATGCAGCTCAAAGTGCTTTACAGAGCAGCATCGATGTGACAAATAGTAGGACTTTAACTTTAAGAAGGAGCTAAGGGGGATGGAAGGAGAAGATCGAGGAGAGTGGTGGAAACTAAGTAACTATACGTGTGATGTGCAGGAGCAACCTGTCGTGCCCATAAGGCTGAGCCCGATTGGTAGGGCTGTTGCAGGCTGGGTCTTGGCTGGGGGGATTTATATATTTTTATATATTTTATTTGTTGTAGCCTATATACTTCTAATCTGCTACATCTCAGACTAGGCAATGCACGGTACAATACAGGGCATGCTAAAGTGATGAATGCAAGAACGACTATTTATTGGTTATTTTCCCTTGGGGTCTTTTTGTACTCGATTCATGATTCAATTGTACTCGGATTTAGCAGATTTATTATTAATATGTGTATAGGCTACCATTTTAAGCCTCTTTTATACTTGGGCTAAGTCTAAACATTAAAACTGTTTAATTACTTTTACATACTTTGATAGCCTATAGGCCTATATTTCGATGGCAAATTAATGCTTTTGTACTAGTATTGTAAGTATTGTAGTATTGTAAGTATTGTTTTTGAATACATGCCTTTAATACAGGTATATGTTTATATTGTGGTATAATTTTACTATAGTATTGTTTTGTGCCACCCTGTCTGCCCCTGTATAGTTCTGTACCTGCCTTGTCTAACCTGTATTGTGATCAGTCTTTGTTTTCCACCTGTGTCCTCTTAGTCCCCCAGCCAATCCCTTTCTTGATTTGAGTGTTGTTCACCTGTGTCTAGTTATCCCATGTCTATAAGTATGCCCTTGTGTTGTCAGTTCTTTGTGGGTTCGTAATTTGTGGTCAGTGTATTTTCTAGCTCCTCGTGATTCCTTGATTTTCCTAGTCCTAGTGTTATGTCCTTGCTCCTAGTGTTCCTAGTTTATTTTTCCTGTGTTTGTTCCTGCTCCCCTGTTTTTTGGTTAATAAACCACCGTGCACTTGACCTGCCTTGTGTCTGCCTCTTCCTCTGCCTTGTCCTGCGCTTGGGTCCTACACACCTCTGACTCTGATCGTGACATAGCCTATATGGGTCTTCCACTCGTAGCTGCAGGGAAGTGGTTTTAAAAGGGTTTGGAGAGAGAGAGAGAGAGAGCGACGGAGGAGGGATGGATGCATGGATGATGACGATGATGATGAAGAAGGCTTCAGAATAAGAACCGCCTGCCCTTAAGAGGGAGGGAGCTCGGAGGCGGACTAGAGAGAGAGAGGGGGCTCTGTATAGGCTACAGGAGCGATGAGCCAAAGACACATAACGCACACATAGTTCTGATAGAAAAAGGATTTCACACAAAAAAACTATCATTCCTCCTCCTGGTATCTATATAGCCTATACGACTCGACCTTTCGTCCACCGTTTGTTCGACCGTTTTGAAGGAATTAGAAGCGAACAAAGAAGACACTGTTTTCACTGAAAACACGAGTGGGAAGTTTGGACTCTGCTTGAAAACGACTTTTTAAAACACTTTTTGTTGTTGTTGAAGGCTACCGACAGAAGAAGTGCGGTTGTTTGAGCTGTCAACCTCATCTTCATCATCATCATCTTCGTCATGTTTCGCCTGGCCGCGTTGCTGTGCTGCCTCCTCTCGTCGTGCGCGCCGTGGTGGCGCGCTGCGCACGCTGCGTCCTGCGAGCCCGTGCGCATCCCGCTGTGCCGTTCCATGCCCTGGAACATGACCAAGATGCCCAACCACCTCCACCACAGCACCCAGGACAACGCTGTCCTGGCTATAGAGCAGTTTGAAGGTCTACTAGGTAACTATACCTATACCTATACCTACCTAAACTATCTACCTAACTAAACTATACTGTACCCAACCACCTCCACCACAGCACTCATAGGACAACACTGTCCTGGCTATAAAGCCGTTTGAAGGTCTAGGTATCTCTACCTATTAAACTACCTAACTAACTATATCTACGGTAACTAACTAGCCTATAGACTACTGTACCCAGCCAACCATCTCCACCACAGCACGGCAGGACAACGCTGTGCTATATGGCCATATTTTGAAGGACTCCTAGGTAACTAGTAGGCCTACTTACCATATAGGGCTGTCCATAGAGCAGTTTGAATGACTATATAGATCAGACAGACAGACAGATAGTTGACTGATAGTTTCCAGGCACAGAACTCTATACGGTAATCATATATATTATTTTTGCAAACTTCAATCTCTCAAACTGCTTCACATTTAATACACATTCTGTATAACTTCTTCTACTGACCAGTTCAACCACACAGTCTGATACTGTTGTATAGGATCTGACCAGTACAACCACAGTCTGATACTGTTGTATAGGATCTGACCAGTACAACCACAGTCTGATACTGTTGTATAGGATCTGACCAGTACAACCACAGTCTGATACTGTTGTACTGGGAGCTGACCAGTACAACCACTGTCTGATATTGTTGCATCGGATCTGACCAGTACAACCACAGTCTGATACTGTTGTACTGGGAGCTGACCAGTACAACCACAGTCTGATATTGTTGCATGGGATCTGACCAGTACAACCACAGTCTGATACTGTTGTACTGGGAGCTGACCAGTACAACCACAGTCTGATACTGTTGTACTGGGAGCTGACCAGTACAACCACAGTCTGATACTGTTGTACTGGGAGCTGACCAGTACAACCACATGCAGTCTGATACTGTTGTACTGGGAGCTGACCAGTACAACCACAGTCTGATACTGTTGTATAGGATCTGACCAGTACAACCACAGTCTGATACTGTTGTACTGGGAGCTGACCAGTACAACCACAGTCTGATACTGTTGTATAGGATCTGACCAGTACAACCACAGTCTGATACTGTTGTACTGGGAGCTGACCAGTACAACCACAGTCTGATACTGTTGTATAGGATCTGACCAGTACAACCACAGTCTGATACTGTTGTACTGGGAGCTGACCAGTACAACCACAGTCTGATACTGTTGTACTGGGAGCAACATTATGTTATGTTTATTTATTTTACAGGATGGACATGGCATTACATTGGCTGAACTACGAGTGGTAGTTTTCAACACCTGTCCATAGGAGTCTTTTCTAATGTGGAATAGCACTATAGTCTAAAACCCAACCCAAGTTCCAAATAAATAATATATATACCAGTAATATTTAACATCATCAAAATCAAACCCAATACATTAACCTATAAAGAATGGAAAAAAAAGGAAAATCCCCAACCTGTACATATCTATCTATGATAATTTGAAT
The DNA here is from genome assembly GCF_963924005.1 of Protomyctophum bolini. Taxonomy (NCBI): domain Eukaryota; kingdom Metazoa; phylum Chordata; class Actinopteri; order Myctophiformes; family Myctophidae; genus Protomyctophum; species Protomyctophum bolini. The sequence goes on along the minus strand of NC_137877.1, from coordinate 23,909,455 downwards.
TGTGTTGTTGTTTTGCATGTCATGATTATGAATTGAATACCTGAATGTAAACAAGACCACAAGGACATTTTCGGTGATCCCTTTTGACGTGTGATTGACTGACAGACAGACAGTCAAACACACGTCAAAAGGGATCACCGAAAATGTCCTTGTGGTCTTGTTTCAATCAATCAATCAATCAATCAATCAAATATATTTGAAATAACACATTTTCTTCCTGCCCAAATATATTTCAAGGTAGTTTCTCTGCTGTTGATACATACAGTACAGTGGTTATATGGCCGAGCTAAACTCTCTCTCTCCCTATGTGTGTGTGTGTGTGTGTGTGTGTGTGTGTGTGTGTGTGTGTGTGTGTGTGTCGTGTGCACGTGTGTTTATGCGTGCACAGGGACGGGCTGCAGCGCCGACCTGCTGTTCTTCTTGTGCGCCATGTATGCTCCCATCTGCACCATTGACTTCCAGCACGAGCCCATCCGGCCCTGCAAGGCGGTGTGCGAGCGCGCGCGGGGCGGCTGCGAGCCCGTCATGAAGCGTTACAACCACACCTGGCCCGACAGCCTAGCCTGCTCCGAGCTGCCCGTGTACGACCGCGGGGTCTGCATCTCGCCCGAGGCTATCGTCAAGGCCGACGGGCCAGGTCGGTGGTGATTTTAGTTTATTATTATTATTAAGTCTATGTTAGCCTTCCCACCCCCCAAAGTTCCCGCTCCAAAAATAAAAATAATAATTAGACACATTAACATTGAAGGATATATAATTTACAATTTAGGCATTTAGCAGACGCTCTTAATCTAGAGCGATTTAACGCTAAAGTTTCTGAACCAATCAGAGCGTGGCATCCCTCCAGGCTATGGGACGTCTCTCCATGTTTGTTTACAAAGTGACAGAGAGACGGCAGCAAAGCCAGGGGCTTATCTCTAACCTATACACAACGGGACCGTACCTATGTTCCCTCAGCCCTATGTTCCCTCGGGTCCGCGTCAATATGCCGACGGTCCGATGGACAACCTACCTCAAACCCTCACCCTAACCCTAACCTCCCCCGGGGCAGACACCTAAACCTAACCACCCACCCTCTCCCGACCCCCAGCGCACCTCGGACCAATGCTCCTTCTGAGGGAACATAGGGCTGAGGGAACATAGGTATGACCCCTACACAACCTACATATTTTAGCGTGACTGATGATTAAGTTTACAGCAAGTATTACACTGTCTGGATGTAATTAGAGAGATTAAAAACGGAGTAGTTTGTAATCCAAACTACCTGTGTTGGAGGACGATGCAGCAGTAGGAATCAAACGGGTGAGCTTCATTTTTATTGGCTTTTATTGATATGAGCCTCGACACGTCATCACGCAGCACGTTTTAGTTTTCAGGAAGTAATACAATTTTGATTTTTATGGACTTTTTAGATACAAATGCACAAAAGTGAAAATGTTCCCATTTTTTCCCATGTGTTCTAAAAGTGTGAAGAACGTATTTTTAATTCCACTGGGTCTTTTAAGGTTCCACACACAGAGCAGCTCTAGGGCTGGGCACCGATCTGGGACATTCCTGTTTCCCGGACGGGAAGGTCCTCTCCTCTCCTCTCCTCTCCTCTCCTCTCTAGCCACTAAGCTATGGCCACCCTGCAGCTTGACCACAGCTCCAGGACAGCATTATATACCGTTTGACCACCGATATGTCAGGCCGGCCTGCATGAGCCCAGTTGATTTGTAGTATACGTTTAATGCTTAAGTAGGCCTATCTGAAAGTGCTTTCCTGGAGGTCAAAACCTCAGAGCGGAGCGCGTCCATTTATGGCCAGGAAAACAGAACACTGGGTAACTGACTGTGTGTCAGTAACAAAGTACATTTACTCGAGTACTGTAGTCTTTGTATGTCTGATTAAACTACATTGTCACACAAAAGCATCAAAACTAGCAGATCCACAAGCTCCAAAGGTTCTACATCTGCTACTTCTGATCTGATATGAAAAGTACTTGTAGATAATTAACAAAACTCAACACAAGCCCTATTTCAAATAGTGAAACTGGCTGATCTAAAAGCTCACAACAACAACAATTCATCTCGATGCGGAAAAGTCTTCTCCTGCTTTCAACAGTAGAATAATCTATTTAATGAAACTATGCGTATACAGTACTATACACTATAGCAGGGGTTCTCAACCCGTGGGTCGGGGGGTCGCAAAATTATTTTGGGGGGTCCCCAAATTATTTTCAAAAAAGAAAAACTGAATGGGTGGAAAATGGAAATGAAGAGTACACATAGTACATGCATAAACTTTCCTTAATTATTATACTACATAAAGTGTTAGTAAGTGCTAAGTTCCTATGAGGTTAGGGTTTGGGTAGCCTGGGCACCATTCCATTGAATGTTGAACCGGTCGGGAGTGGATGATATCGCGACGCTACGTCATGTTGTAGTATCGTTTTGTAGTCATCAATCTTCCGGAACTTCCTTTTCCCTCAAACCGATTTTTCTCAATAAAAGCTACAGGGTACGAGAGCTTTTATTGTTATTCTTCCGATTTGAGGGAAAAGGAAGTTCCGTTTGATTGTTCCTGCCTGATGACTACAAAACAATACTACAACATGACGTAACGATATCATCCGTTCCTGACCGGTTCACACGGCACTTTTGGAATAGAGACCAGGCTTTCCTCCGAGGTGGAAAGCCTGGTGAGGAGAGGTTAGGGTTTGGGTAATGGTGTGTCTGACTGTTGGTATGTATAACTATAACACATGCACCCGACTTTCCGGGACGTACCCCAAGCCGTGCTATTCACCCGTGGTTCAACACCAATGACCTTGTGGTGCAAAGGTGAGAGCTCTATGCCGTCTGAGCTACCCGGAAGAAAAGGAAAAAGTATCAATAACATGTAATCTCACCCGATTTATAAATGGAGGAGAGGATAAGGGAAGGATACAGGTGTGTTGTGCTAAGCCCAGTTTATAGTTCATCGCACTGAACACACAGTAGCCGCTGAGGGCTTGAAGATCGGCAAAAATCTCCTACAGTATGCTTGGAGGCGTATATGCAAAGGCTAAAAATGTAATTTTAGAATTCAGATGACATGTCATGTAGACAGATGCCAGGTGCATTAAAGATCTGGCATCCTACAGTGTGTATAGTTTTAATGTACATATATTCTGATGTTAGACTGATGATAGGTTCTTATGGTTTACTTACTGTAAATCACTCTGGATTAAGAGCTTCTGCTAAATCTCTTAAATGTAAATTGTATACAAAAATAAAGTTTAGTCTGGAGTACAGCCTTATCAGAAAGCAAATAACAGAGAGAGAGAGAGAGAGAGAGAGACATGCATGGCAAATTCTATTTATAAGGTCAGAAAGCAGACATTCCTTTGCTCCAGATAAACTCCTAAAACAAACAACAGGCCACAACGAACGCATTGGTGCATTAAACATTAATTCTTCAAAACAAATAAGTACATAATTTACAAGTCAAACAAAAAAAGAACATTTGCATACACAAACACGCACGTACACACCCACCCACCTGGGTTCTCTCCTGGACAGCAGTGCCCGCCAACACACACAAGAGTCCCAGCCTGGGCCGTGGCTCAGCGGTCCAGGCACCTTGTGTGGTAATCCAGTCTGGCAGTGTGCTGCGGGTTCGACTCCCAATGGCCTTTACTGCATGTCACCCCCACATCTCTCTCCCTATTTCCTGTCAGCCTACTGTTAAGCCTACTTAATTAATGGATGGATGGATTAATTAATGGATGGATGGATGGATGGATGATTGATGGGTGGATGATGGGTGGATGATGGATGAATGAATTAATGGATGGATGGATGGATGATGGATGAATGGATGAATGGATGGATGGATGAATGAATGGATGATGGATGGATGGATGGATGGATGGATGATGGATGGAGGATGGATGGGTGATGGATGGATGAATGAATGAATGAATGAATGGATGAATGGATGGATGGATGGATGGATGGATGGATGGATGGATGGATTAATTAATGAATGTTCTCTCTGTCTCAGACCCGTACTACCAGGACCCATCCAGGTGTAACCCAGGTGAGTGTGATGACCTTTTGACCTCATGCCTATAGCTAGATACACTGTAGGCCAGTGGTTTCTCAAGTGTGAAAGTATTATGTTTTTATGTGGCCACACCCACCAGTTCATTAAGTATACCTGGTTTTCACCTTAGCACCTCCCACCTGAACTTAAGCTTCGCCCACAGCTGTGTGTTGTACGATAAAGAGGGAGGGATGATTTTAGTGTGTCACTGAAGTGGTGTATATTCGATTGAGCCTTTTGACTCGAAGGCTTTCAGCAAGAAACCAAAAATACACAGGGAAGACATATTTGCATATTATAATCACACCTGGGGGGGGGGGGGGGGGGTACAGTGGCACAGTTGGTAGTGCTGCGCCTCACAGCTAGAAGGTCCTGGGTTCGATTCCCGCTGGGGAAGCTGTGGGCGCTGGGGGCGTGCTCCCTCCCCCGCGTCATACCCGAGGCGGGGTTGGTGAAAGGGCCATTCTGTGTGGAGTTTGCATGTTCTCCCCGTGTCCCCTAGGGTAGGCAGGGTACCCTCACAAAAAACATGCAGTAATCCTGGTCTCTAAACTACCTCCCCCTGGCCAGCCGGGGCGCCCGATGGAGGGGAAAGGAACTGGTTGGAATAATGTGTTCCTCCCACGCGCTACGTCCGGCCGGGGAAACCCCCCCCTGTCAGGTGAAAAGAAGAAGCTTGGACTCCTCATGCATAGAAAGAAGCATGAGGTGAGTCCGTTGCCCCGCCAGGTTGGCAGAGGAAGTGTAGCGCCCAGGATTACATTAGATAATTGACACTGGGTGAAAACATGTGTTGCAAAATTGACACGTACAAAACAGAAAATGTACAAAAATCATGGCACTCCATCTTTAAGTTTTCGTCGTGACACGTAATAATGGTAAAATGTATATGGTGCATTTTTAAAGCGCCTATATCCTATAGATTAGATTGTTAGATTGTTATTTTTTTTAAAGCAGCATGTCCCTCCCTCCCTCCCCACAAACAAAACCAAAAACACTAATCCCTTTGCCAGGGATACAATTATACTTTCTGTTCTCTTTCTGTTTTCCAGAATCCAGTCCAGACTTTCCCATGGACTCCCACAACCTGCATTGCAAAGGGCCCAACGGTAACCAATCAATAAATCATTCAGTCTATAGGGCCCAACGGTAACCAATCAATAAATCATTCAGTGTGTGTGTGTGTGTGTGTGTGTGTGTGTGTGTGTGTGTGTGTGTGTGTGTGTGTGTGTGTGTGTGTGTGTGTGTGTGTGTGTGTGTGTGTGTGTGTGTGTGTGTGTGTTGTCGGGTAGAAACCTTGTATGTCCAATACCTAGTATAGTAATGTGGAAAACAACAAAATTAGCATGTGTTCCAATGGATCAATGTAGTTATTATTTATTATTAGCATAACATGTGTTCCAATGGATCAATGTAGTTATTATTTATTATTAGCATAACATGTGTTCCAATGGATCAATGTAGCTTGTGAAAACCTGCAAAACCTGTCAGTCAGTCCGTCAATCACACATCGTGATACGCTCCATATATGGCCAATACAGAATTCATTCCATATGTTGTCCATCTGACCTCATCTGACCTCATCAAACCCTGTACACTCAAGACACTGCTGCCACCCTTAGAACTCCATATATGGAGCTGACCTTTTCTGACATTGCATATGTTGATCTGACCTCATCAAACCCTGTACACTCAAGACACGCTCCATATATGGCCAGACCTAATCAAACCCTGCACACTCAAGTCACTGCCCCCGCTGCCACCCTTAGATCTCCATATGGAGCTGACCTTTTCTGACATTCCATATGTTGATCTGAGTGTGTGTGTGTGTGTGTGTGTGTGTGTGTGTGTGTGTGTGTGTGTGTGTGTGTGTGTGCGCGTGCGTGTGCACATGTAGATGGCTGTAAATGTAAAGCGGTCAGACTGGGGCTGAAGACCTATCTGAAGAACAACTACAACTATGGTAAAGTGACATATTTAGCTCTGGTAACATACAGTATGTTTAGGAATTTGTTGACAAGACAACATGCATGCAGGGCATGCAGCAATATGGTTGCCAGATGCAAGCTGGTAGAACGGCTTTTGATCAGGGGTCATCAACATGTCCGTACTGTGTCCGTGGCAAAGACTTGGTCTTGTATGTGTCAAATGTTCACATTTCTTTTTTACACACCATTAGAATGTTCTTATTTTGATCATAAGATCATAAGACGCAACTGCTGAATGTCAAGGTGGGGCTATATCTTGCGCCACCCCTTATTACCCCTTATCCTTAAAGCTATTTGCCATGTTTTAACTTTTTTGAAAAATCTCTTAAAATACTTCATATAGCCGATCTACAAGCCGATCTAGAACGTGTAGATCGACTAGTTGAACATTTGAAAAGGTTTTTCAAAATAGTAAAACATGGCAAATACATTTAGGGATAAGGGGTAAGGGGTGTCACAAGATAGGGCCTCAAATGTCTCAGGGAATATGTACGTATGACGCTGATTTACTTTGATTTACTATGAAAGCTAGTACTAGTGTTTCTTAAATGTTTTATATGCAAGGTACCCCCTTAACTCTGAGAGTGGTACAAATGTAACGAAATGGACCTGTTACAGACCTGTTATGGTTATTCAGGGCTAGCTTCTAATGTGTTTCTGGTAATATTATTGTCCACTCATTAAATATATGTCCGTGGCAAAAATGCTGACAAAAATGTCCACCTTAAGCCAGCATGGCGATGAATCCTGCTTTTGATAGGGTTCCCTGGCAGGGTTCCCTGGCATATCTTTTCAAATGGGGGTCTGCGGGATAATTAGTGTCAATTTGGGGGTCCTTGACATGAAAAACTTTGGGAACCACTGGTGTAAGGTATCACTTGCCTGGCCGTGGCCGCAGCCAGTGGTGTGAACAGTTTGTGGCTGGGGTGATGAGTGTCTTTGACGATCTGTTGGTGATAATAAAGTGTAAATGTACGATAAATGTTCCCACTTTTCCCAGCGAATGTGGACATTTCTCTTCTTACCGGTACATTCCCATTATGCTGCACACTCAGACCAAGTTATATCCGATAGAAGACATCAACACGTATATAAGTGCCATATTGTATATCTAGAGTACTTTTCACACGCGCACTGTAAAGTGAAAGTTATCCAGCCATTAACTACTACTCTGATCTACAGTACGTGTGAATGCATTATGTCCGAGTCAGTTTTACCTTACACACTGCCTGCTTGCTGTGTGTTTAATATCCGACAAAGCCCAAGAGACCCGGTGTGCGAATGGACGAGGTAATAGTCCGGTGAATTTACATGGAGTGAGTGGGTGTGTTGGTTTTTATTGTCAAAGAGAGATGAGCCTCCCCTCTTCTCGCTATGGCTATGGCTCGTTTTGGCGAGAAGTTGGTTGTAACTCGTCTAGTACGGTACCGAAAGACGTGTCTTTTTGTGTTTTGCATTGCCGCATCGGTGAGAGACTGCATGCCAAGCAATTCAACTCATCTGGAAGGAAGGATGGATTTGTTTTTACATCCGGATACCCCAGGCTTCAGACGCGCCTCCTCAGGAGACTTGGCTCAGATCTGAACCCATTTGATTTGGCTTTAGGAACCCGTTGTGATCGCATGCCCTTGCTGACGTCGAAATGAATTAAAAAAGATCACATTTGATCCTTGAATCTCCCGCATGCTGTTAGCTAACATATGCGTCTACCATGCATGCACCAACACAGCCTCTCGCATGTCAGAAGTCTCAGAATGCATCTGAAACGGACATTTAATGTCCTGTTGCATTCCACATGTGTGAACGGCCAACACTGGACAATGTCCCGTACGTGACCTGATTCATTCCCTGGACGTTTTCCACAGTGCTTCATGTGAGAGTGTCCTTGGATTCCTGTGGTCTCTAGAATCTCCTAGGTTTTGGTCCAGCGGGGAGGGAGGCCGGCTCCCTCTCTCTTTTTTAAGAGTAGTTTTGAAACTTCCTGCTTGCGGATTGTGGGTTTCCGTGGCTGGCTATTATAGCTGTTATTGTTATCTTTGCGTCCCCCCCACCCTCTCTCTCTCTCTCTCTCTCTCTCTCTCTCTCTCTCTCTCTCTCTCTCTCTGCCGCCCACCTAGATCTAAGTTCTCCTCAAGGTTTCTTTCTTTAAAAGGGGAGTTTTTCCCTCACCACCGTCTCCAAAGCACTTGCTAATGGGGGAATTCTTGGGCCTTTGTATGTGTGTCTACACTGTAGAGAGTATGGTCTTGAGTCTTGACTATGTGTAAAGTGTCTTGAGACAACATGATTTCGCACTGTATGAATAACTGTAGAGTCAATCTGCAAACCTAGGGGGCAGCAAGGGTTCCCAAACTTTTCAGTCCACGATATTTGAACTGTGCGTGCGTGCGTGCGTGCGTGCGTGCGTGCGTGCGTGCGTGCACGGTTCTGGCAGAGAAGAGAGAGTGAGAACATTTTGAACTCAAATCTTTGCTTCTGGGGGTCCCTGGAACAAAATATTTTGAGGTGGGGATCAGTGGCTTTGCAAATACATATAATTTTGATCGGGTCCTTGACAGGTTTGAGCACCACTGATATAGCAACATACGTTTTTAATAAAATTGGATTTGTAGGATCAGACAGCGATCAATGTTAAAAAGTCTGTAAATTGTCACGTTAGAATTGTGCAGATACACTGTATGTATTGTATACACTTATAATGTATGTTGGTTCCACATTATGAACCACATCCGGCGTGTATTGTTTCTCTCCTGCAGTAATCCGAGCCCGGGTCCGGGAGGTGAGGAGCAGGGGTCACGACCTCTCTGCTGTGGTGGAGGTGAGGGAGGTGTTGAAGAGCTCATTGGTGCACATCCCCAGGTACAATACACCACCAGTACACAGTACAGTACACCACCAGTGCACAGTACAGTACACCATACAAAAAAAAAGAAAAAAGGCAGTCACATTATTATTGCGTCATCAATATCTGTGAAAATAATCAGGATTATTTTGAGACCGATCCGATACCGATATGACATTTTTATGGCCTAATTTTAATAATTTTATACTTAAAATAGCGTAAAAACTGATCTACAAGCGTACACGCTTACAAGTAAAAGTTAAAATTCGTAAGCTTACAAACTCTTCTATTTCATCTTTTTTATGTATGAACCTTTTTTCACATGGACACGATTATGACGACTGTGACAAAATAATTGCGATGACCTCAAATAAGGAGACGATTGTGTTGTAATTGTGACGTGCGTGTCCTAATGCAGGGAGACGCTGACGCTGCACTACTCGTCCTCCTGTCTCTGTCCCCCGCTCTCCGCTGGGGACGACTACCTCATCATGGGCTACGAGGACGAGGAGAGGTCCAGGTATTCTAGAATAACTAAGGGTTGTGTTCGGGAGTCGGGACATCCCTATAGTATCAATATTCTATCCATATCATGATATGGATATATGCCTCAACTCAACTTTATTTATAGAGCACATTTAA